>NC_061778.1:10505000-11192500 GCF_022458985.1 Mugil cephalus
GACTGTAAATCTCATTAGTTGTTACTGAAACACACTCTAATACAAACTAAGTTGTGCAACCTTGACCTCTAGTACAGGAGTGCCTGCGGTACTGGAGGCTACTGTGCTCTACATGGAAGATACCAATTTAATGTGAAGAAGTTCAGCTAAAATCTCATCTATTCCATCAACAAACAAATAAATAATTATGTAGCAACTACCCGATAACGTGTGACAACAAGGTTTATATTAATGGTCATGCTGGTTCATGTAAATAATAATTTGCAGGGATTCTGAGATTTGCAGAATCATCAAATACTGTCATTATTTTTAATCATAATTTGGCAATGTTAATATATTGGTACCAAGGAGCATCCTTGTGAAGGGCAGGACCAAGCAGAACAATTCCCAATGAACCACACTGCCTCTGCCAGCTTGCCCTCTTCCCGTAGTGCACACCGGTGCCATTTATTTCCCAGGTTCTGACATCTTTACATCAACATGTAAATACAGGTGTTTGTTTTAAGGTTTTACTTTTGTTGTGTACTTATAATTATCACCTTAGTTTTCTTTTTGTTGTGTGTTCAACATTATAGACAGTAGACGGACTTGTGTTTCTGGCCTTTTACCTGATTGAGTATGTTAAATCACAGTCGAAGCACATGTGTGAGAGAGGTCACTCTGACTGGCTGTTCATTTTAAATAACAAAAGAACAATAAGAAAAACAGAAGCTGATCCTAGCTCTTACAGATTCCCCTTATGGAGACGTATGAATGACAAATACAGGCTACAACCATCTGCTGATACATTCATGTGTATGTACTTTTCCAGTGTTTCCATGAACAACTGTTTGGTCAAGGCTGTTAGGCTTTCATTCCAGTAATCCTTTGGCATTGTCTTGGTGTGTCCACCCATCCCATTTTGCATAAGTGGAACAGTTTAATGGCCTACAGATCAGATCATGGCTGTGGTATCAGAAAGTTAGGTTCAAGTTGCTTTGCTTTTATGTTTTTGTTAAAAGTTAAGGTAGACACTCAGTCTCAGTGTAGGCCATTATTGTGCACTTGCAGTGAAAAGGCCAATTTGATCATCTTTGAAATATATGTGTAAAATGAATGAAACGTAATGAAAGGTTAATACAGTGTCACCTGTTTAATTATCATCATAATATCAGAGTACAATTATTACATTTATATGTTATATCTGTCATATCAATAGCATTTGTTACATCTTTAAAATCTTAAAAAAAAAAAAAGAAGCTAAGTGACAATTATATTTAAAGCAATAATTAAGTTACTTTGTAGTTTTCCCCATCAGATGTTTCTTTGTGTTCAGTTCAGGTTTAAGAACAATAATGAAGCATTTGGGTGCAAATATACAAAAAAGGATCCCGTAACTAGAGGCCAGAATGGCAAATATCTCCACAGCCACAGTGAACTTCCCAGGAGAGCTGACGTACGCTGGGATAAAGGTGATCCATACTGCACAGAATATCAACATGCTGAAGGTGATGAATTTAGCTTCATTGAAATTATCCGGTAACTTTCTAGCCAGAAAGGCAAGTACAAAACATAACAGAGCCAGGAGTCCAATGTATCCTAGCACAGCCCAGAAGCCTAAAGCTGACCCCAGAGCACACTCGAGAATAATCCTGTCCTTGTAGTGATTCATATTTTTGAAGGGGAAAGGAGGGTGGATTGTCAGCCACAGTATGCAAATTATAATCTGTAAAATGGTGAATGGCATAACACTGAGTCTCTGCTGCGCAGGCCCAAACCATTTCATCACATTACTGCCTGGAAGTGTAGCCCTGAAGGCCATTAACACCACTATTGTTTTCCCAAGTATACACGAGATACAGAGGACAAAGGTGATGCCAAATGCTGTGTGTCTCAGCATGCAGGACCATTCAGAGGGCCGGCCGATGAAAGTCAGAGAGCACAGGAAACACAGAGTCAAGGAGAAGAGCAGCAGGAAGCTCAGCTCTGAGTTGTTGGCCTTCACCAACGGAGTGTCCTTATTGATTAAGAATAGAGTAGCCACTATTAATGTCAGGACCACACCTAACAAAGTAAAAAACACAAGTATTTTACCCATAACCTCTGTGAAGGAGAGGAACTCAACATTTTTCAGTACACATGCATCTCTGTTTTGATTGGACCAATACTCTTCAGGACACTTTTTGCAGTCAATAGAATCTGTAATAAAGATATATTAATTATTATTATAATATAATTTGTCACAACCTAAAAATGTAAATTAGAGACTGCACCATAGTAGTCTTTAACATGACACAAAGACTGTAGCAAGTGAACAATGTATGCATATTGCTACCGTTCACACCCTCTGTACCTGTGCTGTTGCTGATTTCTCCATCTGCACATGGTATACAGTCATAGCAGCACACAGGCCTTCCTTTCTGAAGGACTTTATGAGTTCCTGGACGACAGCTTTCACTGCACACTGACACGGGCAACTTTGAATCACAGAAAAAGCAAAATTATATATTTTTGAGAGAAAAAACAACTTACAACAAACTACACGAGGTTTTACAGTCAGTTAGGATACTTGCCTCTTTGCTCCTCCCGGGCCACATTATATCCTCAGTATTAAGAACAAATCTTTGTCCGGGAGGCAGGGAGGCATCATAGTAGCCGACTGGTTTAAACTGAACCGACCCATCTGGTCCATGCTGCCAGTTCACCACCTCATACTTGGCCACAGTTGCTCCGGTGCTGTCAAACCACACCTGGTCCCCATTTTTAATAGAAAGGTTCACCTGCTTTAAAGATTCCACTACCTAAAAAGCAATAGTGTGTGTCAGCATGTTAATGTCAGAATACACCTATGCATCATAAGTCAATCATTTATTTAACCTGAGAGGGCTTTATATTCACTGCCTTGTCACAGCCCCGACCGTTGGAGCAGTTTAGGATGTTGTGCAGAGAATAGGCTACAGCATAAATTGCTTTGTATATGTTACTGGAGTATCTCAGCTCTGCCACATCATCATCATAGTTCCTTAGCTCAATTAGATCCTGGTTGTCTTTACAGGGTGCTCTTGCTGCCATATTGCCCCTGTTTTCCTCACTGCACAGAAAATCCGTCTCCCAGAAACCTTTGGTTAAAAAATCTTCCAGACCAGTGATATTGGCCTTTTGCACAGCAAAACCCAACGAACCTCCCAGAATGCTGAAGCTGGTAGGAGTCACAAGGCTGTCAGCAGTGATCCAGGCCTCCACACCGATGAACTGCCGGCCTGTCATGTTATACAGACTCAACTGCTCTAGAAGATTGTTCATCTCTACATGGGCCAGGAAGCCAACAATGACCCTGGCGGTGCTCTTACGAATCACTTCCACCACTTTGTGAAGTTTTTCTGGTTCTGCCCGATTAAACTTCTCCGTGTACTCCACGCACACTCCTTCCTCTTGGGCTGCAGCTAGGAAGATAGCCATGCCATTGTTCCCATAGTCACTGTCACTGTTCACTGCCCCAACCCAGGTCCAGCCAAAGTGCTTGACCAGCTGGGCGAGGGCTCGACTTTGGTAGAGGTCGCTGGCAATGGTTCGAAAAAAAGAGGGATACTCCTTCCTGCTGCTCAAACACTCACATGTAGCTGAATGGCTTATCTGAGAATACACAGTAGAAAGAAAGAGAGAAAAAAAAGTGTTTGGATGCAGTGGACTTTGTATATAACACACTGTATAATGGATGTTGACATCTTACTACAGGTATTTTAAACGGTCCAGTTGTCCGTGACAGCACAATAGTTGAGGAGGATTCAGACTCCCCAATAATAGCATGAACAGCTGATTGACCAGAGCAAGTCTTTTCCAAAGTCCACTCATCACCATTCATCAGAGCCATGGCTGCACGCATCGAGGACAACGTTGAGCCACAGTTGTCATATATACGATATCCGATAGAAACGTTGGGAAGAAGAACATTGCTTTTGTTGATTTCCTCAATAGCAAATATCATGGTCTGGGCAAATCGAAACTCCCTGAGGTTGACACTGAGACAAGAGGGACAAAATACAAAGACCATGTTCACTGTCACAGAAAGTCACAAGTCAGCATTTTGTATTTAGCTCAATATTACCTGGAACAGCTGAGGCGCGTTGGTTTCTCTGTAAAGAAAAGTGGATGTTGTATAATTTTGCTGTGGATAGAAAAGGCTCCGCCGATCATGACATCTCCTTTTTTAGACAGCAGAGGAAACTCTGGATTATCCAGTATCTGACAGAGAGGAGCTCCCTCCTCCATTGTCTCACGTGCCAGCAAGAATCCTATGACGAGCAGCCATGTTACAGCTGGTGACATGTTCCTCTTACGGACCTTGATGAGCAAGAGCCACCCAGGTTGGGCTGAAGGTGACTTAAATGTGAAGATATATTTTCTCAGCTGATGCCATGGCCCACTGGCCTTTTACTAGCCAATCAGAGAAAAGTGAGATATGGCTCGGTCTTCCAATGATGTTATTATATGTACTTAATGTTCCTTAGAGAATCTGACTCATTTTTATATAAAATAGATAAGATCTGAAACAAGGTGCATTGTTTATAATTTAACAGTTGCACAGTTTCCATAATAAATATGTATTTAACTGCAAATGAATCAGTAATTTTTACATTTATCATGATGGCGCATGGCAATTATAAATGTATTTTATAATAATATAACGGCAACAATCCAAAAAAAGAAAAGGTATTTCATGAAAAATAGGCTACGTCTACACTGAGGACTGTGTGGGGTGGTCTGTCCTATGGTGAGTGGGGAGAGCACCCAGCGGACCATTCAGAGGACTCTTTTCTTTGTCAATTTAAATATGTCTGTGAAAGTTATCACAATAATAGTCATTCTAAAATGGGTGTTACACGAGTGATGTGGTTTTATGCCTAAAAGTATGCGTTGTACTCCTATATACGCTGTTTTAACATCAATCTGGTTTAGCTTTAAGTTATTAAGAGATGAAAACTTTGTATTGCAGTCAGAGAACAAGCATGTTTGTAATCCTGCCAGCTGATGACCATCCCCTTGGAATGACCTGAGCATTTTATAATATTTCAAGTTTTCCAGTTCCTCCTTCGTAGCGCTTCCCTGAAGCTTTGATTTTGATGAACGACTGGCCTCCTCAGATGGTTGTGGCATGTCACAAGTCACGCTGTAATAGTAGGCTTGGGTGGTGTCATGGTTTTGAATTTTGACCATTTTTTGTGACTGTGTTTGGTTTTTCTTGTGTTTCTTGTTTTTACTTTGTTCTACCTCAGCGTGTCTTGTTGTCTCTGTTTTCCCACTTTGATCGTTGATTGGTTCCTCATTAGTTTCACTTCCCCTCTGTCCAGGAGTGTATATATAGCCCCTCTGCCCAGCCTACATCTGTGATGTTATCCCTGTTTCTCCCACTGTGCATTTCCTTGTCTTTTTGAGTTCTTGCCTTGATTTGATTATAGTCCTCACCTGTGTCTGTAGTTGTATTTCCTATACGCTTTCTTTCCTGCAGCACCTTTTCCCTCCTATATTTTGAGCTTTCCTTAAAGTCATTTTGTTTGTACTCGTGCTTCTCTCTGTGTCCTGCATTTGGGTCCTCCAATTTCACCAGAAATTCTAACAGAGGGATTTGAATCTGTTCCCATGATGGTCATACCTTACTTCCAGATCTGCCTGAGGTTGGCGTTCAACTATACATTTATTGCCAAACTTCATTAACAGAAATCTTCACATGTCTGGGTCGCGTGCCATAAAGCTGTATGTAAATGAAGGACTGCAATGGTGCCGCCCCCCTTATTTAAAGATACAGAACAAATTTTTTAATGTATTCAAAATATGTAAAAACGTATATCGTTTTATTGGACTTTATTTTTAGTTTAATCACTTTCAAATATATTACAAAATACGGGTTGGTTACAGTTACGTTGTTATTTGGTACATCATGAACTTTTCTAAAATATAAGGTAAACAGTCAAAAATGTTGAATCACCTTTATGACAAAACGTTCTTGGAGATTTTTACACGACAGGAAAAAGCTTCGTAACATTAATGTATAAATTAATATGATGCTTTGAAGGCTGAATAAAAGCGATGAAACTTATGAATAATGAAGAACAATAAGACACAGTGTTTCAGGTATTATCACCTTGATTAATTCATGTTGTATTTTTTGCCATCATATTTTTCTTTGTGTTCAGTTCAGGTTTAAGAATAATAATGAAGCATTTGGGTGCAAATATACAAAAAAGTATCCCATAGCTGGAAGCCACGATGGCAAATATCTCCACAGCCACAGTGAACTTCCCAGGAGAGCTGACATACGCTGGGATAAAAGTGATCCAGACTGCACAGAATATCAACATGCTGAAGGTGATGAATTTAGCTTCATTGAAATTATCCGGTAACTTTCTAGCCAGAAAAGCAAGCACAAAACATAAGACAGCCAGGAGTCCAATGTATCCTAGCACAGCCCAGAAACCTACAGCTGACCCCAGAGCACACTCGAGAATAATCTTGTCCTTGTAGTGATTCATATTTCTGAAAGCAAAAGGAGGGTTGATTGTCAGCCATACTGTGCAAATTATGACCTGTATGAGGGTGAAAGCCATAACACTGAGTCTCTGCTGCGCAGGTCCAAACCACTTCATGACATTACTACCTGGAAGTGTAGCCCTGAAGGCCATTAACACCACTATTGTTTTCCCAAGTATACACGAGATACAGAGGACAAAGGTGATGCCGAATGCTGTGTGTCGCAGCATGCAGGACCACGTTGTGGGCTTTCCGATGAAGGTCAAAGAGCACATGAAACACAGAGTCAACGAGAAGAGCAGCAGGAAGCTCAGCTCTGAGTTATTGGCCTTCACCAACGGAGTGTCCTTATTGATTAAGAATAGAGTGGCCACTATTAATGTCAGGACCACGCCTAACAAAGTAAAAAACACAAGTATTTTACCCATGACCTCTGTGAAGGAGAGGAACTCAACATTTTTCAGTACACATGCATCTCTGTTTTGATTGGACCAATACTCTTCAGGACACTTTTTGCAGTCAATAGAATCTGTAATAAAAATATTGTTATTACAATCAATTACAACTGTACAATGTAAATGAGACGCTGCACCATAGTGGTCTTTAACATGACACACAGGCTGTAGCAAGTCAACAATGTATGCAAATTGCTGCCATTCAAACCCTCTGTACCTGTGCTGTTGCTGATTTCTCCATCTGCACACGGTATACAGTCATAGCAGCACACAGGCCTTCCTTTCTGAAGGACTTTATGAGTTCCTGGACGACAGCTTTCACTGCACACTGACACTGGAAACTTTGAAAGAAAAAGAAACGTGTTAAATTTGTCGCCTACTTAATAACAATTACTCAAGAGTGAGTACTGTCAATTAAGATATTTGCCTCTTTGCTTTCTCCAGACCACATTATATCTTCAGTATTAAGAACAAACTTCTGTCCAGGAGGCAGAGAGTCATCGTAGTACCCAACTGGTTTAAACTCAACAGATCCATTGGGTCCACGCCGCCAGTTCACCACATCATACTTGGCCACAGTTGCCCCGGTGCTGTCAAACCACACCTGGTCCCCACTTTTGATTGTAAAGTTTACCTGCTTTAGAGCCTCCACCACCTGAAGGTCAGTAACCAATAGTATATGACAATATTTAATGTCACAATACAGATTTACAAAACTAAGAAACACACTTTCTAGGAATAAATTTATCTTACCTGCCAGGGTGTAACCTTCACTCCCTTGTCACAGCCCTGACTGTTGGAGCAGTTTAGGATGTTGTGCAAAGAATAGGCTACAGCATAGATTGCTTTGTATATGTTACTACAGAATCTCAGCTCTGTCACATCGTCTTTGCTCTCTTTTAACTTCATTAGATCCTGGTTGTCTTTGCAAAGTCCTGCATTTGCCGTATTGTCCACATTTGTCTGATTGCACTGAAGCTGTGTCTCCCAGAAACCTTTGATTAAAAAATCACCCAGGCCACTGACGTCAACCTTCTGCACAGCAAAGCCCAACGAACCTCCGAGAATGCTAAAGCTGGTAGGAGTCACAAGGCTGTCGGCAGTGGTCCAGGCCTCCACGCCGATGAACTGTTTGCCTGTGATGTTGTACAAATTTAACTGCTCTAGAAGGCTGTTCATCTCTACATGGGCAAGGAAAGCAACAATGATCCTGGTTGTGCTCCTGCGGATAATTTCGACCACTTTCCGAATTTTTTCTGTTTCTCCTCTGTGAAATCTCTCTGAGTACTCCACACACACTCCTTCCTCTTGTGCAGCAGCTAAGAAGATAGCTATACCATTGTTGCCGTAGTCTGTGTCACTGTTAACTGCTCCGACCCAGGTCCAGCCAAAGTGCTTAACCAGCTGGGCGAGGGCTCGACTTTGGTAGAGGTCGCTGGCAATAGTTCTAAAGAAAAAAGGAAAGGCCTTCCTGCTGCTCAAACACTCACAAGTAGCTGAATGGCTTATCTGAGGATACACAAACGACAAAGAGAAATTAAGAAGAGTTTGCGTGTAATCTAGACTTCGATCCTCATTAACATCCATCTCACCACTGGTATTTTAAATGGTCCAGTTGTCCGTGCAAAAACAATAGTGGAATGGGATTCAGACTCCCCGATAATAGCATGAACAGCTGATTGACCAGAGCAAGTCTTTTCCAAAGTCCACTCATCACCATTCATCAGGGCCATTACTGAACGTATTGAGGTTAACGTTGAGCCACAGTTGTCATAAATACGATATCCAATAGACACGTTGGGAAGGAGAAAATTGCTTTTGTTGATTTCATTAATAGCAAATATCATGGTCTGGGCAAATCGAAACTCCCTGAGGTTGACACTGAGACAAGAGGGACAAAATACAAAGACTGTGTTCACTGTCACAGGAAGTCACAAGTCAGCATTTTGTATTTAGCTCAATATTACCTGGAACAGCTGAGACGACCTGGTTTCTCTGTAAAGAAAAGTGGAGGCTGTATAATAGTGCTGTGGATAGAAAAGGCTCCGCCAATCATCACGTCTCCCTCTTTAGACAGCAGAGAAAACTCTGGATTCTCCAGTATCTGACAGAGAGGAGCTTCCTCCTGTGCCGTTCCACATGCCATCAGGAAACCTATGAAAACCAGCCCTCCTACTACTGTGGACATTTTCTACTGATACTCTGAACAAGAACCACTGGGGTTGGGTTAAAGCCGACTTAAATATGACATGTTATCGTTTTAGCTGTTGGCCGGGCCCACTGACCTCTTATTAGCCAATCAGAGTAAAGTGAGATAGGACTGCCTTTACTGGACCTTTCAAAGATATTACTGTATGAAACGAATGCCCTTTAGACGGTGAAGTTCCTATTTGTCCACAGCATATACAGTATGTTATCAGACATGGTGCATTGCTAATAAATAAACCGTATATTAAACTGAACAAATAAGCTTAATTATTCCAACATTACAACATAGACATCATCAAACATGTATCATAATATAACACAAAGATGTCATATATATTTTTACTTTGTATTTACCTGTCTAGTAATGCTTCTATTGTATATGCATTCCCTTGGGTATTCCCACACATATATTGTGTTTTAGAACAAAATGCACATTTTCTGTTTTCCCCACAGAGCAGTGTTAGACATTGTTGAATTGAAATATAACCACAAGAAAAACAAATCATGTAAACAGACTAGGCTCTAGAGTAGTGTGGAGAGTATTGATGTTGTGGTGACGGAGCATGTTACAAATCTGATATTATGCAGGAACCAGGAGTTTGGGCCCAAATATGGACATATAATTTTTATTCATAGGTACCACATCAACAGTCTTTCCCTTTTATTTACATGTATTTAATATGGCATATAGTCAGCCTAATAGAAGAATTGCCTAAGTAATTTTTGACTGGCATTTATGCTCCAATATCCAATAAATTCAATAAAAATACCAATGGGCCTGCTAAAATGTTTTCTAAAAACAAATCAAATATGACTAACGACATGTACATATTAAAGCCCATGAACTACTTGTTTTCCTCATTCCGTACTTCATTCTTAGCTGTGATGGAATGAAACATTGATAATCTGATTGAAAATATTAATCATATTTGATTCGTTTCTTTCAAAATTGCTTGTGAAGCTACAGTATGCATAAGCAGTGGGAACTGTCGGTCACAATGTTCTAAGAGTACAGCGGCTCAGAGATCACTACACCCAACTACACGTGGATGGAAAATATATCGAACTGACAGGATATGTCAATAATTATTAAAGACACACCAGTAGTAGTGGAAGTCAAGCGCTATGTTACCTCCTGAAGTAAAACAAGACCCCATTTGCCAACAGGAGATTTACAGGCCCAACAGTATGTCTATGAACCAGGCCACACCTCCTCTACCGAAACCCGTTGTTGTGGTTTACATTTAGTGTCAGGTAATATTCATTTATGGTGTATTTTTTGATGAAGTTGTACCTTAAGTTACGTCCTGGAGGGCTGTCAGATAAGTGTGTTTATGTTGTTGTTTTGGCATAGTTACAGCCGACAGTAACTATTTCAGTTTCAACAGTAAATAACAAAAAAAACAATAAACGTAATATTTGTGATCACTCCTTGTCATCCTTTTAAATTGTGGTCAGACAGTACCGTGTTGTATGGCTAACGTTACACTTAGTAAAGCTCTTAGCATTTGCATCTTTTATTTAGCTAAATTTATCATAATGAAATGACCTAAACTAACTCGAAACTGAGGCTAATCCACTTTTCCCAATCCATACTAGTTCGTATGGATCATTGTCCACATTTTTCCCAGTCTCGTTGTATTTACTGATACATTTCACTGTGTTTTTGCCACTCGGGGGCAGTGACGTCAATGCATACCCAGTGCTACCCGAGTCTCTTAATCTGAATGAATTTGAAATGAGGACGATAGCCCTCGCATTGTTTTCCCGTCAAACATGTAACTTTTGTCTTCCCAGGTCAGAACAAAACTGGTCTTCTTCTTCTTCATCTTCTCCTTTTGGCTGTTTCCCTTCAGGGTTCACCACAGCGAATCATCTACTTCCATCACACCTTTTCCTCTGTACCCTCTTCTTTCACTCCAGATACCTTTATGTTCTCCTTCACTATATCGATAAACCTCCTCTCTGGTCTGTTTGACTATTTATAAAGCCTAAAATATAATGTATCACCTAATTTGCTGTAACATGCTGTTAACCAACTCAATAATATATAATGGACTATATACTGGACACTTCTTTGCAGAACTCTTGGGCAGTAAAACACATGTGAATTATGTGACCTAGAAACATATGTGTCACATTTGACATTTGATACGAGGGATAGTCTTATGATCTTATAATCTTAAATATTTATTTTAAAAAACAAAGGATACATGCATAAAAAAATGACAGTTCAAGTAGACAATTTACAGTCACATTTTTATCTGTGAAAACTAGGATTTGGTACATTGTGAGATTATCTATCATACTCATTTTTAATTCATTATTTCCCCATCACGTGTTTCCTTGTGTTCAGGTTAGGTTTAAGTACAATAATATAGCATTTAGGTGCAAATATACAAAAAAGAAGTCCGTAACTAGAGGCCAGAATGGCAAATATCTCCACAGCTACAGTGAACTTCCCAGGAGAGCTGACATACGCTGGGATAAAGGTGATCCACACTGCACAGAATATTAACATGCTGAAGGTGATGAATTTAGCTTCATTGAAATTATCCGGTAACTTTCTAGCCAAAAAAGCAAGTACAAAACATAACAGAGCCAGAAGTCCAATGTATCCTAGCACAGCCCAGAAACCTACAGCTGAGCCCAGAGCACACTCGAGACTAATCTTGTCCTTGTAGTGATTCATATTTTTGAAGGCAAAAGGAGGGTTGATTGTCAGCCATAGTAGGCAAATTATGACCTGTATGAGGGTGAAAGTCATAACACTGAGTCTCTGCTGCGCAGGCCCAAACCATTTCATCATATTACTACCTGGAAGTGTAGCCCTGAAGGCCATTAACACCACTATTGTTTTCCCAAGTATACACGAGATACAGAGGACAAAGGTGATCCCAAAAGCTATATGTCGCAGCATGCAGGACCAGTCAGAGGGCTGGCCGATGAAAGTCAGAGAGCACAGGAAACACAAAGTCAAGGAGAAGAGCAGCAGGAAGCTCAGCTCTGAGTTGTTGGCCCTCACTAATGGAGTGTCCTTATTGATTAAGAATAGAGTAGTTACAGTTAATGTCAGGACCACACCCAACAAAGTAAAAAACACAAGTATTTTACCCATAACCTCTGTGAAGGAGAGGAACTCAACATATTTCAGTACACATGCATCTCTGTTTTGATTGGACCAAAAATCTTCAGGACACTTTTTGCAGTCAATAGAATCTGTAATAAAGACATATATTATTATTTTAATGTAATCAGTTACAACCTGAAAATATAAATGAGAGACTGCACCATAGCAGTCTTTAACATGACACAAAGACTGTAGCATGCAAACAATTTTTGCAACTTGCTGCCATTACTACCTGTTGTGTTGCTGATCTCTCCTTCTGCACATGGTATACAGTCATAGCAGCACACATGTTTTCCTTTTTGAAGGACTTTATGAGTTCCTGGACGACAGCTCTCACTGCACACTGACACGGGCAACTTTGAATCAAAGAAAAAGGAAGATGTTAAATTTTTGGAGCAAACATCAGTTACAACAAACTACACAAAGCTTTACTGTCAATTTGGATATTTGCCTCTTTGCTGTCTCCAGACCACAGTATATCTTCAGTATTAAGAACCAGTCTCTCTCCAGGAGGCAGGGAGGCATCATAGTAGCCAACTGGTTTAAAGTAAACTGAACCATCTGATCCACGTTGCCAGTTCACCACCTCATACCAGGCCAACGTTGCTCCAGTGCTGTCAAACCACACTTGATCTCCATACTTAGTGGTAAAGTTGACCTGCTTTAGAGAATCCACTACCTTAAGAGCAGTAAACAACACTGTATATCAGTATATGAATCCCTGACAAAACTAAGTGGGTAAATCACAAGCAACTGATTGAGAAAACTTTTTTTTAGGAATTAGTTCATTTTACCTGCAAGGGCGTGATATTCACTACCTTGTCACAGCCTTGACTTTTGGAGCAGTTTAGGATGTTGTGCAGAGAATAGGCTACAGCATAAATTGCTTTGTATATGTTATTGGAGTATCGCAGCTCTGCCACATCATCATCATAACCTCTTAGCTTCATTAGATCCTGGTTGTCTTTGCAGTTTGCTGTTTTTGTCGTACTGTCTTCATTCGTGTCATTGCACTGAAATTCTGTCTCCCAGAAACCTTTCATTAAAAACTCCTCCAGACCAGTGATATTGGCCTTTTGCACAGCAAAACCCAACGAACCTCCCAGAATGCTAAAGCTGGTAGGAGTCACAAGGCTGTCAGCGGTGATCCAGGCCTCCACACCAATGAACTGTTTGCCTGTTATGTTTTGCAGACTTAATTCCTCTAGAAGGCTGTTCATCTCTACATGGGCCATGAAGCCAACAATGACCCTGGCGGTGCTCTTACGTATCACTTCCACAACTTTGAGAACTTTGTCTGGTTCTGCCCGGTGAAATTTCTCTGTGTACTCCACACACACTCCTTCCTCTTGGGCTGCAGCTAGGAAGATAGCCATGCCATTGTTCCCGTAGTCACTGTCACTGTTCACTGCCCCGACCCAGGTCCAGCCAAAGTTTTTGACAAGTTGGACGAGGGCTCGTCCCTGGTAGACATCGCTGGCAATGGTTCGAAAGAAAGAGGGATACTCCTTCCTGCTGCTCAAACACTCACATGTAGCTGAATGACTTATCTGAGGATACACAATAAAGACAGAGAGAAAGTAAAGGATTTGTCATATAATATACAAACTGATCCCATCTCTCTTGACATCCATCTTACCACTGGCATTTTAAACGGTCCAGTTGTCCGTGTAAAAACAATGGTTGAGGAGGATTCAGACTCCCCGATAATAGCATGCACAGCTGATTGACCAGAGCAAGTCTTTTCCAAAGTCCACTCATCACCATTCATCAGAGCCATTGCTGCACGCATTGAGGACAACGTTGAGGCACAGTTGTCATAAATACGATATCCGATAGAAACGTTGGGAAGGAGGAATTTGCTTTTGTTTATCTCCTCAATAGCAAATATCATGGTCTGGGCAAATCGAAACTCCCTGAGGTTGACACTGAGACAACAGAAACAAAATACAAAGACTGTGTTCAGTTTTACGAAAGTTACGTAAAGCATTTGCACAGTTTTGCTGAAAATTTACCTGGAACAGCCAAGACGTGTCGGTTTCTCTGTAAACAAAAGCGATGGTTGTGTAATTTTGCTGTGGATAGAAAAGGCTCCTCCAATCATTACGTCTCCTTCTTTAGACAGCAGGGGAAACTCTCTTTCCAGTATCTCACAGAGAGGAGCTTCCTCCTCCGCTGCTTCAAATTCTGCAACCAGGAATCCCATGAAAATCAGCACCGTAGTAACCGGCGACATTTTCTAATCATACATCCAGATTTGTAAGAGCCACCCAGAATAAGTTGACGCTGACTTAAATGTGACGCTGTATTATCTTAGCTGACGACATGGCCCAGTGACCTTTCACAAGCCAATCAGAAATAAGTCAGCTGGGACAGCCTTGATTGGGCCC
This sequence comes from Mugil cephalus, assembly GCF_022458985.1. NCBI lineage: Eukaryota > Metazoa > Chordata > Actinopteri > Mugiliformes > Mugilidae > Mugil > Mugil cephalus. The sequence goes on from NC_061778.1 coordinate 10,519,688, forward strand.
ATTCATGATATTAAATATATCAAATGTACTGTATGTATGGAATGTTTTGTTCCCATTTTGCACCCAATACAACATTAGTATGTCCTCACAAAAGCATCACAATATGACATTGTAATTTGTACTTTTACTTTGGATATTTGGAAGGTATTTTAAGCCTTTTCACTTCAACTAAGTTTTAAAATATGTCATTTTAACTACATTACTTTCTGCTGTGATTTATTTTAATTTTCAAGCAAATCACACCCACTTGCTGTTTCCCCCACTGTAGCGGTTTCAGTCCTATGAACAGAAAATGAAGCTTGTAAATGGACCAGATCAGCTTGGGGTCAGTCATGTCAGAAATATCTAGGCCCAGAAACCCACAAACTTATTCTTACACTTGTGGATGCAGACACATACTTTCACCCAGAAACTAATCCGTCTGCCATTCACCCTTAATTTTTTTTTAAGCAAACACAGATTTTTGTTTTCAGTATATCTAATCAGGTGTAAGCCTCAATTACTACTGAATGTTAGTTTTACGAGGCATATTGCTAGTGAGCATGTATTTTTTTTGTCCTAGGCCCACTTCTTTAACCACTAACCCACAGCTGACCCGCAAGTTTAACATAACCACCATTAATATCTAAAGAAATGAATTATTAAGATGACTGCCTACTCCACTTTGCAGCCGACGAACCTATCTGAAAGCTTTTGTCAATGTATCCCAATAATTGTAAACGTTCCTGAACAGATTTTTACTTTAAAACAGCGTATAAACATTTAAAATATAGTAATGAGGACAAATATTTTTTCATTGTGTTATTTCTGTGCTCTGATTCTGTCTGTGCCAGCCATTATCTGTAATGTGAATATAAAACAATATACACATGAGCATTCACACAATGACTACCTTCATCCATACATTAGATCTTATTACTGTAACTTTTATGTTTTATTTTCTATTATTTCCATCAACATGTCACGTCAGTCTTTGAGACTCTGCGTTTGGATAAGTGAATTAAAGTTACACTTTTGACAACTGATCAAAATAAACTGCTTAACGTGTCTGATTAAGCAGATCACTGAACCGTGCGGTGTTTAATTTGATGTTATTGTTGCTTTTTAGCCAAAGGGATGTTAAATAATCAGCTGACGTGCCTCTCGGGATCCTTTTTAATTGAAAAACAAAATTGTTTGTGTGTTTGCGGAGATGCCTGTTAGTTTATGAAACACTTGACAGTCCCTGTTGGTTATGCCTTCCGGGACCCGATTTGGTAGGAACACCCGCAGGTTGCTCAGGGCCCCGACCTTGACTTACACCTCCGACTCTTCCTGAAGTACACTAACAAACTCCCACTAGATTTCACTGTGTCTCTAACTGGGTTCAGGGTTGTTGCATCACGTCTCCCCTGTGAACATATGTCCTTTGTGAAGATTGTGCCCCCAGGTCAAGAATATGTTTGTATTTCACAGAGATGTTGTCTTATGAATTTGGAAAAAAAGAGAAAACTCTCAGATTTAAAGTTTGTATTATTATTTTTAAATTGGGTTTTAAGCGAGTTTTTCCTTGCCAACGTCACCCTCAGGCTTGCTCTGGAAGTGGCAAGCTGTTTTTTTGTAAAGCGTCTTGACACAATTTAATATAAAAATCAAACTGAATTAAACTGAATTGAATTAAATTGTTTAAAGGATAACACATTTCTAATGTGATATGCTGAATTATGGCACAACATCTAGTTAGAACAGATTTAACAGTACATTGAAAATCTACCTCATAAATACACTGACATTTATTTTTTTAACATGGCTGGGAACTAGAATACACATTTACCCATCTCTGAATGTTCTCCCCTGTTCTATCCATGTATGCAATCTGCTCTACATATAATTGCACAGTAGCACTTTAATGATTTATAAATATCACGTTTACTCTTGGCGAGGTACAGAGGTGTAGTGGTTAGCAGTGATGCCTCATAGCAAGAAGGTTCTGGGTTGGACTTTAGGTCGACTGAGGCCTTTCTGTGTGGAGTTTGCATGTTCTCCCTGTGTCTGCGTGGGTTCACTCCGGAAACTTCCTCCCACTGTCCAAAGGCATGCTTTGTTAGGTTAACTGGTGATTATAAATTGGCCCTCGGTGTGAATGTGTGTTTGAATGGTTGTGTCTCGCCCTGTGATGGGCTGGCGACCTGGCCAGGGTGTACCAGCACCACCCTGCGACCCTCTAGAGCACAAGTGGTTTCAGAAAACGGAAGTACAAGCTCTTACTCTCGTTTAATGTCGTTCATGTTAGAACTTTCTGCAGCCCGGTGAAGGTTTTCCATATATAACCATTCTATGGTTTAATACAGAACATCACCACCAAACTTAAAGGAAGCACATTATGAACTTATGAGCTTATATGCAGCTATACAAACTCATAAATTCTAAAAATGCACAAATGCACTTATAAGTTAAATTATGTCTTTTTTTTAAATTTCTCATGCGACAAATAATTGACGCCATAACGTGTGATGTTGGATTCTAGCTGATAATCAATAATTGAATTAAATTATTGTCTAAACACTGATTTCCAACCAGTAATACTCATTACGTTGCAGGTTACTGCTGCAATAAATGGCCAGACTGAGAGACACTCATACAGTGGATGCTTGTATCTTGAACCAAAATTAAAAATCAACTTTTTTTTGTTAGTTTTTTATTAATTGTCACAGACGCCATAACCCCTCCAGTTCACCACTTCATGGGACACATCTGAGACAGACTTAACACCTGAACACTACATGTTGAAACTGAAATTAAAAGTCAACAGATAACTGTTCTGCTTCTGCTTGTCTGGTGGTAGTGGTAAAGTGAACAATACTTATAAGTATAATGGTTGACATTGTGAACACATTTCTATCCCAACAGCACGATTAACACATTGGAAGTATACACTGAAGTAGACACTGTGAAGCACATTCATAACATGGACAATGCTGCCATCCCCTGGTTTTAATGTGTCACTGCTGATAGATTTGATCCTGTAAAAATGATGAAACAGGTGATCCCATGTAATACTAAGAAGAAAAAGAAAGAACAGGTTATTTTTAATATTATTATAGTGATAAGAGTTAAATAAAAGTAAAACAAAAGTAGTAAAATGCAAAAGTGGACACAAGTTCATACATACTTCAACATTCATATTTATCAGACATATAAATAAATGTCATTAAACAAAAAGACAAATTAAAATATAATCGGATGAGGCTCTAGCACAGACACAGGGGCTCCGCTAGAATGCACCCTTGTTCACAGTGTTAATCTTGTATGCATTCAGACAGATGTATAAACAGAGGGTCGGGCCTTTCACGTGTGGATATTTTGATCAACTTTGAGGCCTTGTCCACATGATGTATAAGTACCACAGCCTACATCAGTATCCACCGCTCACTGTAATAAAGACATGTACCTCACATAAAGACTGGACGTTTTATAAAGAAGATTAGAAGGCTGATCCCAATGACCCAAATAACCACATCACTCACCAGTTTTTGTGACTGAAAGCGTCAATTAATACTCTGTGTTTATTTATAAAATAAAGCGGTGATGTGAACTACAGTTATGAACTATAATTCTGAAACTAATAGTCAAATAATTGCAATAAAAAAAGAGACTTTTATCATGTTTTTGATTTAGCCAGTTGTGTTCAGTGTCCACTGTTTGTTGTCTAGGTTAAAATTATGGTTGAGAGGTCAAGTGCGTGATCATTTGCTCTGAAACTGTAATGTATTACAATGTATTAGTGCTGTAATATATTGTATTGTGAGCACTGTTTTTAATTATTGTAGTGCTCATGTCACCTGCCCCAGAGACAATGGCTTGGCTAAGCTAAACCAACCAACAAACAAACAAACAAATTATAACATTCAGATTGATGAAGCTCAACTAAAACATGAGGGCAAATATTAGTAGTAATAAAACTGCACCAGCAGTTGAGTGCCATGTTCCTAAAGTAAAAAGACCTAGGCTATTTTGTCAGTCAGCCCAACTGACCTTAAATCAGTGTAGACTCAGTAATAATAAAAAAAAAATGCTTACAGTGATGAGAAAACTATTCTTTATTTCAACCCTATGCTCTATGCTCACAATCGTTGTAACATTGATTAAACATTCAGTCTGAATTATTATTCACTGAATGTTTCTTTCCTGTGTAAGTAACTGTAATTGTATCGGCCATCTCTCCTTATCAGGTAACAGTAGATTCTGTTCCATGCACAGCTATATACTGTATATAAAAATAAAAGCTTCAAGTATCAAAGGGTGACCTTCCAGGCACAGAAACCTCATCTGATGTGGATTATCACTACAAAATCCCAGGAGGGCAGAAATCCAACGGAACCAGGGACACTTCCGTGAGGTTATCTTTTGTGTTGAATCTTTTCACTCTGCCCTGACTGTCTAATCAGAGGAGTGGAAAGGCCCCGCATGCCTGAGTGTACTCTTGTCAAACATGACATTTGGTAAAGGACTGCTGATGATTTGGTGGTACTTTTTCAAAAGTCTATAACCCGTCACCTTCACCTCTCTGCAGGATGCATGAACACACACACATATATATAACGGCATTTAAAGCTGCTGGCTGCAGATAATGTGTGCGACCATGTTTCCTGGTTCATGTGAACTGGAGTTAAAGCGGGACAATAAACTATTAAATGCAGTCAAATTAAATGACATTTAAAATCACGGATGGAGCAACACCTGGACCTTATCAGGTCAGCCCAGACTCCAGTGGTTTGTAATGTCAGAGAGAAGAAATCTGAGTTGCATAAGTCAGGGAATACAGACGAGTTTTTTGAATTCTTGACCCACAAATCTGAGAAAGTGGTGGTTGGAAGTTTAATGTGTGCCATTTATATTCTGGAGAACAGTTAGTTCAGTGCATTTGACTTATGAGCTTATTATTTAACTAATAAATGATGAGATCCAAATTTAAAAACTGGAGATTTGTTTTCCCACATAAATCTCTGTTTTCAATATGCACCTTGTATTTGTATTGAGCGCACAAATGCATCTAAATGAGCATTTATAGGTGGACTTATAACAATGTGCATGTTTTAAAACGACTTCAAAGTGTCAGGTTTGTTCAGATAAAGAGGATATTTTCTTCTCTCCAACTTTAAACTAATTAGTTACACAGAATAATGATTCTGCTGGGCTCTAGCTAATTAATGGGAGTTGTTTTGTTTTGGAAGAGCAGAGATTACTGTCAAAGGGTTACAAAGAAAAGCCTCTAAATTAATTAATTTCCAGCACAACACCTGGTGAGCTCCTGTTTCATAGCCCGAGGCCCAGATGTCATCAGTCTTTACGGAAACACTTACTTGTCTTTGCTTGCCCAGCCAGCCCCCTGTTTCCCCCCTCGGCCCCCTGGGTAGAAATTAAATTGGCAGGTTCAGGATGATGACATGATGTGGTCTCCCTTCCATGATACTGTATGCACAAAAACAAGTTTAAGTGCTTCCCAAGTGTGTAATATGCTACATTGCATGTTGTTATTGTTAACTGACTAAGATTAAAACAACACTTTTGAATTATTGGACATTTCCCTAATGTGCAAATTCACAAACAAGTCTCACAAACATACTTTCTCCTCATGTGGCACCAGACATTTGTTTTATTATATTATATTATATTATATTATATTATATTATATTATATTATATTATATTATATTATATTAGCATGGTTCTTATATTGTGTGACAAAACTGAACCTAATTTATGACATGTCCAATGGTTGTATCCTGGCAGATATATGTTGGAACAAATTAGCCAATAAATCATTTGGGTTTCACAAGTTCATGCATCGTATGACATATTTACTTTTTGGTTTCTTTAATTAAAATTGAAAAAAACTCAACTCACACAGCTAATTTGAAATACCAAATACCACGTCACTTCAGCCTCAAAGTATTTCAAAGCTTTTTTAAAGGAACACGTTCTCCCAGAAACCTGTGCCTCTGGATTTTGAGGAAAGTAGGACTTCCATTTAGACTGTTTTAGTGTGTGATTTTTTTCCCCAAAATGCTGGAAGATTACTGGATATTCAGGGGTTCGCTCCGAATCAGCAAAAGAACAAAAATAAATCAAAGCTCTATCTTTGAAGGTTTAGTTGAGTCAGAGAGGCCTAGATCTAAATCTTCTGCACTTTTTATACATCTTTTGATATCTATGAATTCTTCAGTTGTCTGGTAAAGAATGCTTGATTGGACTGAGACACCTTCAGGGCTGTTTTTTTTTTTTTTTTTAGCCACTTTGAAACCGGCAGTAGATGTTCAGGCAGGAAACAGGACTGGAGTGGGATGAAAAGAGGGTTCAAAGGAAATCGCCGTAGTCTGAAGTTAGGTCCAAGCATGAAGATGCACCCTAAATCCTTGTCCACATGTAAACTAATTTGCTCGTCACCCATCGCTTTGAAGCTGACAGTCGGATGCCAGTGGATAGCCTAAGCTGTGTTTGCCAATGCACTATATTAAAAAGCATTATAAGTGTATAAATGGAGCTTGCTCTTTCTGCCACCTCTCTTGCAAATAAAATACCACGTCGATGCTGCCACTGCATCTGTGTTAACCTTGTGCTCCAAGCCCACTACCAGCACCAACCTAATGCCTTGTGGTTCTGTGGTTGTGTCACATGTCAATCAAATTTAGACGTTGCCACTGGTGGTCTGTTGTGTCACTTCAATCTTTCAATTCAGATTGGTGCCCAAACACTTGGTGCTTTGGTGCTTTGCCCAGAATTGCTGCCACTTGTTGGTTTTCATTAACGTTCCATGGGGTATTTTCATAATGCCACTGCTTCCTGTATGCACACCCCTTATGGCCACAATATATACATATTGGGTGCATTATTTCAAGATGCTAAGAGAAAGTGTGGCCTGGAAAGGGAAGCAGACCTGGAGCTCTCATGGCGAAAGGTGTGTGCCCTGGGTTGAATTAAGTTAAAGTAGCTAAAATGGTTGGTATGTACAAAGTGGTGGACAGTGATGGAGTTGAAGAAGAACCCACAAACACCAAACAAGTGCAAATGAACGACAAAAACACAACAAAAACTTAAATACCAATGCAACAGATCTTTTTTTTAAGATAAATTGTGTGAAAGACAAACTGAACTGCTGCTGAATCAAGCCAAAGACTCTCAATTATTTACTAAAAGTCTGCTCTGATTCATCAGATCCCAAACCTCCAGGTATGCATGTCAGTCTAGACAATCCAGCACCTTTGTTCTCAGCTGCCTTTTTACCACAACAGTCTTGTTACAGCCCCACTCAAATTCCTTGTCTCAGTGCAGTGAAGGAGAGCAAACCTCCTTTTTTTTTTTTTTTTACAGGCATGGCCTGCAGGCTTGGCAGCACAGACCCTCATCCTCACTACTTCACACTTCACTGACTCCATAAATAGTCAGGTGTTGAGGATGCAGTCACCGTTCTCATTCAAGTTATAAAAAAATACACCGTGCACATAAAAATCCCATTATGAAACACCCATGACTTGTTAAGTATACTTGCAATGACAAACTTATCTGCTCTCGTCTCCACAACCGGGACAGGCTCTGGATTGCTCCTCATAAAAAGATTTTGCAATCAGGAGGAGTGTCCTGTTCCCGCACCATGGTGGCTGAACTAAGCAATGTCTTGACTGATGTAGTTTAGAGTTTTCCCTTGAGCCCATAAAGACCTGAAGCACTCCTTCGCTTAAGCCACAGGGGTGCATTAGCCAATACTTTATGCTTCCTTTTCTTTCACCACAACACAGGTGACCTTCTGGACATAAAAACAGCACCTTTGGTCTTAGTCTGCTCAAATTACCTCTGTTCTTTTGCCTTTTTTCTTCTTCTGTTTTTTATGATGACGGTTCTGTCTTCATTTTAACCTTTACTTTTACTCTACTCATTTATTACGTCATATGTTAGTCTTGTCATCCATCAATATGACTGTCTACCATTTGTTGTTGCATACACATTTGTAACAGAAACAAGTGTCAAACCAAATACTCATGGGCTTCGCTTGGCTCGACATATGCACCCCCCGCGGGGACGGCTGTGAAGACAATTGCCGTCTCATTATATTCCACTTCTTATCCGTTTATTTTCAGATCCCTCTCCCCAGAGAGCACAAGCTCCTTTGAGTCTAGGATCTTCTTGGGCCTACAGGGAAAGGAAACTATTGCCTCCTAACTCTTAGTGTCTTAGGGAAACCTGTGTCCTTCCTTTTTCCGAGCGCCACAGAGGGACGCGTCAGTTGGATGTGACTTACCCTTTATGGCCCGAGGCAGTACAACATACAGCTTGTAATACGCTCTTTGCTCCGTGTGCAGTGGTGTTCTGTTTCGTAGCCTGCAGGGTTTATATTGATAATGATGTGAACAATGCCTTAATGACTCATTATCTCCATATTACCCCACTGATGGAAGTAACACTGGAATGATCAATTTGGAAAAGTAGAAATACTCTATATATGATGTAAAGGTTGACTGGAAATTTTCTGAATCTGGTATCGACTACACGAATATTATTTACACAATATGGCACTATTTATGTCAAATTATTAACGCGCAAATCAATAATGCACTGTATGCACCTCTTTTCATGTTTTATTAAAGTTTACACATGATTAATTTACCTCACGCTCTTGTGTAACCCTGAACATCGTGAGGTATTGCCTTCCTTTTGGGGACAACTCTTTTTAAAGCCTTGGCTTCCTACTAGGTTTAGATTAAGGTAAAAGTATTGATTAAGAGGGGGTTATAGGAAAAGTAGCACTTGTGTACCAGTGTAATAAAATCTCAAGGGATAAAAGGGACATGGCTGTGGTTGTGTGTGGGTGTGTTTGTGTTTGCGCTTGAAGTGTCACTACATGTAGTGAAATGTAGCAGCCCCTGGTGACACCGGTCTACTGTCTGCCTCTTCACATCACTGACAGATGAATTGGGCCTAGTCAGGCATAGCGCTGGGACATGACACAGCTTATGTCCTTCTCTGTTATTGTCAAGCTCCATATCCCTGTTATTGTTGTTGCTTGTTGTGGAACCAGGGGTTATTTTTTCCTTTGATCAGGGGCACAGTGGAAAGATTATCAGTCTAACAGGAGCGAAGATGCAGTCATATATATATATATATATATATATATATATATACAGAGGCTGCAGGGCAGCATGTCTTTATTTGACAGCGAAGGCTGGAGGTTCATCTGTTCTGTGTCAGTTGTGTAACAATGATTGCTACTGAGAGCATATAGTGACTAGTTTTATAGAAATGATTGCTCTTTTTCGGAAGCCATCAGCTGAGCCCAGTCTTTCATGGAGAAAGGCCAGGCTTGTGCTTTTGAGTCTCCTTTTCAGCGGGACATTTCTGTACAAATCCCACCAAGATGAGAGCCTGCAATGCAAACTAATTCCCGGCAGCGTGTCCCTGCCCGTCCTGGAGAAAATTGGGGACATCGTCTTAGGAGGACTCTTCTCCCTTCATGACAATGTGGAGGAGCCCAGTTCGACTCATACCTCTACGCCTCCACCCACGCAGTGCACCAGGTATGCTGTTTTCATCCAGTCCATTCATGATCAAGGTTTACGTGTGTCACACTCAGTTTGTTGAAAATTTAAAATGCCTCACAAGAAACTTTCTCTTCATTCAGATTTAATTTTCGCACGTTCCGTTGGATGCAAACTATGATCTTTGCCATTGAGGAGATCAACAGAGACGGCAAACTCCTTCCCAATATCACGCTTGGCTATAAAATCTATGACTCGTGCAGTACTCCCCATCAGGCTCTGAAGGCTGCCATGGAGCTAATGCGTGGGAAAGATTCAGGGGTTGATGGAACAACACGGAGTAAAGACACCTGTCAGGGTATAGTGCCAGCCGTGATAGGCGACGGAGGCTCTACTCAGTCCCTCGTAGTGGCTCGTTTCCTAGGAGTCTTCCATGTGCCACAGGTACAATAAATTCATCATCAACAACTCTCTTCCACCTTTTCACTTTTTTTTTTTGAAGTAGTTTATTATCAAATGAACTGACATTTCATGCTTTTTCAGGTCAGCTATTTCTCCAGCTGTGCCTGCCTCAGTGACAAAAAGGAGTTCCCTGCCTTTTTAAGGACCATGCCGAGTGATTTCTTTCAGGTGTGACACAGCAGACACTGTCAGATTATTCCTAACATATGCACAAATAAAAATATAATTCCCTCTTTAAAAGTGCATATTTTCTGCAATCTTGTTCTTCCTCTTTGCATTGCTAGGTAGATGCACTGGCACAACTTGTCAAACATTTCGGCTGGACGTGGGTTGGTGTGATTGCAGGGGATGATGCCTATGGTCGTGGCGGGGCAAACATTTTTGTTGATGAGGTGGGTCATGCATCTATTGACTACAGACTACAGCTGTGTAGTTTTCAGTGCTTAATTTACCAGACCTTCTGTGTAATGTGACATAAAGTAAGGCACCATGTGTCTCCTCTGTTGCTCTCCTAGGTTAGAAGGTTAGGGGCTTGTGTGGCCCTTCACGAGATCATCCCTAAGAACCGAGAGCAGGCTGCAATTTCATCTATTGTTTCCAACATCCGCTCTTCGGGGGCTCGGGTGATTCTGGTGTTTGCCGTGGAACAAGATGCAGCCGCATTGTTTGATGAAGCGCTCAGGCATGACACTTTCCTTTGTATTCTGCCACAAATCATTCATATATATATATCTATAATATATGCTAAAAAAAATGTGCCAGGTTTTGTTATATTTTTAATGATACAGATTCGATTATGTAATGCATAAATGCCATCTGTACATTTCTTGAAATTAGAGAGGGGCTCACTGGGATACAGTGGCTTGCGAGTGAGGCTTGGAGCACAGCCGCTGTCCTCGCCACCCCCCGAAAGTACCACAGCATCCTCCAGGGCTCTATGGGATTCGCCATTCGACGAGCAAACATCCCTGGATTGCAAGACTTTCTGCTTCGCTTAAATCCCTCAAGCCCAGATGCCAGTGAAGATCCCTTTCTGGTACCCTTCTGGGAAGAGGTGTTTCAGTGCAGCCTGGGTGTGCGGGGTGAAGGTCAAGAACATAAAACTGAGGGTAAACCCCCATGCTCTGGAACAGAAGACCTGAAGAGCATAACTAATATCTACTCAGACGTGTCACAGCTAAGGATTTCCTACAATGTCTATAAAGCCGTATATGCAATTGTCCATGCACTGAAGGCTATGGGAAGCTGCGTGAAGGGGAAAGGACCATTTCCTCAGCAGGCTTGTCCTGATTTAAAAAACATACAGCCATGGCAGGTACCCTAACATAGGTTCACTATTTCAGACTATGTTAATAAAAGTTACTTTACTGCAACATCTTCAATTACATTTTCTTCTCTTAGCTCCTTCATTATATAAAACAGGTGGAATACTTCAACTTGTTTGGTGATGAAATCAAGTTTGATGAAAATGGCGACCCTGCAGCCATGTATGACCTGGTTAACTGGCAGCAGAGGTCAGATGGAGAGATGGAGTTTGTCACTATTGGCAAATTTGACGAGTCCTCCACAGCGGTGGACCAAAATCTTCAAATCCAGGAGCAGAACATTATATGGAACGGCAACCGAACCAAAGTAGGGATTCTCCCCACAATGAAACGATGTTTCTGCTTTTGTATTATGTGTTACTTTATTATGTGAGTAGTACAGCTTTTATTTTTCATTTTTCTGCTTAGGTTCCCTTATCAGTATGCAGCAACATCTGTCCACCCGGTACCCGGAAAGCAATCAGACCCAATTTTCCTATCTGCTGCCATGATTGTGTGGTGTGTAAAGCTGGGGAGATTAGCAATCAGACTGGTGAGGAAAGGCCATTCGGCCACATTGTGTTTTAGAATCTGACCATTCCCTCCTTACAGTGTAAATGCCACCATGTAGCAGCTCAAGTCGTCTTTTCTGTCATGTAAAAAGCTGGAGTGCCCTGCACAGTTCAGATCTTCTTACTGTTGGTGTAAGCAATGTCAGGAAAAAACATGAAAATGTGAGGAATAAAAGCAGCTGACAGATACTGGTATGGTGAGAACTGTTTGTGACCCAATAACAGCTGCTGCCTATTTTGTCAACTGCAAATGCAGCTTACATAAGGCACCTGTTGTGAAGGTCTGCACAAACATGATGAAGCTGTGAGGCAAAATGTGCTGTAATAAAGTCAACTTTTTTTCTTCTTTTCTTTCCTGTAGATGCCATAGAGTGTCTGCGCTGCTTGCCAAAGTTCTGGTCTAATTCTGAGAGGACTGCTTGTATCCCCAAGCAGGTGGAGTTCCTCTCCTTCAGCGACGCCATGGGCATCACCCTGATGGCTATTTCCCTCCTTGGTTCTCTCAGCACCTGTGTCGTGGTCTTTATATTCTCCTGTCACCGAACCACCCCTATTGTCAGGGCCAACAACTCTGAGCTGAGCTTCCTGCTGCTCTTCTCCTTGACTCTTTGTTTCCTGTGCTCTCTGACTTTCATTGGCCAGCCGTCTAAGTGGTCCTGCATGCTACGCCATACAGCGTTTGGGATCACCTTCGTCCTCTGTATCTCTTGTATCCTTGGGAAAACTATAGTGGTGCTCATTGCATTCAAAGCCACGCTCCCAGGCAGTAATGTCATGAAGTGGTTTGGGGCTGCACAGCAAAGGGCAATCATTACTGTTTGTACACTTGTTCAGGTAAAGACTTTTGTCCGTTTATACACTTTGGATATTTAAACAAGCATTTATTGAAACGTTTAAATGCAAATTTTCTTTCTTTTATGCAGGTAATCATCTGTACAGTGTGGCTGGTTGTGGCTCCACCCACCCCACACCAACTGATACCACGCGAGAGTGCTATTGTGATTCTCTTATGCGACGAAGGCTCAACCGTAGCGTTCGCTCTGGTCCTGGGCTACATTGGCCTGCTGGCCTGTATCTGTCTCCTATTGGCCTTCCTGGCGAGGAAACTTCCAGATAACTTCAACGAGGCCAGGCTCATCACCTTCAGCATGCTAATTTTTTGTGCAGTGTGGGTAGCATTCATTCCCGCCTACATCAGTTCCCCAGGGAAATATTCCACGGTCACCGAGGTGTTTGCCATCTTGGCCTCCAGTTATGGACTGCTGGGCTGCATCTTCGCTCCCAAGTGCTACATAATCCTACTAAAACCAGAAAAGAACACTAGGAAACACCTGATGTCCAAAGGTGCCACGGACAGATTTTAGGAGACCGTGTTTCATCAAATGCGCACTTTATGCTCTTGTACAGAGGGTTAAAAATACAAATTTAATTTTTCAACGGTTGACTTTTGTGAGAATAAAATGTGTTCAAGGGGCACCGAAGACAGTTTACCACCAGATGGTACTAGTGTGCTGTCAATATTATCTCATCTCATTTATCATATCCCATCAGGAAATGAACAGCATTAGTGTCACAAAACCTTTGTCACTCCGCTGCTGCCCCTGGGTCTTCACCCTTATCTTCCACGCAAATCACAAAATGTCATACAGTATCCAGAACACTTGAAACATCATACTTCAGTGGATCAAATAGTTTTATTTTTCTAGCTATATGTAAGACACTCCCCTGACAGGAAGGAGGAAACGTGAAGGACAGCTCGGAGCTATATCTGACAAGGATTTGGAAGCGGTGCCCATGCTGATTTGACCTGAGATAGAATGATGAGGCCCAGGGTGTCTGAGGTATGCTCTGCAGAAATCCCAGCTGTCATTGGATAATTAAATCCTCATTCTCTAGAGGCCTTTACATATAAACATCACGCCTGGCTGTTCCCTGCAATAACAAACTAAAACCTCAGACATTTTCCTGGCTCCCACAGCTGCTCTCAGGCTAACATTGATTATCCAGCCCTGATTGATCTGTTGTTCCTCCCAACGCAGGGGAATAAATTGGAAGATGGCAAGATGGTGGTTCTCTCATGTCCATCACGGAGAGACGGAGGGGGAAAAAAGCTGTGGGACTGGCGGATGCACGAAAATGCTTTGTTTACACTGTATTACTTGATTCACATGCATTTCAAACCTTCTTCCGTAGCCTTTACCACTTCTATCTCTTGTCTGCCCTCTCGGCTGCACACATCAGTGACTGTAAATCAGCAAATTGATTCGTCTCCGTTGTGCACTGCTTGTCTGATTAAATTCAAAGAGTAATCTCTCAAATAATAGAAATATTTGCTTGATTTAGTTCAGGAAATCAGAACTGATCTCTCGGTTGCAGGGTTAAATAATTTATTTGGTCTAAATGAGAAAATGCTATGTGGCAATTTCTGCTGTAAAAGGAGCGGGCCATAAAATTAGACGTGGAATATGCCTGTGAAAATAAAAGAGTGCGTGAACGTGGACAATATAGAGATTCAGTATTCATGAGAAATGCATCACTAGAAATGTTAACACAGGTTATATTGGAAATTGACACCATATGTATGCTGGTAGTGAGGCAAAGGCAACGGGGAGACTAGGAGACGCATGACGTCCCCCTGCATACAGCAGCTTACTCAACTTTTTCATTGGTGTTTTTGCAAATGCAGACCAGGTGATTACCAGATGACCAAAGGTTATAATACTAGTAATTCAAAACACTGCGTCATGAATACAAAAGAAGAAATGTGATATGGTAATTGCAGCGCTCGAGCTGGAGTCACGGCTCAAACCAGACAAACAACTAACAATGAATTCCTGCGGCCCGGCAGTAAATATCAATGCATCGCAGCGTCTAACGTTTGGCTTGAAATGAGCAGGTGTGTTGCTTCAACTTAATATACTGTTTTGAAGAAGTTGTTTGTGGAGATGTTAAGCAAATATTCCGTTAAGCTGCTTTCCGCTTGCAGCGCTGACAGCCCACTTGTTGTGACTTTGACTTGAGAAGCATGCTGTTTGAAATGAAATTCCCTCCCACCTAATTTTGACACAAAAAGAAGCAATTCGAAGGGGGGTGGGGGGAATTCGAGAGGAGCCATTATTTTGAGCCATCAAGGAAGGCAGCATAAGTGACAGAGTTAGAAAGAGGTCAGGTCACTTGTCTAGTTTGCTGCCACATCGGTCGTGAACACAGAAAGGTCATTTAATGCGACGGGGGAAAGGTCTAGAAACGAAGACAATGTAAGCAAAATAAATAAGAAAGGGAAAGAAAAGGGAAAGTTCACACGGAAAACCTATTAACTGGATATTTGTTTAAAACAAACTACTGCAGTAGCATTTAGCATAGCTATGGGTGGGCCCATTATTGAGAATATTTCTTTCATCCATCTTCTTCTCCTGTTTCTAAATTGTTACCAATGATGGTACATTGATACGTTGCATGGCCAGAAATTATTTTAAAGTGCATATACCAATGACTCTGTGTCACCATGAAGAGGGGCTACACATTAGAGCCAATGCACAAGTTGAAATTACCTTAAATCTCTTTTCAGGATTTCTTTCACCATAATCCTGGCTTTCTGTCATCCCTGCCTCTTACTAACGCTTTTCGGATAGCATTCTCTTTTGTATCACCTATTATGTAGTAAGAGCAGTAGTCACAGAGGAGATGGGCACCATAGAAACTAGCAGCGAAAACTAATGGCCTCCACCATAATAGCGCCATTCACCGGAGCACACGTGGCTGTCTCCATTATGTAGGGGAACTGATGAAGGTTTAAAAAAAAAAAAAAAAAAAACTAAAATTGAAAGAGCGAGAGCAACAGTGTCTGTTTTTGATATGGCATGAATCATCGTGTTAACATAATTAGGTGCCAGATTTGTTTCTCCGGCCGCTCTTAAATGGGAGGACAGATAAGAAATGTGTGCGCAGGATGCAAAACGGAGCTTCTCACCCTGAATGATGTGTGTGAGTGCAAACAATTCTGTCTGATGAGTGAACGCTTATGATGGGCTGTCATCAGGTTAGCGCCACACTATCTCATGAGCTGATGGCTCAGATATTTTTGCACCAGCTCATTAAAATGCAAGGATTAATAACAGCGATCAAGAACTGAAGTGGCGATGTTTTATTATACGGAACGTTAGATTAAAGTTAGGTCAAGTTGTTTGTGTTGGTTATTTATGTAACATATGATGTAGAGACTATACAGGGAACACATACAATTAAATCTTATTTTCATTCAAGATCTTCCGTCCTTCCCCTTTTATTTAGGTTTCCCACTACATTAGTCATCAGGCATCTGTTGGTGGTTTTCTCAGTAGTCAGAATGATTACACCCTTTGGTGAGACGATACAGAAGACAAGACTATAACTTGAGAATGGCAAAGATCGACTACACCTACTGGTGCTGTGAGAGCTACTGTAGCCTGGCACAAAAACCTCCAAGTCAGAAGGGGAGATCAACACATTCGAGGTGATTTGTTTGTCCAGAATCAGTGAATCCCACCACAGACCCCATTGCACATTCAAGAATCACCTAAATCTGAAGGCTGGGGCGGAGGCAGGGTCAGCCTCAGTGCACTGATCAGCACCTGGGAAAATAAGGCTGAGTCAGGAAACGGAGAGGGATATTTGTTTAGAATGCAAAGGCACTGACTGAAGCAGGCATCATATTGGGAAATTCACATTCTGAACAGAAGGCCGTTTGCAAGCTGCAGGGCCACGAGGAAGACTATTTGTATAACTGATGCCCAAACGGAAGACAGCATGAAAGTGTAACGATACACATGAATCCCCACAGGAATGAATCACATTAGAAGAGTTAGAATGGTAAACCAGGTTCGCCACGGTGCGGCTAAAGAACTCAAATGCAATACAATGCGGCAGATCCTAAACTTCACGTTTTTAGCACGTAAGACCAAACTACTGGATGATCAATTGAAGTGGGTGATAGAGTGACATCAGGAGCATTAAGCTCACCTCTGATTTGTTGGTTCACACCTTAAAGAAGCGAGAGACTTCAAAGTAAGAAGATGTAATGTAGGGATTTCAGAAAATAAGTTTATGGATCAGGAAATATGTGCCTTTCAGAAACATGAATAGGTAACAGCTCGGATAATACGACATTTATAGTAAAATAATATGAAAAAAAGTGTTTGAAAGGACCACTCCCACAGGGTCACTGACAAAGAGAAAGGCAGTCCACTGCAGGGCATTGCACACTCTGTGGTTTGAGCCAGAACAGAACTGCTCCGGACACTGAATACACTCCAGTTACCCTGTGAAAACACACAGTGAAACATATCATGCAAGAGAGTGAAATAAGCTAATGTGTTTACACTTTTCTTTATGGAAACTTGGCTTAGCTTTACAACACCAAAAAAAAAACAGGAAACAGTTTGACACAGCTGGAGGGTTTCACAATTTGACAGATTGTTAAAATTGTTAGTGTTATTTATTAATTTTAGGTTGCAGGCGCATTCAACTAGGAGACAAACTCCCTTTTTTGAAAGGAAACATTTCCTTGGTGGTCGATTTTAATTGTTGTATTTATTTATTTATTTTTAGTTAGTTTTTTAGAGGTGACAGCTTTTTCTACATTCAGTAGAGCATGTGGTATGTCCGTCAGCTCAGAAAAAATCAATAATAAAAAATAAAATGCAGTCAGTTTGTTATCAGCGGTAAGAATGAAAAAGTGTCCTTCAACGAACTAGTGACGTGAGTAGTTTGCTCTTAAAATAAGACCCATGCCTGAACACTTTCTGTCTACATCGATGTAAATTACATGCACACATGGGTTTCACAGTATGACAGTAGCTGCTATTTTTCTAAGCCTTTAGTGTCGATAACTAGTTAACATAAGGCTTCCCTCAGGCCAGGTTAACTTCAAACTTAATTCATTTATAAAGAAAGAGTGTTGGGCGTTTTTGAGATCAAGGTAACTTACACATTAATGAAGGTATCACTTTATTTTTCATATATAAAATCTTACAAAACGGCAAATACAGAAATTGACATTTACCTCACATAATAGGAAGACATCAGTTGACATCCAGTTCTTCCTTTTAATCTTCTGCTCCCACAACTTTTTGTTCACTGGGGGAACGGTGGAGTTTATTCCATGTTTTCCCGATCCTGTGCTGTGGCATATGTAAGGGATAATGCTCGATGAGGTATCCATTATCAGAAATGAATGGACGACGCAGAGGCGTGAACCGTCCGACGCGAAGCAGGCGTGGTTGCTTCCGCGAAGTGGACACCTCGAAGGGCATTATCTCGCTTATACCATGGTCACTTACGAAATAAATAAATATTAGGTCAATTATTAATACAATGATGATGTTTTTGCCGTTTAAATCACAACTTTTCCACAAGAAGGCTGAGCGGACTATTTAACATCTCCGTCCGCAGGCGTTGCCAGGGATTGGCTCCTTGCACAATATGGCGACCGAATTCGAGTGTGGGCCAGTACTTCCGGTCCAAGCCTTCGCCGGAGTCGTTTTGAAAGCGGCAGCGGGAGAACATCGACATAGCATAGTATAGCATAGCAGGGAGATACTTTCTCAGGATGAGTGTTTTCAAGATTCAAGAGAGACGACTTGTCTTTCAGAGGGTGAAAGCCTCGGCACGGGATTGTTGTGTTATGCACAGTTTCGTCACGGCACAACAGGCAGGTCAGCTTTCATTCATTCGCCGTTGACGCTGCGGTACGGACGGAGTGGATGCAGAAGATCAGAAGGTATGGTTTAAACCCAACCACAAATACCCGAGTCTGTAGTCGGCATTTTAAGCGGAGTGATTTTATCGATTCGTTTTATGAACTACCTGCGCCCAGACTGAGTGTCTGGGAACGGCGTCCGCGAGCCGAGAGTCCCGCACCAGACTCGGACTGGAGACCGAAATAGCTCCAGATCACGACTACTGTGTAGTCCCTCAAACAGGGATAAATTGTGATATATAAACCGTGAAATAACGTATGTTCTGTGTGTCTGTTGCCACGGTTACCAAAGCGTTTGAGCCAGCGCAATCATTTAGAACTGTCATCAGGTAATTTGACCGGAACGTCTTTATTGGTGTCCATTATGACTTTTTAATTCACACCGCGCAGCCAATCAGAATCGAGGATAACTTTTAAGGAAACACGTGGCCAGCTCAGAACCAATCAGAATAGTAGGATAGCTCAGACGGTCCTTTCTCTAGACTGGCCAGACTCTCTCTAATATAGGGCCCTGGCGCTAACGACGTCCGTGCTAGCAACGTCACCAGAGACGCAAATCCACATTTCGTTTCAGCAAGCCCCAGATACACGTCGACAGTGTAACGACCCTGGCATGTAAGCTACTCTGTGTTCGGCTGTAACAGTTTACAAACATCTTTACACAATGGAGAAACAATAGCAAAATGACTGGAGTTGATTTTTCGGGGGAAATGATCCAGAGAGGGGGCAAAAACTTGTGGGTGTGTTCCAAACATTTTTCCCCGGACTGTTTTTACGATCTGGGGCCAATGCTGGACTTGCATCCGTTATTGTTTGGTCTGGGGTGGCTTTCATTTTGCTGCATGAGAGTACCACTTTCATGTTAATATGACAAGTGGAAGGTCGATTAGAAATGTCAAGAAAAAGGGAAAGCCACAGAAGGTTGGTTAAGTGTTATTTATGTATCCACAAGCGTTCAAAAACCTCTTGAAGTCCAGTCTCTACAATCCAGTTTCCTTTCTTTCCAACCTTGCTTTTCTTCCTTCCTTTTTGGATATACCATGACCTGGATGACTGAGAGCCATCACAGACACATTATTTAAATTACCTTTGCATGCAGGTGAAGAAGCGATGTTCTCCGGTTATGAATATGTATTTATTCAAGCAATAATTCAAGATAATGAACCCTTCAGTTCAAAGTGCTAGCTAATTTTTCCCTCAGCACAGCGCAGGCAGTCGGATCGGTCGTTCCGTACAGCTTTCCGTGAATCAGGAGGCCCAAGACTTCACATGCTGAATACAGCAGCAGTTCCATTTCCACAGAGATTTAGCCTCATCTATTTCTGAATGTGTCACTTATAAACGTGTGATCACTAAAAGCAGCATTAATATATTCATGTTATTAACACCTCTCCATCCATGACTCTTCAAAGTACACAAAGTGGCCAACGGGGACAAACTTTACTTTTGCAAGCTGATACATACCAAGTGATTATATCATATAAGCCAAGTCTGCGTATGTTCATCTATTCTTTCACAGTAAGTTCACTTCTCTTATGTAGTGCGCTGATAGAGGAAAAGGTCGGTTCCCGTCACTTCTGAAACTGATAACATCTGCAGCTTGTGGTATTTCATTAGCTTCCACAATCCATGTGCCGCCTCCGGACCTCAGGACACTGGCCTTAAAGAAATAGACCTTTTCAAAAAGTTCACAGGCCAGTTCATCTTTTATTGCATGACTAATGGCACAGACAGGCTTCTATATATAATAAGTGACTCCTAGCTGGGGCACAATTATGTACAAATGCTCTCCAGTGAGAGCACATACTAAGCAGGATGGTAACACTGCAATGCCAAGAGGATGAGGGCCGGTGCCTGTATGAATATAGAATTACGTTTTGAAATA
The DNA here is from genome assembly GCF_022458985.1 of Mugil cephalus. NCBI lineage: Eukaryota > Metazoa > Chordata > Actinopteri > Mugiliformes > Mugilidae > Mugil > Mugil cephalus. The sequence goes on from NC_061778.1 coordinate 10,540,155, forward strand.
GGGGGCTGCACATCAGGCGATAAGAAATAAATATGGATTTTTGTTTTTAATTTCAGCAGTGAATCAAGCAAGACTGTAAACTAACATTCAGTAATATCTCCCTTTTATTTCCCCTGAACACAAACCAAGTCTTCATTCTCAGATGTAATGATTTCCATTTGTTATTATTGCATCCCAATTTTGTCTATCCCTCGGCCCTTAGTCATGTACACGATCATGCATAACATTATGACCACCCGTCTAATATTGTGTAGATCTCCCTTGTGCCTCCAAAACAGCTGTGACTCATCAGATAATGGACATGGGCCTTCTGAGTGTGTCCGATGTTGTTAGTGGGGGTCATTGAGTCCTGTGGGTTGATGGGAGGAGCCTCTGTGGCCACAGATCAGTTTGGGATTTAGTGTATTTGGAGGCCAACTCAACATCTTGTGTTGTTTTTTTATGGTTTGTTGCCCCTAAACCATTTTTGTCTGTGTCTGTGTAGGCTGCATCCTGCTGGGGGTGGCTGGTGCACACCAAGGAGTGTCATGCCAGGTCCAAAAGTTTCCCAGCAGAACGTTGTATTGTTACAAGATGATCAGTGTCATTTACTTCCCCTGTCAGTGGTCATAATATTGGGGCTGATCAATGTATGTCTGTTTAAAAAAAACTCTTAATGATGAAAGAAGCTTTTTTTTTTTTTTTTTTTTTAAATCTATGACCTCTGAGCCTGAACAACATGTCTCCTCCATGCCAGCACTGAGAGAGCAGTTATTTTCCTTTACGAAGGGTCAGAGTTGCATAAACTGAGGCTGGGATTAATGCAAACCAGAGGGGCACCAAGTCGAGTGACATCAGCCTTTTACAGAGTAAATCCAATGAGTCCAATAAAGAAATGTTAGGGACTGAAACAAAACACATGAGATCCAAGTGTAATTAGCAATTTACTAGTTTCTAGCAGACCCCTTCTTTAAACAATGATGTGATAATCAGGTCTGTTATGAACTCGAGTGGGTGCACCTAGTCTTAACAAGATATGTATGAAAATGAAAGTTTAACTGTCAGTGAATAAGTGACCCTTGCATCTTGGTCTATAAGAAAAGTCCTCGGGAGCTTTCAACAGCCCTTTGCTTTGTCATCTTTAGATGAATAGCTGCAGGTGGCACAAAAACAGAGAGAGAGGGGACTCGTGGTGACACACTTAAAATGTGATATCGCAACACCACTTGAATTTTTCATCTCAGGTAATGCACACTTCAGTTCCCTTGGGTGCATTCATTAGAATTTGCATCCCAAATCTGCCTAAAATCATCTGCACACACTAGCCCCTGGCAAGTCCACACCTTCAGGCACAACAGCCCAGGCGTGGGCCGCGTTAGTGCAGCATCCCCGGGCATTGTGCAAAAGAACAGCAGGTTCTTCCTTTTATCCCTCAAAAACACATGGGAGGCTTACCTGTGAAGAGTAAGAAGAGTTACTTGACAGATACACAGAGGAGATGGAAGGAAAGTTAAAATAGGTAGTGACAGTGAATATAAAAACTGAATACAGACACATAAGTTCAGTTATAACGTTACGTAAGGTATGAGCAATGCCATGAAGGAGTCTTTTTGGGGGCAGTGTATGGCAAGCCAAACGGGACACTCTCGTGAATACTCGGTCAAATCATAAAATGAAAACAGACAGCCAAATGCACAAGCTTCTTCCTGTGAGACTGCAGTGTGTCGCTGCAGCTCAGACACAAAGTGGGAAGACGCATATGGTGCTGGACCAGAAATACTTTGCATCAAAGCTAACAAGCACACAAGTCACTATTACGTTAGTTATTCTCACCAGGGGGAAATATCAAACACCCCCAGTGTCTTTGGCACAACAATAGATGCTGGAGAACATGCATCACCAACAATAACTGGCGCAGTGGGCAACGATCAGCTTTGGTGTTTGCCAAAAAGAATAAAAAATAAATAAATAAATAAAATAAAATTAATGTCCTTTCCAGTTACCGCAGTCATGGCTGCTAACAGAGTGATGCTCTCTGAGGCGTGTGTCAGCTGCCAGATAGGCAACTTGAGCAGGAGGTCTGGATTATTGTTCATTCCCTCCACTGCAAATGCAATGGACTGAAGCCAGTCGTAAGCTTGGAGGTTAGAACTGCAGTGGTTGAGACCCAGAAAAATAATTACAGAAATCACAAATCGAGATATGAGTTGATCAAAGTTCAAGACAAGAAAAAGAAAACTGGAAGCATTAACGTTTTCACCTTTAAATTCCAGGTCAGTCTGTGGAGCCTCCCCAACATAAAGCCAGAACAAGCTAGCAAAGGACCTGAGAGGCTAGGTACTAATATCACCTGAAAGATGGGAGTGCATCAAAGGAAACCAGGTTGAGAGTATTTGAGCATTGATCCAAAGTGATGAAAATAGCAAGAGATTAAAAACATGCAAATGAATGTGCCCAAAATCATGCCTCAGCTCTGTATCAGGAATGGCTGCTCACTATGAGCAACAGGTCATTTCTTACTACACCAAAAGGAAGAAAGACCAAGATAATGCACCTGATCTCAAAGAACCACAAAGGAGGAAAATTAGATTCCGGCTTAGCAGGAGTAGAAAAACTGTTTTGGAAAGGCAAAGAATACAGTGTACAATGGTGTTAGAGTTAACAATAATGGAGTAAAACTCTGCAGCGATAGCAGACGATAGATATTTTCTGCCTGACCCCTACACAGTGTGCCTCGGATCTCTGTGCGCAGATGCCGGGCTATACGTCGGCATGTGAGGGTGCTTGTGTAGATGCACAATTAACAGGGGAAATAGATTGGAGAGGCCTCTTAACAACAAGAGGGGTTGGAGGGAGGAAAAAAGAGAGCTGTCATTTTCAGGAGCCGACCTTGTCAGTTGCAAGTGTTCATCCAATTACGCCACGAGTGTCCTCTCTTTCCGCTCTCAATTTCTTCCTGCGCGCTGTACTTTGTAGACCACCTGAGCTTTTCCTCTCTCTTCCTTCCGTTTCGTTCTTTCGGTTTTTGGTTCTTAAGAGGTCTCCGGTAATTACTGCTACTCTACCCTTTTCGGCTCACCTTGCCGGCAACATGCCTACCTCTGCCTGAAAGCTGAATTCACATCCCAACACTCCTGAAGTTATCCACTAGATATGTTGTATCTCATATAATCTTGCCGGCCATTTTATTAGGTACACCTCGCTAGTAAAAGATTGGACCCCCTTTTGCCTTCGGAACTGCCTTAATTCTTCGTGGCACACTTTCAACAAGGTGTTGGAAACATTCCTCGGAGATTTTGGTCTATATTTATGTGATAGCATCACGTAGTTGCTGCAGATTTGTCGGCTGCACGTCTATGATGCGAATCTCCCGTTCCGCCACTTACCAGAGGTGCTCTATTGGACTGAGATCTGGTGACTGTGGAGGCCATTGGAGTACAGTGAAGTCATTGTCATGTTCAAGAAACCAGTTTGAGATGATATGAGCTTTGTGACATGGTGCATTATCCTGCTGGAAGTAGCCGTCAGAAGATGAGTACACTGTGGTCATGGACATGGTCAGCAACAGGTAGGCTGTGGCATTTAAACCATGCTCACTTTGTACTAAGGGGCCAAAGTGTGCCAAGAAAATATCCCCCACACCATTACACCACCAGCAGCAGCCTGAACCATCGATACAAGGCAGGATGGATCCATGCTTTTATGTTGTTTACGCCAAATTCTGACTGCCATCAAAATGTTGCAGCTGAAATCGAGATTCATCAAACCAGGCAACGTTTTATCCAGTCTTCTATTGTGCAATTATGGTGAACCTGTGAGAACTGTAGTCTCAGTTTCCTGTTCTTAGCTGACAGGAGTTTCACCCGGTGTGGTCATCTGCTCCTGTAGCCCATCTTCTTAAAAGTTCGATGTGATGTGTGTTGAGAGATGGTATTCTCCATTCCTTGGTTGTAATGAGTGGTTATCTGGGTTACTGTTGCCTTTCTATGATTTTAACCAGTCTGCCCATTCTCCTCACATCAACAAGGCGTTTTAGTCCACACAACTGCCACTCACTGGATATTTTCATTTTTATATTTTCATATTCTTCAGCAAGTTTTCTTGATCACCTCTACATGCCTAAATGCACTGAATTGCAGCCATGTAACTGGCTGCTTAGCTACTTACCTAATATAGTGGCCAGTGAGTGTGTATGTGTCTAGAAGCAACCAGATGGGATTGTATTGCTTATTGACAGGCAATTTTCAAAGATTGCAGAAAGTTCCATCTCCTGGCCGATAAATAGACACGAGCACAACAGATCCATTAGATATATTTATACTTGATCTGTCTGTTAATTTGTTATATTTGCTATCTATGGCTAGGTTAGCTTCATATTTATCCCGCAGACATGAGAGTGGTGTTGTCACGGCTGGTTGGCACGAAAGCAAATTAACCGTTACTGAAAGCATCGCGTTATTCCTCAGCATCACTTACAAACAGGAAGAATTACAATCGGTGGCGCAGTAGGCCCATATGGCCTGAGGAACAAACGACCTCTTCAACCTGTCAGTGGCAACAATCTTAACTGTCTTTATCAAATATATATAAATATATGTCAACATGAATTTAAGACAGTAGATTTTCATCTGATGCTGTTTTTCTGAAATGTATTGACCTAGCCGAACATCCAGAATTCCCTCTAGAGACAAAGTTGCCAGCCACAGCTGCAGCGGTTCCTCCTGGGGAACGCTCAAAGAGAAGCCTGGCCCCTGACACAGCTGGGACTTGGTCCACAGAGAGAGAAGGAGGTGACAGGAATGGCATTGCCTCCAAAAAAAATCCTGTTGGTAATAAATATATATATATATAAATGTTGAGGAGAGAGGCTAAACTTAGATGGGACCGAAGAAGGGTTAAGGATGGATTTAATTCCAAGCCCGCCAGATTTGTTCCTCCCTGCCTTGCCGGATGCCAATGTCAACTGTTCACAGCATGGAGCCTGGCATTGCACCCATCACAACAAAAAGATTAGCGCAGGGAGAGGTGCCATGTACAAGAGAGGTAAGTGACTCCCGTTCTATCCAGAATACATAGGACATAAGATGACGCAGAGTTCATCAGTAATTTTACAGTAAATCCTTCCACACCCTTCCCAATGCATTGTTATTTTTAGTATATTTGTCTCTTTACTTGCAGAAGCTTCATCCCACAAATTATTCCCTGTTCTGCTGGTGGTGGGGTGGATTGTCGGCTGCCTAGCAGTTGCCTACTTTGTCTTCATTTTTCCCTGGGTACATCTCATCTTATCTTATATTGCACTATACAGTAATCTCTACTCCCTTGTCTCTATTAATCTTAATGTTGCATAAGACTGAAGTTCAGCACCCACGCCTTCTTTATCTTTGGCCATCTCTTCGACCTTCACCTCGCCTCAACAGTAGATCAAAATGACACTGTACAACACTGCGCAAAGAAATACTTAAGAGAAACGCCATCAAATACTGCTCCATCTCCAAATCTGACCGGGCAAACTGCAGCCTGCAGTGTGTGTGTGTTTGTTACACTAATGGATTCTGATTTTCTTTCTTTGGCAGAAAAAAGGTATGTGAAGAAGAAATTGAATTCATCAGGGAAATGAAGCTTTCTTTGAAGGGGACACGGAGAAGAAAAAGATCTCTACATCTTGATATTAAATTTCTATTAGAAACTTACTGTCAGCTTTTTTTGGCAGACATGTGTAATATATAAATATTAAATGCGTAAAATTGAGCAATAAATTTAAATGGCTCTTGGCCATGGTCCAGTGGTGATGATGTTAGTCTGAGAACAAAGTTTCTGTGGCTACGAGCCATGAATAACTGTCTGTCGTGTTATATTAATCAAATAAACATAGATCTGCAATTTCCTCAAGATTCTTTTCTCATGCAATTTTCTTCTGGGATACATGATCTAATCTTCTTGAATTATAGCAATTTTAGGCATCATGGATTGTAATTCATTAGCTCAACCATTAAGTGGATGTCCTGATGAGAGCACCCAGCTGTTTCTATGAACATATCAGATGTGAGCCATTTCAGTGTTTGCAGATTCGAGCCACTGAACACTTAGCAGAGCTCTTCAGAGATAAAGTACTGCAAGAAAAAAAAAAAATGAAACGTGTATGACTAAGATCGATCGCATAATGAAAGTGTGCACTTGTATTACTCAAGCTGTGGGGACCCACCTCCCTTTAAGAACAAAAAAAAGTCACAACAGAACGAAATCATTACATTTGATGGTGAAGTCTGCGTTTGTGTTTGGGGGAAATAAAAGGGGAAATATTACCTAATGCTATTTGACAGCCTTGCTTGATTCACTGCTGAAATTAAAAATGAAAAATCCATATTTCGTATTGCCTGATGTGCGGCCCCTTAGTTCAGCTTGGAAACTGGCAATGTTGGCTCTGCTCTCACCCTCTTGGTTTGTTACAGAGTCACCAAAAGCAAACTGAAATCCTACTTAGTGTGGACTTAATTGAGTACTAAAAAAGAATTCTCAGTTTTGACTTGAAATTAGTCATAAAAAAAAACGTAAGAAAAGTACGCGAGTGAACATCTGCAGCAGCTCTGTCTGGCAACACTAATAGTTTACTGTGTGAGTGCAGTACATTAAACTACATTAAATCCCTACAGTTATATTCAAGATGGCCTGATTGTTTTAAGAAGAAACTTGGTTAATGTTTAGGGGAAATGAAGGGTTTGCTAATTCAAAATTGAAATTAAAAAAAAAAAGAGAAAATCCTCTTGTAGACTAGATGGCTCTGTAAAATTCATGTTTTGACTCACAGATATCACTTCTACTTTACTTATTTTTGTCTCATGATTCGAAAATTTGGCGTCGTAACATTTTTTTACTGCATATGGAAAAAGCAAAATAGATCCCCTTACTTTTCATTATATGGCCTCCAACAATGCATGTAATGACAATTGCTGTAGACAGTTGATGGCGACAGTTTATGAGTGTGTACTTTTGTAACACAGTTGGGCATCAAATACAGTATATCGGGGATTCGGATTAGAGATGCCATTGCCATGCTATTTTTTTTATTATTATTTTGAGTGGTACCACACGCTAATATGATGATCAGCAAAATAAAATAATAATCGAAAGAAATATGTGTGGTGAGCTGTACTTTCTTAAACGCTCTTAGTTGCAGAGTTTAGACAGCTAAGGGGGAGTTTTTAATCATAACTAGTGCACCTGAAGTGTTTATTGAATGTTTATGCACAATACCGTAATTTAGATTAAAGCTGAATTAAGCACAGATCGTTTCCGCCTACATTAGGATCTCTGCTAGGAGTAGCCAAACAACTCCTGTTTGTCCCTCGTGTCAGCTCAAACGTTGACATTACTGCTGAGCCTCAAATCCTATAATAGTGGCGCTGTCAGCTTTAAAGGGCATTTGGGAGTCTGCATTTAATAACGGAGAATTAGATTGTCTGGTCGTTACTGCAGGTTGTGGCACATCCACTTTCCAGTAAGCAAGAGGTGTAAGTCTCATAATCCGGGGCCAAATGAGCCTGTGCATTCGGCGTCAGGTTCAGCATGCGCACCAGATGCAAAAGAAATCGCTCCGACGGGGTAATGAGGTTGAGATGGAAACTTTCCGCACCGCAGCATCCCACTGCAAACAGGGTTTTGCAGACACACGTGTGAATCTGCGACCACTTCCACACACGCACCCGAAACACGCATGGAAAATGTCGCACTAAAACGCCCCTGCGATGCAATTCGCAACGATTCCGCAGCATCGGGGATGTGTGTAACTGAATAACAGCGTTTTACGCACCAATGAGAGCGAGCTCCAGTTTGGCGTCACGGTGCACCAGGTACACCACATGGCGCTGCGTAATAAGATGTCTTCCAGGTGTGGTACATTAACACCACATTAATTCTGTCTGCTGTTTATATTGGATGTTTGCTGCCATTCTGCCTCAAGTTGTTTGGTGAAAATATAGAACCTGCCCGATTATGACCCCACAGATGTTCCGCCTGTTAAAGCTCTGTGAGAACTAGAAGGCAGCAACAACAGTGTAAAATTAACAGTAATGCGTACACGACTGCAACATGGTAAGCAGCTTTGTGATTTAAGTTAACACAGCTTGTTGTTTGTAGACTTAGGACCTGGCATCACCTGGTCTGAGGGAAGTTCTTTGAAAGCCTGGGGGTGTTGTAGGCAAAACCCAGTCCCCATTGGTCTTCAGCTCGTTTATGGGGAGGGGTGGGGATAGCAAAAAGCGGGGGCCCCTGCATGCACAATGGTGATGTTCTTGACTGACTCACGGGGAATTCATATGTTTGTTGTAACAGTAGCTGTAGGCCAGATCCAGCTGTGGTTTAGAAGAAATCAATAAAAAAATAAACTCAGATTCTGAACGCAGCAGTTGTAGCCATGCGTTTCAGAGCTGCCGCATTTCGAACGATCTGATGTAAGCATTGCAATCCCCAAAAAAAACAAAAAAAAAAACATTAGGAAATTTAAGTAAAATTGCTTTCACGCAATTAAAAACAGAAGAAGAACAATGGCCCGTCTCTTTTTAATTTTGCATTAAAGCATCTGGCAATTTATGCATCAGTCTATCAGCACTGTGTAACATGCAGCCCACTGAGCTACTGGGCTTTATGGATGGATATTTGCCCGACAAGATCGCTGAGATGGAAAGCAAACTGAAGCCTGTGACCTGCCGAGCTCCTCAGAGGCCCGCATGTCAGAGCAGAAGGAGCGTTTTGTTTGTAACAATAAATCTTGATGTATCAGCTGAACCAACAAAGTGCCAGGCCTGCAAAGGAAGCTCGGAGTGAACAGGAATTGTGTTTGTCTACAGTGTCACCTGAGATACAACGGAAAGGAAACTGATCTTTCACTTATTTTGTGCCTCGGAGAAGATCAGTGCTTAGTGGTGCTAGCAGTGAAAATTGGGTTTCTGTAAAAAAAAAAAAAGAAAAATAGTGTTGTTTCGGTTCAATTATCATTTCTACAGTTGTGAGATTGCAAGTGTAATAACTGGAATAAGAGATATGTGATGTATTTTTTTTATTATTTTATTTTTTTGAGAGGGAGGGCAGTTGAACTATTGCAGTTAGCGCAGTGATCGAAATCTGAGGAAAAAAAACAGCATGAATGGCTTTTTCTCAAACTGCTGCAGTACATACGCCGATCAGACATAACATTATGACCACCTTCCTCCTTCTGAGGGTGAATGTCGTTGGGGGGGGGGCTTTGGGTCTTATGGGTTGAGTTGAGGGGCCTCTGTGGATCAGGCTTGTTGTTTGGGATGTAGTAAATTTGGAGGCCAGATCAACACCTTGTGCTGTTCATCACGTTTTTTGAGTCGTTCCTAAACCGTTGTGTGTGTGTGTGTGTGTGTGTGTGTCTGGTCTAGGTGGGTGGCACATGTCTACGCAACATCCGTACGAATGCCAGCTCCAAAAGTTTTCAAACACAACACTGTATTGTGACACGATAGTCAATGTCATTCGCTTTTCCTGTCAGTGGTCATAATGTTGTGGCTGATTGATGTAAATGTCAGTGCGAACACATGCCACTGGAGCAGGCTACGGCACGTAGCTTCATGAGTGAATGAGGATTGAGATTCTGTGCAGAAAATGACAGGAACCGTTTGAAGATAAAAAAAATTATACATAATCCTTTAATAATCCTCGGATCTTTTCGGTGTTGCTCCAAGTAAACTAAACACGTCCAGAGCGGGGCTCAGCTGACAGGCACAGATAAGTGGAACATCCACAGGAGGTCACTGTTTTACATTAATTATGGAGCCGGAGTTCAACCATTAAGATTTCTGGATTTTCAGACGAGAAACATTCGCCCAATAATGAGAAAAAGTTTTCAGCTGTTCCGTCATTACTCACGACTGAAATGTTGTTATACTAAAGAGGTGTTTGATTTACGGTCTGTCTTTGAATGTTTATGCTTAAATTCCAGCATTTGTAATGTAAATGTTGAATGGTTCAGACTCATGACATGTAGCATTTGCAAATGGTTTATATTAAACACATAAAATCTTAAAACATGTAAAAAAAAAAAAAAAAAAACCCAACATACATTTAAAGTTGCTTTTTGCTCCCTGAGTACATACCGAGTAATGCGTTTTTAAACTGAAATAGTCAATGAATGCATTAAATCGAGAGCTTTAATAATATTTTAATTTTTACTTTCAAAGCCTTGACATTAAAGTCTTGACAATTACAACTTTTAAAAGAAAATTGTAAATACATGGCTTTTAACAGTGATTGCAGTAAGAGGGCACTCTGCAGAAAGAGCCGCCGTGCGAATGAATTAATTGTGAAATAACACTAGTTATCATAATTTTCTCACTCTTGATCTGAGCACGTACTTTGTAAGTGCGCGTGCGTGTGTTCTTCTGTTTGTATAAGTGGCACGTTTGCTCACATACCGTATGCGTACATACCGTATTTTAACACGTTTTTTTTTTTTTTTTTTTTTTTTTACACAGGGCCTCGAGCGCTACCACACACACACATAGGCATTCCAGAGGCTGCTTCTTTGCCCCCCGCCACCTTCAATACACACAAACACACATACACACATACCAGTGCACCCACTGTTAGGGTCACCCAAAGGGCGCATGAAAGAAAACTGAGTCGTTTTATGACCAGAGGACGACACGGGGGGCGGGGGGAGCAGGACGGTTTCTGGAATGGGCGACTTTCTAACAACTGTCATCAAGTTTTAAGGTTTAAAAGCCCCGCTCATGTTTTCTCTGCTGAGGAATATATCTTTCTTGTTTTTCCTAAGCTCGAAATCGGGCCCCCCATGCTCCATGTCACTTTGGGATAAATCTGTCTATAATGTTCTAAGTGCAATACACTCTGTTCAGCCTCCCAGGAACATGCTGAGGTGTTGTAATGTTAGCTGTGATGTTAGCTAGCATAGCTGCTAATGACAGGGAGGGTGAGAGCACGAGGGAAGTGGGTGGTGTGAACTTTCAGTTATCTGCCAACGAGCTACCAGCCAGCGAGAGCAAAAGGGGAGGCTTGGCACTAAACGAGTGATTGCACACTGACATTCAGATTTAAAAAAAAAAAAAATACTTGAATGAGTCTCAGAGAGGTACAAACACACTCACGTGCAATTCGCGTGCTGAACTTTGAATTTTAGAATACTTGGGGGGGGGGGGGGGGGGGGGGACTGTTGCAATACTTGAAATAAAGCATAAAGAGCAAATTAGCAAATGAAAGCAGCAAAAAAATTTGAGAAATCAAGCCTGTAGTTGTTTTTCAAAGGCAGCCCGTTTTGTCTTTGCCACACTGGTGACACTTTGTGGAATCCAGCAAAAACAACACAAAAATGCCTTTGGTCTGCCCCACCAATGGGAGGTATGCACACATTAGGGTTGTTTAGATGAAACAATGGGGTGCAAACCACGGATAGGCTAAAATTTATGCATTGCGGTGGGGGGAAAAAAAATCTTAAAAATGAAGAAATAAACAAAATAAAGGTCAAGAAAGTCTCAGCTTTACTTCTGTATATTTGCACAAGTGTGTGTTGGCCCTTGCCCCCTGCTGCACGCCCCCATCCCTCACGATATTTTTTGACACTTGGCTTCAAAGCGTGCACATATTTATCGTGCTTCTCCTTGGCATCCCTGTCCTATACATCCTGCGCATTATAATTAATTCTCTTTGGCTCTGTCTGTTTTCCTGCTTTCCCTGCACATCCCTGACTGTTCCATCTTCTCCAGTTTCAGCCAGGGTACGAGCCATCCCCGCGCCAGGAAATGTGCTTGCGTGGTTCATTGCAGGACGGTGTATATTTACCAGTAGGCCAGTAGCTTGGGAGCGGCCATAAAGGTACTGCACGAACATTCGTCTGCATTGTGTCTAACTTGCCCCGATGCTTATAGGTCTAATTAGTGGAGAAAACTTTGAGCGCCTGCAAACTTCGTCCCCTCTCTGTGGAAATTTCAAAATTAAATTATGAACCCTTATGGCTAATATTCTCCTGAAGAGGAAAATAGTGTATGGATGGGCCATGAGTGAGGCAATACCTGCCTGAATACATCTATAGGTTTACATTCTGGTAGAGCATTATATACTAAGGGGTAAGAGGACATTTTTATGAGATATTTAAATCATTTTTACATCTTAATTCATTCTCTCCTATGTGGCTAAGAACAACATCAAGATACCATGCATAATCATTACAATGCTCAGTTTAAACCCCAACTGACATTCTTATTTCTCATATTTTTGGGCTTTCCGCCGGCAACACGTTAACTCTTTGTATCTATATATTGAGGCCTGATCCCAAAACAACGCATACACACCCAAATTCAAGAGTCACTTACAGATTATTATTTAAAGGTTTATTTTGAAAGAAAAGAAAAGAAAAAGCTCCTCAAGATCGTAATCGGTCATTATTATAAAGTATCTAATTACAGGCAACTGAGGTATATTTGTCTTTCTACAAGTCGAGTCAAAGTAAAGAAAGAAAGAAAGAAAGAAAGAAGTGGGAACAAGTATAAAGACTGTACTGGCGGGTTTAGTTTTTTATGTATTCAGTCTGTGGTCTTAAAGTAATGGTGCATCACTCGCTGCACTAACTTCTACATAAAAGGCAAAGGCTGAAAAAAAAAAGAATCCACAATTAACAACCTTGAGCCACAGTCTAACAGTTACATATTGACATAAAATAAAAAGAGCCATACAAAACGGTGACTTGTGATCCAATGACTTTATACAATCACCTGCATTCAGAAAAATACATGCGATTATGAACTATTATAAATATATAACTATAACTATGAATTATTAACAGTTTGCTTTGTTTGTAAAGAATGAAAAATCATAAGATCAAATCAAGACCAAACTGAGAAATTGACGTTCTTTTATTAAACGTACAGTTCAGCATTTTCATGTACTAAACGTGTTCGGTGAGAAGATCGATGCCACTCTCATGTCATTTTAATGTTCCACTGAGGATCATGGTCGGTTAAACTCAGATAAAAGTTCACTGATTACTAATAAAATTTAATGGATTTTGTGAAGAGGCCTTAAACATCTCTATATTGAAATAATGCCATAAAACGTCTTAGAAAGTTGGTTAAAAATGTTGGTGCACAACTTGACGAATTGTTGCCACCACATATGCCGAAACCTGGCAGATGTGAGACTCTAACTTAAACTGTTACTTGCATAATTGTAGAAACTAACACTAATCATTCATTGGATCTATTTGTGTTCATGAGTAAATGAATAAGTATGTGAATACATTAAGACAAAAAAAAGTGAATTGTCTTGTCTTTGTTACCAGGTAGGTAACCAGGTAATTAGCATATGTTCACTGCTGCCTTCAAATAAAGTTTGTTTTATCGTGTTCAAGAGAAAAGTTGATAGGCCTTTTATTTTCAGCGTTCTCATAATAGCTACTTCACGAGTTGTAACGTGTTTGCTGACATTTCCAGAAATTAAGTGGGCGACAAGTAAATATAATATGCAATTAAGCCATTTAGTCATAGCCTTACATACTTTTCTGTATAATTTTCTCATATGTCTGAGAAAAATATGAATATATTCTACTTCCTCGTGCTTTTATTTTGTTTCTGCACCTGGCTTGCTAGCTTGCTAAAGTATTAGCCTCAGTGGCTTTTAGATGCTAGCATTCACCTAGTAGCAGCAGTGTTCTCGCAACATAAGCAAGCAGCTCGTGTTAACCTGTCTCAGTGTGTTCGGCATCATTTCTTACACTTTGTAATTTATATCAATTTAATATAAGAGCTGTAAAGTGGCAGTTTCAATCTTTTTTGCTAAGCTTATTGGCAGCAGGCTAGCATACATGGGAGTGACAACGATTTTCTCATCTGATTCTGAAAAATAAAGCAACCAAGCGTGTGGAAAAAGTCAAACTACTTCTTTAATGAAACATTTTCTTAAATCTTTGTTCTCCCGTGAAGACACATACACACTCACACGTGACGACACGACTGTAAGGCATACCAGTTTGCTTGACAAAACAGCAGGCAGTGATACAAAATGACTTACAAAGAATTGGAAAAGACACGTAGACATACATCCACACCGAAACACACGGGAGGCTCAGAGAACACAAGAGAAGGGTCTGGTGTCTGTCGATTGTCATCTCAGTGATTCGTGATCAGCTGTCATCTTAAAGGCAAAAACTTCATTTTGGTTTATTATCTTCATTCTGCTAACGAACAGCAGCCAGCTGTCAACTGCAGCAAGATCATCAACATTAAATATAGAACTGTACTGCGTAATATGCGATCACGGTTAAATACTTAACTGGTCTATTCAACAAAATAGGTTCAGATTTTCTGTGATAATTTATCTAATCTAGTTTTATGTAATAAACAAAGAGTACATTTCGAGTACATTGTAGAGTGCGTCAGCATGTAGATGAAGGCTGAAACCACCTGAGGTTTCATGAGAGCCATACAGCTCAGTCCCACATACAGTACAGTGGTACAGCCCTGTTACATGTATACCAGTGTGAGTGGGTGTGTGGTGTATTCGTACACCAGTGGGTTGAGCACATTTGCCTGCTTGCCCCCTCTCTCGCCAACTGCTTCCACAGTATTTTGACCGAAAGACACTCACATACGCACTCACAAATACACATTGGCAGACTCATAAATGATAAGTAAAACACGATGAGAGGAAATAAAAACTGATTGAATCCAGTGAGCAGGAGAGTAATCAGGCTGATTGAATGAACTACAGTAACAGAGTCTAAGGGACAGTGGTCCGTCTGCCTGTGGAGGCACAGTCTGCGGCTGTCCTCGGATGAAGTGCATACTGCAGTGTCAGTCCACCAGCCATGGTCCATCCAGTAAAAGAGGACGAGGGAAGCTTCTATTTCCCCGTAGCCCCCGCTCCAACAGTCAGAGGGGAGAGGTACTTTAGGGAGACGGGGACGACGCATCCCAGGGATCCGTGGATCACCAAACGCGGCAGACGTTGTCGGGGACCATGTAGCTGCTTTTGTTGCAGTTGAACGCTTTGGCAAATTCTGGGAAATTCTGAAGGGAGCCCAGCACCCTGTGAAACGCAGAGGAGAAGGAGATTGATGGCTGGCAGCTGAAGGTGCTGTATTGTGGATTGAAATCATTTTGTCGAGGCTTGAAGAAGTTAGCTGCCACTTTAATGTGTTTTCTGCCCTTTGCCCCCCCCCCCCTCTCCGTAGTGCATGTGAAGAAAACACTGTTGGTTTCACGTTACCTGAATTTCCCCGGACTGTGAACATCCACTTTAATGGAATTAACAGCTTGCTCCGGTCGGTGCGTTCCACACCACACCTATAAAAATACAAGGACATACCGCATTAGACCATAAATATTGACCCCAGTTTGTTAAACTTCCATCAACCAAGAAATCGGTTACCTGAGCAAAGTTAAGGAAGAAGAGTTGATCGTGGGAAAGGTTGATGCCAGGCAGTGGCGCCTCCTCTCCGTGCTCCTTCACATAGTCCCTGTACGCCTAAAGGAATGGCACAATCTTATCTCGCAGTCTCAGAGAGCATTAAAAAAAAACGATCATAAAGACAACCAATAAGCTAATGACTGAATGAACGAGCTACTAGTGCCACAAAATATAGCAATAAACCGAGGAGGTTATATTTTCTGAGAATACTGCCTGCAAGCTGTTTTCAAAAAGCACAATTCCCTTAATGTTCCTGGACGGAAAAAACGTTCAAATAATTAATTTGAACGTTTGATTTCTAGGTTGAAAACTCCCCTTAAAAGTACGTTGCGCGTCTGCGCGAGATCTTGTTAATTATTTAATAAACCCAGTCTGCGCTTGATCCCGAAAGAGAAAACGAGACTGACGACGTAAACGCACTTCAAAAAGATTGGGCCACCTGAAAAAAACGCCCTCTCTCTGTCTACCCCCAGTCAACGCTGGCAGCATCGGTGTCCTTTATTGCTGTGTTTACAGCAGCTAATGAGACAGTCAGTGACCTGGCAAAACGACTTGTCTCTTAATGTTAGCAAGCAGATGACAGTAACTACAGATTGAATCCCCTTCTGCCTCATCTGTAAACCCCCATAAACAGACTCCCCTCCTTTGTTTTAGGGGCTCATTACCTGATACGCCTGTCGAATCCCTCCGTTGTCAGCAATGTTCTCCCCGAGGGTGTTGTTGCCGTTTAACTAGAAGGGGGATAAAAGGACATAGAACACAAAGACTGGCAGGGAAAAAAGGACAAGGGAAACAAATATCGTTTTTTTTTTTCTTTTTTCTTTCCTGTATTTCGGCAAAACGCGGATATCACTCTTTGGGATAGAAGAAATCATTTCCCCTGGGGATAAAAGAAGCATTGAACAAAAGGGATAGGACAGCGGAGGAGAGACAAAGAGAGGGAGAGGGATAGATATGTCAACACAAAATGTTAAGGACACCTGAAGCAGAGAGAATATGCAGAAATAGAGGGAGGGGGGTGGGGGTGAGGGGGGTAGAAATGTGGCAGACAGATAAGCTGGCACAACTAACAAGAAAGCAAATAAATTAGATAAAGCAAGGCGTGTGATAGTATAGATAAAAAAAAAAAAAAAAACACTGCGGGGAATCCGATCAAATCTTTATAAAATGAGAAAACAAAGAGGGAACTTACGTGCAGTCCATTGGCCAGGTCCCAGGAGAAGTTGCCGTACTGATCGACGATGCACTTTGACAGCTCCAGGAACCGGTGAGTTGAGTCCGGGGTCCACCAGTCCTTCAGGTCACCATCCTTATCATAGTTACGGCCTAGAAAAAAAAAAAAAAAAAAAAAAAAGAAGTCAGATTTGAGTTGGGAGTTGAGTCTTGTTAAACACTGCACTAAAAATGATGCTGTTACATATCCCTGTTTCATTTGTCTTTACGAGTGGATATCATTGCAAAAGAGCACTGGGATTTTTAAAGCAGAAACATAATAACCCGGTGAAAATGTCTGTGAACATTTGAGCATCTTTTTTTTTTTTTTTTTCTGCCTGAAGTGGTACCAGGTACAAGGGAAACATTTCTATTCGAATACCAGTGCAATCTGCCAAAATTGCACCCGGGAGAAACAGAGAGCAGCGGCGCGGAAAGTCATACCGTTGTCATCAAAGCCGTGCGTGATCTCGTGACCGATTACCATGCCGATGCCGCCGTAGTT
Organism: Mugil cephalus; assembly: GCF_022458985.1. Taxonomy (NCBI): domain Eukaryota; kingdom Metazoa; phylum Chordata; class Actinopteri; order Mugiliformes; family Mugilidae; genus Mugil; species Mugil cephalus. The sequence continues at coordinate 10,557,292 of NC_061778.1, forward strand.
GAGAGACTTGGGTTGGCCTTTGCTGAAGAAAGGGGGCTGAAGGATGCCGGCTGGGAACACTGGGCAAAAAAAAAAAGAGAGAAAAACAAAGCAATGTAAATCTTTTTTTTTTTCTTTCTTTCCTTTTATTACTCGGTGCGCCTGCCAGCCTCACATATGAAATACCTATTTGGTTTTTGCTGGATGAGTAGAAGGCGTTGACAACAGCGGCCCCGGTCACCCACCTGGAGAAAGACGAGGAGAGTGGAATGAACTGGCGGTACCGCGAATTCATATTTGCTGAACTGTATAAAAATTAACCTGCAGTTATTAATAAGCGGGATAATGTTAGCATCCCTGCTGTGGGAGGCTGAACTCTATATGTGAGTAGGAGTTTGTGTGGGAGAAGGTGAATGCATCGTGCTCGGTATGAGACAAATAACAGGTCACACCAACGATAAATGGAAAAAAAAACAACAAAACTTATTGTTGCTGATGTAGCATTGCGGCTTTAAATTTACTACACATAAGCTGGTTAATTCTCCCCTCGCGGGAAATCTTACTCCTCTTTGTTGACTTTGACTCGGAGTTTCCGCAGGCGTTTCTTCTGCACATACTCCAGGTTCTGTAGGATGTTTTCAAAGTACTCCTCTGCACTGTAGCTCAGCTAACACCAACACACAGCCAGAGAAACGGGAGGATTAGACGCGATGAGAGCTATCAACACTCGGTCATATATTCCCCCGGCGAAACTCATAAAGGCCAAGAATTTCGGTGAGATGTTTTCGCAGAACTGATGTGTGGCCGCGGTGAACCCACGCCGTGTTCTGTTCCATTAATCCGAGCGAAAGAAGGAAAGCATGCATAACCGGCTCTTTAATGAAACTCACGTCTTTGTACTCATTGTTAAGGTATTTGTCATCCATGATGTTGTCGGAATAGCCGATCCGCTCCCGAATAGCCCGGGCCTGCACAAAAGCAGATAAAAATTAGTCAGACATCCCCGAAGAACGAAAGACAATATATAGAACACATTATAATAATTCTAATTTCACATGCATTACCTTCTCCTCGGCTGCTTTCTTGGTCTCTGCATCCATCCAGGTCAGGTCATCGAGGTTGCTAATGAACACTTCCCGAATGTCTTTAATCATCTCCTCCATCTAAACCCCCCCCAGACACACGCACACACATACACTTTGAAGGCACAAAGCGACAACAGTGTGGGTTTTTCTTCCAACGTCTGCAGACAATGAAGCGCACAAAACAATATTGCAACATAGTGTGCAAGGAAGCCATAAAAAAACAATTCCCTGAATTAGGCCTCATCATTACATAGTCACATATCAACGCCGAACCGCTTAGGGTGACACGCTCTCTGCGTAGGAGAAAGAAGAACGTCGGGTAATAATATCGGCGTGATTATCATGACATGAGGTATTTCTGTGTTTTAATAAAAAATCGGGTGAGGTAATGGCGAGCAAAAAAAAAAAAAAAAGGAGTCATCTTAAGAGTCTCCTCCCGTTGTGTTAAACACCTCCGCTGTAAATATCTGCTGCTCCGGCTGCAAGTGCACAAATGCATTATTAATAACCGTACTGATTTACATATTTTAAAAATGTACATTCGCTTATGAATGCATTCAGAAGTTTGGGGGTTGGATTTTCAGGAAACTAAAATAACCCTGAGCCTTTTAAATTGAAATTAAAGAGGAGGTTCTGGGGGATGTAACTGCACATTACAGTAAAATAACTCGCGTTGCTTCTTAAAGTGAGAAATACTTCCAGCCGAACAAGTATTTTCCACTGGAGCATACGTGTCTTCATATTGATCATTTAGAGAGGTGTGGTGCTTTCAAGGTAATAAATTGTTATGTTTTTATATGCAAATTCCCACGGCGAGGTGCTCCAAAGTCCACATTTAAGTCGAAATTTTGAGTGGGAACTCCCGGTGTAAGTTCAAGAACTCGATCATCTTGAGTTACAGTATTTACAAGAGTGTTGCTGCATGCACATAGACAGACTGACTGACGCCTCCGTGATGGGGCAATGTTGTGCAAGCCGCTCTCTGTGCCACGGTCATCACACATAAAAATGCCATTTTTGTGTGCACAAACAAAGCAACAATAGAGTCGGAATAATTCACAAAAGGCTGAACCGTGAAAGCAAAATAGAAAGGAGAAAAGCTGACAATCGCAATGGCGGCAAAGGTCGCCTTTTCAGATGCCTCTGACCGCAGTTGTGCTCTGAGACCACAGTAGGCGGACAAAGGCATCCCAGTGTGTCATCACATCAGCAGACCCATCACTGGGGCACTGCGTGGCCACTTGGACGACACACTGGGGTTCACGGCAAACCCACAGCGAGGAAGCTTTTTTTTTTAAAGCCCTTTTATCGTGTGTGAGACTGTGTAGTGCACAGGCATTCACTACATTCTGATCTGAATGCATTTTTTTTTATTATTTTTTCCAGTGGACTTTTTCTTGATTGTTTTTTTTTTTTTTTGGTTGCATTTACCTGGGATAAAATGAATCATTCGCCAGTGAATTCAAAGCAACACTGGATGGATTGAGGCCTGGGTTGGTGATTGGTTGGTGATTGGACACTTAGCTGAAACATGGCTCGGCAACTTCAGTTTTCTGGGTTGAAATATTATAAGGAGTGAGATGTCAGGTGAATTTAGGGTCTCCGAGGACCTTTGCGAGCTGTGTGTGTTCCCATCAGCAGACCCCACGTTAGCACACTGCATGGCCACTCGGACGACACACTCTGTTGCGCCTCTAACCTGGGAGTTTTTGATTTATTTTCAGCATTATTAATCAGCAGATTTTTTCTTTTTTTTTTTTTTTGCCACCCATAATTGCAACTCACAAAAATACTTTTATTGTTTGCCAGTTAATGCTGTATTATACTAGGTGTTTCATATGCATGGAGCCCTAGATGACTGATAGCCAGTAATCCACTGCTTTAAAGGTTTATTTCATCTACTCAACCATCAAGTTTCAGTTTCTGCAAAATAAAGCATTTGAAAATGAAGGAAGATTTACTTAAGTACAGGACTTCTGCTAATGCATTAAGTTACGTTCCACATATCTGAAACATATCTCCGTGGCTTAAAGCAGATTGGTATGTGAAGAGCGAAGCATGTGTGCCAGCTGCAGGCGCACCGCCGCGCACGCATGAGTGCGGCCATGCATTTGAGGACACGGGTGGTGATGTGTACTTGGATGCCGTGTCGTTTCTCGCAAACACAGGGCTTGATGTGGGACAAGCACGCCGGAGTGCTGGCCCGGGGCCAGAAGGTGACAGAGATTTACGGTGTTTCAGAACCCCAGAATTACGACAGACGTACGCAGCCACGCGCGCACGATCTGACTTGCGCGCAGTCACGTGCCTAGAGCCAGCACACACACACACACACACACACACACGCACGCACGCAGTTACAAAGTTGAGATTTACAGTGTGGGTGGTGTGATCATGATAACAAGGACACCTTGTTCAGCTGCTTTCCGCGGACGTAGGCAAAAAATACAATATGGTGGTGGAGGCACGAGACGGCAGACACACAAATAGGTCGGTGATGAAAACGCTGTTCTGCGCTGCTTGGCTTCGGCGTTTTTTGCTCCAGCTCCAGTAATTGATTGACAAGCATCTATGCCGTTGACTTACAGGCTCAGGCTACAACAGTATATATAGGTTTTTCGTTTTGCTCCAGTGTTTCTCCCTCACCACCCTGCAGCAGCACCATTGGAGGCGCTTGCTATATATTTCCTCATTCATTTATTCATCCAATTCGATAACTATTTATGCAAAAATTCTCTGTTGTTGTGTCCGTTATTATGCTCCCATTTGAGCCAGTTGTAACAAACACAGCCCGATGAGCCCAAAACACATGCTTCCGTAGCGTATGTATGAATAACTGAATACATAAACACCCACACTGCCTTTTGAGATGCCTCGCAGATGATTTTTCCTGTGTTATCACTTTCAAACGCCAATAGTCGAGCATTAAAATGTGTCCAGCGGAGGGCATCTGTTATAGCTGTTTACACTTCCTTAAACGTCTGCCATGCACTGACCAGTTCTTTGCTCTTTTCGGAGAAGGCCTCCTGCACGTAGAGCCGGCCCACAGCGTTGTCCATGTTGTTGTTGACATAAAGCGCGCACTGTCGCCACACGGCCGCCTCTGACGTTGTGCCAGACAGAGCCTGCGGGGGGAAATAACGAGGCACAGATCAATTAGAGATGCGAGATAATGCAGTCAGCATATTGGTTAAGGAGGCTCGTGGCGATTCTTTATTTGCGCCGCGCTTATACGCTGCAATTACATTTAGGACGATAAGAAGGGCAGAGGGGAAACGATTAGATTAAGAAGACGATTTCATTTATAACCAGGAGGAAGGATATGATCAGAGCCGTGTGTGGACTCCTAATGATGATTAGAGTGTTTGTACTGGTCAATACTAAATGAATTGCAATATAGAATGTTTAACCATGTTTGCTTTAAAAATAACTTCGCTCCGAAAACCTGCTGTCATTCTTCTTCGTATATAGCCCTCATCTACTTAGCAGATGTTAACGTGGTGCCACGTTAATGTAATGTATCAGTACGTGCTCCCATTCCAAGTTGCAATGGGAGCTGGTGATGTGAAGCTGCAGCGGGCGCTTGAGCAACTTTTCCAGGTCAACTCGCAGCAGCAGTGTAGAAGGCCGCTCTCGGTTATGCCTCTAAAAACTACCGCAATCGCTGTCAGGATCCCGTCTGCGTACCTTGCGGAAAGCTTTCCTGGTGTCCCTGTAGGATCTGCTCAGGCCCACCACCATGTTCATGGCAAAGCGCCACACCATGTAGTTCTGCAGATCCCTGATAGGACAGAAAAAAAGAAAGTTTTTTTTTTTTTTTTCACTTTCACAAAAGCCACTGTGCGTCAACAGCAGTAGCAATGGCTGACCAGGTGCTTTCATTACACGCTCGCGTGCACACGCACCTCTTGGTGTATTTGGCCAACACAAGGTTGAGTCTTCTGTAATAGTTGGGGGAGTAGTTTATGATCTTCTCTGTATTGGGAACGCTGATGTTGACTGTGTCCATTATCTTAGCTGTGAAGTAACTCCAGTCAAATACCTTTAGTGAAGGAAAGATACCAAGGAGAAAATGAGAAAACGAGGCAAAACAATACAAACTGAAAATATATTATAATATATTAGATTTTATATTTACCTGTGATTCGACCTCAAGGGTGAAGTTGGCGTTCAGGTCCCCCAGCTCCATCTTGTTATAAAGCAACACTGGGTTGTTACGGTCCTCTGGTGTATCAGTGGCCTTGGATAGAGCGGGACACAGAAGTTGAGTATCAAGACTGCCTACCTTTTTCCTGACAAGTGAGTACAATTACAGTGCAGGTCCAGAAGCATCAAGCATCTCCGGCCTCCCAGGAGGCTTTTGGGTCTGTGAATGTCAGAGCTCGAGCGGCGTGGCTTCCTCGTAAAAGCTAGCAGCCCGAGTGGAGGGGAAGTGAAGCATGGTGGTAAGCAGAGCGGAGCAGGATGACAAAGGTGGAGTGGGAACCTGCTTGATGCCTGAGAAGTGGTTGGGTTGGGAGCAGACTGGTTAACAGCTTGTTTTAGACAGCAGCTGCTCCAGACCGGAGCCACAGACGCACAGAGAGAAAGGGGGTTTGGCGCAAACGGGTGGATGACAAGAAGGTTTTCCTGCTTAAAAAAATCCTTGTGATGTGTGGAGCAAAAACGACAGAAGCAAGAAGATAAATGCTGCAGTGTGATTCCGCGCTACAGTGTCTTCAAAGAGATAAGGGGACGTTTTGAGATATGGAAAACCATTCAGGCTTCTCCTGCAAGAGCAAAAAAAAGGCACCAATACTTACGTTGGCGATGTCCCTCTCCAAGTCCATAACTCGTGTCACCTCCTCCTTAATGCGCGTCTCGTTGATGTCCAGTTTCCGGTCAGTGCGGATCAGCTTAGCGAGGTCAATCATGAACTGCTCGTAGGCCCGACATGCCTGTCAAACACACACACACACACGCACACACGCTCGTTCTTGATATATGTCTCTCGTCGGTTTGAATTTAGTCGATGACTGAAACCGGAGGTGACAGCGTGCACTCGCGCACAGATTGGCCCGTCTAGAGCTGAGTGAAGTCGAGTGCCGCTTTCTGCATATCAATCAACAGCTGATGGCGAACTGTAAAGTAAAACCAGAGCGGACCATGTGTGCTGCAGCCACCCACATCTGGTCCGGGTAGATACATCTAATTTATCTGTTTTGCCCTCTTTGATTTTAATTACTGTTTGCTTGCATCAAAGCGGGTCTTTATACGTCACACGCACGCAGGACCATGTTAGTGTACAAAAAAAAATTTAAAAAATAACATTGCATTGACGTTTCACTTGTTGCCCTTGTCATTAGTTGAGCACCATGTTTCCTGGAACCACAAACTCCAGGGGACATGGATCCCAGACTCAGTGGCACTGATTCAAATGAACAGATGTTTGCATTGTGCATAATCACAGAACTTGTGTGTGTTTGTGTGTGTGTGTATGTGTGTATGCGTGCATGTGAAGTTAAGTTCAAGCTCACCTCTGCGTAGGGGCCAGTGCAGGTGTAATAATCTCTGGACAAGAGGCCCAGGCTCGTCTGCTGGTCGAACTGGCAAAGAGAAGCAGATAATAAAGTTTCTGCATTCATCTGCGTAAGCCAACAAAATGATTTATAAAGGGGTCAGGGCCTTTAAGCTGCAGGCGCACGCCTACATGAATTATATGCGAGTTGGAGTCTCTGTCGTCCGTGCCGACGAAAAAGTTGACCAAGAGCTGAGTTCCGTATTTCTCGTTCAGCCTGGCGATGACATCCTCCAACCTCCATCTTCCCCCTGAGGAGAGAGCGAAACAGAACACGAAATGTCACGCGGTAAATGATATCGCGCCGCGTGGACAGGCAGCGGACGAAACAATGCGGTCTCTACCATATGCGGTCTCCCAGTTGTCCACGGCTATGGGCCACTCGAACACGTCAGGCAGCATTTCGAGCAGAGGAGCCCCCCCTCTGAGCTCAATCAAACCTTAAAGCGTGGCAGTAAACAAACAGCAGTGAGTTTGTGGCGGCGTTTCTTTTATGTCAGTCAGCATTCAGGAAAGTAATTAAGAAAAGAGAAAATAAACCTTGCCATTAGTCATATAATGTTATTTTTAACAAAGCATAATTAATCCCTGCGAGTGTGGGAACATTTGACGAGTTTATTGATGCGACTTCTGAGCCGAAAAAGCCTTTGACACGGGCATTTATTTGTGATGCCGTGAAGAAGGGAGACAGTAATTCTTGCATAAGCTAATGAGCCACACAAATTGCTATGACAGTTTTAACGAGACTTTGATGGCACGATAAACTGAATGAGAGACAACCTTACATAACAGATAATAAAAATGACACTTTGCACTTTAGGGCATTAGACGATCCGAACAGGAATGAGCTGTGTTAGCGTCTCCTGCCTGCTGACTCACTCTCATTGGTGCAGGACTTGTAAAGGGTCTTAGCCTTGGTGAGAGCGGCAGCCTCCCCCTCCACAGTTTTTTCAAGGACACCTACAAATAGAGCAGAGAAACAAGCGTGAAGGAAAGAAACACTGGCAAAGATAAAAGAGGAATTGAGTTGTACCTGTGGCAATGTAGACTGAGAGAAAGGGGGGAAGAAAGAGCAGTGTGTATAACCTCAACCTACAACACAGAGGTTTTTATATATATTTATTTTTTTCTTCTTCTTCGCGGAGGAGAGAATAGACTCCAGCTGCCATCCAGATGCATTTAATCATTTTAAAGTGAGGCATGTTCTCGGTCCACCGTGACAGAAAGTGGCAGCGGACATGAAATGATGGCTTCAGAGCCTGGTAATGGCTGGAAACCAGTGGCAAAACAAAAAAAAAGAGAAAAAAAGAAAAAGAAAATATGCCATGAATTCACTCGAAGCAGAAAACGTCTACTTCAAAGCTGTCCTTCTCAGAATTAATCGCAACCTTACCTGCAAAATCCATAAATGATTTTCAGGCATCATATGTTTTGAGGTCGGCGCTTAATGACAAAACTGAATGTCCTTACGAGGATACATTAAAAGTTTTGGTTTGAACAAACCTGCCTTTAATGTTGATTTCCCCTTTCATGAAAAGACTTCATTCAGTTTTCATTATTCTGGCATTTATGCAGCATTATTTCACTTGCTTTAGGAAAAACCCGTGCACGCTAACACAATGTCAGAAGGTTCCCCCTGCACCGTGCATGACCAGTCTTTTACTTTGAGTGATTGGATAAATATTTAAACACTAATTTATTTACGAGCTGCACTGCAATTAATCTTTCTGTTTGGATGACGGAGATTGTTTGGATCATTTGCTGCAGAGGTCAGCGCTGTCATGTAAACCACAAATTAGAATGCCACTATGGAATGGCCTTTTTTTTCTTTTTTTTGCAGCCTCTATAAATTGGCTTCTCGGCACGCCCGCGGCAATCACGGTGACGCTCGCAAGCCCGGTGCGTGTCAGTCATGGCAAAGGAGGCGGAAAGAAATCGAGCGGCGATGAAGCAGAAGGCGTGGCGGTGAAGGGCCATTTGAAAAGCAGAACGACGCGCTCGTTTCACAAGCCCGCGTTCATTGCCTTTTCAACACCTGTTGTGCACACATGGACGCCAGTTAGCTCGGCCTGGGGCTCCGCTTTGCAGCTAATCAAAATGAGTGATAAATGGTGGGCGAGGCAAGCGCAACGGGGCCCACACTCTTTTCTTGCGCTGCCTCGGGCCACCGAGGTGCACATCGTGGCTTTAAAGTGTAACCATCCATCCAGGAACTGCTGTCACCTTTCAGCGCCATCAAAGGCGAGGATGTGCTTAAACAAATTTTAACACTGTCAGCGTTTAATCGAAAACCCACGCAGTGGTTTTTAATGTTAGCGGAAAAAAACCTTCGCGACTCAACCGCTCAACAGGCGTCTCGAACCTCGGTTCACTTCAGGTGAGGCTTTTTCTTTCAGCACCAAAGCCTTTCTGTCTTGACACATCGGTGCAGTCCAGCTGGGTCGTTTTAAGACTCTGTGCAGTGGGATTTCATTTCAAGAAATGGCTTCTCCTGTCAGATATTTGGAGCTCAAATCCTGACTAAGTTAGTCCAGCCACGTCGGCTCCACACAGCACACAGTTTATAACAAACAGCTATCTAATCGAGTGCCTTGAAAAATAAATCACCGTGTGCAGCAAATGTCTCATAAAAAAAAACAAACAAAAAAAAATACACATTATCTCCTGGTACTTCATTCTCTGTGTGGTGTCTCTGTTTGTTTTTTTAAAAACACGTATTTTTTTTAAGTTAATCTTTTTTTTTTGCTCCATTTCCCCAAAAAAATCCAAAAAATAAAATACAGATCGTTACCTTTTCTAGGCTGTGGGCTTTTATCCATTAACTGTGTTGCTGATTTTTTTTTTTTTTTTTTTTTTTTTTTACAGACTGTGTCCTGAATAATGCATAATGTAAATCCCCGTAATAAAGTCCCTGTACGTGCAAAATGTACGTTAATGGTTGTGAATGGCATCGCCGCTGTTTATGACAATTTAATAGACAGAAAAAAAATGCCATTTATGTGATGCCATTAGAAACGCGCATGCATTTACATTTACATCACACATTGTCGCATTTAATGAAGTCTTTACCTCGTGTTTACGTTAAGATTTTGGAATAATGCATTAGGGCTGAACGTGCTATAAATGTTTGGTGTCCGCCCGCTCAGTGTTTCAGAATGCCTCTTCCCATTCACAAAGCTCACGCTTGTTGACATCCAGCAAATCGAGTTAGCGAGCCAAGTCAAGCTGTGCAAACAGTGCATGCTTCAGTACAATGCGTGTAAGTCCTCCGGCTCCTGCTATTTTTAAGAACACACACACACAAAAAAAAAAGAAGCTAAGTTAAGGTAAGTTTTACTTTTATCTCGCCAGACAAAACATGAGGCAAGCACGAGTACGTATGATCCAAAAAGCCTAAAGCAAATCCGGGCTCTTACGCAAGTGCCCTGCAGCAGGCACTTGACAATGGCATTATCAGAGGTTTGTCAGACGGAAGCGCCAAGCATGGGCGCCCACATGTGCTCACATCTAACAAAATGCGAGATATAAAACGCGTACTGTGGAGCCAGGTGGCACGGCGTAGCAGTGGTAAGAACCCGCGAAGGTGGATATGGGTCTGAACCATGGACTCTCTCTATATAAAGATGGTCGAGTCCTCATCCATATGTTTGCTGAAGATCCGCTTTGCATTCATGTTGTTTCTGGTGGCTGACTCTGAAGAAGCACCTTGCAAAAAATCCGACGGCGCCAATCAGCCACTGAAAGCCGTCCAGCCCTAAATCATGCATTTATAGCACCGCTTTAAAATTGTGTAATATAAAGAGGTGAGTTGTGTTAAGCTTTACACCGAGCTGGGGATTAGTGATCTGTCTGGAATTTGCAACCTCTCGCTGTGTTACTCAGCTTCAGATGCACATGTGTAGTTAACTGGTTACTCATGAACATGGAGATTACCTGTCCTTGTGTTAACCTTGCTATGGACTGGTGGCCCGTTCCACCACTTCATGACCCTCTACAGGCCCGTACAGACTGAAAGCTGTTAGACTGCTGATCTGATCCAGGTCCAGGACACTTTGTGCTTTACTTTACTTATTTTAACTTAGTCTCTTTGTATTCTAACTTATTTTAATTGAGTCTTTTACAGACCTTTGGTGAAACACCATCTCATTCTGTCTGCATTACAGTTGTGTTGTATGTCAAAATGACATTTGATTTTGACATACAACAAAATCCATTTGATTCAATTTGGTTAAAGTTTCTTTAGCTGTTGAATAGAAAGAAAAACACAAGCAAACATCACTGAAACGATATTTTCAAGTAAAAATACAGAACCTCTCTCCTCACAAAGGTGGGCTTCTAAGGCTCACCTGTTCCCGAAATATACAGCACGTGTCTGTTCAATTTTGATCATTCTGACACTTGCTCTTTATTTCCAGATCAAACAAGACGCGGCAGACAAGAATTAACAAGAACCTTCTGCTCGGTGCAGCCGGAGAGATTTCTTTTTTGTCATGGCATCAATATTCTCATCTAACTCATTTTTTTTAAATCACACAAAAAAAAGACAATTAAATAAAGAAAACAAACAAAAGAAATTACTTATTAAAAGGAAAAACTCCAAAGGGGCTTTCCTTTCTTTCATGTATCTAGGGCAGCCTTTCGACTTTGGCGAAACCATCGCTTATCCAGGACTTCGGCTTCGCCTGTCACTTATAAAGTTATGTTATAAATGTTTCATCAGCAGATATACACCAGCGCGCTGCGCGTTTCAGCGCAACTCCAGGATCAATACAGGAAGGAAGACGGAGCCTAAATTGCTTGGGCAGCTGACAGGAAACTCTCCCTTGAGTCCATCACTCATGTCACAGCGAGTTGGGATCAGAAAATAAAGATGAGGGAAATTAGATATTTCTTTTCTCCTTTATAATTTTCCGGGGGACTGACTAGCGCACCACAAACAGTTGAAAAGAAACAGATAGCAGCAGCAGTTAGCACGCTGTATATAAGAGGAGCCTTTTTTTCGTTATTCTTCATTATTCACATCGGATTGTCACGTCCTGTCTTTCAAGTGAACAGCCTGAAGACACGGCAGCCATTTGGATAGTTTCACTGTTTGCTCGATCTTCCATTCAGTCAGTTTGAAATAAATCAACACTGTCTCTAAATCATTACGCGTGTGACTCATCGGTAGGATACAGTTTTTTTGTTTTTTTTTTAAATAAGGTAAAATATATACATTTTTTGTGACAAGTTGCCTTCCATTCCATAAATTTTTAAATAATCAGTCTCAGACTTGGCTGTTAGTTCGAGTACAAGAAAATGAATGGGAAACCTATCTAAAGTGCTTGTTCCAAATTGTTTAGCAAGACATTGTTCTTGTCCAATGTAGGAAGAAAAAAAAAAAAACAATATGCTTCATCTTGTAAGAGGCATGAAAAACACTGATGTTTTTGAGGAGCATTAAGACAGATTTCGGCCGCTGTTGAGCAGGAAACAGATATTTGTAACTCTGTGTCCGTGGCGTCCCAAGAACCTGTCAGTGCGGCCTCCCCCCAGAGCTTGGCGGTTGCGCACAACGCCTCTTTCAATCCATAATGAAGAACAGCCCACAAAATGAAATGTTTGCAACAGATTCAGAAAGACAAGCTCCATACTAGATGGTCAGGATGGATGGATGGGGTCCAGGATGATTTGTGAACGGTCGCTGATATAGGCTGGAGCATTGGTAGGTAATATGTAATTCTGACAGGCCGAGCCATGTTGATGGATCTCTGATGAATTATCGTTTGGTATTTTATTCATCCACATGAGCCTCAGTATGGTCTTCCTCCCTTGCCTCACCTCCTCTCCAGTCTTATCGACAGACAGCTCACAGCTCTGAGCTAGCAATACTCTCTGAGCGACACATAAGCTGCTTTGTGCATGAAACACACACCTGCTCAAGGGGCGTTTGGAAGCCGAGCATCCAATTACATTTGAATTCTTCAATTTGAGCAGTAATGCGTCAAACGAGTTATATCCTCCCCACGCAGTTCTTTCAATGGTGACGCCGAGTTCGTCACCTCACACTAATGCTGAGGAGGTTTGGAAGCATAAAGCAGTATCCGTTATTTTATTTTAAGTTTGCTTCTTTTGCTTCGAGTAATTTCATTTCTTCCATCTTATTTCTACATGTTTCCACTTTTTGCAACGCCACTTTCAACCCTTTCATGTTTCTAATCCTCCCATTTTCTCATTACCATGTGTGCACTATTTATGTGCTCATTTAACTGTAATGAAGTCCTGCGATAGACCCTTCACAGGGCGCTTCCTGCAAAAGGGCACAGATCATGTGTGTGTGATTGGATTACTGACTGCCTGGTGGTAATGTTTAACCACAGCAGAGGCTTACCCTTTCACTCTCTCTCTCTTTCTCTTTCTCTCTTGCCCCGTGTGTGTGTGCGTGTATTTGGATTTATTTGAGAATGGATTTTACGCCACCTGTTTGTTTCAGACATCACGTCAGTTCGAACCGCACCACTCGGCTTGGTACGGAATCCGAAATTTTGAGTTTCTCCCGACTGCTTCCCATTTCACGAGGCATTTAACTCGCATTGTTTTTAATGTTGCTGGTATTCGCTTTTCAACGTATGGATACATTTTGGGTATATCACAAGCAGGCGCTGTGAATTAAGTCAAAGTGGAAATGAGACGACTGTTTTTGAAAACAAATATGAATGCAGATTACCTTAAATATTTCTCGCAGGGAGTACAGTAGTCCTTCAAAAACTTCCTTAAATGAGCACTTTGCAGATTTTCTTCCTCTGTTTATACGAATAAACAAAAACAACAGCCTTTTCTCGGCATCTCCAGTTACCCCTCAAAATCCTCAGCACTGCTTTCACTCCAAACCAACAATCTTTCCAGAGCAACATTTGCATCTGTTAACATTAATGAGCTTAGAGGATGTATGGATGAGTCTACTTTTACCAGTAGATTTGATGACAGGGTTTTTATTTCACAAAGCGTAGGAGGCAGAGAGAAGCGGAGGCTGCAGCTGCATTAACCTTGCCTTACTGCTGGTCCATTCACACTGACTGTTAAGAGTGCAAACATCGACTGCTGCTGTCTTTGCACAAAATGTTGTCAACAGAAGCTAAATCATGCGTCCATAAATTTCAGCATCGGGCTGCTATTGTTGGACACTGTTGCTAATGCCAACCAAGAGGAAGCCAATGTGTGCTTTAAAATGCATACTTGTTTCAGTCCTCACTTGGATGCAGACATGCTTCTTCAAGATCCCAAAGACAAAATGGGATAAAACACTTTCAGTTGCCTTTCCAGTTTTTCCCTTAAGCTGGGAAGATGGGCATGGTCAATGCATGTTGTTACATGTCAGCATTTTAACAATGACGGCACAAGCATATACGCAGGGCTCTGAAGTTTTGAATTTAGTTTGGAGTGAGTTTTGTTTTACTTGGGGGGTGTGGGTTGTTTAAAGATAACCTACCATCATTCATAAGCAAATATCCTGCATAGTTCCTACACTGTAATAATCAACTATTGTAAAAGATAATAATAATAATCAGTGGCGTCTTTGCATTAGGGGTTGGGCATGACCCCACCAGAGGGCGCTGCTGTGCAGGGGAGAATTATACGCTTTTCTAAATTCTCCTGTGTAAGATAATAATAAATTCAACTTTGCCTCCAATTTACTGTCTGCAGTTTTCATTTGATGAGTTGTGTGTGAATAGCGTTGTGAGCCCTGATGCTCTGTTTCCGCTTGGTGAGGCACAGCCGAGATGCCCCTAACCTGCTGTGTTGTGGACTGGTTAACTGGTGCGCGTGAATGCATGTGTACAGCGCAAACTTCGGTTTGGGTAGTGGGGCCTGAAGTTCAGGGCCCCAGAGGCTTCTTATTGGATGATTTGAAGCAAGGGGCGAGGACTGCACAGGTCTTACTAGCTGGCTAATGTAGTTGGGATAAAGAAACATACCTGTAGCTAATTAATTCACATTTTATTCGTTCATTGCATAATGAATTGAGTTAACTACCTGGTTAGTGTACGCTTTAGGACTTTACCACTTGAGCAGACGTTGGAGATTAAACGTCCAGGACCAGATCCATGTTGGATTTAATCATTTTTCAAAAGGGAAAAAACAAAACTAATGGTTTAAGCAGAAAACTTCGTTAACCGGAGCTCATCAAAAAGGCGCTTGGTGAGTCTAATTTATTTTTAATCTAAGTGGAATTGATGATGTAGTTTACATAATGTTTGAATTATAATGTTTTTTGTGTAATGCGTAACTGGCAATACGTGTGTGGGTGTGTGTGAGGGACACAACCTCACAGCACTGTTCACCTGTCTGTGGAAATGCTGACATGGCTGTTTGGCTGTAGTATGTTGTGTGTGGTCGATTTGTATATTGATTGCTGTGTATTGGTTGTGCGCCATTCACGCCATGTGGATGTTATCTTTGTTATTGTTTTGATCTTGAGTATTTGATATAATGAGAACTTGAACACTGCCGTTTTATGGTCCTATTAATATGATACTGTGCCATCACTGACACCTCCCAGCGAGAAGGTCCAGGTTCAAGTTTGACTCCGGCTTTTCTGGGTGGCGTTTACATGTTGTGTGGGTTTTCTCCAGCTACTGTGTTTTTGTTATGAGGGTATTGATTATGGTGTTTCTGGATTACATTGTAAGATTTTCCTTCATGGCCCCAGAAGAATTTTCAAACCAAAAACCCGACTGGTAATGATAAATTAAGTGATGAAGTGATTAACAGATCACAGACTTCCATTTCTTCGAGTGCATATTTTTGTGCATTTGTGGAAGGCGTGGTTAGGGCGCTCCTTTTTCACCTGGCAAATACTTTTTTCTGATTGACTGATTGGTTGCTGATATTTTCTGATTGGTAGCTGATTGAAGCAGAGCAGCTGCTTTCTCCTCATCTTTTCATAGATTACTAATTTCTTTTAAAGTCTATGTGCAGCAAGTTTTATCGTTTTCGCAATTCCGCATTGCGTCAACTGGCTACGATAACCATCTACCCTGATTGGATGTTTCTCAATCTCAATTAAAATACCCCTTGGCCACTCGTACTGTATATACTGTGCCCAGTACAGTGTTGGCTGTGGAACAGCAAACAGGGTGGATTATTACCTTAGCGGAGGTCTAAGCCCTTTCCTGTTTTTCATAGACATCCCAAGCTGGCAAAATCATATTCAGTTGAGGAAGCATGTTCACGATATTATTGTTGGCCAAGAATTACTGCATCGATGTTCACATAACTTTACTTGGCTGCAAACCTCTGCTGCGCTATCTTTATTTGATATGTTTATGAGAAAGTGAGATTTTATGGTGTTGTGCAGAGGTCCCGACTGGAATTTTGATATGATCAGGGTCATGTGAACAAACCATTAATCTCAAAAGTGCCATTATGGGCAGCGTCGTTTGACATAACTTCTGCTTCAGAGAACGTCATGGGGTGGGGGGGGTCAGACCATAAGCAACGTGTTGTAAAAACATCTCAACTATTTACTGATGTTACAGCTACCTCACATATGTCCTTTGACACTATCAACGGTGCCAAATACTACACGAAACGTAAGCGCCGTGTCTAGCAGTGTACCGTTGGATAGACTTCTCTAGTGAGATTTAGACCTGAAGTGAAGCAAGAAGCAGCCCGTTTTCTGCAAAAGACAAGGCGCCCCTTGCTCACACTCACAAGTGACAAGCACACACTGACGCACGGATGGATGTAAGCGCATAGGGTGCATCTTGAAGACGACTGCCACATGCTGTTTCACATTTCCTGACCTATCCTCAAAGCATTTCCCAGTGAACCATAGTCTTTAGAACTCTTCCTCACTTTGGGACAAAGCACCACTGCTTTGACTGTATCTCGCCACTTATTTCTCCTTCCTTTACTCTCCTTTTGTCTCGGCTTTCCTCCCAGCCTTTTTGTTATTTTTTGTTTGGATGAAAATCTTTTCTTTCATCCTCCTCTGCCTGCTGTACACCTCTCTTCCCTCTCCTTGGGACAAACTGGCTAGTAATTAAAATGCTCATGGTCAATTGGGCAGATTATTGCACAGTATGTAACACCTGAGTAGAGGGAGGTGGAAAATAAAACTCACACAGACTTGTACACACACGTAGACACACACTACTCTGGTCGCGATAAGTGCGCAGATCCTCATTATGAATCTTTTATGGCCTTTTACGGCAGCAGAGAACAATCCGGGGCATTTACAAGCAACCACAAATCCTCAGAGCTATTCAGGCACATAAACATGCATGCCGCCTCTTTTATTGCTGTCATGCAGCCTGGAGCTCTGCAGTATCCAGGTGTTTCTAGGCCCCTCAGCTGTTGACAGGAAAAGGATCCGTCCATCAGTGGGCGGTGGCATCCAAGCAGCAGACAGCCACGGGATCAAAGGTTGAGTGTTTGATGTCACTTCCAGAGTAGAGGTCAGAACTCCGCCAGGGCTTCATGTTGCCGGGGCTCCTCGTCACACATCAGTCACCGAGAACAATTTTAGTCTTTTACCAAATGTGCACGTCTTGCTTAAGATTATCTTAAATATACACTTTTTTTCTTTTTATTATTTCTCTTTCTCAAGATTCAAAGCCCTCCCCAGAGCAAACCTGAACACGTGTGTGCACAGTCGATCCGAGACATTCCAGCGCTGACTGGTGAGCTCGGCAGCCCCAAAGGAACGAGCACAGCACTGACGGTTGGTGGTGATTTAAGCTGTTAAATCATTAGGACCTGTGACTTGGCAGTCCCATTCCTTTCGGTGGCAAACACGGCATTTAGAGCAATTATGATCCTGACACATCAACCTATGGCCTTTGACCGATATTTTTATACTTACTTTATTTTTCTCGTCTTTTCTCCTCCTCGCCCTCTTTTATCAGAGCTTCAACAGATACCACTTTAAGGCCTGACGAATCGACTCGGTCGCAGTTAAAAGTACGGCGCAGCGCGAAATGCCGCCCCGCGCTCACACGGAGACGTGCTATGTACGTAAATGCGCATACGGTATCAAAATGCCTAAAACGAGCCCTTGTTGGGCAATGTTTATTTTCCCTCTTCCCCCCTGTGTGTGATTTTTATGAGTGTTAAGAGAGCCACGGAAAAGAGAGGAGGGCAGAGCGCAGCACAAGGGCGTTGTTAAGAAGTGTGCAGTGCGAAAACTTACCTACGCATTGTGTTGGTTCTTTAAACTAAACCTCATCACCTTTTCCGAGTGTCACAATTTCAGTAATGTGCTTTTATAATTTCGCAACACGGACAGACTTAGCGCTACAAGCATGCGCCGAACAAAAGCTACAGAAATAACATCAGAAATGTCCCCGAGCTCTAATGTTATATTGATCTGTAGGAAAAAAAAAAAAAAAGTTGTTGATGAGGTGAAAAAGAAAGTAACTATAACAG
This sequence comes from Mugil cephalus, assembly GCF_022458985.1. Taxonomy (NCBI): domain Eukaryota; kingdom Metazoa; phylum Chordata; class Actinopteri; order Mugiliformes; family Mugilidae; genus Mugil; species Mugil cephalus. Next base: position 10,575,322 of record NC_061778.1, read on the forward strand.
GGGCTGCCTTGCACAAGATTTAAGAATCCAAAGCACAAAAAGAAACGTTTGAGGTTACCAACTTTCCCCTAAGGTTCCCCAGATTGAAACATAATATGCTACAGGATGAATAATTATCACAAAGGTCTACAAATCATGCATATTTCATTTAAATGAAAAAGAAATCAATTCCTATACATTTCTACCCACAATCAGGCCAAAAATAAATCATGGCAAACTCTCGAGTAATATAGCAAGAGAATGCAATGGCAAACTGCACACTGCTTATTTTTCCCTTTTTCCATCACTGCCGGGCAGATGAAGTGTTCAAGGATGGTGCAAATTATCCTAGTCCACGAGACAAGCTGCACTTTAAACCCTGTTTTTTTTTTTTTTTTGCTTTTTTTGCTTTCCCACTCAGGATCAATCTTTCACAGCCTTCTGAATCACTCCGATTCTCCTACGGCCACTCGGCGCGGACTGTGTTACAGTGAAAGGTGCTGGGTTATAAATCGTAAATTTATGGTACATGAAGAGTTTTGGTTGTCCGTGGAAAGTTTGCGCCCCATAAAGATTTAGCACCTCCGGCCCAGGACTCTGCTGGCCTTCTCACAGACAGCTTGGGGTGAAGTATGGTGTCTAACACACAAACACACACACACACACACAAAACCGCAAGCACAAACATATCTGCGGAGTAACTAGACCCTCTCTGTATCAACCCCATAGCACCAGGGGGACACTAATAAGACTCTGATGCCGCTAAAAGCTGCACCTGAGACACTCACAAACTTGCAGTTAAGAATTTTCTCGCTATCATGTGCTGACATCATTGGAACACAGTCCGAACTCCATGTCCACACACACACACACATGCTGATTATGCCAACTCTGTTGACAAAGTCCCAGCTCACATGGTAGTACTGAAGCCAAACTCCCATGGCATCTGTGATATCTATAGAGCAGCTTTCCCCGAAGTACAGTCCTCTTCAGATCATATTTTCAAGCAGCCGAATCAGGCTGTTCTCAGTAATCTTACAAAGTACACGGGCTGAAAAAGACTCACTGTTCTTGGGTGCTTTACAGCCCCTAATCATAGGTTAGATACAACGCCGACCTAAACGCGTCGTCCTTGTCTACGCCTTGACCCTAACGCACGCGGGTCTTTTATGACACGGCCGTGTGAAGGTGTCTGACCTTTGAGGATGACCTCCAGTTCGTCTCGTAGGATGTCGAAGGTGCTGTATCGAGAGCTGGTCTCCGGGATGATGTTCTTTTTAAGCCAGCCTCCGCAGGCGTACTGGTAGAAGTTGTCACAGGGGTCCACGTTGGCGTCCATGTTCTCGATGAGACGAGACGCTGCACAGGGAAGGAAGAAGCAAGCTCAGGCAACTGCACGGATATAGCACTATGCACTATATAGACGCATGTATAATAAGTCTACATTTGTAAAAAGATTTAAAAAAAAAAAAGAAAAGAAAAAATAGAAATACGACATCATCCATAAAGATTATCCTCTAACCATTTTGACATTTACAGAACGTGTTTACCAAGTGGGGGTCAGTAGTGCCTATTATATCTCTAATTAAGAGTTTGACATTTTAGAAAATATGCTTATTAGATTCCTTCTTGTGTGAAGGGTGAGAAGAGGAATCAGATGTACGCCTGTTCAATGCCACGATGCAGCCAACAGCTGGTAAACTTAGTTTAGCATAAAAAAAAAGGGAAAGTAGATTTATCCTCCGCTTCACAATTGTCCTGTGTGCACTTTGTGTGTTAGTATTGCTGTATCTTGTTTGTTTAATCTGTATAAAAACTGATATGACAGGAGGTTAGATGTGGGACATTTTTTATTTTTTTTTGCGGAGAGGAAGTCACATAAAACTGTCACTTTAATTTTTATTTGGATTAAGCCAAGTGTGACATAGAGTTTTAATTAGTGAGCTTAAGGGTTGTTCGCATTTGGAGAGAGACCAAGGCGAGCTGTTTTCCCCCTGTTTTTATGCAAAGCTTAACTAACCAGCTGCTAACTGAGGCCTTATAATGAATGCACAGATACAAGGGTGGAATCGATCTTCTCATGTTAAGGTTTCAGTAACGAAGTGAACAGATCTTTGCCAAGGGATTGAACTGTTGAACTGGTCACTATTCAAACCTCTTAACAAAACTGAGGAAACATGGCTAGAGGCTAGTTTTTTTCAGGTGGCTGGAAGATGGAGCCTTGCATTTTCCCAGCAGTCCTTAATGATGGCATAACGGCAATGAATAACACGCCGTACAACAAAAGTACATTTAAAAAACAAATGTGTCCTTCTTAAAATCTGCTCTATCCTGGTAATGATCAGCCAAAAAGCATAACACTTGCAGCCATTTGCAAAGAAACAACAGTTTAGTGTTCGTAATTGGCTTCTGTTCAGCACGAGAACTGGAAATGTGTTTTTTAAGGTGCAATTAAATTACACACGCTGCCTCTCGGATCTCTTGCGACAAGGTTGTCTGTCAAATCTGACTGAATTGGGACACTAGCTCCTCCACAAAATAAATAAATAAATAAAAAAAGCACCAGAAATGAATTGGCATCTGTTGCGGGAAACGGAGAGGTAGGGTTATTCATTCTTAATTTAATACTGTGGATCCTTTTATTTATTTTTTTTCCCATGAAAATTAACCGCTCTCCCTAAGAATATTTTTCACTGAAGTGTGAAAACACAGTAATTCGATAAAGTGTGACGTTACATTGACGAAACCGGAGGGAGGACGTCTATTTGCTTAGAAGGTTAAGAAAAGAAAGGTTGCGATGCCGGTGTGTATCGGTTACACATATGCTGGCAGGAATCATACTATGTATATTATAGTATCTTAAAATGTTTCTTTCTCAGCTCATTACTGCAGCTGTGTGGTCAACGAGTGCTCCATATTGCAAAAATGTTGAAAAGCCTCAACTTTGGACACACGTTTTACACATTCAGCGTCTCCTAATGCAGGGGACCCCCAAACTGTTGGAGAGATTAAGCAGGGACCCCCTACCTACTATATGTGTTCTATATTAATCTTGGTCTAGTGCTATTTACAGATAGACATTATTATTATTATTACCATTTTTCATTCACTATTAAGCTATCCCTTATCCCTTTACTACAATATAGTGGACTCATGTTAATGTGTATTTAGGAAAATTTAAATTTATGGGGGAAATTTAAAAAAAATATATAAAAAAATGTGTAATCAACCAATGATTCTGCGACACCCCTGCAGTACTTCTGCAAGGAACCACTAGGGGTCTCCTTTGTCCTAATGGATTACCAACCGGATAAGCATCGTCTTAATATTGTGACTCACAGAGAATGGACATAGGTTTTCTGAGGGTGGCAACAGGATGTTGTTAGTGGGGGCCTTTTCTGTTTTTCATGTTTTTTTTTTTGTTTGTTTTTTTAGTTGTTCCTAAATTGTTTTTGTGTGTGTGTCTGTGTCAGGCTGCATCCTGCTGGGGACGGCTGCTGCCATCAACGGTTGTCATTGCTGTGGGGTTGGGGAGCGCCTGGTCTGGTCCAGGTGCGTGGTACACGTCTAAGAAACATCCACACGAGGCCCAAGCGTTTCCCGAGATAACACTGAATTGTGACACTATTTGTTTGCTTGACTTGACTCAGTCGCAACACATTCAAAGTTGAAGTGGCCATTTTCTTTAAATACGTCTCGAATCCCCTCAGCCGCCTGAGCGTTCCCAATTCCGTCTTCCCCTGGGAAAATCACAGACTTCGGAATGAGACAATAAAGACATCACACAAACAAACAAACATCGCTTACCTGACTGCGTGCAGTCAGCCGTGGTGCAGATTTCATCTACAAGAAAATGTAAAGCAGTCATCGTATCAAATGCTCGTTCTCCTCCTTTATTCTCATTTCTTTGTCATCCCCCCCGCCCGCCCATACAAGAAGCCTTGATTTCACTCTGGTGGCTCTAGTTTTAATCCAAGAGGATCTGCCATGTCCTGACACACCCAAAGACTGATATATGACCTTGAATGCACCCCTTCCTGGGCTGTGTGTGAACGCACATGATGTGAACACGGCAGGGGGGCACAGACACATTTATAAACATTCATGAGTCACTGACATGGCAGTTTACACATTTATCAGGCACGAGACTGCCAAGTGGCACAAAACACGCACGCTTACACCAGCTCAACCCTGCCAAACTTCAATAGATTTCGCTTTTCTGTCATTTGTTCTGTGATCTACGCCCCCTCAATGCATTCGGTCATAATTAAATCAGAGATCTATAAGTAAGCTGCTCTGTTACTTACGTCACATTTATCGTATCACAGTCCTCGAGTTGGCAATGATTAATAAAACTTCTGCTGTGATTCGTATGATATAACACGGCCCTTGAGTCATCGCCAGTTTGAGTTTATGATCAAATCAAACCATCAAATGGTGCCATTGACCTAAAGCAGGTTCCACTGGTTTTTGATGTTGTTTTTTTTTTTTTTGAAAAAAATGCAGGGTGGGGGGATTTTTGCTGTTGGCTTTATAATCAACCCGCTTCTCATGGTGTGAGATGATGACATCTATAGCAAAATATACACAATTCTTCATAATTCACAGCAAATCCAAAATGCGATGGGTAGTATAAAAAAGCCCTAACAACACAATGGAACAACTCTGATAAAAAAAAAAAAAATAATAACAAAAGGACCTTTGAACACTGTTTCCTTCTTTCTGTCTGCGGTTGCACTTTTGCACTTTGCATTAAAAGCACACAGTGTCTTCAAGCCCCTGAACAAAGCCGCGCTCTTTGTGGTCACCATTTCACCATGAAATCCAAGCGATGCTCGGTGTAATTTTTAGTTCTGAAAAGTTCGCTTAACAGCCAAGAAAATGTCTTTTTTTAATGCCATAATGCACCTCTGATTTTTGAGAAATCATGCCGCTTGTTATCAGGTTTACCACACTTTAAGTTTAAGACAGGCTTGACAAAGAATTTAAAAAACTTTACATTTCTAGGAGTCGCTCAAAGTTTCTGAATACTTTTCATTATCTACCGGAGACCCGAAGGCCGAGGGGGCACTCACCGTTTTTCTGTGTTGCGAAGAGGATGATGAGCGCAACAATGACGATGAAGAGCAAAGAGACAATAGTAATGAGGCCGATCTCCAGGGAGGTCCAGCGGGGCTTTTTAGCCGACTTGGGGGTGTTGGTCTCTGTCATTCTCGGGTCTCCTCCTTCAGTCGCCGGCTGTATGAACTCACCTGAGGGACGAGGGATAAAATGGAGCTGAAAATGATTACTCAGCTGACAGGACACAATCACCAGTCAATGAATGATCAGCTGATTCTGATTCATCAAGAACAAGGTTACACCTTCTTTCACATGAGTACATGTAAATCTGTTAATTACTCTCGTTTGAAGAATGTTTGATTTTGCACTTTTTATTTGATTTCTTTCTTTACATTTTTCAAAATTTAGCATTGACTTTGAATGACGCCCCAGCAAAAAGATATGTAAGTTTGATAAAAAACAAAAACTCAAAACGTATTTCTATACAATGTGAACCAATGATGCTGTTCACAGCATTTAGATCAGAATGAGTTAAAATCAGTTCAAATCCAGTTTGTGTAGTTTATTCTTTGAAGTCACCAAGCGAAAGGCTTTTGAAATGTGAGTTTGTTTTCTTGGCCATGTGCGTTCTTCAAATGCATTATTAATTTTCACATGAATAAAGCAAACATCCCGTAAAGGTCCCTGATTTTCCCTAAGCTCAATCAGAAGAAAGAAAACAGACAGAGTAAAAGGGGAGATAAAAGACATATGGAGGAGATAAAATAAATAAATAAAAAAAGACAATTGAGGTGAGAAAGGGCTGCAAGAAAACACACTTTTTCCTGAAAAAAAAAAAAAAGCCTTGGAGCAAAAGGTGAAACGAAAGCAAGTTCTTACCCTAGAGGGTGTACACGTGAGCCGAGACCAAAAAAAAATAAAAAATAAAAACGAAAGGCAAGAAAGAGACTTCTGAAGAACAGAAAACAGGGAAGACCTTTCCTCTGCTCCTCTACCAAACAGTGTTGCGTTCCTCTCGAGGGCCAGGGGAGAACTTTACAAAGTTCATGTTACAAGCAGTTAAGTCTACCTCTGAAGGCAATTAATCCTTAATCCTTTAACAACCCCGCCGCACAGACACACACACGAACACGCACGCACGTCCAGCCACTGCGCACAAACGTTCATCCGCAGCCATTCTATCGCACACGCTTTTACAAGCTGGTGTCATGAGGTGCCTGTGCAGATGGGTGGGTCTCTCATTGTGTGCAGGCCTGAGATGAGAGCGCTGCGTAACCAAAGGACAAAGTCTCTTGACTTCGTCTCAACAGACACGCATCACCTCCTGTCCCACGGATAGCTCACGTAACCACGGCGGCTCTAATCCCCCCGCCGTCAAAAAAGAGAAAGAAGCAGAAGAAATAGACCAGCGTAAAGTAAACTTCCCTTGTTACGATCATTATCCAACCACAGCTCCCCGCACGCTGCTTTCTCAAATCTACACCGACACGACAGCATGAGTGATATCCCCATGGGTCGTGAGATTTACTATCCGAGAACGGTGACTTGATTCTGCAGTCGAAAATGGAAAGGAGAGGGGAGGCGAGGAAATTACTGAAGGCACACAAAGTGGAGATGGAAACAGCGGGATGACACGAGTTAATATGTTAATCGGAGCATCCTGTCAGCCTTTCTCCGACTGCAGGAGGGGGGGGGAGAAACTTTGTCTGCGAGCAGACCGATCACTGTCACACAGATAAAGCCGTGCGTGCATGTCAGCGTTGCGGAGGCCCCACGCTGGATCCATTCGCTCTCACCCTGGTGCCACGCACGCCCCAGAAATCGAACGTCTGCCTGATTTATTAAGAAAGTGAAAGGGGACATGACATGAGCATGAGTGTGGACATGACGGGAAGAAAAAAAACAAAGAGTAATGGAGATTATCCATCATGTTAAGTGACTCCATCTCAGTGCGCTGAGGCATGTGAGGTATGAGTCTTAAGGAGCACTTACTGTATGTCCCAGTCATGCACCATCACTCATGCATAGTGCTTACTGCTGTGGTTCTTTATTAGGAATTAGCACATCCAGAATCCTGTGATTCAAAATCACTCATCAACACTGATGACTTTAAGGATGTTTGCTCTGCTGGGGTGAGAGGGAAGATTTCCTACTATTTTTTTTTACTGTTTCTCTTGGATGCAGTCAGTGTTTTTCCTTTTCACAATGGGGCACTGAGTGTGTTTTGAACAGTAGTACAGTGTTGCTGTGTCTGCATTTACAGGATAATGTTTTGTGAAAGGTGTGCGAAATGTCAAAATTCTCGCTTTCAGTTTTTTTTCCCCCTCCAGTCTCTTGCCTCTCTGTGTGTCTGTCTGTCTGTCTGTCTGCCGTGATATATCTAAAACATAAACAGGCTCCGTGTCTTGCGAGAGCTCACAAACCCTCTCAAAATTAAAGTCATCATTCACTTAGACTGAGTCTGCACACACGCACACACACAGAACGAGAAAGAGCGAAGGGGAGATTGAGAGGTCAACACGTGATCACTTGCTCCGAGTAATCTATATGCATGTGAGCCATGAAAATGCCATGTACCTACAACCGAGTTTGAATAAGTACAGGAATGTGGCCTACTTGAACTTAAAATAACACCTTCCCTGGGATGTGATTTCCAGCGCAGGGCGTATGCACGCTGAAGATTAAAATCGTTTTTTGAGAGAAGAGAGTCTTGATGCCCAAAGGTGCTGTGATCCAGCTAAAATTAAGTCCACTTCTTAAATTGCTTTCCTTAAAAGCTTTCCCTAAAAGCACCGGCGAGGCCTCCTCCTGTTTTTATGCCCTTTGTGGAACACTCTTGATATTAAAATGGCAAGCTCTCTGGATATTTTTTATAGGGAAATTAGAAACCCACTGTTTTGATTACGGCTTTTATTTTGACGGCGCCGCACTGGTTTTCAAATGACATATATTTATTCGCATATTACTTTTACCCTTTACTTCTGTTTATCAGTTGTCAACACTGTATGCTGTTGAGTGGAAGGTGCTATATATAAATCAGTTTGCTTCCCTCATGTTTTTTTTATTTTATTTTATTTTATTTTTTTTTTTTTTTTGGAAAGCCAGTGTGAATGCAATAGTAACTTTTGAACTGATATGACAGAAAACTTGAAGAAGCATCACCACTGCTCAAAGCAGCAAGAATACAGTGACACCACAGGTCAAGGGACACCCAGCTGGAACGGTGTTTTCTGACAGGACCACATTCATCTGAGTGTTAAAACTCCAGTGATAAAAATATTCAGCCGCAGCACTCAACCGGTTGGTTCGCAACCGAGCAAGACGCAGCTAAATGCGTGCCAGCTCCTCATCTCCTGTTGCACGTCGGAAACTCCGAGGGGGGTAGCATGATCAACTGGTGCACGCTGCCCCTTGTCACCCAACCGGAGCGGACGCGCACGCACCCGTAAATATGATGCACACACGCACACACACACAAACACGCGCGCACACACACATTCATTGGCACCGACGCACACAGATGGCACCACGTTATAAGAAGCACCCGGGGTGCGTGAGCGACTTACCAGATATGTCGGGAAATTTTCGGTCGATGATATATATGGGCATCACATCCACCGGTCAAACATCCATCAAATCCACAAAGGGAGCGCGAACTGCTGATCGATCTCTCGCAGACGATCTATTCAGCTTCACCCTGGATCTCAGCACACCGATCCCGCCTCTCTTCTTCTTCTTCTCCTTCTCCTTCTTCTTCTTCTTCTTCCTTTGGCTTTCTATTCTAGGAGTGCACATTCACACAAACGCGCACACGCACACGAGCGCACAAACCCCCTCTCCACAACTACCTCCTGCACTGTACCACATCTACCCAGAGAGGATCGCCGAATTCAAATGGTCCATCGAGAGCCTTGCGCGGCGTAGTTGGTCAAGTGTGCGATCCACATAGGGGAGATCCCATATTTATAAAGCGTGTGACAATGCCGTGAGTCATAGAAGTAGAATTGTGAAGTTCCCCCGTCCACTGAGTCGCTGCCTCCTCCGTCGGGGCGGCGTTTAGAAGTGACCCCTTTCAGCGGCACTTGCTGTCAGCGGCGCCTAAACAGCTCCGGGGCGCAGGTTCCGCGGAACAGTGCGATGAAGCAATGCGCGATCACTTCGTGCGAGCTACTGCCCGCACAGATGTACATATACAGTAAGAGGTAATGAATAAAAATGGATCTGCCCTCAGGATCCGAGATGTTTGGGGCCACATAAAGTTGATCTTATGTCATCGCTGGATATTGTATATCGTTTCAACTTGAGGATGTTTTTGAGCCAGTGTAAATAATCATCACCTGCGACGTTGCCAGTGTGGGGCTGCAGATCCTCATGTCAACACAGGATGAAGGCTGCTTTTCATAAACAGTCAGAGGGGAGCACAGTGCAGAAATCCACCGCTCCCTGCTAAATCTTGGGAAGATTGCACAATTTCAAAGGGAATATTAACGCCGCAGTATAGTTTACATTGCATCCCAACTCTTTGTTCAGTCTCGGATTTGAAATTGCCACCATATATCATCATGCGTTTTAGTGAGTCACATAAGAACTGTAAGCATTTAAATGTTTATGTCTCAACATATTGGCCGGACCCTCTTCACAGTAAAGCTGTGGTTATGTCTAATCAAGGAGTATACACAGATTGGACCAGCAAATCACAGACTTCTTGCCTAAGGGGCTTATTTAATTACTGCTCTCACACAGTAACAAGTCTCAGTCACTGTTTAGACAGAACAGCACCACCGCAAAGATGTTTAATCTACATTAGCAAGGTTTACTTTTTATAGAACCCCCCCACTGTGGCTCCATATTGAGAGATTAAAGATGTCCCCGGCATGATGTAATAATGCATTCGTTTCAACTCGTAAAGGCTTGTTTGCACAGTCTGATCATTAGTGTTCTTGAGGGTTTAATATATACACACTGGCGTAGCTCATAAAGAAACCCCCTTTACCTTAATCTGTTCTGCATGTTGTGTTGCACACGGCCTTTTTTGCTTCCCGCTCTTTTTGTCTTTGAACAACAAAGTTCACAACAGGGTCGTGTCTGTGTGAATGGTTAAACTCTGCAAATACTGGAGGAAGTTTGGCCTAAAGGTGACCTCCTTTCTGTTGGAGCAATGGCATTTGCCAGATTAGTTAACTCGATATCAGTGGCTGGTCGTTTTCGTGTGTGTATGTTCAGTTGCTGGTACTGATGTTAATGCTCTTTATGCTTATGTGCAGACCATTTTATCACATTTTAAATCAAATGAACTCTAACAACTCACGACATCCTATTACGAGACACCGCAGCGCACCCTCAGAGCCCACAGTTCATCCTCTACCACGTCAGAACTGTTTTGGAGGCACAAGCGCGACCTACGCAATGTCAGGAATAATGTTACGCCTGATCAGTGTAGATTATCTAATGTCACGGTCTCATGTTAAATCCACGCAACAACCTTCAGGGTTTGAAAAATGAAGGCCACATACGTGGAAATGCAGTTCCATAAACCACCACTTGAGGCTGGCTTCGAAAGTGAGTCAACATCTGCAGACCTCTGCAGTAAACTGACCACATCTACAGCAAAAACAAAAATGTTTGCAATTTAAAAATACTTTTGGTCTAATTCCCCCATGTGTGACAGTTGTACAAAAGGTGGAGGTTGACCTCTTTAAATTAACTTGGAGTTATGTGGAGTCAGCTCACTCTTGGGCAAGCTTTGTTGCTCCATAACAGCATCTACGGACTTCCTCCAAAGCTCCCGTCATGACCAGGGCGAGTATTTTTCCTGTACATTACATTCATCTCTGTGTGGGCTCACATTACAGCACCATCGTCAGTTTATGAACTTTGCACTTGAAATATGCAGCAAACGCCCAAGCAAGTGTATTTAAGTAGCGCTTCATCACGCCGCCCGTGTTTCATTGCTTCTGATCAGCAGCAGCAAGAGCCCACTCCAAGGGATTTCCATCTGTGTGCACATTTTTTCAATATCAGTGAAGCTGAACTGACAACAGTTTTTCGTGACAGCTGTCTGTCAGCGCATCTGAAAGATCTCCATTTGCTTCAAGCGCAACCGCCGTGATCATATTTTCCACCGCTGCGTTCGCATAAAACCCCTTGGCCCTTCTCTATTGGCCATCCGTGCTCCGTTCGCTGTCAGTAAACCCAGCGTGTTATGGACTCCTGGAGAGCATTGGATTTTAATTGCACTGAGCCCGGGGTGACACAGGTATTAAACAGCCTTTTGTTGCAAAAACAGGCGCACTTGTGCAAACACAGACACACACACATGTGCGCCTTTTCACAGCGTTTCTCAGCGAACGCGACCCAAGCTGATTGGCGCAGATACGGTACGTCCTGGACATTATGACAGCATGCTGTGTATATGAAAACATACGGCGCTCTAATCTGATCTGATCTGATCGGACGACATGTGGTGTTGATTGTGCATCAGTATGAAGCCATTCTTTAAAAATACTGAACGTTTCCACCCGTACTGATTGAGAGTTTTGAGTGACAGCCTTGTGATAAATTGTGTTCCAGGGAGCTGCGAGCAAAAACCATGACTAATAAACAGTGCTGCATTTGGTCCGCATATGCCAGTGAATCACACCGGACAGCAAGTTTCTCACAGTTTCCAGAACTTATTTTTGATCGGGCAACGCATTCGACTGATGTGTGCGCGTTCCCGCGTGCGAGATACAGAGATTCTTTTGGTTTGGTTCAAGGTCGCTCAGACTGGCCGTTCTATCAGCAGCTCCGTTTCTGAGCTGTCGGGGGGACGTAGCCTCCTATCAGCAGCAGCAGCAGCAGACAGGCTGTCCAGTTCTCCTCAAGGTCCGCCGCACGTAAACGTTCAGACGCATGGCGTCATGAGGAAGGAGGAAGAGGAACAGACATATTAGGAGGAAGGAAAATGATCAACTTAGCATTTTTTTTCCCAAAACTGACTCAGACTGTTCTGTTCTGCTTTTTTTTTTTTTTAATTCACTTGGAATTGTGTGCGTACTAAGAATTTCTATTTTTTTATTTTTGCTGGTTTTCGTTGCAATACCGTGACAATGAAATTGCCAGGCCTTTGCAGTGAATTCAGTGATTTATGGGACTCGGTATGAAATACAGTGTGTGATAAAACATTAGCAAAGTGCTCACATGGGAAGCAGGCGCAATATGAAAGCAAGGCTGCCACAACAAATGTGCTCTTTACGCACACTCAAAACGCGGTTTTCCCTGAAGCTTTACGCCACCTCAAGGATAATCACTACGTGTCCAATCCCAGCCATTCAGTAAACTAAAACATGTGCTCGCTATAATAGTGAGGCTCCTTAAAGAGCCTTTTGTTGAGCCTTTTTTTTTATTAACATGTATAGCGCATCCCCCTTTTTTTTCTTTAGAAAAAACAAACAAATATTGTTGTTCGTGCGTTCGAGATGGTTTTGCAATGATGGTTATTTCAATTTCGTTAGAATTGCGTAAACATCTCTTTCTTTCCAGCGTCTTCCTGTGTTGCCCGCCTGCGTCATTGTTTTCCTGATCAAGAAACGTTTCCTTTCTGAATCGGTAATTGCTCTCTGCACTTGTCCCCACTTGCTCAGCCGCTGCTAGTTGATCTGTGTAGGTGCCGCCGATTGTGGAAAGGAATGTTTCAGGAGCCTCCCGTGTCCATCAGATACGCTCGTATCCGCGATCCTGCTTTGATACGCGTCCTTAAAGATGTACCTTAATGGCGAAGCATAAATGTGGCATAAATCTGGGGCCTCTATTACACTCATTATGCTGTCACATACTTCCTTTGAGAACCTCCATGGAAGCACTGTCCCATCCTTTCATCTTGTGCATGCCAGTACGTGTTGAAATCGTCCCCGCGAAACTGAGAGCGGCATTGGGTGAATTCGCGTAAAGTTCTCACGTCATCACTTTTCAAACTGAAAGTTTATAACTAGCAGAGGATCAATTCGCCATTCTCGTGTGAATGCGGTTGCCTGTTGATGCAGAAGTAAAGGGTCACGCAACTGACATGTCATACCGTCTTTCGGTTTACTGTTTTCAGTTCTTCTGTGTTTTTATTCGCTCTCAGTACTTTTCCCATCATGACTTCCAGCCTCAACAAGTGGCAAAACTTTGAAATCTGTCTAATCAGACATCTGTCTGCTACTTACCCAGCACTGAACAGCAGTCTGATAAGGTTACAGAGCATTTAACATCTAAAACAGGGATCTTCAATGTTTTTCAGGCCAAGGACCCTCAAACTGATGGGGAGATTAAGTAGGGACCCCCCTACCTACTGCATGTGTTCTATATTAAACTCAGGCCAGTGCTATTTATAAATATACATTATTATTATTATCATTTTGCATTAAGTATTAAGCTATTCAGATAAGCTATTCAGGCTCAAATATTCATTTTTTTTATTTGAAACATGTGCAACAGTAGGGTGTAAGTAACTTCTTCTGACTCCATTCATCTTTTTATTTGAAAAAAAAATAATAAATCAGATTTGTGAGATTTTGCGACCCCCTGTCGAAGACCTACGATCTAAAACAATGGATATATTCCCAAGATGATGGGAAATGTGACATCACAAAATGCTGCTTTGTCTGCCGGATGGGTAGAATGACAGATCACAGAAAAACTCCCCGCACACAGCGTAATGCTTTTGCACAGCGAGACGTTCGTATATTCACACCTCTGCAGACGTTTCATTTTTCACCACAGCGACTGGGAGGCAAACTGTGGAAATAAGCAGATGAAGTAACAACTTTACCAAGTTACACCTAGAACGTGTACCTACATGTAATGTATTAGCTAATACATTAGCGGATTGCTGCTGCGTGATCACACTGTGGAGCACATTTGCATCAGGACAGGTGTGTATTGTGCTAAAAAAAAAATTGTTTCTAGGGTTAGTACCAATCTAATAATTTTATGGGTGATAATAAGTTTAACTTTGTGTTATTTTTACTTCCCCCAAGTGGCCTATGTGTTATATCCGTCCTTGGGGCCTAGTGGTTGTATGAAAACCACTAGGCCCTTCTTACTTCGAGGTAAAAAGATTCACTTTCAGATGTAATTATCATATTAAAATTCTTCAACAGTGGCTATAACTCGTGTCCTTTTTTAAAACTGCAATAATTAGATCAGGTTCCCATTTCTTTTAGTCCATGGAGTCACACCGGCCTGTCATATGAAGACCACTGCTCCTTCATCACCCTCATCAACAGCCCCCTTAAATGTGATGATTTGTTTTGATTTGATTTTGAGTTACTTGCAGATGATTAAAGTCTGTGTAAGTCCTAGCGAGCGAGCAAAGTCAACTGGGGGTCCATGACCCCTAGGGGGTCTGCGGAGGTACTGCAGGGGGGGTCGCAAAATCTTTGGTTGATTAGACATTTTTATATATATTTTGTTTAATTTTCCCCCACAAATGTAAATTTGTTTAAATGCACATTAACATGAATCCAACATATTTTAGTAAAGGGATAAAGGATAGCTTAATACTGAATCCAAAATTATAATAATGATGTATATATATATATAAATATCACTAGGCCGAGTTTAATATAGAACGCATATAGTAGGTGGGGATCCCTGCTTAATCTCTCCATCAGTTTGGGAGTCCTTGCCCTGAAAAACGTTGAAGAACCCTGGTCTAAGTCAAACTAGTTTTGATTATGTAACAATAAATAATTTTGTTCAATTTAGCAGTCAGTGCTTTGATCATCACACTAAAACTCCATCTGGAGGAAGAGCATTGATGTTTCTGACACGTTCTCATAATGCTACATGTACGCTCCAACTGGGGTCATGTTTATATATTCAAGAGAAAAGTCCAGATAAATGGCCCCCTCTTGTGGTAAGTTAATATTTTACAATTCAGTTTTCTTTCAAAGTTCATAATATGCCAGAGGAAAATGTTGATATCTTCTCATTACAGCTTTCTGTTTCCTACAGTAGCTCGTTAAATCGTTGCTTTTATGGGTTCTAGACGCTACTAATGACTTATGATTGATTTATGCCTTATGACTGATAATCACTTATGATTGATTTATGCCTTATGACTGATAATCACTTATGACTGATTTATGCCTCATTACTGATAATCACTTATGATTACCACTTGAACATCAACGTTTCCGGTGTCGCAACCACAAGATCACAGGATCCATTTGAAGGGAGCAAACGTTTTCAACTATTTTTCCATCCCTCTTTAGGGGAGAGTCTATTTCAACTTTTTACCTATTCCATAAAATAATTTACATGGGTATTACAGTTAATCAAGCCAATTATATTCACCGTTTATGACGTCCCTTTCAACTATCGCTTGTTTTCAGCTAACTAGTGAAAAAACTGCTTTTTTCACTATGTAATTTCGTGCCTCACTGCCGACATTTTCTTTTTTAATCAAATTGTAATTTCATTTCCTTTTTTTTTTTTTAAATTTGTCAAGTTAATCCTCGTACAAACCCTTTGGAACTGCAAACAAAGCCCCTTGGGTATAAGTACAGCTTTTTTGGGGAATCAGGGCTGTATCTCACTGACAGAATCAATCATTCAAACTTAACAGGCAGCAGATGTTTTGTCAGACCGCTTCCACTACACGTCAACCTGCTCTTCTAAACCTATTCTGCTGTAAGGTCTCCTGCCAATAGGTGGTGCAAGTCAGATTGGACTGGACTTTCAGGTCCAAAATTGCAGGTGGGCACACACAGACACACGCACATTTACACACAGAGGCGTGTCCCTCCGTGTCCAGACTCTTACATGTTGACAGCTTGAGGTCGAGCAGGTCAAGTCGAATGCTGCTACAGCAGCTTTGATCTCAGTCTTGGTGTGATAATTTTCCAGACTGAGTTTTTCAGGGCCAGTACACTGTGTGTTCCTCGTTAGATTCCACACTGTACCAAGGACAAGGCACCTCTGCTATCAAGAATTTGCCGGTCGCAGTCCCATGTGAACAGTTTGGGATCCTAGGGGCATACCTGTTCTTTTCCCACCAATACGAACTAGTCATGGAGTACATGGAAGCGGGTATTGTGGAGTATTGTTGTACACTGTAGGGACTTCATAGAATAAAGAAGGTAAAAAACCCTTTAATTTGTTTTATTTTAACAGTTCCCTAAACAATAGCCTGAGCACGAGACTCTCGGAATTACTCCCTCGGGGGTTTCGGTAAGACACATTAAACGATTAAATGTGCATTATTTCACGAATTACAGCTCATTTGTTTGGTAATTCATGGAAGTATGTGCATCTGTGTCGCCCGAGCATGTGTGCCGTTCTGAATCGGTTTGAACTGGACCCAGAAGAATTATCTCAGATGGCTCTCATCAGTCATGGCCACTTAGCATGCCTTCTCCTGAGTGTGTTCTCTTGCCCTCTGACACCTCTGCGCCGGGCTCTCGAAAACTGATAAACCACTTCTCTGTGTCCCACTATACTGATTTGTCTGAGTACACGAATGATCCGACGGAGGCTGGCATACCTGCATTAGTTTGTTTACACTTTCATTTGAACACAGATATTTGCACTGGTTATTTTATACTGTGTATAATACCTTGTATTCTATTTCTAAGATGTGTTGGGTATTTGGTTAATGAAGAATTTCACTGTACAGGGAAACATGTTTCTGCAACGTGCACGTGACAATAAACTCTTTGAATCTGGAATTGTGACTATGCCCTCAATGCTAAAGGAAATATGCAACAACCAGTGGAGGAGAAACTACTAGACTATCAAGTAGAAGAAAAAATGAAATTGACTTGACTAAAAGCAAAACTGCATACACTAAAACTGCTCAAGGAAATTTACAAATCTATTAATCTACCTAAAGCTACAGACATACACCGAACAGCCACAACATTATAGGGCCAAAACATACGGGGAAACTGATAATAAAGAAATACTGACTCTTGAATATCTTGAACATTAAAACCAGTGAATGACATCGACCATCTTGTGACAATTCAGTGTTATGCTGAGAAACTTTTGGACACTCTCAACTTTTGGATGTTACTTAGACGTGTACCACCCACCTGGACCAGACCAGAAACCTCCACCACATAGCAAATGAATGACACTCCTTGATGGCAGCCATCCCCAGCAGGATACAGCTTGACACACAGACACACACAAAAATGAGTCAGGGACGACTCAAAAAAAGAAAAAAAAAAAACATGAAAAACAGCACAAGGTGTTGACCTTGTACATGTACATGTATACGTGGGACGACCCACAGAGGCCCCCATAGGACCCAAAGGCCCCCACTAACAATGTTTTTTTGTCAGACACCACAGGACACCCTCAGAAGGCCCATGTCCTTTCTCTAACATGTCACAACTGTTTCAGAGGCACAAGAGAAAAATACACGATATCAGCAACGTGGTCATAATGTTATGCCTGATCAGTGTAGGTTCATAGCTGTAAAGGTTAATAACTCAGTTCCTAGTCCTTCGCAGATGAGACGCGAACCACTGGAAAGAACATGTTTTTGATCTGCGAGCTTACTGATTTCATGGTGCAACTGCTGACCTTCCAGGAAAGAAGAGGAATCACTGAACAGATACAAATCACTCACTACAAATGTTTTTAAAATGTTTCTAACAAATCAGCTTGCAGGACTGCACTCTGTGCAAGGACTTTTTTTTTTTTTTGTAAGATGCCTTTCGGCCAACATTCTTTTCAAACAGGACAAAAGCATGCAGATGTGCAAAAACCTCTCGCAACCACAGGCAACCTTACCTTCCGTAATTATGAAAATAAGTACGACTATAAGTGAGATGTCAGTGCAGCTCTTGTATGTTAACGTTTTGTACCTTTTATGTCTTTCAGTCATCACACCATGTGTTTCGGCGGGAATCTATAGGGATGGCACAATGTGGGCACAAACTAATACTGAGACAGCTTTATTTTCTGATAGACGCGGATGGAGCCGCGAATAACAGCCCTGGCTCGCGCGGTCACCTGTGTACGTGGCGTCCTGTTTTCTGTCAGCCGACGTGGCACTGTTTCGAGCAATATTCGTCACATCGTGCCAACGTGATCCGCCGACCACCGCTGACATTCCTGCACTTCTGTTTGGGTTAACACACTCCTCACCCTCTCTCTCTCTCTGTCTCTCTCCTAGCTTTCTTTCTGTCCTAAATTCTCTGACAGGAAATGTTTTCACTCTGCTTGCCTTTGAACAGTCAGCACAGACATGGACAAGTTGTCCAGTCTTTCGCTTCGGATGCACCGGGGGGACCGCGGCTCGCATTTTCCACCCTTCTCAGCAGTAACAGTGTGTGTGATGGGTGGTGAAAATAATGCCAGGATATCACGGAGTTGAATCACATACTACTTAACACTGATTTGGTGCTTTATGCAAAGCCACTGCCCTCTAATGTTCTCTAATGAAAGCACAGCAACATCTATTCCTGACTTTAACCCCCTGTGATGGAACGGACCTGTTATTTTTTAGTGTTCAAATGTTGAAAAGAATTCTTTATTTTTTTTCTCCACCTGAGACAATATATATATATATATATATATTTTAAAATTGTTCGTCTCTTTCTTAGATGCGCGCTGGCTTGGAAAGAGCAAGATTGAAAACACACTTCCCAAGATGAAATCTGCTGCCAGTTAACTTGTAGAGGGAGTTGCTACCCTTCCACAATGTTTTGAAGGGTGCTCTAGTTTGATAGCACGGCTCCTTGAAAGGTTTTCTTTTTTTTTTGAAAAGTTTGCCCAGCTTCACCTATCAGCGGCGTGTGGGCGACGGCCAAGCTACTGCACAGATGTCAGTCAAGGGAATCCTCCCTGAACCAGGCCTCTGCCCCACACGCTCTGTTTGTTTTGTATAATTGATACATTTGGCTTGTGAGTTAAAAAGCGTCACACAGAAATGTTTCTTTAATGAAAACTAATATTTCATCATTTTCTTCATCCCGCTTTGCATTTCTGCCTCATTTCCAGCCGATGTGTGTGCGCGCTCGCGTTTTTTTTCTTTTTTCTTCTGCTGAAATAACCCATTCCAGAGACGGAGTCTGAATGAGTCCGTTTATTCGAAGTGGTGCCAGATATATTGCAGTTTACTGAATTCCTGTGACAGTGAGGCATGTCTGTTTTCACTCTCGCTCTCTGCCTCTCTATGGTTATTGCATCAGAAGAATGAATGAGAGCACAGTAGTGAGATGGGGCCCTGAGGGAACAGGAGGTACTAATGGGGCCTTAATGAAAATCTCTAGTCTGCTCATTAACGAAGAAATATACACACACACACACGCACCGCACACATGGGCGGGGAAGGGGGAAAGAGACCCAGTGCGTGCGTGCGCACATGCAACCGTGCATATGCACGGGAAGAGGAAAAAAACGCGAAACAGATGGGCTTGTCACATCAGCTCCCTTTTATGCCCTCCTTTTATCTCCTCTCGCTCACTTAAAGCCATCATTCAATCTAATAAGAAAGAAAACAAATGACATTTTACTATCACCAGTTTCCATGCAGAGAAGTGACCACATACGTAGGCTTCCCTTAATGCCGTCTTTGCAACCATCCTGTGCTCAGTTCTTCTTTTTTTTTTTTTTCTCCCCCAATTCTACAAGTAATTGATTCCATTAAGTCGGGCGTGCTGGAGGAATTCATTATGCTGATTAGCGTGGTGCAGGTTGTTGTGATGGAGTGTGGAGATCACGGAGAGAGGCGGTTAAAGGAACAGAAAGGTAATTCGTCACATTTCTTCACAGTCAGATGCCGCGATGCCTCCTGTCCCTGCAGGAGTGACCCACCTGAAACTGTACCCATGTCCCATACAGTCCCGGATGTGCACAGCGGTGCAGAGGTCCCGCATGTAACACCAGCGGGGAAGCAGGAATTAGTTTAAAATACAGATATATTGCTATACGTCTCTGGTTGTATTCATCTCATGACAGCTTCAGGGCGACATTCTGGATATCTGGTTCCTCCGGAGCGATCCATTATTGGTTTTGTTCGACTTTGGTCACAGCTGATCCGTCACACAGACTGGATCTTCCACAGTGCAACAGGTCCATCTGGTGGACAAATAAGAAACTCTGTGGGACCTGTTTCCCTCGTGTTCTTGTTGGCCATTAATGTCCCTCTTCTGTGCAAGCAAAAAAATAAAAATATGCTTCAAGGTTTCCAAAACATATCTTCAGTCTTTTCGGTAGACGGCCGGATTAAAATATTATTCTAAAAGTACTTCAGTGGAAAAACCAAAGACTTCACCTTTGTCCTCCATCACTTCATTTCAGACACTTCATTTCATGAGTCCTTTTAAAGGACGCTATGACTAAAATGAGTGATTCCAGTAAGGACGCAGACGAGATAGATTTGAATAAGGCGCTGCTCCACATCCTTTTAGGCGACTCTCCGGAATGAAGTTGAATCTGCTTGTGGAAATGTTTTCTTTCTTTCTTTCATGTTATAATTCGCATTATATTATGACCCCTTAAACTGAAGCTGTCACCAGTTGTTGTGGCCCCTTCACTGAGGTTGAAAAACAGCTAAATCCTGGCAGTTTCCAGAAACATGTAAGGAGCTAACACCACCACAAGTTAGATTTTTTGGTAGTACACAAAATTTCAATCTACCGAAAACACAAATGGATTAAAATGACCTTAAAACTGATTATTTATGATTGTGATTTTGTAGGAAAGAAAGCTGATTCACTGATTTGAACAAAAAATATATTGTTGAAAGGAGGATTTGGCCAAGAGCACCTGAAGATTGGTGACAGATTAAAGGTAAAAGCCATCTTCAAGTAAAACCTCCAAGAAAGGTGTTCATCCCTCCAGATGAGCACCTTTCTACCAAAACACATCCTTTCTTTTGGCATTTTACAACAGTGGTGACCCACGCTCTCCGATATAAAAGTACCTATACACCGATCAGCCGTAACATTATGATCACTGACAGGAAAAGTAAATGGCATCGACCATCTTGTGACAGCACAATGTTCTTTTGGACCTGGCATTTGTGTCGATGTTACTTAGACATGTAGCACCCACCCTAGACCAGACCAGACACCCCCACCCCATAGCAAATGACACTCCTTGATGGCAGCGGCTACCCCCAGCAGGATGCAGCCTAACACACACACACACACACACATAAATGAATCAGAGACGACTCAAAAAAAAAGAAAAAAGAAAAACAGCACAAGGTTTTGAGCAGAATGCATGAAAAACTCACTAGATCCCAGACTGATCTAATATCTGTGGGATGACCTAGAGCAAGCCTGATCCACGGACACCCCTCCCCTCCACCTATAAGGCCCAAAGGCCCCCCCCACTTACAACATTCAGAACTGAGTCACAGCCATTTTGGAGACACATGAGAGACCTACACAATATTAGGAAGGTGGTCATAATGTTATGCCTGATCGGTGTAGGTGTTTACCTGGGTTGAAGTATTCATGATTTTCATACCCATCATGGGCTGTAAATGACACAGTGCCTTCTTCCTCTGTTTTCATCACTCCCAGGTGCATTAACGTTAATTCAGCTGATCAAATGAGGCAAAATCTTTTGCAAATGCAAATCAGCCGAACCAATCTGAGTCCCTTTCAAAAACTCAACGACTCAAAGAGATGTTATTCCTCACTCGAAATGTGTTACCTCTTTTAACTTCACCTCTGTTGAATTTGAATTTCAATTACTTGTTGTCGGTAGGCAGTGAACGGCGGCTTGGACTTCCTAAAAAAAAATTAGAGTTGTGCTGCAGAGTTCGGTTCCCTGATGAGGACTTCTCTTAACCCTCTCTGCGAACACCATTAGTCACTTTCACAACTCGTTTGGAAAAGTATCAACTAAGTATTCAAACTCAGCCAATTAGTGTTGATGCTCGCTAAATGCTAGCACGTGTGTGTGTGTGTGTGTGTGTGTGTGGTTGTGTGAAAGATTGAAAAAAAAAAAAAAATAGCAGAGGGAGCAAGAGCAGAGAGCAAAAGGTGTTTGTCTATGAAGTGTCATTGTTTCCGTGGAAACAGGTGCTGGGAATCGTACGTGGTCTGACAAGAAATGCTGACGGTCAACAGGGCACACGCGCATTCAACATCGACACTTCGACAAGCACAAAGAAACAAGTTTTTACTGGCTCCGTTTTTTTTATGTCGTTTCCCGTTTTTTTTTTTTTTTCCCCCTGCTCCTGCTGTTTTTATTTTTTATTTAATAAATACATAAATACATAATGAGAACATGCCTAAAGACATGGCCTTCCTTTGCACTAGCCTCATCTATGATAGATGACAGACCTTGATGCGCACACAGATTGGCTCTCACGCACATTTTCAGAGACACGTGTAAGTGCTCGGGCCCAAACGGCGAAAGAATTGCCAAACTGAATTCAGTTCTTCTGTCAGTTTGAATTCCCACTGCGATGTACAACCTCGAAAATGAATGTTTTTACTTATGTTGGAGTTTCTTGATGTTCGTATTTGAAATGGAGGTGCTGACGGTGTCCCATTGGCTCAGTTGGTTATAATAGACTCATAACTGCATCAAGATCCCCATGTTGGTGGACGGGGGCCGCGCTTCCGAAGCCTCCCATGACCCCAAACCACTGCCAAAAATAATAATGTTCAACAAATAAAATCAGGTTTAATTTATAATGAATTCAAATTCAACATACAGTATTTGTTCAGCGTGACTTGTTTAATTCCATACAGAAGTGTAGCTATTTACTATAACCAAGAGAAACAAAATTCTCTGCAGCCGAAACTATTTTTCCCATTAAACTTTTTTCCTATTAATAATTTACATTTCTCTCTCCCAGAGCGGCACATATACGGCGTCCTCCACAGACAGAATGCACAACACAACGTGCACATGTTTATGTATGTATGGTGGCTTCAAGCTGCCATTGTTTGAACGTGGCTGGAACACCCAGCCACCACGTCCAAGTTTATATTTTCGTAAACAGCTGCATACTCCGGCATCCGTCCGACCGCTTTAGGATCACCTAATAAATTGAAACCCCAAACGCATCACGCTTTTGTCTCAGTTTTGGTCTCCGCTGAGATTTTTTTTCTTGTCACTCACTCATGATGCAATAAACTTTGAGGCTTTGGTGGTGGGATTCCCGCAACTTCAGTCCCACAAGGAATACATTTTTCCTTGCACAAAGTCATTTTATTCTTATATATGCGCTCGTTTGCAGTTTGCTATTTTTACCCATTACACATCGAGCATGCTTTGATTCTGCTTTTAAAAAGAGGAAGAAAAACAACACAGCGCTTTAACAGCTCCAGCATGCGGCGTCTATATTTTGCGTGCTGCGTCCCCAAAGAAAGCACCTCGGCTCTCAGTTAAGAGTTGAGTCATTATAAATTCATGGCACTAACTACTCATCTTCCTTTCCTCATTCAGTTTTATTTCCCTCCGTTATGCAAATATAATCTTCCATCTCTGTATCTCTGTGTCAAGTGCTGCTTCATTAATATTTGATGTGAGTAAGGAAAACGATGCACTTAGAGGCTACAGTGCATGCTGTGGTTGTGTGTTTGTGCGTGCAGGTGTGGGTACGCGTTTGGAGGCAGCGGTGGCCGTGGTGGTGCACACGGCAGCAGTTCAAAAATCGGAGGTTACGAACTGTGATGAATTGAAAACGCTCCAGCAGAGGCCAGTAAGCATCCCATTAATGCCAGATTGATTTGCACAAACACGTGTGCAGCTATGTGAGCATACGTGCAACGCGGTGCATTATTAATAAACTTGGAGGGGTGTTTGTACAACATATTACAGCCATCTATCATTGATTAGCTGCTTCCATTTTCATGCTTCAGATGAAGTGCGGCGGAGACACCACAAGGTTCAACCTCATATCTTTCCCATGGTCTCATTTTCATTTCCAAGCCAATATTACAGATGAACGATTTATTAGATGTTGTAAGAGGCTGTAATTGGCGAATCCAACCCTTGCTTCATTACTTTTAATGCCGTTTAGTTTGGCTTCAGGAAACCCCATTTAATGTTTACTGAGGCTGACACAGCAATGGCTGCAGAGATTGGAAATGTCAGGAAATACCTCGGACGCAAGGATGATGCTGGTCGCAAGCATATACGCATTGTAGAATATAATACACAAAGAAAAAATAACGGGAAACTGCTATGTTTTGCATAGGTTAAATTCTGCTTATCCTTAGCGAAGTCCTCATTTAGTGTCAGGTAGGAAGGCTCAGATGTGTGTCAGTCAAGAGAGATATCGTAATTGCCTAAGTCATATTTGAACATTTTTGGGAAAAACAAGAAAGAACACCATTTTTAGCAAGCACAGTGGTTTTTTTATTGATATTCATATATGTAAAATGACTTAGGCAATTATGCTATTAGGCTAATGATGTGTTTCTTCCATCACGCAGACCATGCCCGGTAGAAACACCCAAGAGAACTTAAATTCACTTTTGATGTAAACCATTTATTGATCGGACTTCATCCAATTGAAACTGGGCATAAAAATTTACAAAAACACCTTTTTCCTTCTTGTTTAATAAGATGTTGCTGGTGCATGCTACATCTAATTTAGCAGTTTGGGATCTAGTTGGAGGTCAGGCCAACACCTCTTGTTGTTTTTCATGTTTTTTGAGTTGTTCCTAAAGCGTTTTTGTGTGTTTGCCCGTGCTGGGGATGTCTGCCAACATGAAGGAGTGTCTTGGAGTGAGGGTGTCTGGTCTGGTCTAGGTGGGTGCTACAGGACTAATTAACATCTACACGAATGAATGCCAGGTCCAAAAGTTTCCCAGCAGAACACTGGATTGTCACAAGACAGTCAACGTTGTCCACTTCTCCTGTCGATGGTCATAATGTTGTGGCTTATTGGTGTTTGAGGATTTTAGTAACTCATCTAAAACTATGCATACCTTTATAATATTCTCACATGGGGATTATTTTCCTTTCCACCCCTCCGTCTGACTACCACGATAAAAATGTGTTTTTAGCCTTTGTTCCATTAATAGATGGGACGGGATGTGTTGTCACACAGTGTTAGCTTTTCATATTCCCTAACAGATCCTGATTCATTACATTTACTCTGTCCCTCACCGACGCACTGTAGAAATCTTTACAGAGCTGCACTCACCTTGTGCACACATGTACAAACAATGGCATGTAATATGTAGTAATATGTAGAAACACGCACACACGAAGTAGGTCACCTTGGTATGTGATGCTGAGCTCTGCCGGTCCGTCTGTGTACATGTGTGTTTATGCACCCTTGCGGATTGTGCTTTTGTCCTCTTGCTTCCCCTCTGTGTCCTCACGGCCCCAGAGAGAGTTGACTCATTAAACTGGCTGTAAGTCACTTAGCCCAAACTATAATTTAATTACGAGACCTGGAGACAGATGCTCTTACGCTCCCGTTTGCGTTCGCATCGATACACGCGCATGGGCTGAAATGGCTTCTTCGGATAATGATATCATACAGTGAGTGCCAATCTGGGAGTGGAAATAAATGGACATCATACGAGAATCTATCCGAAACTGTGATCACAGCGCAGCACGTGGAGTCTTATCTTCGTGTATGGGCCACCGTGAGGATTAATGAGCACCCACGAGCCAGCAAAACAAACTGAGCAGTCCCTCAGCCTGAAAATCCTTGAACACTACAGGGAACACTGAGACGAGGCCAATGCCACGGCAGGGCGTAGGATTTACGTGCACGTACACATTGACACACAGGCGTGTCACATACTCCTTAAATGAAGATATATATAACTAAGGTTCAGGAACAAGTCCACCCCTCAAACATTCAATTACCGGCACCTGCCTACATAGGCCTAACCTCTCCTTTCCATTTACCTCAGTTCTCAGACCCCGCCCAACCCTATCCGTTCTCTCTTCTCTTCTAGTCTCATCGCAGGAGTTGGGGGTACAAGGAGCCAAAGCTTTCAGAGAGATGCCGGACTTCAGAGGACCACCATCAGTCCTACATCATTCTTCTTACCTTCTTACACCCTACTTTTCCTTTCCCTTAACCTGGTCAAACCAAACTTCTTTGTATGTACTGAGGCGTGGTCTTGTGAACTGGCTCTTTTTTTATATATATATACACGTGTACAGTATATATAACTGGTTGCATCTCTTAGTGGTATCCTGCTATTCTATTGCTAAAAAGAAAAGATGTTTAATCACAAGATGAATGTTGCACAGCTTCCTCTTGGGACAAGCGAATCAAGGATGATTTCCTTTACATATAACTTAATTTGCCTCTTGCTTTCTGATTGCTTCTCCACACCGACACAAGTATCACAGACTAAATGCAAACAGCGCTCACAGTAGAGGGGCCTTGTTCTGTTTAAAGGGAGCCTCCAGTCCATACAGTCACAAGACACCACTCCAGTGCTGTCTAATTCATGCTCCCTTTATTATTTTAACCCTGACATTTGGTTTCCTGACTCAATTAAGATCTGAAAACAGAACAATGAAAGCCGTAGTGGGGGAAGTGGCTCGCACAGCCAAACGAGAGATGGCCTTTTTGGTTTCCAAATGGAATTAACCACAAAGTGATGGGCCTCTTACACACAAAAATAAATCTGCATTGGCAGGGGAAAACAAATCCATTAAAAAAAAATCTCGTTTGTATTCAGTTAAATGCCCCTGATTCACACTGGGGGTGTGGGTACTGGCATGACCTCCGACATAAATGAATGAAAAAATGAATGAATCGGAGCATCTCCACGCAGACGGTGGTAGTAGTAGGCTGCGTTTGGCTCAACCCCCCCTTAAATGATCGCCGTGAACGGTGATGACGACAGCGCGTAAATCAGCAGCTGGAAAGCGAGAGGTGCTCTGGTAGCGCGGGTCGAGCGGTGAACAGAAGTGCCTGCCAACGCGAGCTCCACGTCCAAGGCACCGGAGAGCTTTAGTTACGCGTGCGTTCCCGGTTGGATCAGGGAAAGGATGTTCGCTCGTCGTCTGATTTTTGTGTTTTTGCAAAGATGCTGCGCGCGTTGTGCCATTTTCTGCGCCGTAAACTTTACAAGCGAATGAGTCAGATTTGACCCATTAAAAGTGCCAAAAGAGACCGAGCAATTAATCCACTGAAGATGTCCACGACGCACGATAGCTCCCCGGCGCCTAACCAGAGCCACCTTTCCACGGTCACCTACGACACGACAGACCCCACCGAGATGGAGAGACAAATTCGCCTGCTGCTTTTCGGTCTGTGCGTAACCATCGCCGCTGTTACCTTAGTCGGAGGTGTGTATTCGCTGCTCTCTCTGCTCCGTATGAGGAGAAAAACCTCCCTGTGTGTCATTGTGGCTTCCATGTCGGTGGACGACCTGCTCAGCGTTGTCCCCCTCTCCTTGTTCATGCTCCTGCAGTGGGAGACAGATGGAGGTGAAGGGTCGGGCAGCTTGTGCACTTTATCTGGACTTCTGTACGTATTCCAGGGTGTTTCCAGCAATATGAAAGCTTGCCTGATTGCAGCCTATACTTTTTATGTCACAAAGAGATTTGGAGTGCTCCAGTCTGTCCGCCGGCCCTTGAGAGTGTTGTGGGCAATTGCCGGTGTGTGGGCGGTCAGCCTGGCCGTCAGTGTGTTACCTTTGTGCGGATGGGGCAGCTTTACACCAGCTTCTCTCGGATGTTTCCCGGAGAGTGACAGTTTTTACATCCTGCTGCTCTTCTCTTTATATTTCCTGTGCTTTTGCGGCTTGTTGTGCTTTTTTATCCCCCTCACATACCAGCTGCTGTGCTCCAGAGAACCCCAGAGGACTTTGCTGTACCCGAGCTATCTGGAGATGGTTAGGGGGCTGAGTGGCTCCGCTCCCCTGTGCGATCTCCAGTCCTTTTCCCGGGACAGCCTGAACAAAAGTTTCGGCGCATACAACGAGCTGAGCCCAAGTTCCTGCGGGACGGAGCTCAGGGAGAAAGAGGACAGCGGCCTGTCCCCAGCGTCTGTCACCGGGGAGAGGACAGCTGCTGTCGGGGACACACCGGTGGTGTTTGCACAAAAGCGCTTCTCCATGATCCTGGCGGTTGTGCGAGTTATTTTGTGGATGCCAATGATGGTAAGCAGCGTGATAAGACCAAAAGTAACAACTTTTAGAACGATTTAAAATAGCAAGACCCCTGATCCAGACACTTCTGGATGATGCAAAGTCCAAACGAATACTGGAAATGCCTGATCTCTGAACAACCTGGCATCAATAAGATTT
Source organism: Mugil cephalus (assembly GCF_022458985.1). NCBI lineage: Eukaryota > Metazoa > Chordata > Actinopteri > Mugiliformes > Mugilidae > Mugil > Mugil cephalus. Next base: position 10,603,545 of record NC_061778.1, read on the forward strand.
AAAGACTGAATCTTAAAATAAAATCTCTCACACAAACCAAACATATGGTGTGTAAGAAGAGCAGATCTGTGATTCTGCTGTATGGATTTTACCCAAAAGAACGGAAAGGTTTCACACCTCACAGGTGTAGCTGCATTGAACACATCATATAACTGGGCCTTTGTGGATTGCACCCCTAAATCAAACATTCATTTCTGTTGCTGCCATATGCCATAAGTTGTAAGGTTTTTATAATGTGGACTATTTATACAGCATGGTTGGCTGTCTCAATAAAAATGTGAGATGCCAGCTTTCATTTGGTAATGCATTTCTTCATTAATATAACTTTCCTTAAAGGGTCTGAGAAGAGCAGATTGCAGGTTTTATCTAACACCTTACGGCAGCCAGCACTGAGATGCATTGCGAAATACTTTTGTGTGCTTGTTACACACAGTGTTGTAACCTTTCATACAGTACTTGCTCAAACAAAAACTCCAGTCTTGGTAATAAAATTCTGAGCAGCAAGCAGGCAGTAATGGACAAACAGAACTGGCATTCCAAAGTTTCCATCCTGAAAAAGCAGCAGGGTTGATGAATACAGAAAATGTTGAGATATCATTGCTCGGAAATGCTACGAAGTTGCAATGGCCTTTGCTTTTGCGGGGATTAGCATAATGTTAATGCCATTGAAGTTAAAAACAAAAGAAGATCTTTGCTTCAGGTAGGCTGCCTTTGTAGCTGAGCTGCATTGTCTTTACATTTTAGAACCAATCTCAACAGAAGAATGCACTTGTTGCATGGCCTCAAAATGCTATTCATAAAAACGCTTTCATTTTTTAATACAAAACACATTAGTTATCATTTCAGCATCTCCGGTCACAGTGCAGTAGCGCAAATGTTGGCTGCCATACTTAAAGAAGAAAATGAGGCACGAAAAAAGCCAATACGGGTGAAGACTGTGTGTAATTTCTTTTTCATTCATGTGTTTCCCTCCCACCTATTCCTCACACATGTTGAATCACCGGCTCCTCCGTGAACTAATCTCCCCGTTCCTCTCTCGTTCACAGACTTTGGTTCTGGTGCGCCATGCAGCCCATGCGCGCAGCTCCTCCCTGGAGACCCTGAGCTTCTTCCTCACCCTGCTTGCCCCCGCGGCCACGCCGCTCTTTGTGCTGTCTGAGCGCTGGATCCACATGCCGTGCGGATGCTTTATTAACTGCAAACGGGATCCGAAACACGAAGGTACACGATAATGTGATGTAAATGCACAACCAGGGGGTGGTTCACACATAAAAACCCTGAACAAGTTCCCCATGGTGATGTTGAGTTAGAGGCTAAAAGGTTTCTTGCAGTGTGACTTTTAGGCTATAGTAAAATTATACTCGATTGCCTTTTCTTCACAGCGCTGAAAAGAAGATTTGAGTTCAACCTTTCCTTCCAGCAAGGCTATGGGGTGTACAAGCTGTCACATGCCACCATGCCGCCTAGCATTCCTCCAAATGAGAAGCCTGCTTATCACAGCCTTTTCAACTGCGACTTTCCTAACACTCGCCTTGATGCACTAGAAAGTGGCGGGCTCTCCTGCCTGGGGCCTGATTTTGATTTCAGCACCACACGCCCCATGGACAGCTCCTCTCACGCGGACCTTCTGCTGGAAGCTGTGGCCGGCGGAGGGGAGGCACTGGCTGATTGTCCTCCGCTTCCCCATGAGAACCGTGGCGATGATGAGGCCTTCCGCTGCGTCCCTCTGCTGCCCACTCATCACCGGGAGCAGGATCACAATCTCATCGACACGTCGTCGGTGTTCGAGGGGCCGGAGAGGAGGCTGTCACACGAGGAGTGTCGGAAAATCGAGCTGACGGACTGGGAGTGGTGCAGGAGTAAATCAGAGAGAACACCCAGACAGGTACATCGCTGTCCGGAGGGGTCAGTTTATTAGTCTGATGTTGAACCATTAAATCAACCAATTTGTATCTGTCATTCAGTGGTTTACGGCTGACATTAATTGATTTTTTTTCCCACACGCTCAAACTCTATTGCCCTCCTACAGTAGTCAAACAACTGCTGCATTACCACGCAACATATGGTGATGTGCAGTAGAGATGATCATTAAGGAGTGATAAGTGTCCATAGGACCATAATATTTGCGCAGACTTTCCCCTTCTCTGTTTACATTTTTTTTTTCAAAGATGAAATGAATCACTGCAGCACACCTGCACAGAGACACAGCTGGTGGATGCAGTTTAAATAGTTGAATTCCTGTCTGATGTTGCGGTAGTTGGTCCGTGTCTCCTTGGGTTTTTTCTGCAGCTGTGAATATGCCTTTTTATAATCAAGATGACAGACTGGGAGCTGAGCATGTGATTTAAATAAAATGGTAAGAGTTCTGTCTCCTCTCCTCTCCTCTCCTCTCCTCTCCTCTCCTCTCCTCTCTGTGAATATCTTTATCTGCGCTAAGCCTCGATGGATTCTGACTAATAGAGCAATTGATCAAGACACTATCAGATGCTCACCATTTAAGTAACAAATGCCAGCCTGTCTTTCAAAGCCGAACACGCGTTCATTGCTGCTCCGGCAGACTTGAAAATCAGACCACTTCGCATTCAGCGCGAGCCATTGATTTAGTCTGGCGAGTTTTTCTCATACCGAAACCATGTTTACAGTTTAAATATCGTTTCTGTGAGATCTCTCTGCTGAAGGTTAGCTACCTCGTGCGTGTTTGTGCATCAACGTGCTTTTGTATACCTCTTGGATGAAAAAAACAGCTCTATTCATTTTTAAATATTTTTTTTAGTCCAAGCACACTCTGTTTATGCACAGTGCCGTTTTGTCTGTCTGCCAAGATGCAAAGTTGTGCTCATGAAGTAATGTTTTATTCAGTCACTCAATACTTTGCTCTCTCCAGCCGTTGCGAAGTCCAAGAGCATTAAATGTAAACAATGAAGCTCAAGACAGTTTGCCACAGGCACATGGACCACATCCACTAATCCATTGCTTTGACATCCTGTAACAGCAGAAGCTTAATTCTCTCTGCGATTTCCTGAGACTCGGCTGAATTGTTTAACAAGGACAAAACTGTAAAGGCCTAATGATTAATGTATCCTGGCGTTGGATACTGAACACAGATGAGAGAGCAGCTTTTAATTCGACTCCAGTGAAAGAGCGGAGTGGCCGTGGGCATTACCTTTGAAACCGAGCTGTGACTTTGTGGAGCACCGTGAGCTTGTTTCTGGACTCGCTGAACTGACCGGGACGTGAACAGATGATGCCCACAACATGCATGCCCACAAGTGCATACAAAAACATGTGCATGCTCTGTCTGTCTCTTTGCCTTTTTTTTTTTTTTTACTCGGCTCTAGTTTGAAATTTTTTTTTTGGAATGAAAATCACCAGAGGGTGGAAAATCCATGGAGCATGGTTCTTCAGCTTGACTTTGGCACTCGCTTTGCATCATGTATAAGTCGGAGATGCTCACTGCTGGCTTGTGTGTGTGTCCTACTTTTTAGTTTCTTAGTAGCAGTGTCTGTGTATTATGTTTTCTCTTTGAGAAGACAACATAATATACAGCGTTCTTCTTTCTTTATTCCTTGATTAGGATCTTTAGATTTAAAAGCGTGGTGTAATAACATTATGTACGCGCACACAGCAAAAGAGCAGAGACAGAAAATTAGGCTCCACACATCCAGCAAATCCTTCTGCTCCCAGCAACACGATCAAAATTAGCCCACAAACTGTGTACTGTACATACACACAAAAGCAAACAACAGACGAAAGCCGAGAAGAAATAGTTTGGGATTTATGGTGTTTCCTGGCTGTGTTTTGTTCCTCGTTAGCAGGCTAGATGTCATTACCCGGCTTTTTCGTTCCTTACTGTCAGCCCTTCTGGCCCTCAGCATCCGCAGGGAGAGGTGGAATTAGAGCTTAAAGACATCTTTACCCTCTCTGTGACTTTATACTCTGTTAGCGAGCGCAGAGCTAGGGGCGCGCTCGCAAGCCCTTTTTCCCCCCCTGAGGGAAAATGAAGATGTATTGTGCATTCAGATGTAGGGAACTGAAAGCCATCTACTCTTCTGAGAATTCTCCCAAAACTGTAATAAAAAAAGCATTATCTTCCCACCGATAAGGCTAGAATGTGGAGAATGACATTAAATATATATATTGATTTTGAGCCTACATTGAAATTGCACAACTAGAATCAATACCGAGATCTCTGGACAGCAAATACTGCACAGTACTGCTGCGTATTCATAATAGGAACTGTATGTATGCTTAAAGTTTAACATATATGTATTAAAAATATTGGTTCAATTCAGTTTATTCAGACAATTGTAACATTTTCTTATGCGCAAATTACTGTCACAATAGTTATGCGGTAGCTGTGAATGCAGCAGATGTGAACCTCACAGGGGAATTAGATTGAAAGTGTGAAGAACTGTAATAAACAGAGTGTCTCATTTGCAAACCGTTTCAGTGCAGGATAAGATATTTTTCAAATTTGTCAATCAGTTTCACAAGAAAATAAAAATCCAGTGGTGCGAAAGGAAAAGTCAGTGGAGAGCGAGTTGTTTTCATGTTTGGAGCCATGGCAGTACCGTAAAAGCAAAGCAAACAACTTTGTTTATACAGCGCTCACACAATGCAGTAATTCAGACAATGGCAACATTTCATTATGTGCAATATGTAAAAAAAAATAATAAAAAAAAATAGGTCATGTGAAAATACCCAGAGCACAGATGTACTTCCCACATCAACGGGCTCTGAGCATTATTTCATTTACTTGACAATGTGTTTACAGCCCAACACTGGGCTCTGCTGCTCCCCATTTGTGCATCTCTCTCCGTTCACAATGATGGAAAGACAATGACAGCAAAACAGACAGAGTCAGAGAGGACAAGAGATTGACATCGTCTTTGTTTCCATCCTGCGTCACTGTCACAATCAGATCATTACGTTCAACCAATCTAAATAATTTAGAGGCTTAATGAGACCTCCCCACTGTTGCACTGCAGGACGCGTCTCCTTTCCCTCCAGTGGGCACTCTACTCCAACACTCTCTACTTGAATGAATCTCTGGTGGTGACTTAATCTCTACAAATATTCCCGGAAAACGTGAAATATGATTAAAGCAACAAGTGATATAAATGAGCCCTGTAATAACTGAAAAGAAAGAAATCTGAGTGATGAATAATACTCTGTATTATTCATATTAAATTAGCTGATCAAAAATTAAAATCACAGCTACATGACTTATTGATCATCCCTTTGTGTTTTTTTCGCCCTCAGCCTTCCTGCACACTTCTGTGTGCAGGGAGGCTTGACATCAGATGTTTAAGAGCAGAGTGCTGTTTATAGGGGTCTTACACGCACCCCTCATTAGCTCATGAGACAGAAATAGCTGGGCAACACGTTCAGCACTCCCTGAATTTGACATCACCGTCACGATCTGACCTCAGCTTGTTCAAAGAACAGGAATGAGATGCAAAACGACTTTAGTTCGAAAGTGTTATTTGTAGCTATATTTATTGTCAGTAACACTATAAATTAATATATATATACAGTATATATGGTATGCTGTCATGGTGGATGTTTTCTCAACATTTCTTGCTCTTTTTTTATGGTTTTCCCACTTACAGCGGTCAACCGGTGGTCTGTCGATCCCCCTGTGCGCCTTTCAGGGCACAGTATCTCTGCAAGCACCAACCGGGAAGACGCTCTCTCTGTCCACCTATGAAGTCAGCAGCGACGGCCTCAAGATCTCCCCTAACAACGCCAAGAAGGTATCACTGAAATCTTTTGTCCCTCACGAGGTTATGAATCTGGAAGCAGGAGTAAACAGTTAACCTGGATTAAAACGTAAGCAGGGAAGCGGTGGTTTTTTAGGGTTTTATTGTGGCCCCATAAAACCTATTCAAATTAAATTTTTGTTTGCATTAAATAAACAACGTGTGTAACTTATTAGTTGGTGAATGTCAGACGTGCCGGTAGGTGGATTTTATGACGTTTTTTTTTTTTATCAGATAATTGCAGCTGTATTTACAGTAGATAAAGCAAAGTTAATTGCCTCCTCAAACGTCACACAATAGAATGCCTTAAACATATATATCGGCATTGTCAAACTATTCCTTTAATATAGAAAGTTTTTAGTTATGATAAACATAATATGGCATCTACTGCTACTTTTTTTCTATACCGTATACTTTTTGGTACTGCATAAACATTTGTGTTCAGTTAAACTGGTTTACACTGTAATACAAACATGTGACACTCACTGAACATTTACGACCCGTTTTTATGAAGGTCTTGTTTCGGTCAGTGTGTCTGCCTGACTATGTCATACGGCAATAAAAAATATCCAAATGGGTCTGACAAGTTTAAATTGTACAAATTCTGACAAAGTAATAATTTATTTAATTTATTTAATATTGTTTCGTGGCGGCCAGCTTCTCGCTGCTAAATTCTTAGTGGAGGGGATGAATTATAACAAATACACTGCATTTTTAATGGAACACGATGTGAAATAAGATAAACAGTATAATTAAAATCTTTGCCTACGTGATCCCTGCAGTGAAACTGGTTTTCTTTAATTAAGTATGGATTTAAGGTTCGGAAAAAATGCGACTAAGGTTTAATGCATAGTGACCTTACAGTATACTGTCATGATGAGGCTGTTTCATAAATCTCTCTGCCTTAAAGGTGGAAGTGTATCGCTCCAAGTCAGTCGGCCACGAGCCCAGTGCAGATGACCAAACATCAGGAGGCCAAGGTGGAGACGTGAACGTCAGCCGCGTGGGGATGGGCATGGAGATCGGCATGGGCATGGGGATAGGAGCCGGGGTGGGAGACACCAACGTCAAGATCCACCTAGAGGTCCTGGAGATCTGTGACAACGAGGAGGCCATGGACAGCGTGTCCATCATCTCCAACATCAGCCAGTCCTCCACCCATGCTCGCTCGCCGTCGCTGCGCTACTCACGCCGGGAGAACCGCTTCGTGTCCTGCGACCTGGGTGAGACCGCTTCCTACTCGCTGCTCATCCCCAGCGGCGGCAACCCGGAGGCGGAGACCATCAACATCACGATACCCGACACCGTGGAGGCTCACCGGCAGAACAGCCGACGGCAGACGCAGGAGAGCTCGGGGTACCGAGAGGAGATCCAGCTGCTCAACGAGGCCTACAGGAAGACAGCCGGGGAGAGTGACGAGTGACATGCGGAATAACAAGGAGGTGGCTCTCCTCTCGGGAGGCGGCTGGAAGAGCACCTCAGACAGCGAAAGCTGCAAGTTTCATTTGAACCATTCCGCATTTCGTTTCCTTCTGATCACCACTCTCACAGAGCTGACAGGTGACCTAAATAGAGACTTAGCGCGAGACTGTTATAATCGTCTGTTTGCATACCCTTGTACTTCCTCTTCAGGTAACAGCACGAGTGTATCACATGCATCACCTGCCTGCAGAGTACACACAGATAGACAGGCTTGTATAAGAAGGTGGTTTTAAATTAGAGGTAAACAAGAGAGAAAGAGAAAGAGAGAGGAAGGGAGGACAGGAGAGAGAAACAGTATTCTGGATGTGCATTGTTATTCCTGCCTAGACTTAGACCATATGGCTGCTTGTTATCATAGAATAGATGCAGCGAGAGAAAGAAAAACTTAGAAAAGGAGGAGCCGTGGTCTGATCACATGTCTGATGTTAACCAAGTCCTCAAAACTACGTCACTGGTGACTCAACTGTGAGGGGAGGGGTCACCTGACCCGTGTGTCTGACTCATCCGAGCGTGTGTTGTGAATTCTAGTGTGTGAGGAGTAGCGTTGTCCATACGGATGAGGGTATGAGAGCAGCGCTTTGTGACGTCAGCCACCGGATTTCAATGTCTCCCTAAAAAGAATGTGTTTATTGTGTATATATATATATATACACACACACACATATATAAAATTGTCTTTTAATTGTGTTTTCCGAGGCACCCAGCTGCTATCGTGTTTATCATGTATTACGCAATCCATGCTGATACAATCAAATTAGAGACAGACCACCATCTGTGTTGGAAAGAAATGTGGGAGAGAACAGTAAATAAAAGGCGAGGCGAAGCATTTGAGGGAGAGGGCGTGTGATTACCGGAGAAGAAGTCACGGGGACACTTATGCAGAGCGCTTTTCTGCCTCGTGCACATTCGGTGCAATCGAAATGAGTGACTGTGCATATTTTACTACAGTAGGCAGCATATGAATGTACATTCCAGACCCACTTTAGGGGATCGTCTTCTCGGCCTGACCGCACTGTTCATTTCCCCATCCAATCAGCTGGCTGCCGGGAACCACTCACTTTACACAAGCATAAAATCAGGACTGGAGTCAAATTTTCATAGATAGTGTTGTGTATTCCAGTACAGTTTTCATGGTTACTTGGTCTGTGAACATCTTCCAGAAACCTATAAATCTTTATTCTCCCAGGTGATATCAGTATCATTACTTATATGCATACTTACATGTACATGTGTGTACAGTAAAATAAGTACTCTAGATTACTTTTAGAATATATATATATATGTATTTAAGTTTGTTTTATGGTGGCGTCTTCTGTGTGTTTGGTTTCTCGATCTCCATCATCGACACTGTGCGGACTTCATCTGCAGGCTTTTGAATTGTCCTCCAGCGAGTCCACTTCATCGGCCGCAACGTCTCCCGTCCTCCTGAAGATTGTTGTCATTAAAGATTCATGCCAGAAAATTGCCTCCAACGGTATTGCGATGCATTCCTATCTCAAGTGCTCCTGGGCGCGAATGTGAGAGAAAATAATGTACAGGCGCGTGAATAATAATGAATGTAAAGTTGTGTTCAGTGTTAACGGCTATTAATGGTGTCAAAGGTTTTCGGCTGAGCGGTGCATCATCCCTGCGGCCTGACAGAGTGGAAGTGATTTCGTCATCTGCTTATTCTCGCTCTTACACAAGGCTACAGTTTGGCTACTCTCTTGTTCTCATAAATCTTTTTGATCAATTCACTTGTATTTGTCTCATTTTTGAGAACTAGGAGCTATCAGGTCTTCAACAGGGGGCCCACGACCCCTGTGAGGGCCGCAGAGGTACTGCAGAGAGGTCGCAAAATCTTTGGTTGATAAGGCATTTTTTATATGTATATATTTTCTTAATTTTCCCCACAATTTTAAATTTCTTTAATTACACAATAACATGAATTCAACATATCTTAGTAAAGCGATAAATGGAAATAGAAGACGTGTCTTTCAGTCAGCACTACACTCATTCAGCGATACAGGAGCTGTCTCAACAGCCACCGTTACACACAGAGCGCCACACTAAAGACCTGTCAATCTTAACTTCCTGTACACAGTAGACCCCGCCCCTATTGCTGCTGAGCCAATCACGAAGCTGCATATTACACGCCAACTCTGTCAGGTCCCCTGATATTCAGTTCCCAGGTGAAATCCAGAAGCACGCTGCAATATTAGCATAAGAGAAGCTAACAGTGCAGCTCGCTCCCATTAGCCAGCTACTGAGGACAAATGGACCACTATATGTATATATATATATATTTTTTTTTTTTTTGAACAAATGTATTATCTGAATAGCTTAATACTGAATGCAAAATTATGACAATAATGTATATTGATAAATAGCACTAGGCCCAGTTTAATATAGAACACACATACCAGGTAGGGGGTCCCTCCTTAATCTCTTATCAGTCTGGGGGTCCTTAGCCTTTGAAGACCCCTGAGCTAGTGTTTGCATGTTTACTCATTAAGCATCCAAACTTATCCGGTAACACACAAGCTGCTCAAATTGGATTTTATATAACAAAATAGAAGGCAAATAAAGTAAAGCAATTAAGTACTTTGGAGACTGACCTAGATAGCATGTAACAGTGCTGGCTGCCGTGCCCGCTGGTTGACAGTAATCGCGCTAATCCGCAGCTATATATTTTCTTTAGGTTTTGAGCTGATGTGAAATTAGCAGTAAAGACATTACCCTTTTTTGTGTTTAAGGAAGGTTTAGCGAATTAGTCAGCATAGTTTATCTGTGCGCGGCTCGTAATTAGAGAATCTGTTATTATGGCAGAGGAGCCGGAGACTGGAAATCCAATTTTAGGAGAGCAAGAGAAAAATTGACAAATCCAGACGCGACAAAAAAGAAGCAGAGCAATATCAAAACTGCGACGGTCTAAGGCCTTGAGCGGCTGCTGCTCCTAATGCTTTATAATTTCTCTCTGATTCAAGGACTTTCCACTCCCACATTCGATTGTTTCTGATTGTGCTCAAACAATAAGGTGCAGGTAAGCTTGAGTCAAAACGTAGCATCAATGGCTCTGCTTGGCACCTCTGGTTAACACATGCAATTTTTAATTTTTTTTTAAACAATAAGCATGAGGCTTTTTGTTCATTTTCATTCAGTTTTTGTCTTCGCTGAATGATTCATTAGAGTCTGAGATCGTTGGTATGGATCACAGGTAGCCTTGAGGGCATGAAAACAAGGTGATGAATCGCACGTCTGCCACAGCGCTGAGAGGAGAATGGGGAGGAGGCTCAAAGCCTGCGAACCCGTCCTTTCTTCTCTCATATCAGTTTGTTTTTCACAACCTCTCCACTATTCAAAAGGCTCCTACCCTCCATTCTCAGGCGTATTATCGGCATGTTTTTTTCATACTTTCTTTTTATACTCTCCCTTACTCTGTCAGTATTTCCCTGCAGTGCTTACTGTCTGTCACCGGCTCATTTCAAATCCCTCATCTGTTCCCTTTAGAGCCAGCCAGCAGAGATAGCACTGATAGTGCGCACATATTTCAAAAATAATGGCACGGATAAAAGCGTTGGCGGCTGAGGTGAAGATCTGAGAGTCCCACTGGACTCAAGGTTTACCTGATCACTGTTGATTTAGTTTTTAAATTTCAAATAGTTAAGGATTTAAATGGGATAAAGCTGATGAAAATGAACTCCTCAACAAATATAAACAGGGACGAGAACCTCATATGAATTAGGGCTCATCTCTCACGCAAAGAAAAAGAATAATTACTTTATATTATCCAGACAAATGACTCTTCCCAGCTCATGAACTTATCTTCTTCTGTGTGTCTGCCCTGAATTGCAAAACAGGGGAATGTGGACAAACTGCAGAAAAAATTTCATTTCACAGTCTATAAAAGGAAACGTTTCATATCCTTGAATGCGCCATTGTTACGATGACGACAGAAAGCGCGAAAAGGGATAAGTTTATTGTAAAGTGGTGACGCATGATATTTGCTGGCGACAGCACAGGGCTTACAGGTGGGATCCACTCTTCATCTCCCCGTGAGAATCACGCACTATCCCCACCTTTTCATTCTTTTTATTCTAGTGTCAGTGTTCTTCATGGCACAGACGACTGGGCGAAAAAAATTAAAACAAGAGAATGCAATGTGGTCCATTAGATATATTCTAGTGGAAGGAACACTCTGAAACAAAGAGTCAGTGGAGGGTGAAATACAGAAATGAAAAGAAAAAATGCTACAGTGTTCAGTAATGAGAAAGAAGCACAAATAGCATAACAGTTGTCAAGTGAATGTGGCTGACTGTAAGACATGATTTCCTCTACGGCCAATCATAACATGCCACCGTTAGGATAAAATAACAGGCTAATTCGTCTGTTTTACCCAAACAGGTGACTTGACATCACATTTCAGACCAGAACCGCTGTTGAAGTGGATGCACCAGAGCCCTTGAGGTGGCAGTCTATAGCAGTCAAGGTAGATCTTTTTCATTTGGCTGTAACCTTTAAAGCCCAGATAACAGGTCATTCCCTAATGTTCCTCTGGGCTGCAGCAGCAGATGAGTCTTTACCAGCAATTCCGTAAAATTTCATACAACGTTAGACAAACAAAATTTTGCACGGCTTTAAGTAACAACACAAAGATCTGCATAAATTGCGATTGCAATATGTCGCTGAGGCTCCTGTTGGAACTCGAGGGCGATTAAGTGAAAAGCATCTGTAAATGTGGCAAAGATGAGTGTAGTGAGCTCTGAGATCAGGCACTGTTTGTTTGCATGTAGAAAGATCTGCTATTCTGCACATGACTGGCAACAGGAGGCTCGCAGATGGATCCAGAACAACCAGACCGCATCTGCGAATATAATCAAAAAAGACAGGTGAGAAACAGAAGCAAGGATTGCTTTGAGAGATAAAAAAGAATTACCGCCTCAGTTCACCGAAATAGGAGCATTTATTGGAGACAACTGTTCAGTTCAAAGAATAAGACAGCAACCTTTTGAGACGTGTGCTGTTTTCATAAGAGTCCAAATCTGTCGGGAGAAAATTGTCCAAACAGAGGAGGAACTTTTATTTACTGAATCATGAGCGCTAATACATACATAGAAATTTGGGATGAAAACTGTATTTAAACAGGTGTGGATCATTCAACAGGATATTTATTCAAAGTACACTGTAGCCGCCTGTTGAAAGAACATCAGAGCCTCCGACTGACCCTCCCCTTGACCTAAATTCCACATAGCACCTATGAGTGGCTGTGGAGAAAAAAACAAGTCAATTTATTGATGCTCTGCTGGTGAGTTGAAAGCTTTGCATGCTGAAAAAGGAAGGATACCTCACATGATCACATCTCAATGGTAAACACACAACATCAAGTGAAGGTGCTTGTATGGCAAAGACTTCTGAAAATGTGACTGACTGAACTGGGAGTCCCATGAATATCTAACGACCTATTTATTTTGTTTTTTTGTTTGTTTGTTTTCACAGTTGATTTATATTTATGTTATCAGTGTATTACATGGCCTATTTTAACATGGTTCATTTATTTCCTTTTATAACCTTTTCTTACTGGATAAAGAGATTTTTTTACTTATTTTAAATACATTTTAATGTATTTTATTTATTCATTTTTGGCATGGAATCCCAGGGGTCCTCCTTGCCTCAAGCCATGTCTCTTTAACACCTTTAGTGTGTATATTGTTTGGACACGTGTGTGCTTGTGTATGTGTAGTGTGTATGCATGTGCGTGTGTATGCGTGCACGTGTATGTGTGAGTGTGTTGATTCTTTACAACCGTTTAACTATATAACTTGGATAAAACACAAAAGTGTTTCTGTTATGTAGTCCAGCTCCTGTTAGCACAATTCAACAGTGCTACCAGCTGCTGCCTCCAACGAAATCGCAGATTAATTAAGTGTTATCTGGGTTATTTATTTTTTTCCATTTTTATTTTCAAATGCCATATACTAGGAAATTCACAAAGTGAAGATTTTTACGCTCTTATATTAGAATATTTGAATGCATTCCTTTTCACTAGTGTACCGAATGAGTGTACAAAAATCAAGCAAAAGAGTTGGGACTATTACAGGCTGTGTTTATGTGGTGTTTAATCCATTACTCATACATTTTTTTTAATACTCATTTTCCCTTGGCTAAATTTGTACCTAATTAATATAGCAATGTTTGTGTGATCGGGATTTTCACCCTCACCCACATAACCAACAGGGAGAAGGACCAATCCTGGAGCGCTACGTCATAATCCAGCTGCTGAAAGTTCTGACGACATCATCATGCGACATGCCGGATAGAAACGAGCATATTAGCCGAAACACTTGTAAAGCTGCATGTTATTATTTAGGGAGTGGGTTAACGGGTCTCACATGTAGCAGTCAAGAAGTTAACTGTCAGTAGCTAAGTGGGTGCAGTATAACTCAAGTCTCTGTTCCACAAATTGATACCGCTGTAGGCTAAGTAACGGTAGCAGGTAGCTAAGAGCCATCGTATTCTTTAAACTACAACGGTTGGCTAACCGTTATTGTGAATTCGGTGTCGCTGCCGCTCGTTTCTGACAAAGGTATGAGTTATGGATACGGCGGTGGGGGAGGCAGAAGGGGTAGAAGAGGAGGTCGCGGGCACCGAGATGGCAGCAGAGAAAGATGGGACAGAGGAGGAGGAGGAGGAGGTTCGAGAGGACACAGTTCCGACTTTGATCAGGACCGAGGAGGTGGCGGTGGCGGTGGACAAAGGGACCGTCCACCTCCACACCTGAAGGGTCGTGAGATTGGTCTGTGGTACGCGAGATATGGAGCCGTGAGGAGGAAACAAGCTGACAGGAGATCGGTATGAGTTTGGACCCATACTCTTCCACAATGTCTTGTCTGTGTCACTGCATGTTGTCAGCCTCGTAGAAACGGGGACCTCGACCTCCGGCATGTACACTGCATTTCCAAAAGTATTCGCTCATCCATCCAAATAGCTGAATTCAGGTCTAGTGCAAATCTCTTCCGTGGCCACAGATGTGTAAAATCAAGCACATGCAGACTGCTTCTACAACATCTGTGAAAAATGAGTGGGGTCAGCGGATGCTCAGGCATAGTGCTCAGAGGTCTCAAACTGCAGAGTCAATCGCTACAGACCTCCAAACTTCATGTGGCCCTTCGGGATTAGCTCAAGAACAGTGTGTAGAGAGCTTCATGGAATGGATATAAAAGCCATACATCACCAAGTGCAATGCAAAGCGTCTGATGCTGTGGTGTAAATCACGCCGCCGCTGAACTCCAGACCAGTGGAGATTTTGTCTAGAGTGATGAATCACGTTTCTCGATCTGGCAATCTGATGTACCAAGCTGGGTTTAATGTTTGCCAGGATAACAGTACTTATTTGACTGCATTGCGCCAAGTGTGACGTTTGGTGGATTATGGTTTGGGGTTGCATTTCAGGAGCTGGCCTTGGCTCCTTAGTTCCAGTGGAATGAACCCTGAATTCTTCAGCATACTAAGAGATTTGACAATGCATGGACAATGCCATGCTCTCAACTTTGTGGGAAGTTTGGGGATGACCCTTTCCCCTTCCTGTTCTAACATGCCTGCACGCAAAACAAGGTCCATAAGCAAGGCCTACGCAGAGTCCTGACCTCAACCCGATAAAACACATTTTGGATGAGTTGGAGCAAAGACTGTGAGCCAGGCCTCCTCTTTTGGGCTTTTGGAAGAATGGTCAGAAATTCTCATAAACACATTCCTAAAACTTGTGTAAAGCCTTCCCAGAACAGTTGAAGCTCTCAAAGGGTGGGCCAATATTAAACCTTGTAGATCAAGAATGGGATGTCACTTGGGTTCATATGTGTGTGAAGCTATAGTGAATAGTTTTTTTTGACTATATGGTGTATATGACATACAGAAGGGACTTAAACATTACTCTTCACTAAGTTTTTTACTCGTATGATGTAGGTGGCAGCTGCAATGTGTGTGGAATTGGTTGATTTAATTTCTACAGAGGACAAAATCCTGCTCGAAGGTAGTATGCCACCCAGAGCCTGATGAACTTAGTTAATACACAGTTACATAGAGAATATTCACACTTTCCTTGAATGAATATTCAGTTATATTCATGAAACTGGATTATTTTAATGATGTATCCGAGGTATTCATTAATTCAGAAAACATAACCTGTGTTTCTTTTCATGGTGTCAAATGGACACACGAGGGTGAAAGTACTGGTTTCAACCTCAAAAGCAAACAAAACTTACTGATGTTGTGCAATTTAAAACTGAAACGTGAGCGGTGTGTATCGCTGATATGTGCATTTCACGGGTTTAGAAAAGTAATGGTGACATTCGGTGGACGTTTTCAGTGTTATAACGCTTAAACCCAGACAGTGTGCAGAGTTTAGTTACTGCAAGGTCAATGCTGAGCTTCACCTTGTCCGTTTATGTGTGCAGCGAGCCGTGGTCCAGATGGATGAGGCCAGAGAGCAGCACATTACCGAGCTGCTCAACTCTGTCCAGAATAACCAGCCTGGCCCAGAGAGAGACGGCAGGGGCGCAAGAGCTTCAACGTCCAGCAACAGCCAGACAGCTGCCGATAGTGGACACTGGTGAGAACAGCCTGCATTGCTTTTCCATTTTAAGGCTTGCACAGTGTAGTATTTAGCTTACAATGAGGAAAAGCTCGACAGAGTGAAATTTCTTGTATTGTCAGTTGATTTTCCCAGCTCTGACTGCTGGCAGCACAACTCTAATTAACATGTTCATGACCATCAGTTACTTTGACGGGGATTTGCCTGAGGACCACAAGTGGAAGGACGAGGACGAATCTGAGGGAGAGGAAGAAGAATTTAATTCAGGCCAAAAGAAAGCAACTCACAAATCACGACGGTAACGTTACATGAAAATGAGATGCAAAGGGAAAGGGATTGTTTTCTTTTCCAAAATTCAGTATTTGAGTGCTCTAGAATAAGCAGTATTGTTTGGTGATAAACTATATTGTGAGTAATTACAACATTTCATGTCCTTGTTTAGCGGCTTCTCTACAGCAGCAGTTGAAGATGAGCCTCCAGACACGTGGGACGAAGAAGATCAGGAGGTGGAGGAGAAAGAGAAACCGATGCACAAAGACAAGGATCTGGAGTTCTTAGTTCAGGAAGTAGTCAGAGACAGGTCACTGGATGACTACTTGAAGACAAACCTGCAGGGCAAGAAATCAGATCTAAAATACAAAGAAATGCTGGTAAGTGGTGAGCATAAAGTTTGATGTGTACGGCATGGAAGTTAAATTTATTTATTTATTTTGTCTTCAAAATTAGTCTTTAAAATATTGGTTTGCGTAACTTTGTTGCTATTTTGAGTACTCTGGGATTTACAGATTAATAGATGCTTTTTTTACCTAAAATTTTTGCAAAGCCAGACTACACAATAAGACATTTACTGAATTTCCAAGCCACTGTGCCAATTAACACATTTTTGGTGCTTATAGTAGAAAATATGGGTGTAAAACTGTAACTTAAAGTGACTTTCTGATGTTGGTTTTATTTATTTTACTCATTGTTTTGGTTTCAGACATTCAGGGAAAAACTACCATCCTTTGGGAAAAAAGAGGCAAGTTTTGATTCCATATTCTTTTAAAGCAAATACTTATGTCCATACCAATCACTCCATTTCTACTTAGATTTAATTTTTTTTTTTTTTAATTTGAATTGTTTTTTATCACCCTTCACATCTTCATTATCTCCTAATCCTTCCACTGTTCCACTTCCATCATTCCACAGGAGCTGGTAGAGCTGATCAACTCCAGCCGTGTCCTAGTGGTGAGTGGGGAGACCGGATGTGGAAAGACCACTCAGGTCACTCAGTTCATCCTGGATGACTACATCAATAGAGGCATGGGCTCACTGTGCCGGGTGGTCTGCACGCAGCCACGTCGCATCAGCGCCATCTCGGTACGTACTGGTGTGGGATTGTATGTAGTTGTTGTTGTTGTTGTGATAGATATGGTTGCTAAGCTGTGTAATATTAAGTTAAAGCGTGCCATGCCAGTGATATTGTTGCTTTCTCTCAGGTTGCAGAGCGTGTTGCAGCAGAGAGGGCGGAAAGTGTAGGGAACGGAAATTCTTGTGGTTACCAAATCAGACTGCAGAGGTAAGGAGGTCTTTTTTAAATATATGCTGATGCATAAAATTAAAGAACTGTGCGGTAGTTTGGTCAAGATCACTGTATGTTCAATTGGCACTGAGAAACTGTGTCACATCAGTTATGATCCACACAGAGCCACAAGAACATTTACTTGAGAAATTAACGATCCTCTTCTTTAACAGAAATGCATCTTGGAAACTCAAATCTTTGTTTAGATACTTCTACTGGAGTATCCATAAACAAAGAAAATTGTGTTCCACAGAAAGACAATCCAAAATATGTCAGCGTAATGCTCAAAAAAGCTGCATATATGAAACTAACTGTAAGTCATCCTCCTTCCTTCGCAATAACCCGAAGCAGTTTGGAGGATTCATCATCCACAATGAAAAAAATCTGTTAAAAATCAAATTTCAGCATTAAAGATGCAAAACTGTTGTCTAGAATGTCGCACACTTGTGTTCAGAAATAATTAAAAAATACAGAAAAATGTCCACCACGTCAATAATCCATTAATTAGGTAAATTCCATTGCCTACCACGAATACATTTCAAATGTCCATCTTTTGAAGAGCTGTGAGGTGACATTAGTGCCTGCCTTCAATACACTCTCCAACAAGGAGATACCACACCAATGGTAATCCTTGTCTGTCCTCATCATCGATGGCATTCTTGTCATCTTGTCAACTTTTGAACCTAGAGTTCTTATATTTTTAGAGCATTGTTAGATTTTCTTCAGCTCTTGCAAATCTGTCGTTGTCGGTTGATTTATGGCCCACTTCAAACCTTACTTTAACATCCATCCTGGGAAATCAGATCGCACCAGGAACACATTTAAGGATGCATCTGAGTGATCCGATCTCAGACCACATTTGACTGCGTTCCTGTGATAGTATGAACACACAATGAGTCACATTAAAAAGCACCT
This sequence comes from Mugil cephalus, assembly GCF_022458985.1. Lineage (NCBI taxonomy): Eukaryota > Metazoa > Chordata > Actinopteri > Mugiliformes > Mugilidae > Mugil > Mugil cephalus. The sequence continues at coordinate 10,621,831 of NC_061778.1, forward strand.
ACTCAGCAGTGGAGCTTTTGTCTAAGCATCGTTTACCTCATTTATTAAGAAAAAAACACACACCCAACCGCTATAATGATTGCCTGAGAAGGAAAAACTATTCATTAGTAATGACAGCTTGCTAAAATAACAGCAGGGGTGAGATCAATAAATGTATATGTACTTAATGCACGTGAGAAAGAAACTTCACAGTTGTTCCAAAATACGCATCAGTTCACCATCACGCACATACAACAAACAGATGTTCGTGATTCTGACACAGTGGTAGAGATCTGTCAGAGACAGCAGCTGTTACAATACTCTACTGCGCCCCAGATGATGTCTGCGTTTATTTGCATATAGAGTGTTAACCTGAGATTTGATTTCGGCGCTGGCAGGGGACACGTGTGGAGATGCATTTTAATGGTGGGACCACTGGTGCTTAAAGCTGGCCCCTTGCCTTCAGATTGCCGCGGTTGGGTGGTTAATGCAAGGTTTGATGGGTACTTTGGTGCATCAGTAGCCCGCTAGGAAATTTCTCCACATACTAGATTTAGAATACTGCAGATTACAGAGAGATGTATTGTCTTTACTGGCATTGCGTGAAATGTTTTGGCAAGGACTTGAATTATATGTTCATTTATTATTAAAACTCCCACACTCCAGCTTTAACACTGTTACAGCTATCTGGGCGATGAGTCACAATTGGTTAGGTTGTTAGAAAGGTTATTGGTGCTATCAAAGATATTGTTTTCCATGACTTTTCCTTTCCTAATCTGATTTCTGCTCTGGCGATACTGTAAACAGAGTTGGAGAAAGCAACAGAGCAATTGCAGCTTAGACTAAAGTTGATTAGAGTGCGACTGATTTGGACATGTTAAACTGAGATTTAGTCCTGATTAGCATAGAATGCCATGTTACAGCTACATTGCATGTAACACAAAATAGATACATAGTTTAACAGACTCAGGCATTTTAAATGTACCTTGTAAAATTATGCAGCACAAATTCAGATTTAACGTAAAGTGTGCATGTCTGATGTGTATTACTGCAAAACCACTATCCAATTTTATCATGAAAGGGTGTTTGTTGAGAGAAGGCTTAAATTGAGATGGGAAATACACTGGATGAGTGCAAACTACAGGAAATTGTTTTTGAAGAACAGTCGATGCAGGGATTAGGAGATGGGAATACTGGTCTGAGCAAGAGATGAGCAAAGCTGTGGCAGTAGCCACTTTAGTGCTGTGCAGCCTGAGTGAGCGGAGAGTTTCAGGAGATGAGAGGGTGCACCAATCGAAAATAAATTATATACAATGGAGTGAAGAGTATGTGGGAGATAGAGACACACGCAGTAAGAGGGGCGGGAAAAAGGCAAGGCAGGCGTAATATGAAGGAAGACTGATGCAGGGGATTAGAAGTAAAAAAGATGGGCAGAAAATTATTACTCTCAGAGAAATGGGGAAGATAACATGGTGCATGACTGCGAATTTCAGACCATTTTCTAAAGGTTTTCATGTCAAGCTGTCGTTTTCTTTTCATGACGGTACTATAGTTATAATTCATAGCGCTCCGTGGAGGGAAAACAATATCTAAAGTAATGTTTTCTATCAAAGAGGTTGACAGTTTAGAAAGACATCTCTTTGAGCTTTATTTCTAACGACGGCGCTGTCGCTGCCTGATGTTACTGTCACCTGATCGCAGACCAAAGATGATGAGATTTATGAGATTTCATAAATATAATGGAGAACACCACCAGTAATTATAATTTTTTTATCGTTTTATGGGCTAACGTAGCCTGTGGTGGTCTCTGGACTCTGCTGCCTTTCTGCGCTCTTAGGTAACTGGACCTCCTCAGTATGCACAAGCAGGTTGAGTTGCAGCCCAGGTTAAAGCAAGTTATACGGCCTTAAAGGCAGTCTGAGGCACGGCTCATTGCGTAGAAAGAGATGCAGAGAAGCCCAGAAGCCCTATTTGCTTTGAGCTACGTCAGAAGCTTAATAGGGCCTCCTGGCCTACCGTAACCTTGTCCTTCTGTAGTTTATGTTGCTAGACAATACGTTATATTTATGATGTCTTTGTTATGCGTCTCACGGCTGTCGGTGGTTCATAATATTCTTTCAGCAGTCCAGCTGACGGAGTTTGTTTCGCTACTTTGGTTGTTTTCATTGTGCGTTGAAACTGATTCTGAATTCTCCTTAGATGGCCTGTGTGCTTCATAAAAAAATAATTTCTTTTTGAAATGCCATACTTGCATCAATTATACAACACAACCTTTTAATGAAGCTCAGTTGTCAGCGAGATGTGTTTTTCATGGTATTTCTGCTTCATTTAATTTTAAAATAAACGAGAAGCAATTTTATGATTCATTGTGTGTGTGTGTGTGTGTGTGTGTGTGTGTGTGTATATATATATTTACCTCCGACTAATAGTTAGGTGAAGCATGATATGAAGCTGTTGTGAAGACCTTTTACAGGCAGTAACATTACTTTAATGGAGTTAATTGATCAGCAACATTTCACTGCTCACTGGTATTTCCATATCTGGCCTACTGCGCACAGATTTTAGGTAACGCATATAGAAGTAATCTAGCCTTTATACATTCCTCGATAAAAAGCGGGATCGGGATAATCAGTAGTGGAGGATATTTGGATCGTACAAACCCTCTGTTTCTGAAATCACATGCCATGAAGCTGACGATTTAATCAACTGCAAAACTGTATTAATAATGTTCATGGCAAGGAATCAAACTTTACCAGGCAACTTGCAAAAACTATAAGGTGACAGAGAAGGTTATAGTTTAACTTCAAAATACAGTATAACTGTAATATATAACAGCTATAGATATAACTATTATTTGTTAAAAATGAGGGTGACTAATTATTCTTTTATATACTATTGTATGATGTATATTAAATCCATTTCTTATTAATATATGTTTATGTGTGTGTGCGTCTGTAATCAACTGTTGTATATTTATAGTGGTAATATACATTTTTATAGCTGTTATTTGTTATATTTACTGTAATGAAGCTGATTGACAATGTATATAGTATAATTATATACTGTAGGCGTATATTGGTGCAGGTGAGTGATTATATTTCAATGCATTTTGTATATTAAATCCGTTCATTATATATACGTATATATATATATACATGTATGCAATATGTCAGTGAATCATAGGGTAATAAGGGGCTTGCAGTTAATAAGTTTATACTTCTACCTACTCCTTTTTAAACTGATCTTTGTATATTCTTTTCTTTTTTCCTTCTACTTTGTTCTAATTTATTTTGTTCGAAATAAATAATATCGCAAAGAAAATCAAAGGGACATTATCTGAGAGAATAGAGACTTATTTTGGTGACCTTTGTTTTCTCATTACATTCATCACAATTTGTGTCATTTGACAAATGTAAAGTATTTTTTTTTTCTTATTTCTCTCTTCTCCTGTTTCACAGCCGGTTACCACGGAGACAAGGTTCAATCCTGTACTGTACAACGGGCATTATTCTACAGTGGCTTCGCTCGGATACGTGAGTCTGCTCCCATCCCCGCTTTCTTATCTTCATCACAACGTTTAAATGCGTCTCCTCTCTGCTTCTCGTCCCCGTGTCTGTCCTTCTTTTTCGTCCCGATTGATTTGCGGTCGGCTCCGCAGTTTGTGGAAGATTCATTAGTATGTGTCCCCATTCTCGTAGACAGAAAAATGAAGACACACGCACACACACACGCGCGCCCGGCTTATGTTGACTCATCCCTGCATGCTCGCTGGCATTCTGAGTGTCTTCAGAAAAAGCAAAGACTAAGTGAGAGTGCCAGCTTCGCCTTGTTGACTGGCTACATGCGCTTTCAGAGTTGGCACGACTCTGGTTAGTCATTTGTGGGCTACAGTAGTCTGACAAAATGCTCTAACTTTTTGGCATTGGGGTCGATTTACACAGCCGCCGGCTCACAAGTTGACAATCTGCTCGGAAGGCTGCTATGTTAAACACCTTTTATAATTAGATCTAAACATCTAATATATATCTAACATATATAATATATGTTAAGTAGTTAAGATTAGTTCTTATTATAGAAAGAGCAGAAAAAGGGTTTTGCCGAATATTCTAATTTGTGACAAATCTGTGAAATGGTTGAATATGGTCCATCAAAAACAACAGACTTATGGTTAAATAATTATAATATAATATATAATATAATAATTAAGTTTTTTAGAACATACGCTGATCAGGCATAACATTATGACCACCTTCCTAATATTGTGTAGGTCTCCCTTGTTCCTTAACCACCAGTCAGTGCTCATAATGTTTTGCCTGACAGATGTATACTTTCACCTTAAATAACCCGTGCAATTGTCCCTTCTCTGTTTTTTGCCAGGTTGTTGTCCAGTATCAGTCACCTGGTGTTGGACGAGATTCACGAGAGGAACCTCCAGTCGGACGTCTTGCTGATCATTGTGAAGAACTTACTCCGCCTCCGAGATGACCTCAAGGTCGTCCTGATGAGCGCCACGCTCAACGCGGAGAAGTTTTCCAGATATTTCGGTGCGCAACACCACACCCCACAGCCTCGCCACATCTTTGCTGTTCCACAAAAATGCTTCCTCTACCTCATCTGCCCCTTTGCTTGTGTCGTCCTCTATCTAGACAACTGCCCGATGATCCACATCCCGGGTTTGACGTTCCCTGTGGAAGAGTTTCTACTTGAGGATATCGTAGAGATGATCAGGTACAACCGCACTACTCTTAAAAAAGACAGTCAGCGTGCACATGTACAAAAACTGGAACGACAGCGTCTCTTATATAAACCACATACGGTGTGCCCTCGGCCAGGTATCGTCCCCCGAACCAGGATCGTCGTCCCTCGTGGAAGAGAGGCTTTTGGCAGGGACGCCACTCCAGACCTGAGAAGGAGGAGAAGGAGGCTGAATACAAGGAGAGCTGGCCTTGTTACGCGCGCACATTGCAGGGCAGGTGAGCTGGTGTGAGCGGCGCCGTTGTTATGTTGGCGGAACAGCTGCCAGGTTGTGTTATTAAAGTGGGAAGCGGGAGGATTCTGGGCTTTGTGACGCTCACATTTTTAAATAAATAACTGTCAAGTTGAGCACAGCATGAAGGGTAAATGCAGAGTGTTGTCTTGTTCTGAAAACAGTTAATAGAGTAGGATGAATTATTTGCAGCAAATGACAGTCTGCTTGTTTTGGCATCTAAACTCTTATTATTATCATATTTATTATTATTATCATTATCTCTTAAGACTGTAGTTCAGAACTTTAACATATTAGTATCCTCTTGATAAGATATATATTGTTTTCCAATACTGTTTATTAGAGATCGACTGATATGGATTGTTAGGGCTGATACCGCTGATTTTTCTGAGCTGATTTGTAGCCTGGTACGGCTTTTTCTCCCGTAATTTACATGACAAAAAAGACACAATAATAACAAATGTTACAAGTCTCAATTTAACCAAAAACGTAAACATTTATTGAACTAAAAGTATACTTAACGCCCTTATGCATACAAAATATGCAGTTAAAAAGAAGCAGAGCACAAGCAGCTTCCAGCTGCACACACTCTGTTAGTGTGGGAGGGGCAATGTATGGGCTGCACTGGTTCGCACAGGGCTGCCTGTGGATGCGTGTGTCTGTAAATCTTGCCGGGGAAAAAAAAATATATGTACCGGCGAACGCACCTGCGTATCAGCCAATGCCGATACAAGTAAAAGAAAACTTCCACTACTATATATATATACAGCCCTTGCAGACATAACAGAGTTGTGATACCTCAAGCAGCAAATAAGGGAACAGCATAAACGCTTTTCCTGTTGTGTTAACGGGTGGGAGACGGTGGGTTTTTATTGATCGTCCCTGTGTTATCTTTCACAGATACTCTGACAACACTATTGAGGCCCTGGAGATGTTAGACGGTGATGAGAAGATCGATCTGGAGCTGATCCTGGCACTGATCCGTTATATTGTGCTCAATGAAGAGGTGAGTGTTTCCTTATATTTGTGGCTCAGTGCAGGCGCCTGAGACTGGCAAAATTCTTCTGTCTTAAATACGACATTTTTCAAAGAAGAAATGCTTAATTAATCTCAGGAAATTGCAGATTAAAAATTGTAATTTTCAAGTAAGTGTTATGATCATAAGCTCGGAGTGCTTCTGTTACCGGAACTTGTCTTGGAAGAGTTCAAAATCATTTAAAAATCTCTGAACATTTTAATCACTGAAAGAGCAGCGGCCCATGTGGGACATGGTATGCGATCAGATGAAAGTTAATGACGCTGACAAAAGGAGCGAAGTACAGTGCATTCGAAGGTAGAGCAGATGGAAGGATCAAGAGGGCCAGCTTCCAAACGCAGAGTGTCATCAGATCAGAGAAAATAACACCGATTCTGGCAGCAGATCTGTGCTAATGACTGATCGAACAGATGCTCTCCCGCCGCACGTTCATTCGCTCTTTTCCCTTTCCAGTTCTCGTTAAGTGTCGTCTTTACGTCGGCTTTATTTCATTGCTCTGTTCAGAGCTAAATCTAAGTTCCATCAGTAGGTACAGTAAGCCTTTGCAGCATCCTTTTTGGATTTTCAGCTAACCAACAGTTTCCATGTAGCCTAGTGTCAATAAGTGCAGCCTGAACAATAGAACGCGGTATCATAAACAACACTGTGCAGTGCAGACTGTTGTCACTAATGAGACCAAAATGAGCCAGAATTGAGGGAAGAAAAATAATACTGGCACATGTTCTCTCTCGCCGGCTTGTATATTTCCAAGAGAAGTGGAACTAGTTTAACTTATTTGCGGTATTTCGTCTCAATTTTGTCAAAAACGTACACAAGGGAGTAAGAAGAGAGGGGGGGGGACAGGCGTGGAATGAGGAGTGACTAACGCAGACAGACAGAATAATTATCCTTTGCCATACGGAGCCGTATCTCCATCAGTCACGGCCGCACCGAGCCGGTCGGGCCAGCTGATTCACCGTGGCATTGTCAAACGGCTGAGAGGGAACAGGCTGATTTCCCCGTGACGGCGTTCTGAACCGGGGGGGTTATGGGCCGTCTGCCAGGCTTTTGGCTGTGATGATTGGTTAATTATGTTGCCGGGGTCTGTGATTAGACACCTAGGGAGTTGACATGCAGGCATTAATGAGTGCCTGCTGGGTGCAGCTATGGATGTGGGTGGTATGGTGTGCGCGCTGCTAAATAGTAGGCCAGCGGTACAAAAACTTACTGCAGTGTTACTTAATTTTCACTTAGAAGCGACGAGAGCCTCCTTCTGTGCGTAACGATGCAGTTCTGTCAGGTTGAGACGAGGCACGCTGCCTGCGCCTCTCTCCTCCTCCCTCCTTCACACACACACACACACACACGTACAGAAACATTAACACACATACGCAGTCCCATGTGGCTACCAGTGGTTGAGCTCTGGTAATAATAATTAGCTTTAATTAAAAGGCAAGGGCGCTCAAGGCCCAGGAGCTTCTTTTTCTGTCTGAACCTCACATCCCAGTCATTTCTCTCAGGAAATGAATAACTCGGTTCTTTTTAAAGCGCGCGTTATATTATAACGGCTTAATTTTATCCCGAGACTAATTTTTTGTTTAAATTTAGGTCTTTGACACGGCGAAATACATCTTCCAGAAACTTTGGCTCAGGCTTTTAAACTTTAAAGCTTCCTAATTATTAGTCTTGAGTTGGCATCCGCGTCTTTGAAATTATTACCGAAGACGGATTTAGCTCATTTGTTTTTGACCTGCTTGTTGCACGCAGATTTAAGAAACTTAAACTGCCGCGGGTGTCGTTGCGCAAGCTTGTCTGCATATAAACGGGAGCCTTCGCATTTGTTTAAGAGATTGATCACGTACTTCTTGACACATCTCGACGTGCCCTCTGGCTCGCCGAAATGTATTTAGCAGTTCTTATTAAAAATTGGCATAAAAGTCCTAGTTCACTGGATTTAGTTTACTTTGATTAGATGATTCAAAATCACAAAATGGGGATGAAATTAAGCATTATTCAGTTTGGATGATATTTTATTTACATGCATCTTTTAAATGTCATAGTCTGTGTGAGTCTTAGCACCTTAGTTTGCCGCCGATTGGCTATAGTATGAATCAAACAGTACCTTGATAGTTTACATTTGCATGTATGTTCTGTATAGAACATACTATATAGATGTCTGCTTTGGTAATGGACGATAAATTTACAAATCGGTCTGGTTTCTTTTAACATGGTATAATTTCTCCTTCTGAATACGTGGTGCAGGAGCCGAGGGCTGCCGCACATCAAGCGGTCAGCTGCCTGCAGCCACTGGCAAGCGGTTAAATGTGCAGAGAATTGCTCACGTTGGAATAAGTCTGTCATGCTGGTCTAATTGGTTTTCATTTTCTTTTGCTGCTGTGAGAGAACCAAGTCTATCCCTGCTGTGTTAATGTGAAGCAGAGGCTGCCCCGTAGTGGAAAGATGTATTTGTCATAATGATGTTGGCAGGAAGTGTCAGTGCCTTGTGTATCTGTGTGTGTGTGTGTGTGTGTGTGGCTGAATGTGGAGGTTGGGAGCTGAGGACAGGGCGTCTCTGTCTGCCCAAGTTCTCCAAGGACACGAGCACTTTGTTCAGTTTACTTCGTTGTGGTTTAAAGGCTGTCTGATACTGTCGGCGTATTACTTGCTGGCACCATCTAGACACCGTCGTTTCTTTAGCCAATACTACATAATTTACCAGAGATGCTGTGTGTTTTTATATTTATAGTGTAGATATTTCTTAGGACGTGTGTATGGGCAGATTTTTGTCTCTGTGTGTTGTTCTGTCATCCTGAATTCCTTCTACGGAGGAACAACAAAGGTGCATCTGCTCTTATCTTTTCTTCCTTCTGACGCCCCGCTGGGTTTGTGTCTCTCAGCCGCGTTCTTATTTTCGCATCTTTTGACAGGAAGGAGCAGTCTTAGTCTTCCTGCCTGGCTGGGACAACATCAGCGGTCTCAATGACCTGCTCATGGCTCAGCAGATGTTCCGATCAGGTACGCGAAGCACACGAGTTACTTGCAAGTTGGCGTAAAGTGAAATATGTTATTATTCACCAAACTCTTTTCTGATTCCACTCAAATAATTTCAGTTGGATTATTATTCCCACAGTTGGTTTGTGCCTTATTGTGCAAAAGATGGTTGTGCAGAGTTTAACGATGGGCAGAAGATTCCTTCTGTTCACCTCAACTCCAATTAATTACAAGTATAGTTTAATAAGCTAATTCTGATCCAATATACAACTTACACAGGTGTGCAGAGCTAAAACAGTTGTTTGTGTGAATTTTAACATTTATATCCTTTTATAATTTACTGACCAAGTAATTTCAGCAGAATAGTTGTAAATTTAAAGCCTTCAGCTCACATGTATTGATTACATACCTTACCTGGATCCTTTTTGAAGCCATTCAGCATATTTATTATTTAAATACAGGTGAATTATGAAATTTCCAATCACTGCAAATCAAGCTCGATTAGATGCTTTTCATTCGGAGAGATTCGGAGCATCAAATGTAATGTATTCACGCTCTGTATGCAGATATAGTTTCTTATTAGGCGACAGGACTTAACTAAACACGTAATGTTGACGGCTTACTACATGCTCCATAAGCTGCTTGTCGTTATGTAAGAAATAATTGTGCGGCCTCACGCTCCAGTGTCTTATTGGCAACTGTTGCTTTGTTTGAGATTTTCTCTTGTGTCCTATTGTGTTTCAGACCGGTTTGTTATCATCCCTTTGCACTCTCTCATGCCTACCGTTAACCAAACACAGGTCAGGACTGTTCTGTTTATTTTCTCCTTGTCTGTTCCTCTGTCGACAGATTGTACCGTTTTATCCCACTTTTACTGCTGTAAAAATCCAGCCTCATCTCTCTTCTCTCGCTCAGGTGTTCAAAAGGCCCCCTCCTGGAGTTAGAAAGATTGTGATTGCTACAAATATAGCGGAGACCAGGTGTGTATGCACAGTGCACCATGTGTGGATACGTGCGGATTAGTTTGTCGCATTCAGTCATGCGTTTATGTTTTTTGTTTTTTCTTTTTTTCTTAATGTATGAATGTAATGCTGATTTCTCAGCCATTAACATGTATTTTTTCAATCTGATCACAAGTCCTGTCATATTGGAAAACTCTCTCGACAGGCAGTTTGCTAATGCATGCACAGAGCCCCACACTCGCGCAAACAGAGCATATTAAGAAGCCGTCTCCCCCTCTGCACCTCCCTCGCATCACTCCTCTAAATATAGTCTCTAAACTCACCAAAGGGCTACACTTTATTTTCTACTTCTGAATGATTGTGTAAGAGTCTTAACCGAGCTCCCCTGCTTTGAAGTTTTTTTGCGCGTTGTTTCATCTTAATTCTCTCTCTTTCTCCTCCGCTGTGTCTCTTCCTCGTAGCATCACCATAGACGACGTCGTTTACGTGATAGATGGAGGGAAGATTAAGGAGACGCACTTTGACACCAACAACAACATCAGCACCATGACGGCCGAGTGGGTTAGCTTGGCCAACGCCAAACAGAGGAAAGGACGCGCTGGCAGGTTTGTGTGTTCGCCTGCACAAGGGTTATTTGTAGGTTAATTCGTAATGAGAAACCACTTTGTATGGAAGCCTCCGGGTTTTCAGTCCTTCCATTCGTCAGCCGAGCTCTCCGTCAGTCTTCCCTATCGACACAGTCCTTCCTTCTTTCATATCTAGAATCTCTGAGAAAGGCAAAGTGTAGTCACTCCCAGGTTTATTCCAGTCTTGTGACTCGAGACGTCTGCTCTGTTCGATAGCTCTGACATCAAAGTGCAGCAAGCCCCAATTAGCAGGAGCTGCTTACTGTGTGCAGTCTCATCCCACTGGTTTTAAATTAAGCCCTTGTCACAGGACTGGTATAACATGTAACCATTTTCCCCTCTCTCTTCTCCCACTCTCTTATCTGCGTACGTTCAGAGTGCGTCCCGGGAAGTGCTATCACCTGTACAACGGTCTCAGGGCCAGCCTGCTGGACGCCTATCAGTTACCTGAAATTATGAGGACGCCGCTGGAGGAGCTCTGCTTGCAGATCAAGGTAGCGAATACGGAGAGAAAGGGAAGGGGTGGGGGGGGGGCGCACAGTGACGGAGACAGACAACTAGGTGTTGGTTTGGGAGTTGAGATGAGGATAGGATCAGCGGTGAATGAGTTTGGTTAGTGTAGGGGGGGAAACGAGGACAGCGCTGCTGTTTTTGGTCTTGTGCTGAATTACAGCCTCTCCTGCTTAATGAGAACTAGGGATGAGCATCCTGGGCTGACTCATGCCCCTTGCTCTCCCGCTCTTTCTCTCTCTTTTTACCCACAATATAATAATTCCTCTTCTGGGCCTTGTTCTCTCACATGAGCGTCAGTTTTTTTTTGCTTTCGCTGCTTAATACACCCCCCCTCCACCACCACCACCAACACCACCCCTCCTCCCTTTCATTTTTTTTATTATTTTTTTTTTTAATCCTCATACTCCACTCAAACGTATTTTAACCAATGCTAATGGAACATTAAGCCAAAGTTCACTTAGATCTAGCGTTTGCATTGATTGTTCTCACCGGTGGCTTTGTGTGTTTCAGCGCGTGTCTTCCACCCAGCTCAGCAGAATGGTGTCGAATATGTGTGTAGTATGGTTTTTGCAGCTAGGGGATGAGAGGCGGGCTAATGCATCAGACCGTCCTTAAAGTGAGAGAAACACTGACAGCATGCTAACCCTGAGCTGACTCTCTAATGTACAAACACTCCAGCATCACCCCTATTAGTCAGACGTAGAGATGCGGTCGCTTCTTTACTCGTACAGATTGCCGCAGGTAGACGTTGAGGGTGTATTTAAATGTCTCTCTCTCTTTGATGTGGAAGTGAATACGCATTTAGTAAATGTGGATATTCACAGTATCGGCTCTTATCATGACATTTTTTTTTCTTGGCCCAGCACTTAGAGAGGCATGTTAATGCGGTTATCTCTTAATGGCTCTCGTAAGGGGCATTATTATGAAACAGGTGTAGAAGACACATAAATCTGACTGCACTGAGGGGATTTTAATGTAAAAAAAAAAAGTTTTTTGCTGTTTTTTAACTGAAGTGTAATGTGATTTAAACTCTCCAGATACTGAAGCTTGGGTTTATTGGTCAGTTCTTGGAGAAGGCTTTGGACCCTCCCACTGAAAAGGCTGTCAACCTTGCCATCAAGAACCTCACTGACCTGGTAAGAAAGAGTAACGGTTGGAAACATTTTTAAGACCAAAACTGTTTAGTCTATAGAATATTTAGAATGGTCTAAAATTCACCTGAAATTATCAGTTCTCAAATCCTCACAACCAAAAAGTTAAGTTTTCTACAGGTCACCAAGTGAATTAACAGTCGTTTCACCTTTCAGTGAAGTTCTCCTAAAATCCACAGACTATTTCATGACCTGAGCATGTGGTTTCCGGGTATCCTGTCTCAAACCATTATCTTTTTTAAAGGAATTTCAAGGAGGTTGTTTTTTGGAGCACCAGATGCTAAATAACTGAGTGCCAAAAGTAAAATCTGTTCTTCCTACAAGTGTTAAGAACTAAACAGGGTAGAGGTTCATACTAACAAGGTTTAAAACCAATAGAAATCTATAATCCGAAACAGCAGCATTTGTTACTTAAAGGAAATATTTGTGAAGCCCTTTAAAAAGCCTGGTTCATTACTGCCTTTATCAGACAAGCTCGCTGTGTGGGAGATTAGAAGTATGTTCTTTTCTGATGAACACTGTGACCGTCTCTCACTAGAACGCTCTGGACCGCTCTGAGAATCTGACAGCGCTGGGCGTCCACCTGGCCCGTCTGCCCGTGGAGCCCCACATCGGCAAACTCATCCTGTTCGGAGCCCTGTTGGGCTGCCTCGACCCCGTGCTCACCATTGCTGCTTCACTCAGCTTCAAAGACCCTTTCTTCATACCACTGGTGGGTCGGCGAGTTCACAGACATGAAAGCTTACGTCTGCAGCCACGTGCGCGCCCGCCCGCGAGCACGCACTTCAGTACACTTCTCTATCTTTTGCCTTTCTAAAATTGCAAAACAGACTTTAAAGAAATGTTCTTGAACGCACCTGTCCCTCTCAGGGTAAAGAGAAGATGGCAGACATGAGGAGAAGGACCCTGTCTAGAAACTCCAAGAGTGACCACCTCACTATTGTCAATGCCTTCAAGGTAAAAAAAAAATAATAATAATTGTTCTGTCACGTCTGAATTTTCTTTCATCTCGGTTTGTTGTATGAGTTGAACCTGTCAAATAATCGTGCATTGACTGGCCAGGGCTGGGAGGAAGCAAAGCAACGTGGGGCCAGGTATGAGAGGGAGTTCTGCTGGGACAACTTCCTGTCTGCAAACACACTCCAGGTGAGTCAGGCTTATTTCAAGTGCTCTACACTGAAGTGCTTTTAGGGGGAAAAAGTAAGGGTAGTCCATGATTATATTATGAGATTGACTTCTGTCTGGCCAATTAAGGGCATCCTTTTTTTAGATGTAATTTGTTTTTTATCATTCAGATGCTGCACAATATGAAGGGTCAGTTTGCTGAACATCTCATGCATGCCGGCTTCGTCAGCAGCAGAGACCCCAAAGATCCCAAATCCAATGTCAACTCAGGTAACTAAGAGGTTCTGTTTCTTTAACCGCGGCAGTGGAGCGGAAACACGATGCGACGTGTGCCATGTAAATGCAGCGGCGTTGATTCGTCCTTTCTTCTCTCCCGCAGACAATGAGAAGTTAATCAAGGCCGTGATTGTCGCCGGTCTCTACCCAAAGGTCGCCATGATCAGACCGTCTCACAGCAAAAAGAGGCCCGGGTGAGTGCGCTAATTTAAAAGAGGGAGATGACAGACGGGAAAGGGCTGCACATCACAAGGCAGAGAGGTGCACATTCTGTCATTCTTATTAATCTCCAGACAGAAAAATGGCCTTCGCTCTCTGGCCATATCTCATCAGACCTCTCTTTTAAGAGTTGTGTAAGGGGTCCTGTGACAGTTACCTGAGGCTGTGAAGAGAGCGTTTTAGGAAAATGGTCAAAGGCACCTTTGCAGCTGAAGATGAATCCAGTCATCATAAAACTGCCCTAAGGCAGCTGTCACAGGCATCGGCTGCGACCTGCAAAAGACAGACGCACGCACCGGGGGCACAGACACTCTCTGACGGCACAGCCTTCACTTTTGTTTGTCTTTCTCCGTGACAGCTTTAGACCCGGGTCCGCAGTGAATTGCGGGTCCTTTCCTCTGCATAAATAATTCTTAAAAGTCAGAAGTCGAAAACTAGCTGTAAAAGTTTGAGTTTACGCGCCGCAGCTCTGCAGTTTTTAATGAAGTCTTTGCTTGTTTTTTTTTTGTTTGGTTGATAACGTCAGAGAGCTGTCTGGTGCAAGCAGCCCGTTCTCTGCAGTCGATTCTGTCTGGCTGACACGCAGGATTTTGAAACGCTGTCACTTTCGTGCTAGAGTTGATTCGCAGACTGCCTCGTGGTTTTTCTAAGGTCTCGTCTTTGCATATAATGGGAGGAGGCTTTGTAATAGCAAGTCACGAGCACTTGATGGGCTGTTTCTAGAAGCTCTCTGCATTAGCTTCGCAACGTTTTGTCTTCTGCTGTGTTGGAATATTCACAGAACTGGGCGCACAGTACATCGCAAGATCACAAGAATATATAAAACACACAATTCTGGCCTAAAAGATTTGTCATTATGGTAATTTACTCAGCATCCGTTTTTTTTTTTTCAGGTTCGTTTTAAAAGTTAGCAGAGAAACAGAAACATGCTAAAGGTTTGCTCACAATGAACCATTAAAGAATCATCAAAGTTCATATCTACATTAGCTGCTGTACCCGAGTCACTTAACTATACAGATTCAGGGAGATGTGCTAATACCAGCTAACCTAGCTATTAGTCTTAAGCAGAGTTTTGGCATAAGTTTTGTCATTAGAAGTCAATTAAAAGTCATTAGTCGATGTCATTTCCAGCCAAGGTTCCTGGATATGAAGGGTTAACTTCCACATTTCTTGTTTTGTGTGAGCAAACGACAAAAGCCGAGATTTTTTGTGTTAGATAAGTTGGTTTGGTGTCAGTTACTTTTAAAAGTGTTTCAACCGAGATGTCTTTCTTGCCTTGGGAAGAAAATTCCCAAGAGCCCAGCGCTTCCTCTCGTCTTCTTGCAAGGTTTCGAGATAATGACGCCAACAGTGACTGTGCCTTTTGCTTTTATTAAACGATTAAACGCATTTTTACTGGCATCCCTGAGCCCGTGTAACATCTCATCTTCCTCAGGGTCAAGGTTTACACCCAGGCGGACGGGAAGGTGTGCATCCACCCGAAATCCGTGAACGCCGAAGAGACGGAGTTCAACTACACGTGGCTCATTTACCACCTCAAGATGAGAACAAGCAGTGTGAGTAAGCGTTATGTTGTGGCGCGTTCTCCCGCTGCTGCACGAAACGTCGTGTGTTTTCGAAGGCCGCCGCCGTGCATCTTTGTGCTCGTGTCCCTCTGAAGGGTGCGAGCGAGTGGGAAGGAGGGCCGCTGGTTAAAGGTTGGCGGGGGTGTCGCACCAGCTTTGCACTTGATGAATATTTGATTAAAACACTGCCTTTCAACTCCCTCTCAAAGGCTCTTGTTCTTCAAAGCTTCCAAACACAATATAAGAGATGGTGGTGGGGGGGGGGGGGGTGGAGGGGCAAAACGGTCAATGCAGTTTCCTCTTTCTTCCTCTTTATTTTTTTTTGTTGTTGCTCCTCTTCACACTCCCATTCGCCCCTCCCTTCCATCTTTCCGTCTTTGTTCTTTCTGTACCGTCTCTTTTTGTCAGTGTTTCCGTTCGGCAGAAAAACACCTTTCATGTCTCCTGATTGCCGCCTATGGCTTCTCTCACACTTTGCCGCCTTTGTCTTTAAGAGCGTTTTGCTGTGTTTCTCCGCCGCTGTTACCGACGTCCAGTGTATTCTTCCTACCTCGTGGCGTATAAGCGGTTTCGTGCGCAGTGACGTTCGTTCGTGTCTGTGAAAGGAAGGTATTCTGAGAGCTCAAGACTGCCAAGGTCATCGGTTTAGTTAGAGAAAGGGAAGCAGAAGATCAGAGCTGTTGAGAGTGGGGGGGGGGGGAGGTCAGTAGCTAGGGATGACGTTACACTTTATCTTCTCTGACGCATTCGCCTTGGTGGTTCATTAAATTACACATTCATGGGGTAAATGCAGTCGTGCCTGCTCTCTCCTTCGTTTTATTTCCCTTGCCTCCTGCCCACTCCCTCCACCTTTCTTCGCCTGCCTGACGCTAATTTCCAACTTTTCCATCTGTTACCTACAAAGAATAATAAATATCTTTTGTTCAACCTGTCAGCTGCCTGCGTGCAGCCTGTAACGGTTTACCTTAGAGCCTTAGAGGAGTTTTTGTTTTGTGCATACAATACGTTTAGTCTCCTGTCTATTTAATGTCTGATATATTCAGAATATTGAAGAAGAAGGAAAAAAAAACACCTTCTCATTTTGGGTGCCATTAGTAAGGCTGCTCTATATGAGCAGCTGTCAGTTAAGCTCTTAGAAGAAAAAAGGATGATGAAGAGTGTAACACATTAGCGAGATGCGCAGTCGGGGCAAGATGACATTTCTCCTCACACTGGAGGCACATTTCAAACTCACGCGGCCTCTCTTCACTAATAGGACACTTTAAGCCCACGCCACAGAATAGCTGTCAGCGCCGTGTGTCATAACGATGCCGCTCCCTGTCGCTGAACGTGCAAATGTGTTTGTTGCTGTGTGCGTGAGTAGCATATCTCTCTTTCTCTCTCTTTCTGAACTGCCCTCAGATCTTTCTGTACGACTGCACCGAGGTGTCCCCGTTCTCGCTGCTCTTCTTTGGGGGAGACATCACCATCCAGAAGGACGAGGGCCAGGAGACCATCGCGGTGGACCAGTGGATTGTCTTCAGGTCCCCAGCGCGCATCGCCCACCTTGTTAAGGTAAGCTCGCTACAAATAATCTGCACAGATTCTTTTCTCCTCTAGGAGAAAGCTTCGCAAATTGTAAACCATCTTGGGCGATGCGTCCAACCGACTCCATGACACGCTGGTCAGACATTAGCACCAGACTGGTTACACCACGATGCTCTACAGAGCGCCACAGGAAGTCATTCCTGCCTGTGTCATGTTCACTTTCTTTTCAATTACTTGTACATATTGTATTTCTTTATATATTTATATATATATATATATATATATATATATTGGGCTCTGGACTCACCGTGTGCAATAATTTCCCACTGTGCAATATCCCATATTCAATGTTATTATAGAGCAACAACTCAGAACACATGGTCACTTATACTTGTACATATTTTTTATATTGTTTACATTGATTCGTGTATTATTATTTTTATAATTGCCTACTTATTCTTACATAATCGTATCGCTTACATTGCTCTTTGTTCTGAACACTGGTATACTTTAACGAAGAGTAATTTCCCCTCGGGACTTATAAAGTAATCCTGAGTCTTTATTAATTTATTTTAACCAATCCTGCTCTCTCGTCGCCTCCACAGAGTTTAAAGAAAGAGCTGGACTCTCTGCTGCAGGACAAGATCCGCAATCCGGCTCCCGTGGACTGGCAGAACCTTCAGTCCAAAGACTGCGCTGTCATCACAGCCATCATAGACCTCATCACTACCCAGGAGAAGCCCACGGGCGGCGGCAAGGGCTACGGCAGGACGTGGGCGCCGGCCCCGAGAGGACAGCATATGCACTTCAACGACGACGACGAGGACGATGACGATGATTAGAAGTGGCGAGGGGTTCGGTCGGCTATGAAGATCCTCTGAAGCGACTGGTTGCGTACTTGGACACAGGGGTTAGTTGGAATATTTATTCTAACCGGCAGGTCACTGGAGGCCAAAGTACTGAAAAGTGTCCCGCACTTGAATAACTTTTTTTTTTTTTTTTTTTTTTGTTATGTTTGCCTGTCTGGTTATTATTTTGCAAGGACCATCTCTGAATACACTCAGTAGCGGTTTTGTTAAGTTTCACTGTAGCTTTTAAAAAGAAGATGTACCATCATCATGCTAAGCTTCGTCCACCTTATGAGGCTGAGATTTAGCAAAACAAATAAATAAATAAATAAAAAGCAATAATATTACCAGCTTCATGATGGGAGAACACAATTTGTTCTGAGCTTTGAGACATCACCTAGTTAACGTTTGCTGTTGCACAGCCCTGATACGACAGCTGCTGGATCATAAACACCTGAAAAAGAAACTGCTGGATTTATGCACGTTTCACAGCTAATTTATTATCCCAGACATCACCTCAGGAATGAAAGTGGAGTCGTTTCCTGCAGAGAAATTTGCGTTGATCATTCAGAATACAAGAAGATGCTCCAAGTAGTTCAGCTTTTATTTTTTATTATCATCAGTGATTCAAATATATAAGGGTGAAAAGGCAAGCTTCTTCAATATAAATCTGTATTTACGAATACATACACGTCACAGTTTAGGCCGTTTTACATTATTTACATGAACTGAGATGATTTACAATAGTTACAAGGAGAGGAAACGGTTTGAAGCACGATCGGCTCGCGCTTATTTAAAAAGCGTGGCATCGAATAGCTACTTTTCCCTGAGTGCAAAGCTGTTGACTCTGGAGAGTCTGGGTGCTCACTCCGTGGCGTGGTTGTCCTTTGGGCTGGACCCGTAGCATTAGGCTTGATAGATGGTGTCACCATCACACTCTGACCCAGCCATTCGTTTCCTTCAGCGTGAGCAACAGTAAAAAAGATGAGTCACGCCGGACAATCACATTAAAAGCAGAGGGCCCAGGCGGGGCCGGCTCGTCTCTTCCGGTCTTGCCGTCGTCATCGGCGTCATCATCAGCGCGCACAAATTAATTTTAGAAAGCTTCTGAAACATCACAGATATATAAATCTCAAGAGGAATTATTTATACGCCCGCTCCTCTGGCTGGCTGGCTGGCATGTGGAGTGTGTGCGATATTTCAGGCTGTCCGAATCATTGAGTGGATGGAGAGGATAGTGGCATTTGTGACACAAATGCAGAGTCTGATTCATGGCGGCGACATTAACCGGTGACGAACGGCAAAGGTAGAAAACGGATACTTCTCCCGAAACCCGTGGATGACGCGTGAGATCAAACCTCCCACATTGTCCGATTAATTACGACTGTTTAAAAAGGCGCCTCCACTTTCAGACAAGTGGCAATCATGTTTTCTTTTCTTTTTTTTTTTTTTTGATATTAACCCCCCTCTGTTGACGTTTAACACCTCCAGCTTGATTGCGGTCGTGCAGATGCAGCTGAAACGCGCGCGGTATAGTTTCCGCACTAACCCACGCGCCGCGAAGAAGCTGACGAATCCCACCCTCGTGCCTTATTATCGCTTCCCCCAATCAAGATCTCCGCGGTTAAGTTGATAATGGCAAAGCTTCTGATCACATGGCCGGGGGGTTCATTAACAGAGCTGCCGTCGGTTTCACACTATTCGGTCTACTTTGCCTCCTACGGCGACGGGACTGCGCTCGCTTATTACTTTGCACATTGCTTACAAAGAATATGCTTGAAACATTTTTTTTTTTTTTTAACAAATATCACACCAACATGCAGCCGGGTGTTGAAAGCGGTGACTTTGGCTGTGGGTGTGAAGTTTCTAACCAGCCGGGGAATGAATCAATGTGACAGAGCCCACTGTCAAGCCGTGCCACCCACACAAGGAGCGTTCAGTAATTAGGGGAATCTCTGCTGCTCCGCTGGGTTTGTTCTCAACCGTCTTGTCTTTGAAACTCGGACCCTGCGTCGTGACATTTAGCGGACGCCGGGCAAGACGTCCGCATGTTATGGCTCCGTTTGTATCCCGCTGTAAACATCCCGAAGGTGCACGGTTCGCGTCGCGGGTCCGTTTGGTCTCTGAGGACGGGTCAACGACGCCGCCACTGAGCTCGTGTGACTTCTTCAAAAAGGACGAGTGGAAGGGCCGCCGTCGGCTGAGAAGAAGCCGGCTCGGCGTCCCGTCACACGTTGGTCTCCAGGCCTTGCAGGCGGTCCATCCTCTGCATGTTGCGCTCGATGGTGGCCTGGCATGTGATCGGCTCGGCGCACTCCGTCAGGAACCAGCCCCTCTCCCCGTCGCGCAGCCGCTCGCCCTCGTACCAACCTGCGGCGGAGAAATTGACGTGAACGCCATGTTGCGTGCTGTGTGAAAATCAGTTGCTATGGTCACCATCAAAGGCAGTGACCTTTGGCTTCAAGGCAGATCGAAAAAACGCATACAGATAACGGGTCCTTTGTGTGAAAAAGGTAGGTACTTGTAAAGAACAGTTTGTGAAAGGGAGCCGGTGAAACACGACGGCAGAAAATGTGTAGAATAATAAAGAAAAAGATAAAACAAAAGAGACACAAGAGAGAATAAGATGGAGAGAGCGCCAACATACCGTCTTCCACAGTCTGCGAGACCAGCACCACATCAGCCACCTGCAGAGACAACTCATCCGGCTGCTTGGCCGTGTACGTTCTGATCACCTCCACCTGCATGACATCTGGACGAACACAGACACACACGCGTCATTTAAGGTAAGTCACACCGGCCTGATCTGGATACGTCTTTAATGCGTCTTTAATTCAGAAAAAAATTATTTATGTGAAATGAAATGAAAGGCGTTTCAACAAATAACCACAAGGTGGAGCCACAGGCTAAATCCAGAGATCAGGGAGCAGCTTTTCTTACAGGTGGAAAAACCATTTGTGGCAACTTACTGGTTCTGTCCTGATTCTTCTTATTGTTGATGTTCTGGTCCAGAGCAGTGATCCATCGGGCGCGCTCGTTCCTAAAAGCACAACGAGTGAGATGTTAAACTTTTCTGCTGCAAAAAAAAAGAATTTTAACTTCACAACGCTCCAAACATGATGGCTTAAAGGTTTAAGAGCGTAATTCTTTTGATTTTGAACAGCAGGTGCGGGAAACACTTTGCTACCACTGTTTGCAGCTATAAAAAAAAAACACTTAAGATGTTCTTCAATTTGCAAAGTTCTGCCGTATTTGCTTGAATGTTCTCAGGCTTGCATGCGCGCAACCTCTCAAACTAATCGGATAAGTAGGTAATTTTGTTGCCAAGCAAGTTTTACATTCCCGCCCTTCTTTTCGGTCCTCGGCCGGAGAGCGAACAGAGGTGTGTACTCAGTCGGAGAGAACTGAGAGGAGCGAGCACAAAGGCCGATTCTCGGAAGGGAACAGACCTGCTTTTGCTTTCTCCTTCTCTCTTGTGCAGGTTTCATGAGAAACAAAAAGTAGGTGGGGTCGCGCAGGTCAGATTCCCTGAAACCGCTATCTCTCATTTCACCTGCTCCGAAGGATTTAGAGCTGGGAGGGTGCGGGGGATAAAGGGGGTTCAGGAAATCACCCAGAACAAGTTGCCCCTCTCTATGACTCAGCACCGTTGAGCCCTGCGTCGACGCACAATCACGGGCCGCGGAACGGCGGGCGCAAGGGGCCCCAAATGCATCTCGACGGGCAAATCCCATGAGTCAGACCTCGCTTTTGTGTTCCCATTGTGCGAAAACAGTTTTTCTGGGACACACGTAAAATGCTGCGCCAGTATCGGCGCCAGTCAAGTTCAACCTTTGGAATCAGACAATAAATGTTATTGTCTCGACCTGTGCCAACAAAACCAATCTTAACTCACGTCAGGTCACAGTTCAGGTCAGAAACAATTTAATGCACTGTTTACTTTATACACAGGGTATTCCAGTAAATCCATAAGATACAAGAGAATCAGTGCTCCCGGTTACTTTTCTGCACTAAACGCACGAGTTCCTCAGGTTCATCCGAGCTGCCCTGTGGGAGAGACAGCTGCTGGCTGTTGCTCCTGACAGCTGGACATGCGTGCCGACACTCGGACGCAGCGCATGTGCGTGATTGCGACAGGTACCCGTTCTCGGGCCGAAACAGCTGAAATACTTTACATTCATAGATGCACAGCGCTAGCAGATAACCAAACCTGTGCATGTACGCGAGATGTACCGCTGACTGCGAGGCATGCGATGAAAGATTGCGAGAGGGTGTTTACATGAAGGCATGTGAATGTTTCTCATACGTGCAAACAGCAGATAGTCGCCCTCCTCCCCTCCTCTAGGTGACTTCACGTCTAAGCAGGATCGGTCTATTTGTGGTAGTAAAGCTCCCTCCGCCTTCAACCTTTCACGCTAAAGAGAGTGGGAGAATGCCAGGAGTCATAAATCCATTGTCAGGGGTTCGAGTATCAGCTCTGAGAGGAGGAGAAGACCCCCGCTCCTCCACTGTAAAACTTTCTGATAAAGAGCGACAACAGCTTCTTTCCGTCTTGCCTTTACCCCTGAAACTGGTTTTCATCTCATTTCAATTTCATCTGCTGACCCTTTCCTATCAAGTTTGTTTACTCCTCTCGCAGATTCCTTGACTGCTATTTGGGAACAATCCCTGCTTCTCAGACGAAAACATGGCGTGTCTCTACTCAGAGCGGGGAAAGTCCCATCAGCAAATTTTATTATTATCACAAAAAAAGGGAGCAGACAGAGTGAGGAGAAAAAAAAAACACATCAACAATGAGTAAGTGTGCATCAGAAGTGCAGACTCCCTTTGCGTTACATAATGCGCGCTTGCTTTGTGTTATAGCTGCATGTCTGCCTGTTTTGCTGCAGACTTGTGTAGCGGCTCTGTTCCGTTAATAGAGAGGCACCATTCACTGACTCCGGGCCGGGCACGGCATCAAGGTCACGTGGAAGGCAGGCTAACATGAGCGCGTCAAACAAAAGGATACACAGAAAAAGAAAAGGAAGAAGGACCCAGACGGGGGAAGAGGAGGACCATAAACAATGTTCAAGGGCGGGCAGAAGCCACACAGAGGGCCTTGTGCCATCTCCAAACCAGCTGGCCGGGAGGATTCCTGGCGTATTAAGCCCCGGCTAAGGTCAAAGGTCACTCCGCTTTAAGCCCGTTCAATAGGCATTTACCGGTGAAACACATGTGAGGACATCAGATCAGATCAGATCATTAAAAAAATTGAAGCAGAAACAATAACAATTACATACATGAGAAAAAAAAATTCGAAGATTTATTTTCTAAAATAAACTAAACATGCAGACACGCCCCTGCTCAGAATGTGTGAAATTTCACACTGGAGTTCGAGCCGCACTTAAATTCAGTGGTGAAGTGACAGATGCGGGCAAGTATGTACACAAGAGCTGCTTTTTCTGTGGCGGATTAAACTTATTTTCAAGCACAGTCATGCATGTCGCTGGTCTAACACTCATTAACAAAGACATCATGCACTGGGCTGCATTTTTGTGGCCTCTGACTGTGACAGCGAGAGCTGATTGGATAGGACCGCCCTGTCCTGTCCAATCAGAAGCTTCCCTCCCACGCTACCTTGGCTACTCTGTGAAGACTGAATGTACAGTACGGGTACATGTTTATTTTTAGAAAGCCATCTTGAAATAACAAGATTGTTTTCTTGTACACCAAAAACAATGAAACTGAATTAAACGAAGACGTAATAATGTTTCTATTTTACTTTACTGCTACACTACTTAAACTCTTAACTGATTGGTCAGACAGAAACAGAAGATTTATCAATTAATCAATTTTCTGCTTCACACATTTTTAATAATAATTTCCAGGACTCTTATCTCTCTTTGATTGAATAATTAATTTCATAATAAGTTGTTGCTGCTCTATCTGACAGCTCACCATTCAAAGATCAAGTCACCTGAATGTCCTGGTGAACTTGTGATTGAATAGAGAAAAAAATAAAGTAAAAGTAGTTTTACTCTGTCCACACAGATTGAGCAAATGATGCCACCCTCTGTTACGGCCGCTTCTGAGAAAGACCCCGTACTCATTTATCCGCCCTGCTTCATTTAAGCTCCTCAATGGACCTGCTAATGTAACAGCACTTCCACGTGTCACCTCGAGTTAGATCACTGAATCGGGATGAATGGACGGAGGAAGAGGAAGTTATTCTGTGGTCATCAGAAACAAAAGAGCAGACGCTGGCTGCTGTCTAATAGATGAGACACGGGGTGGCGAGGGGGGACGGGGACGGGAGAGGGGGGGAGTGAAGCGACATGTTCGGGGGGGAGGGATAGTCGTGGGAAACAGCCCTCTTACCAATGGGCTGTTGCTAAGCAGCGCTTAAACAATGCCTAGTAACCACTGTAACAATGGACAGTTGCCAGGGCCCCCCTGCCTCTCCCTTCATGTCCTCAGTTCATTCAGTACCTACTACAGTGAGGGGAGCACAGAGCCCTCCACTCACTCTCACATCACTACTCAGCCGGGGGGCCCAACGCATGCCATCAAAGGACAGAGTCCAGGGGCTTTCCACAACAAGTCGCACTTTACAGAGGAGCCAGTTGGACATGGCGTCCACATCATGTCCACATGGGCACCATCCAAAGGCTCAGTGAGTCACTAATTGCCTCCTACGCAGACTAATAACAGTCACATTTAACACTGACTGCGTTTGTATGGACAATATTTCCTCGACCAGACTGAAATCATTCTGGTCAGAGATGAGAGATAAACTCCACGTCTCATTCATTTGATGCATTTGTATTGATTTCAGCTTTGTTTCAAATATTTCAACCACTGAAGCACTGGGCAATCTCTTTTATCGAGAGTTGAGTCATTTTAGCCTCCTGAGACCCAGCGTCCTCATATGAGGATGTTATGTTTTAGGTCTGTGGCAGCTTCTTATTCTGCTCCATTTAGACCCGTTTTCTTCACAAGGAGACATTTTTGTCTGCCATGTATTGGTAGCGAAGGGTCAATACACTCATTTATTTATGCGTATTAAGTATTCTAGCTTGATATGACATGCAAATTTAACAAATTCAAGTATTCATTTGACGACATTAGGATCTGATCATTTCCAATTCTTCTTTTGCAGAATTACAGTTGTATATTTTGGTACACATTAGGGACTTAAATTGTAACATACAATGAAATAATCCCCGTGTCCACATAATCTTTTTGAAAAACTACTTTCAGTTCAAAGATGATGGTTATTTTTTATACTTTTTACTGTTTTAGGCCCTACTATTCCCAAATACTTAAAGATCTTAATCGTATCCTAAAGAAATGAAGATGCATTCCCAACAGATGCTTGGGTCTCAGGAGGTTAAGTAAAGTTGTGCCAGCCACAGACCAGTTGTGTTTTGCTACCGTCATGCTTCCTTCCCTCCACGTAACTCAGTCAGATCACATCATGTATATTCCACGTGGGGCAAACACACAACAGGCACACACAGACGGTGTTTATCCCAGTGTGTACATGGCTATTAGCTGCTAATATCTTCCTGCTAAAGAGATTATTAAAAGGTTTTGATGCTACGCGACAAGAAAGGAGGCTGGTTTTTAGCTTTCAATGGTGGCAGGTGACTCAGTGTGATGTTTTAACAATTTAATAAGTGATTTATTAGCATTGATTACAAATAATCAAAGCTGGGTTAACTTAAGTACAACGGACGGCCATAGTCGACCACACTTTAACAATTATTTATTAGCAAGAATATATCATGTAATAGGTTAATAAGATGGTGGTTTTCTCATAGCTAGCCCAAAACCCTTCATCCATTTTAATTATTATGTATAATATATTATTGTAACGGGCTGCACATTCATCTCCTGCATATCGATTAGCCCGCTAACTGTTCCAGTTCGTCCCTTGTGCAACCCTACTTGCACCGAGCTGCTGTAATGAGGTTGGTGCCTCGCTGTGAGGCGTCTGCTTAATTATCATCGACTGAATCCCTCCCAATGTTTTAATCTGCGATTGTTTCATGAAGTCAAATTGAAAAGTTTATGGATTCAATCTTAACACCAACAGTGGCAACAGTGATAAATATATTTTGGAGCCATTTGGCTAACTAAAGAAAAACACTAGAAAAAAGGCTTTAAATAAGACTTTATAAGGCAGCGTTGTGCACGGTGGATAAGTCTATGTACACATAACACTGCCTACAATGGAAAAACCACAGACTCGGTGCCGAGAATTCAGAGGGAGGTTCTCTAACTACACAGGAATGAAGGGGAACAGGCCCCGTGCATATGAAAACAGTCCTTAACAAAGCTTGAAACCACAGCAAATGATTACAGTCACAACCCAAGTGTGTGCCTGTGCCTCAGTGTGTGTGTGCGTGTGCGCGCGCCCGCGATGCAAATCCCCACACTAGCTAGAACAAATAAATCCCACGTATGAAGCCAAATATATGGCAGATCCCCTTTTTGTTTGTCCTGGTTATATAATATGAACATTCTCGCTTTTCGGATATAGACGGGGGCCACACGAGAGATGAACTTTAGCGAACGCGCTCTAGCCAGCTGACAGTGTAGGTGTGACGCGTGAGTAATCACTGTAACGTGTAAATACGCTGCACGTGAAACGAATTTCAAGTAACAGCTACGGCTTTAAAAACAAAAGGGAGCTGCTTTCCTGAGAACAGATGCTCGGACCAGAGCGATGTCAACAAAACCATTATCTGGCACGACAAACCCACTACACAGTCGACCGTATAACGGAGGACTAGGCTTCATTTCCTAGGTCACATGAACAACAACGGCAGGGCTCGGTCTTGGGCTCGGCCTTGAGAATAGACGTAACAAAATATCCCTGTGACTTGTAATGGTGCGAAAAGACTGGGAAATAAGAGCTGTGGATAGAGGGGAGGATTTTCTTACTCCAAGGTAAAAGGCATGAAGCACAGAAGCGAAGAGAAATCCGACATGAAGGGAGTTGTTTTTCTGTCCCTCACAGAATATGAAGACATTAAAACCTGATTCAGAGCTTCCAGGTCTCGAGCTAAAACCAACATCACAAGCCCAAATGACATCAGTTCTCTGGAATAGCAGTAAATACACCAATTAGCCAGAACATTAAAACCACCGGCGGGAGAAGTGAATAACATTGGTCATCTTGTGACAATACAATGTTCTGCTGGGAAACTTTTGGACTGTGGACCACCCATCTTACAGCAATGTAACTCCCTGATCCATAGAGGCCCCTCCCCCTTAACCCACAGGACCCAAAGCCCCCCCACTAACATTATCTTGTGACCAGACACCACAGGACACCCTCAGAAGGTCCATGTCCATTCTCTGATGAACTGTTTTGGAGGCACAAGGGAGACCTACACGATATTAGGAATGTGGTCATAATGTTATGCCAGATTGGTGTATGTAAAAACATGTCTGGAGCACAAATGATTCACAGGTGCCTCATTAATCTGTAACTGAAATGCAAGTGAAACAAGAACAGAGCAGTTAAGTAATGCGGACAAAGGTTACAGATATAAAGCACTCACAGCAACTCCGTCCCGAGGATCATGTGCACCTTTCCACCAGAGTGGTTGCTACGGAAACTCAGACGGAAGAGGTGGTTGGCGCCGGCTTGCCGGGAGCTCAGCATGCCGGCGGTGCTTCTGATGGGCGACAGGGTGAGGTCCTCGGGCTGACTGGGTCCCACCCAGATCTGATCCCTCAGAGCGTAGTCAATCACCGTGTAGCTCTCCTCGCTGCCAAAGAGACAAAGACAGAAGAGAAATGTGTAAGCATTCAAGAGGACTGCTCGTCTTTCGGCGGCTTTCTTTCAACTCAGTTCCAGACGGATATATTTAGCTTTGCGACAGAGGTTCTGCTGATGGAGACCTTCATCCGTGTCTTTTCTTCGGCTTTAGGAGGGAAAGCTATGAGATAATGAGGTTCCCCCCTCCCTTATTCATCCATTAAGAAAAGCCACGTGAAAATTCAGTGTACACAATGCATCACACGTACAAACAAAGTCGAACCGCTCTTGGTATTGTGTCCAGATATGCAGATTTCAGTGGAAAACAGAATTTGACAGTCAAATTCGCTCAGAAACGCTATTCCCCGAACTCTGTTCAATGGAGCAAAACAAAAGAAAAAGTTTTGTTCTCTGTGCTTACCACCGTGGCAATAAGTGATAATTGCAGGTGTGTCATTTAACCTCCGCTTCCTCGAAAAAACAAACGAATTGGCCGTGGCTCATGATTATGGGTGGAAACGTCACCAGAGACATACCTTTCCAAATTAAATTAATTGATTAAAAATCATCAATATTGCCACTTTAATGCAAGAATTCCATTGCTCAGCGTAACCTCTGCTGTGTGTATGACAATAAACATTATGAATCTTGAATATTTGGTTTTCCAACATGAATGTTTCCATTGCGCCAATTTTTAAAATATTACTATCATTCCATAGATGTTTTATCCTTATGTTGAAGTTTTCCATACATCGGCACTATGCATCGCTAACATTGCTTTTAGTAGTTAATCAGTTAATTTTTTTCCCCTTGTCAGTTAATTAATTTAGAACAAATGAAAGGAATATTGTATAAAATATGCTATACATCAAAGTTTTAAGCAAAATAAAATTAAAACTTGAGCTATTTTTTTTTATTTTTTTGCGAAAGGAGACAAAATTACATTTGAAATGTGTTACCTGTACATTGTGTACCCACTACACCATGCATCCTTTTATTCCCCTCAAACATCTAACACCTGCTTATTGTTTTCAGCAGAGATCTAGTTTCTTAGTCCTCAGCTATGCAGAGCGCGTAGGTCATCAAATTCAACAGGAGCGATAAATCAAATGTCACATGACGTCTCAGATTCTGTGCCAGTCTGAAGTCCAAACATGCACATATCCTTGCAATAAATCAACTGCCCCTTGGTTTCTTTAGTGCGTGCCTACAGTTCCCGGGAGTGGACCATGACCCACTTTCTGGCAGTACGTGGCAGAAACATCTGGAGCTAATTGTAAAAAAAAAAAAAAAAACATCCTGGTAACCTGCAGATAACGTGTGTTTTGTTTTCATAGTGCTCTTGGGAGCAGGAGCTTAAGTCCTGCCCTCATGTGTTTTATCAACCTGAGGCTGACACAGCAGTTCAAGCTAATAAGCTACTGAACAGTGGCTAGCTTATTATACATCCAGCATGTGCATTAGAGCACGTATCCAAGCTGTACACAAGTAGGGACAGAGGCGGCGTTTAAACAAACAGGACGGGAGCAGTTTATCCGTCCATGTCTCTCTTTCACCTAAACACTCTGGACGCCGGGGTCATGACCGGTGGCTGCAGTCAAGCAAGTTCAACTGTTACTCAAGAGCCTCTTATTGCCCACCAAGTTATGAGGTCAGAACGTGATGCCCACAAGCAATTACGACTCAGAAAAAGAAAACAAACATGCAGGAAACGAAAAGGAAAGAGAGCATGGTCCCCAAAATGCATGATGAACTTGCATGTAACTGTAACCACAGGAACCAAAGAAATAGTTTAATATTCTGCTTTCTTTCACCATTGGAGCTATAGTATAAGGCTATAAAGCCAAAATCCAGTTAGTTTAGCTTAGCAGAGAAACAGATTGATGGAAACTACCGTAGAGGCTCTAGAGGAAAACCACAAATTGTCTGTTATTTGGTTTTTGGACACTTTGGGAAAACATGATACACTGATCAGGCATAACATTAAAACCGCTGACAGGAGGAGTAAATAACATTGGCCAAGTTAAGACAATACAATGTTCTGCTGGGAAACGTTTGTGCCATGTACCGCCCACTTAGAGCAGACCAGGCACCCCCACCCAAACCTCATAGCAAGGACACCCCGTGATAGCATCCTGACACAGACACAGACACACACAAAAACGATTCAGGAAGAACTCAACATGAAAAAAAACATGAAGAACAGCACAAATTCACAAGATAGTATCTGTGGAATGAACTGGAACAAGCCCAATGCACAGAGGCCCCGCCCCTCCCCTCAACCCAGAGGACCCGATGTCCTCCACCAACAACATCCTGTTGCAGGACACCCTCAGAAGGCCCATGTCCATTCTCTGATGGGTCACAACGGTTTTGGAGGCACAAGGGCGACCTACACACCATTAGGTCATAATGTTATGCCTGATCAGTGTATAACTTTGTTATTAGGCCATTTAAAAGCGGCCTAATAATATTACATAAAGAATATTTTAAGGTTTCAAATAATCCATTTGGTCCTTTTAATAAACTAATATCTAATATCTATACTAATCCATTATATTATTATTATTGTTATTATTATTATCATTATTATTATTATTATGTTTAGGAAAAATCCTGTGATTTTCACCTAAATTGGTAAAGTAATATCCAGTGAGCTCTACTGGCTAATTAATGGCAATGTAAGATGTCAATACCCAACTACTGCTGGACTACAAATCCCTTCAAAAGCTGATCAGTTCCACCAAACAAACAGAGCTAAAGTGAAAATCCTCATTATTTCAAGGTGTGAATCTCATCAGCCGAGCGCAGGCTCCTGCAGCAGCCCTACAGGTAAAATACCTGGAATGCCATTTACATGACACTGACGAACAGGATGGGTGGGGACGCCGCATGTTTGCGGGGTGAGTTTTCTCTCATGTGTGGGTGAGCGTATTAACCGATTATTGCTAAATACACACGAGGAATGAAGGTAGGAAATAGGAGCATCATCCTGTGATGAAACGTAGAAGAGGGGCGATTAAATCTGGGATGATCTGAAGCGGAAACCGTGCGCAACAGGAGCTTTGAAAGAGGCATGTTTGCTGGTATGAAAATCACTGCGCTGGCATCCACTGCACAGTATCGCAACCGTGCCACTTTATAACGAACGATCGCAAGTAACAGGAGTCCTCAAACAGATGTCAAGCCAGGAATCCAGTGTTTAATGTAAAGTGTTGAAACTTGGCACAGTCGAAGAAACAGAAAAGAAAGTCATGGGATCAGAGACGAGAGGCAGACACACACACACACACCTCCAGTCTGAGTATGGGATAGGCAAAAAAAACAAGGAAGAAAAAAGGTCACTACAACTGAAAAAAAACAGGGAAAAGAACAGAAAAAAGCAAAAAAAAAAAAAAAAAGGAAGGGGGGGATGAAAACCTCAGCAATAATGAATGTTTAGATGATGCCCGGCGTTCACACAGGAAAAGGGGAGGGTAGCGAGGATGAGAGAGGAGCCAGCTGGTGCGTTATGTAAGTGTTCCTGCGAGCCAGAGTGCAGCCGATCAACACTTTCCCGGTACGTGACAATACCCTTGTTTGACACAGGATGGGTTTCCAATAGCCAGTCCAAGAATGGATCCAGTCTAAAGAGTTATTTAATGAGAGTGGCACTGCACAAAACAATCCCAAAAACATAAACCTGCGGAAAAGGCTAGATCATAGGTCTTCAACAGGGGGTCCGTTAAGACAATGCATAGGTGGTCGCAAGATTTTTGGTTGACTAGACATTTTTTATATACATTTTTCCCCCCACAAATTTATGAATGCAAATGAGGTTTGAGGGGTCCTTGGTCTGAAAAACATATGCTTTAACTACTTCGGATTAAACCGATGATTATTCTCTGAACTAATCGAACAACAGTTTAATAAACATCAGAAAAACATCAGAAATAGAAAGATAAATGTCCATTCCCAAACAGTTTTCCCAGTGGTGAAGTTAAAGTCCTCAAATATTCTGTTTTGTAACACTAGGAAAAAACTACACACATTCATTTTGGAATAATACGAAACAGACACGAGAAGGTCAAAGGTACGGGTTTTCTCTCCACTACTTAAGCGCTGTGGCTTTAACCTTTTCACCCCTTCCTTCTGGTTCTGATAGCATTCCTAAAAATGGAAGCTTGTGAGAACGAGGCTGAACCACTGCGGCTTGGTGTCGCGCAGTCGCGCTACCCACGCGTGTGAGCTACGCACGCAGTCCAAGACATAATCGAAAAGAGAGATATATACCTCCAGGACGCTTCGTGACCCGCCGGTGCCTGGCTGGCCTTGTGCAACCGGCGTGTTATTGTTTTGATGACTGCAGATGGGAGTGCAGCGTAGTAGCGTGCCACAGCAGGGCTTCACTGCTCCCCACAGTACAAACCAATATTATAACAGCTTCTCCTGTTAAAATGTACTGCACGCAGACTCCAATAAAAAAGAAAAAAAAAAAAAAGAATTCCGGAGCACTCCCTTTTCCCCAAATCCGACTTCCAAACACCAGGCCTGACACCACACACTGCTGGAGTCTGCTGTGCCAGATCAGATTCCCAGAAAAATATCGCATGGAATGTTCTTTTTCTTTTTTTCCCTTTTTTTTCTTTTTTTCTTTTTTTTTTTTTAAATGATTGTGAGGAATTCTGCAAGTGGCGGGACAATCAGTTCCAGACACAGGACCGGGGAGATGGACGGGAAGTAGGATTTTTTTTTTGGGGCAAAAACAGACACGAATACACCCACACACGCAAATGAAAACCACATCTTTTCAAGGAAGTCCTCTTTATGGCTTGTTTGATGTTTTTTTGTTGTTGTTGTTGTTGTTGTTGTTGTTGTTTTTGTCTAAAACTAGAGGAAACAGAGGATGAGGAAAGCAGACTCCCTGATGGGGCTGACAATGAGCAGGTCCTACTCGCTTCAGGTGATTCATGTCAGCGGGGCATGTTCAAACCACGCCGGCTTTTCAGAAAAATCTCGTACTCGCAGTGCCAAGACGCGACAGGTTCAGATAACTACACCTGTTCAGCTTAATAAACACACCCATGAAGAACAGCGTCGGCGTGAACGACTGTTAAGTGCCTCCGGAGATATCGATCTCTCCTAACCTTTTAAAAATCCCCCTCGGTATCGACTTCTCACTGTGAATAACGCAGTTGTTTTGTCTGCCCTGTGTTTAAGTTTCACTTTCTTTACAGCATGGACATAAACAGCCATGGGACGGGCGTATTTCCCAGGATAAACTCAAACACTGTGCTGAAGAAGACAAAATGAAGTATCCCAGAGCTCAAGGCCTCGGGCTCATGCGGTTCACACAATCACACACGCAGAGAAAACCAAAGGATTACAATTACACTTTCGCCTTCAACGAGTCAGAACAGGTGAGTTATGAGGATCGACCGCACATCAAGGCCGCGCTCGCGTCAGCTTGAGCTGTTTGTATGCCCGACCGTTTTCCGTCCCACACTCGTGACTCACCTCTTCTTCTTAGTGACGATGAGGACGTCGTTAAACAGGAAGAAGTAGACCAGCTGCCGTGTCGTCCGCTTGATGAAGATGCCGTTATCCTCCGTGAACGCGGTCAGCTCCCCTCGCTTTACCATCCACCTGGAGGATGAGACCAGGGGGAAAGCCTAGGGGAGGGAAAGAAAAAAAAATAAACTATGGTGAACGGGAGGGAAGAAACCGAACACGGGGAATGTAGAGATGTCTGCGACGTTTTGGGGTGGGCTGTCAGGCAATGCTAAATTGCAGTTTGCAGTAGTGCACATGTGAGCAGCTGGTTACGCAGAAAGACAATACGCAGCACATGTTAATCCCAAATGTGCCACCACATTTCCCACACTACTCAGACACACTTGAACCTGCCAAGCCTCGTGTGTATTGTGTATGTAGACGGTCACCAACTGTGAATAGCGTCTGCATGTGTGTACATGTCAGCTGCTTAACTACAGGTTTCACAGGCGTAATACATGCAAATAAAAAAACAACTTCAAGGAAACCAATTTGCTTCTTTGCTGACAGTTACATGAGAAGAAGAGCAACACATGGGGTACATGAAGCTATAACTAATAGATATTTAGCGTAGCTTGGCATAAAGACCATCTGTGAAAAAATCTGCAAAATAAACATATTATCAATTCATCTGACTATTTATGGACAGCACGGTGACTCAAAAAAGATTTCTGTCCCTGCATTAGATCGACTCCGTAGGTATGCACTAGGTTCACGCCCTTTGTCTTCACCGTAGCCTCACACGCACCTTCCCAGAAATGCGACTACACGCTCCGGTGATGCAGACCATCTGCCTCCTACATACCATCTACTCAAACCTTTTCTCTCTTTTGCGCATCAAGAGTAATTAAACATACCAGCGCGTGAGTCTGAATTCCACTGCAAAACCATAAATCAAGCTCTAGACCGCCACTTTGTTGTCTACGCGTGAGGAAATGTGCCATCCATTTCCCCTTTTCCAGTCTTTATAAGGAAGCAAGCTAACCAGCGGCTGTCTCTAGTTTCAGGAACCACGCCTCACATCGTTCCATTTCATGTACTTGCCCCACAAAGGTACGGCTGATTCCTTCGCCTTCTCTTCCATCTTTCATTAACAGTTACCAGGAGACAAGAAGTCGAAGCTCCGCGAGACGTCCCTCCCATCCCTGCTCTCACTCCCTAGGTTCTTCCGTATCTGAAGATCATCATTGATCTCCACGTTCACTCCCTCTCATCCCTTCCCTGCAACCCCCTTTCATCCATCAATCTGCTTTCCTCGGGTCATATCGACTAATAAACTTCCTTGCATTGATTATGTTGTTATCCGAGTTAGTGAGAGGACACAGCCTCAATCTTCTCATCAGACTTTTTGGCAAGAAGCAAACAAGCGAAATGATAACATTTTTCACCGTACCTTGATCTTGAACTCCAGCTGAGAGTTGATGGTGTACATCATTTCTGTCCTCTCCATGGTGCGAGCGCCTTCATTACACTTTCTTACAACCTGGCCACACACAGTCACGCAGTATCAATTAGTCATGATGTACCATACATGTTTATAATGAGAGCACGATGGTTGATAGATATGCTGGAAATTTTCTGACTCACAGTCACGAAATGAAAAAGAACTGGACATTGTCCTAAGTAATAAACTCCAGAGATGGTGCAAACATTTAAACGGCCACTGACCTTGCTGACCGCCTGCAAAGCCTTCTTACACTCTTCATACTGTCCCGAGTCTTTGGGCATCTTCTGACAAATTGTCTGTGAACACAGAGACGCACATTTAGACGTATGCGGAATCAAGCACAATAACCCGTGACATGTCGTTGCACTCGCGTGCGCCGCACTCTATCAGCAGCAGAGGGTGAAATATCGAAGCTGTGGGAAGAAATGAATTGAAACCAAACTTTCTCAGGATCCAGAAGCCTCCGAGCGCATGAGTATAAATCCCAGAGTCCCAAGAGAGACACTGACAGAAGACAGGCGAGAAGGGGGATAAAGGGAGAACAAGGGAAGAATAATGTGGTCAAAGGAAACATGAAAGCGAAGATAATGGAAAAAAAAAAAAAAAAAACATTAGGAGGAGGGAAGAAGAGTTAAATCAGTTAAGATTATTAAGGAATGATGTAAGGTCACACAAACATTCTTGAGCTTAGAACACACCCAGCGTAGACTTAGTTAGGGCAGTATGAATAAACAAACTGTTGCATAAGAGACAAAGTGTTCCAGCCCCATCTCGGCTACTGAATGCGTTTAGTGCACTCACATCAATGAGGAGGGGCAGGCGAGTGATCCTCTGCATGGGCAGGATGAGGAAAGAGATCATGGGGAGATTCCGGCAGTCAGGGTGGCCCTCTATCCTGGTCAGCACCTCCTTGAAAGCTGGATTCTTGGACCTGCACGGGAGGAAGGAGGCAAAAAATAAGGTGCGAGGGGAAAAAATCAGCTAGAGGAAGAGCAGGGCGTGTTGGATCACATCCACGGTACGATAAGAACGTCTATTAGCGTGCGTTCGCTCGGTCACTTACACCAGCCTCTGCAGGGTTCTCTGCTGGTAGACCTCATTGGAGCAGTATGTGATGTAAGGGTCAAAGTTGGACTGGGCGTGCTTGGAGACGATGTCGCTGATGCCGTCGATCACTATGCTCTGCTGGTGTCTTTCCTCCAGTTCCTTGAAGAACCTAAACACAGAGGCGGGCGGTGAAGGGATATTATGTCAGGGACTTTACAGTATACCATACATGGCAAACAGCTGGAGCGCGGAGCATTAAAACGTGAGTCATGGCCCACTGAGGAAAATATAGGATACAATGACAGATACAAAGTCAGGAAGGCGGGAAGTGCGGCAAACACTTCTAAAACCCGATCACAAAAGAGGAACTCCCCGCCACTTAAAATAGACGTAGCCTACCATTAAACATAACACGGAGGCTTTTCCTCTTCCTGAGCACCAACAGATGGCCAGTTTAACAGCACGCCACAGGCCCAACTTCAAGAGGACGAGTGTTTTGCATGAGCGGACCGAGGTGACAAACAGGAAACTCTAGCACAGGACACAGGACGCTGACCTTGACCGACCGGACCAGGTTTGAGCCCATCTACAAAAGACCTTTAGAGCTCCTATGTAGTCACATCCCTACCTACTCTACACACACACACACACTGAGGAGCTTTGACTATCAATAGGAAACAATGTCAGCTGCAACCATGTAGCCTTGTGTCCATGCTTGACCCAGCCCCGTGAACTATACCCTTCATAATGAGGGCATGACATACTAGATAACAACAAAAAACACAGACATGAACGGGTCAAGGCTGCAGAAATTCTGTCTGCACTACCTCCTGAGGCAAAACCCTAATGACCTTAACAATGGCATGCTGCCACGAGGAAAAAGGTCAAAGTAGTGGTGGACAATCGGGGTGATGAAAAAAGCAAAAAAAGGAAATAACCCAAAAGTGTGGCACTGATCAAGAACTCGAAATGAAAGTGAAAGAGCCCCACCAGCAAGAGGAATGAAACTTTTATCAGAGAACTGCAATCTGTCACGGCGTTCCTCCATGTGAACTGCGAGTATTATTAATTAAGTGCATGAAGTCAATGTAAACATGATGAGAGGCACACCTCCATGTGAAATACTCATCTCACCATTGCACATAGACTAACAGGAGAACCCACGGAACCTGTTCCAAGTAAAACATCTTGTTTAACTAGTGCTCAGAGCAATGTTGTATTTTGGGATTTAAGTGCATATGAGTGGGGAGGGTACAGTTTCACACACTTGTTTTTTTTGTCCTGTGTGGCCTTTGTATAGGAATGAGAAAGGGGAGTAATGGGATGCAGCGTGTCTAAAAT
The DNA here is from genome assembly GCF_022458985.1 of Mugil cephalus. Lineage (NCBI taxonomy): Eukaryota > Metazoa > Chordata > Actinopteri > Mugiliformes > Mugilidae > Mugil > Mugil cephalus. The sequence continues at coordinate 10,658,733 of NC_061778.1, forward strand.
CACTATGAAATTCACAGAAATAAGCAGAGACACATCCAGATGAAAATAACCTTCAGATGAGTTTTTCTTTCCAGATAATGGAAAAAATCAATTATATTTGTATATGGTATACTTTTTTTTTTTTGGTATACTGTTTTCTGTGTCATTTTAATCCTCGAGCAAATGTCACGTGCAACGAATCCTCCACATGTATGCACACATTCTCACTTAGGCGAACGAAGCGGGTGAATGGTCTTAAAAACACTTTACACAATCGCATTTTTAGTCCCGGGGGAACCAACACCCTGGGCAACAGGAAAAGGATAGTTTGACCTCATTTCACGCTTAAAGATTTATTAACCCACACTTTGCTGCAAGCACTTGGCTCAGAGATAACACTTTAAAATTAGGGCCCGGGGTTGGTTTTCACTTGGCCAATGCTTTTGAATGTCCCAGTTGTGTTTGATTGTGTTAGAACACTGAAAGTCTTGAACTACGTTTAGACCAAACTAACGGTTAAACAAAGTGAACAACCTATAACGACGGACTTTTTGGACTTTTGCCACTGTAAACAAAGAAGAATCATGGACTGATTAGATTTGACAGTATTAACAAAAGGAAATGACAAGCACATTGTCAGAATGAACTCTGATCTCACAGAAAGGCACCCGGGGAAATTATATCACATCTAAAACTTTACAGGCAGAACACTTGGGGCAAGAAATTCTCCCTGTCAATCGTTTGCAGTGAAGTCTAGGACAGTAATTGCTGAAGCAGCACAGCTTTCACCAGGCTCAGCTTTCGGGGGCCTCTAAAGCATGAGCTATTCCATCAGTTTATAGGATCCTTGGAAGTTCATGGCTACCCTGGCCAGGAATGTCATTAAACAGTGCGCTGTAAAAATCATGACTGACAGGTAAACTCGGGAGGCTCGTAGAAGCAAATTTGAGCTATTGAACCGTTCATCAATTAAAAAAGAAAAGAAAGAGAAAAACAGTTCACTTCCGTGCTTGCAGGTATTTAAGAATGTTTATGTTAGAGATACAACAATACAATGTTCATGTTGACTTGACAACCAGAATGAGGCCTTTTGTTCGTTGTTGTGTCACTCACTTCTTCCCTGACTCTGTTTTCTGTCTATCAACATGTGACCACACACAAGTTCCCAGCACTGCCTGGAGATAATCCCTTTCATGTTGAGAACAGCTCTGACTACACAACACAAGAATAGCTGAGAGACTGGTACAGGCATAGCATAAAAAAAAAAAACATATTGAGACACGCCTCACGCGGGACGCACGGATTCGCCCGATTACGTTCAAACGAGACACTTATCCAGCTCATTACTCAAAATCCGCAAACACTGACGCATCCAGCGAGGCCTGCAAACAGCGAGCGGCGACCACAACAACTAACGCCTCGGCAGCAATAAAGCGAGCTACGAGAGAAAAACGCCCGCGCACGTACTTTTGGCTGGCCTCGTAGACGTCTGTGATGTTGGAGAAGAGGTGGTGGTGTTCGGTCTTGGTCATGGCCTCGCTGAGCTCCGCCGAGTCCTTGAACATGCGGATCAGGATCTCCAGGCTGTGGAGGTAGGAGTGCTCCGACGAGATCACCTCAAAGATAGCCTGAGGAGCGAAAGCAGCACAGATGTTACGCGAAATTAAAACATTCTGACTTCTGTTACCACCCCTTTGGTTTTGATTTAGTGAAAGGCCCCGTCATTAACAAGTGGCGTACCAGTCGGCATCCATCATGTTTGGAATGTCTCTAAACACATCATGAATTAGAGTTTGTCTTCCTCCTTCGCATTGCAATAGCAGCCCATGATGCAAGGGTGAAATATGTTTCCTACCTCTTGTCTTTTGCGTTCCTCTTGAGTCATCTGGTCGGACAGGCCGCTTTTCTTCACCTACACAGAAGAGACAAAAAATATAAGAAAGAATTTTAAAAGTCACGAAAAACAGAGTCACACTTGTCTGACGAGGTTTTCTCCCCCCCTACCCTCTGCATTTATAGCAGGGGTGTGTTTTGGCTGCTGCCCCCACACACAAAGAAAGACACACTTTGCATACCACAGTGAATAGGGAGCCCGATGAAGTTGATGTACAAATGGGAAAAGAAACAAGAAACTGCTGAATACAGAGGCACAGGGCGAGGGGAGGAAAAGGGGAAAATTTGTTGTAGCCACAAAAAAAAAATAAAAAATACACTAAACAAAACAGGCTACTCTTATGCTTTCAAAGTGTAATTTGGCACAAAAGCGTAGACGGGCAAAAAGAAAGTGAGCGAAAGAACCCATGTTGGTATGCGGCTGGCAGGTTTTGGTCCACAGATATTTAAATAAGGCTGAAACAAAGCAATGTTTGGGAATGGACCGGGCGTGGAGGGCTGTTGAATTAATCAGGCTGCGGCTTTCTTCCACTGAGTGTGAGGTTGAGTTGAAAGCACGCTTTCTCCTCCTTCTCGTGTTTCACCAAATACAGCCAATACGACCCGGGGCAAGTCCACACTGCGCCGCACCACCTCACACAAGCGATCTTTATCCCTTACTTCCACTAGTTTCTCGTCCTGTTTTTGGTATATGGTGACAAGGAAGTGATACCGCTCCTGGTCGGGCAGTATCTACACAAAAGTCCACTGCAAACACTGGGAACAAACAAAGCTGCGGCAGATCAAACATCACTGGCAGGTCTCCGGATTGATTACTTTCACGAGTACAGTCACACGTTTTACTATTACTTTCTTTTCTGTCAAATCTCCCTCCCAAAGACTTAAGTTGCTATTTCCCTGAAAGCTTTTAGTGCGCTAGCAACAACAACACAAACTGAACTTGATGCTGTTTCACACGGTGTGCCCTGAACATAATCAATTAGGCGTCATCAGTGTCGCCACAGTTACCTTGAAAAAGTAATCTAACCATTACTCTCTAACCATTACAGCTATTACTGTCTATAGCTGACACAAACTCAAAATAGTGGCAGTATCTCCAGCCCGAAAACACACTGTTGTTTACATTTGTGTCACTGGCATGAGTCGTCCTCATGCAGAAAACGTAATCAAAATCTTTAATCTGATTACTGGTTTGGAAGTAGCAACGTAACACGTTAGATTACTCGTTACTGGAATGAAGTGGTCAGATTAGAGTAACGCATTACCAGCATCATTGGGTATCATCATTTTTTGTTATTTATTTATTTTTATTTGTGGCTTCAATTTGTTTCCTGGTTTCACTTTCGACATCACCTTCGTGCCACGAGAGGTGGCGGCTCCAATGGTAATTCCGAGGAAATGCTCAATTTCTTGGATGTGACAGTTCATCCAACCGTGAATAAGAAGATGTGCGTAATAAGAATAAGGGAGGAGCTGATTGTCGGGAGATATGCCGATAAGGCACACGAGGACAACTTGTACATCTGGCTCTTGGCTTCACTGGAAATTTCCTGCCGCCCCACAACAACAACAATATCATGCCAGCATTTACTATGAAGTCTGAAAGGTGGCTCGCGATTCCCCAACGTTAAATCATGTGCTGTCTGGCCCGACACATTTGCACAGATGGACACAAACAAATCCACAGCTGTAAAACAGATGTGATGGAAAAGAAGGCTTATTTTAGAAGAGGCCTGGTACGGCCCGACTGTTCCAGTTCACCTCTCTGTCTCGCTGACAGAAAACGCAGAGACATTCCTGATGATTCTCTAGTATCAATCGAATTTCCCATTAACTAGAGTCTCTCTGTGTGTACAGACAACTATTTCTGAGCCAGTCATAACCGCTTCACCCTCTGCTGTGACCTGGATTTGCTCCCCACACTTTCCAAGTAAACAAACAGATGGAAATGACTTAGTAGAAAACTAAATTAGCTCAGTCCCATCCAATATATTCTGCCGTCCTTCAGTTCCACTCCTTAACTATATTATGTAATGCACATCTACCACATGTCTCCCTAGTGGCAACATTTTAAGCATATTTGCAGTCTGACGAGTACGCGGAGTTTGCCAACACTTTGGCATTAAGCCCAGCAGTGCTCCCAAGACTTCCTGTGGGTCTGGCTGAGCGTCTGCCTCCCAGCCTGCCCGAGTCCTAGAAGAGCTGCTCCTGTACTCCCTGATAAACAGAGGAAAGCATAAACGGTGGGAGGATGGGTATGGACTGTGGCCAAACTGGATATGACAGCATTCTTCGGAGCACTGGCATTCCAAGACTCCGCTGCAGCCACAACACTTAGCTTTCTGTCTTTGCTCAGGATGTTGAGGGTAAGAAGGAAGCTAAAGACGAAGAAGAAGAAGAAGAATGCAAGCTAGCATGGCTTTCTGTATGTATGCGTGTGTGTTATTATGTCTAACCACGGTGAGCTGGCTCCAGGAGGTACGTATGGGTCGATACTGCACCACAATGCCGCTGTCAGGTTTGGCTCCTCTGGCATCGGCATCCTCATCTGAATCGTTATGCAAGGCCTTCTCCTGGTAGTTCTGGTACAGCTCCTCTTCTGAAACGCAGTTTGTTTGACAGATGTATCGGTTATTGTTGAAAAAAAGAACAGATAACGAAAGAGTGGAGCAAAACAGATGGCATTTTCTCACCTTCACTGTCAAAGGTCCGCTGACTGACCAAACCTCTCTTCTTATCCGGACTCTGAAAAACAAAGCAGGGCACCAGTATAGTGCGAACTCTGAAAGGGACGCGCACACAGCCCTTAAATGAAATCGACTTGTGCACCTGTCCGTGACCTCCCTCATTGACCCACGTCTAATTACGGAGCCACTGTGTATTTAAGCGTGCATATGCGGGCACAGTGTCACGTTACGTCATTGTCTTCCAACAAGCGCCTTGATTGTTTCCTTGTAAGGCCTTGTCCCAAGTCCCGTTGCTGTTGCTAAGTTTGTTTCACAATACTCTGCCTGTGTCGTAATTTAACAATTTGGACTTTCAACCCACTAATACTGAAAATCCACGGCTTTGAGAATGATCAAATATAATCCTGGTAAAAAAAAAAAAAAAAAAATGCACAGTTATCAACAGGCAATATAAAACTTGTTCGGTAGAGCCGGACTAATACGTCTCTACATTTTATATACGTGTCTCAAGAAAAAGCACTGACTAAATTAAAGCTCTTCTTATTGGCTTCCCAATAAACTGGTACCCGTTTTGGACAAACAGATTTACCCACCTTGTTTTTCCCATTGAGTTTAGCCTTTTCCGTTCCGGGCCTCTTAGACTTCAAAGGCGTAGGGCTCGCAGGTTTGGTTGTCTCTGGGCTCTTTATCCTCAAAGTCCTAAGGCTCACAGGTTTGGTTGTCTCTGGGCTCTTAGGCTTGGCAGTTCTGGGGCTAGCAGAGCCAGAACCTGTTGGGCTAACTGGTGAAGCCATACCATTTATTTCTAGTCCCTTGGCAACAGGCTGGCTCAACAGTTGAGGCTTGGGATCTGCCTCCATACCTACTCCACTAACAACTGCTCTCCTATAGGACGTACTCCTCAAGCCTCTCCTTAGTGTCCCCGGGCTCTCAGTTTCTGCCCCCTCGCCGCGGCCCCCTCCCGTAGAAAAGTAAGTCCCAGTTTCCACCATGCTGAGGGCTTTCAACGCCCTCTTTGAATGATCCAACCCCAGCAGTCCTGCCAAACCTTGGCTTTGCGTTCCAGCGGGAGCTGCCTTGCACTGCCGAATATCAGACGCTAAACCCTTGGGAATAAGCTGCTGGGTGCCCATTTTCATGGCAGCGGGGCTGTTCGTGCTGAGAACAATGGACTGAGAAGGAGAGAGAGACGGGGAAAGTGATGGCGAGGGTGAGGTGGAGGACATGGAAGAAGATGAAGATGCATGTCTGGGTCCCTGTGAGGATGCGGGCGAGGGCGGCTGAGACTGTCGGGCTGGTGGCTGCGCCCTGTCCGCCGGCGACGGGGAGCGTGGGGTCGGGGGGTCTGAGGAGGTCAAGGAAGAGAGCGAGGGGATGCTGGAGGTGGAGCTGTGGGAAGGAGTGAGGGTGCGACAGCTCGGAGGAGACGAGCTGGACATGGATGAAAGGGATGAAATTTCATAGTGGTTGTTGTTAGGAGTGAGTGGAGCCTGGACAGGAGAGGAGGATTTTGGATGAAAAGCTTCAGGAGAAGGTGAATCCGTCCCAAAAGGTATCTGGTCTTTCCGTGAGTTCAAACTGGTCTGACTGCGTGCCTGGTTGTCCTCGAGGCACTTTTCAGACCATACGGTTTGTCCATTGGCAGTTTTTCTCCTGTCTCCATTACACACCCTATTGTCCAGTGAAGCGGATCTGTTATCATCGGATCTAAATTTGGACAGAGAGAAGCGTCCGTTGGAGAACTGCCCAATGCTGATGCTTCGAACAACTCGGGTCTTCCTTGAGGGTTTGTTTAGGACGTGCTTAAGCACCACAGTCTTTGTGTCAGTACACGCAGGCGTGACCAACAGTCTCTCAGCAGGCTGCCTCAAGGTGAAGGGACCTCTGCTGTCCTCCACAGGAAAGTCCGTGGTCATGACCCCATTACAGTGATAACTCAGGGGTCGCGTTTTGGATTTGCCCAAGTCCCGGGAGCTTTTACTGTTGTCCGTGCGTCGTCTCCACAAAGGCATGATGTTATTATTGGACAAATCTACATCATTACCAATATCCATGGTTTTTATTGAGTCTTCTTCTCTGTGCGTGTCCAAAACTGCGGGTCACAGGGCAAACACTGCAGGCCGGTAGATAACTTATGTCACCCCTAAAGATAAACAAAAGAGAGGAATGACAGTCAGTTTCTCAAGTTGCCTCAGTTTACTCATTAACAAGGATCCAATATAGAAACTGGCAGGTGAACTTTAAGAAACACACAAGGGACACTAGTGGTGAACTGAAGGCAAGCCAGAGAAAACAGCCGAGGGTTCTTTTGTATATGTTCATTGTGGTGAAATGCCCCAATTACAAGCACAAAGCAGACAAGATACTGTTAGCTGTGCGCAATTACTGTAATTTTAAAGGAAACAATGGCACAGAGTAACAGTAACTGACGTTTAAGTTTATATATATATATATATATTTTATATTTATCTTTGTATCTCAACGCAAGTTGTTCTGTTCGTGTGCGTCCCTACAAAAATATCTGTAAACCAACAGAAAGTTTTCTGATTAATGAGTAGAAGAAAGTAGTTTTGTCCAGCACGTTAATTGCTGGATACAAGCTTACCTAATCAGTCGATCCGCTGCGGTATGCGGTCATTGTACCTGCGCCGGCTGGAAAACAACCCTCTTTTGGGGGCGATAGCGACGATCAATGATCCCCCAGCATTGTACCGAAACCAAATGTTTGTGGAAGCGGAGCTCGGAGTTACTGATCAACTTGAAACTCGTGCGCGCAGTCGCGGACGCGTCTGAAGCGCCGCGGAGTGCGCAGAGGAGTTTGTACCTCACAAGAGTGGAGAGGAGGGAGGGAGTGACTGAGAGAAGCTGATCAGAGTGAGTGTGTGTGAGAGAGAGAGAGAGAGCGAGAGAGAGAGAGCGAGAGAGAGAGAGAGAGAGACGAAAACACTCCCGAATTCACAGAAACTCAAATCCGATGGATTTCAGGTGACATTTTTGGTGGCAACAAATACTATCTGACATGCTCTGCCTTTACAACAAAGTACTTCACTTGTGTGATAGAGGCGAGTTTAATCCACCTTAAACCCAATTAAATACAGAATATGTCTAAAAGAAAAATCTACTTTTGCTGGGCTATTTCTTTGCCTGGAAAAACACTGATTCTCTTGCCTTATTGCGTAAAGTTTCTTACGGTATTTGGCATCTAGGAGAACTAGTTCTTGTGCATTTAGGCAACTCTAAGTTCCACGGAGCCGTTACCTTCTGCACATTATCTGCTGTACTTGTAAACGAGCATAGTTTATTTTTAGCAACAATCTATGAGTTTGGACTTCAGAATTAATTTTGGACAGAGTAGCGGGTGTTGTGGAACAGAAAAAAAACATCAAACTGGCTTTATTTTTTAACTGGAACAGGTTTTGAACACACATCAACTTCAATTCACTCAGGCCTGTTGTTAAATCCCCTCGTTTGTGATCGTTGCTGTCGTGCGCCATCGCGTGGCAAGTTGTGCAAATTGCAACGGGCATACGCAGCCGTGACAAACGGTGACAAACAGTGATTAAAATCACATCAGATGGTTGTTGTGCAATACTTGTTGGTGCGTTTCTAGTAAGACGTGGTGGAAAGTACAACATTAAAAACCACAAGGGGTGTTTTTTCCCCCCTGATATTTCTATGCATACTCAAAGTGAGTGTAATCATTATTTGTTTGTTGTTTTTGAAGTGGAGGTTCTCTTCTATAGAGTGCAAATAGATGCTCTTGGAGGATTTATTGTTTTTCATTCCCATTCCAATCAAATGTGTTGCGCAGCTTGTATCTATGATGATTTTGTTTTTCCTTGCGCAATTCTGGGTGTGTGACAAAAGCGTTTTCTAATTAAATAAACTCAACAACCCGCTTTAAGTTCCAGAAACATAAGTCACATATTTACTGCTCACACGAAAACTCCGAAACCGTTGCCAACCATTTCAGAAGGGTTAATCGGGTCCTTACTGTAAATAAGCCTGTACTGGAGAAGGGTGTGTTGCGGCCTGTGTGGCTCGCCAGTACTTCCTATATTTGACCACTAAGGGGCGCGATTGTGTTTACTAATCAGCACACCTCATTTAAAACTGATGGGACTCAGAGGAGGCTTTAGGAAGTCTATCATCATTCTCTAGATTTGGCAGCCTATTATGTGTAACCTGAGTGCAAATTGTTTATAGCCCACGCTCTCTGTGGTTCCCGTCCAGCAGCAGATTAAGGGATGTTTTTGTTATTTCCATGTCTGACTCTTCATTAACAGAAGTTCCAGGGTGGGTATCATCGCACTGACAAGTATTAAAATGTTGAGGGTTACGCAACATCCTCATATAGGCTACAGACACAATTACACAGAGATGTACAAAGTTGCCAGTTCTGTTCCTCATAATGAAAATGGAAACTGAACCTGAGCTCAACGCGGGCCTGGAACCGATTTTTAAAACCGATGTCATCATTACTTCATTTTGCAGATTTAAATACAGTTGTCTAAATAATCCTGATCTTCTGTCTTGATGTTGATCACTTGTGAAATAAATTTGCCTCATAGATCCGCAGAAAAACTACCACCGCAGTGTTTGTCAAGAAAATCAAAAGCAGCATCACCATCATTATCATCATAATCATCAATTACTGCAAAGCTGTTTTTTATTCATTTCCATGCTCGTATTTGTCACTCAGGTCCCGTGAGACTCTTCCTCATTATGTTCTATGGAGGAAGTGCAGCAGCCTATCCTGTCGTATTGTTTACAAGAGCTATATGTTTCCTTGTGTTTGGTTAAAAAGAAAAAAGAAAAAAGGGTACTTCCTCTGTCATCACACAAGGAAGACACTAACCATTGACTGAAAGACCCCAGATGCGAGGCCCCTGCTCAGATGAAGACTGTAATCCCTAGTGTCCCTAGTCTTTGTGAAGGGGCGAAAAGAAACAAACCTTCATGGATCAACGGACAAGCAAGAATGGGGTGAGACGGTTGAAAATATGAGGAGTAACTGGTGTGTTCTTCACTAAGCTCTTTTATCCTCCCAGCTTCTCCACGTATCTGTGTTATTTTTGCCACACATCATAGATTGACCAGGTAAGAGCATTAGCTTCGTCCGTGGCCGTGAGCTTTTGCTTGTCTGAACAAGAGGCTGCTTCCAAACTGCTTGGGGGTTGAGTTAAGGTCAACTGATCTACCGTAGAAGAGAATGTGAAGAAAGAGTCGACGAAACTATATGGAAGAGAAATGTTACAAACTGATTTCTGTGGAAATTCAGATGAAAAATAAAGAGAAGTGTATTGTACAGAAGAACCTCAACGTCTTCTTGATTGGCTGCAGACATACACACTGATCAGGCGTAACATTATAACCTCCTGTCTAATATTGTGTCTTGAGCCTCCAAATAAGCCGTGACACATCATAGAATTGATGTGGGCCTTCTGAGGGGGTCCCGTGTTGTCTGGCAACACACTGTTGTTAGCTGTGCACCAGTTCATCTTACAGATATTTGATCAGTCTAGTGAATTTGGAGGCCAGGTCAACACCTCGTCTGGTCTAGTTTCCCAGCTGAGCATTGTGTTGCCACATGCTCGTATTCGTCACTCTTACTTACTTCCCCCGTCAGTGGTTTTAATGTTGTGGCTGATTCGCGTAGCGTTTAGTAGGTGCTGTTTTCAACACGTCGACATGCGCTACTCGCGAAGCCAAAACAAGCTTAGTGACGAGCTTAAACCGACGAGCCGTCAGACCTGAACCACCGTGAAGATTGTTCCTCTCTGTCATCTGAATGTGACTAATAAAGTGTTGCCACCGGTTGCGTAAAAAGCTTTGATGATTTCATGCTTCTGGACAAAAGCAAAGAGTGGAAAAGGGGAAGAGGTCAAAACTGTGATTCCCCTTGACTTAAAAACACAGCGGTGTAGTGTGATACGTTTCAAATAATTACAATTACGATTTAGATCCTTGTTTAAAGAAAATGATACGTAGAGTTAGGTCTATGGTTGTACATTTGCTTGTCATTATATCTGTTTGGAGGATAGGTGTAGGATTTACAATCATTTGCAGACAGTGCATTATGTTTGTATCCATATCTGTATCATTAATAAAAAGCCCAAATAAAAACTGTGTTCATGGACCAAACCATACGAATGTTCAAACACCCCTTAAGACGCTTTAATACTCTAAATGTAGTGCGCATTATGACAATAAAAGTATACCTTGTTATACCAAGTCCGAAGGATTACCGCCTTAACCTGCTTTTCTTTTTGTATTTAAGAGGCTTAACCTGTCGTGTTCAACCTAAAGCGTTCACCGCTGCTGTTTTCATTCGCAAGAAAAACGTCTCCGCAGCAGTTGTGAAATCGTTTTTTAGACGCACAGGGAAATCACTTGTTGCCAGTACAGACTAACATATGGTGTGTTTTTAAGTATTTACAGAAAGCGCAGCAAGATTCATCTCACAACTCATAACTCGCATTCTGACGAGGATTTCAGAGCTGCTCTCATTATCCCCGGCACTCATCATTTTCAAAGGCTTGCGAGCACCTCAGATGAAATCTCACTCATCCCCATTGTGCTGGGCTCGGAGGAAATTTCCCTGTAGGTTATCTCCTCTCCAAACTGTGAGAAAAGAAAGCCATCTGCATGTTTACATACTTGAAGACTTAATCATTTATCCGGCCTACGACGAAGGCGCGCAGCAGGCAAGGACCCGCAAACTCGTGTCAGTATCACTCCGGCCCATCTGATGTTGACAGAACTGAATCTGCGAGCAAAGTGATAAAATATGAGACGAGAACCGAGGGAAGTGAAAGCATGCACCGCTAGCGGGAGAATGGGGAGTCAGAAGTCAGAGTCTGTGTGCACAAATAGCTCGGATGACTGTGGTGCCTGTTGTGCAAAAGTGGCCTAGCATGTAATTCAGAGAGTTCAGTCGCGCACAATGGGCGCAGCGACAGCGGCGTGTCTGTTCGCAGGAATTCAGGGGTCAGATCGCTTTCTCATTGTGATGGAGAATAAAAACATCCTTGAGTAACGGTGCAACGGAGACAAGAAGTGAGACAGTTTTGTTGGACTCATCTTTGCCTTGAAAAAACAAATCAAATGCGACCTATTCAAACGTATAAATACGCTTACAATATCCCATAGTCTCTTCTTCTCTGTTCACCTTGAGTTACCTGCGTGAGTCACTGCTGCCAAGTATGAACACTTTAGTCATAATACAGATGCACGCAGTACATTGCAACATTCCAGAGCTTTCTGAGTCTTCTGGCATTTTAAAAAAGCCCTCCACACGTTGACCTTTAGTCAGCGTACCTCTCTCTTTCCCTCGCTCCTGTTTTCCCTCTGACTCACAGCCTATTGTACCTCTCCTACTCAGCGGTGCTGTTTGCTCGCTGTCCTTGCCTCCCCTCCCCTCACCCTTCACTGCCACCCACACGTCTCCTCATCCATCCTCTCAGAGAACAATGCAGAGGAGAGCTAACGACTGTAATTACCGTGGCGGCAAGTCGCTGAAAGAAAAGTGTGCGGCAATCAGGAAGTGCATTTTGGAAGCCGGAGTTGAAGGAAAAAAAACAGAAAGAAAGAAAGAAAAAAAAAGCTTGTTTAATACATGTATTGATCACATTATGCATGCATAAGCCGCGTGCAACAAAAAAAAAACTGGAACAACAGCTCACTGCGTGTGAGTGAGTTCCCTTCAGCTGAGTGCCCCTTCATGCACATACCCACCCACAAAAGAGCATTAATGCAGCGGGCCCGTCTATGTACAGACGTGCATATGGAGCCAACACAGGGGGGGCATCTGCCACATATACACGCTTTGAACCCAGGCTAATCACCATGGTTACAGGCCTTTTGGCTTGTGCGGATTGGCTGACGTTCCTGCAGTGACCCGTGATTGACTCTCCCCCGTGGGCTCTCATTGGCTGTCTGCCCCGGGATGATGATGTCACCGTAGTTGGCATGTTGCAGTAGATGTGGCATTGAGACATGCACTGCTGGGCATGGGTGGAGAAGGCAGAATTAGATCAAAGCTGGAGGTGACAGCTGAATAATTCTCGGTTTTAGTGTCCTGACAGTGGAAGTGTAACACCCAGAGGTGTCCGGGCTCGGTTTGAATCAGACTTCCTGATAGATTAGCGGGGATGCTTCAGAAATATTGCATTGCCCGGCCAACTGAAATAATGCAAATTATAAACAGTAGAAGGCATATTTAGAGAGAGTGAGAGAGGAGCACACTTGCAGTTGAAGATGCTTGAATTTCCGCTTTGAAATGTGGTTGACCTGTTTGAAAATTAATATAACAAAGAGAATGTTGCATCCTTGAATCCTTCTTATTTAGATGCATGAGTCAATGAACTGATCTGTTCTATCTGCCATCAACAAGCATCTGCTTAATGCTTGGACAAGACAGAAATAAAAAAAAAAAAATGAAGCACAGTCCATTGAATGAACTGCAACTGAAGGGGGTGTTACTAAAAGCCACAGTGGAGCTTATTGTGTTGCCATGGATTTTAGCAGTAAAATGATAAAGATAGAGGTAGAGTATCTCAGTAACTCAAGAAACATGAATAACAAGCAGAACACAGAAAAAGCTTGTTTTGTTTTGTATTGTTTTTCTTTTAAAGACGTTTTTATGTTCATGCACAGTTAATTCCCAGTGCGGCTTGCTTTGGTTGGAAATGATAAAAGTTTACAGTCATGCTAGTAGCTCATGCTAACATGCTTACGATGACAGTACTAACACAAGGAAGTGAGTAGATTTACAGCTTAGTTAAGAAGAACACTAACATTTGCATGTCTAACATTTTGTTTGGTATCTGTGGATCAGGCTTGTTCCAGTGCATGAGGATGGTGTCATTGCTGTGGGGTGGTGGTGGTGGTGGAGTCTTTTCTGGTCTAGGTGGGTGTCAAAACGTTTCCAGCAGAACATTGTACAAGATGATCAATGTTATTCAGTTCTCCTGTCAGAGTTTTTAATGTTTTAATGCTAAATGTGCTCTTGCAAGTTTTATTGCACTTCAGTCTGTCCTTTTTTCAGCTATCCCGCCCCAACTCACTAACAGGCTTCCAGTTGTCTTCGAACCTTGTGACCCCACCACTCTGCTGCTGACTCATCCCGAACCCCGAGTCCAGTAATTCACCCAACCCCACCCACCCCCACCCCTCGTCCCTCGGCATCCGCTTCAGTGAACCCATCAAGTCAACTAAATACTCTTCTCATCTTATCAAAGCTGCTTAATGAAGCCTTTAATTAAATAAAACAGAAATGTGTCCTCGCGTCGGCAACCCCACACCTCCTCTAGATCTGCGGCTCACGGAGCCACTGGGGCTAGTCTGGACAACGTTTACGGGAGGATGAGCTTGTGTGAGACATGAGGGTAGGAGCAGTTTACCTGGGTATTGTTTCAGAAAAGCCCCCGACGCCAGGTGTGTTTATGGGCCTACGGCATCTTCAGTGAGCTGTGGGTTTCAGTCAGTCTTGACTCACTGCCACAGTGTGGATTGCATTGCTGCTCACTCTTTCTTGGCTAAATTAAGCAATAAATACAAGAAGTAAAGAACAAATTCCAGCAATGGCAAAGATTAAAATGATTTCATTCAAATGCCGTGACACACCCACATAAGCACATACATACAATGTAAACATACACACACACACACACACACACCGGGAGGTCGAATCCAAAAGGAAGTTGGTGATAGCATCACTTCCTTTCGATAACTGTGGACTTGTGACTGTGGGAAAGAAATTGTGAACGTCTCCGTGACAAACTGAATCACACTGCCCAGAGGGACCGAAGTCGACACAGAGCCTTCGCTAAACCGCAAACGGAAACGCTGAGAAAACTGAAGAATCCCATTATGTCTGTGATATTCCTCCGGTGGAAAATCTCCCCGCGTCTGCTGATTCACCGTCGTATTTTATGTAAATGGCTGCACAACGGAGGCCCATTAGCGATATGTTGGCGGTTATTAGGGATAATTGCTCACCTCCGGGATCTCCTACAGCCAAGATGCAAGCCTCGAGGTCCGCACCTTTTACGTTTCTCCGTGCAGAAACGCACACGCTTACAGTTCAAGGCACAACGTGTCTTGAGGGGGACAGATGGAAGGGGAAAGATACTCACCAGAAAAAAAAAGTTTATTGCGGAACAGAAAGTGTGAATGAGACAAAAGCTGCAGGAATGCTGGTGTATCGTAAAGCGACTGTGCATCTGTGTGTGTTTGGGCTGGAGGTCAACAAACAATGACAGCAATTTACCCTCTGAGGATAGGTACAAAGAGATCTTTGTTTAGTTTTCTCACACATGGTGCATGAGCTCAAACCCGGCTGACAGGTACGCAGGAGGGGGGCACAACCATGTAACGGATTTTTTTCCTAAACTGCACGGTAAGCGCTATCTTTGTATTGGAGACAAACGAGGAAGCGGCTACACATCACAGACACACACACACACACACACATGCACGAGAAAGGGCCGCATCTCTGTCCCTCTGCAATTAAAGTCTTAGTCATACTGCGCCAAAGGCTATTTCAGTCCTCTTCCAGCCCAGTTTCCTCAGGCATCTTCATGGCGTGTTTTGTCTCTTTACATATTTCCCTTTTCTCCTCTTTCTTTCCCTTTTTCTTGGTGACGGGGTTGTGAGTCAAAGTCCACTGATGCTTAGTACTATTGACGCGTGCTACTAGGCCAATCTGAACTCTCAAACTGGCGGCGGTTGAAGAGCCTGTGACTGTGTGCGAGTGCTTTTTGAAGGACAGACAAAATTGCTCTTTTCATTCAAAGCATTCTCACCGAGAGGCAGAACGAAAAAAAAATAAAATAAAACATCATCCAGTTTGACAACTCACATCTGTCTGACACTTGCACACAACGCACTCAACGCGACTGTCCTTATAAATCACTTATATATACATCCATCCATCCATCCATCCATCCATCTCACACACCTCGCTGTCTTGTCAGTCAGCCATAACACAGAGAGGCTCTGTGAATAGATCCCTCCTCTGCGTCTCTTGTCAGTCTTCCCTCCCACACCCTCTCAGCTTGCCATGGATCCACTGTTCCTGAGCGGCCCAGAATATCACGGAATGACAGTTCTGCCCAACATGCCACGTCTGCCGCTGACAAATTTGGCAGCAGCCCGTTCTCTATGATCTGCTCACATCATCTTCCTCCCAGGCTAAAGTCCCTGTGGTTTCAGCTGGTATTCAGTCACCACTCGTATTTCTTTTTCTTTCGCACTGGTGTTATTGACCTTTCTTTTTCACGCGAGGGTCTATGTTTCCTTATTCACAGAAACCCTGGTAAGTCTTGGGACAAAAACTGCACGCGGCAGCTGAAGGAGAGCCTTGACACTCGCCAACTTATCAATTCCTTCCGGCACTAGTGACACATTATGGAGGCAGCACGGTGGAAATTTTCTCCAAATGTGATTGTCTGGAAATACCCTCCGGGATGTATTGACACAGCGCATGCACTCCAGAACTGAGGCACTATGAAGTCACTGTCACATGATCAAAATCTGCTGGGTGCCGAAGACATTTACAATAAATGGTTTAAGACGCCTTGCCTCCGCGGAAACCATGATATCATCGGGACCTCATGACTGACATCACTGACAACTTTACCCCCTCCACTGCAGTGTGACTGCAATGATTTGGGATCTGTGGGGATGAACGGTTAAAGCAGGTGGATGTGTTTTTTTTTTTTAAGAAAAAAAAAAAACCTGCAATGAGTTCATCACTGAAAGGAGTGAGCTCATGTCTTGACTGTTAAAGCGGTAGTCCTACATAAGAAAGGTAACACTGGCCACTTTTTAGGTGGATATCTAAGCAGTGGTGATGGTTGTCGTAGGAGGAACGAAGGTCTGCATCCCTCTGTCAGTGTTGCATTGACTGAGAAATCTGTCCAAGTCAGGATAGAGGTGTGCCGGCCATATCCTCGTGGCTAATGCAACTAATGCAGCTGCAGCCTTAGCTTACCTTCTATCTCCGTGCTTAAAATGAACACCCTGGTTCTCTATGTGAAAATCAATACAAGGTACATCCATTGTCCATAACATCCGCTGAACTCTTACTGAAGAATCCAATTGTTGTTTTGGTAAAAAATAAGCATGTCAGCATGTAGAAGCTGTTCGTCTTCTGTGAACCACAAATGTCACTGGTTCCAGGAAGAGCAGATTTTGAAGCTGATCCTCAGAGATACGATGCAGTTGTAAGTTAGACGTCACGCATCTAAAGTTTTGCATCATCACTGACATATACAGATGTAACATATCTGTAATTTTGCATCTAACAAAGCTGAGCTACTGAAATGTAATAAAAATAACAAAACAATAAATACATCACAGTCACATTGTTTGTTACAACCTTACCACCTGTTAAACGGAGATGTGTGTGTTCTGCACATGAGTGGGATGTCTGGTCTAAAGTGGTCCTCCACATTTGTTTCATTACAGGATGTTTTTGAAAGCATTACACAATGCATACAATTCACAGAGAGATGTTACATATTAAAATGAAACGGCGGAATCAAAATATAGTGTGCTATAGCAATTAAAAGTTGCTGTAGGACACTGCTCAAGCATTTTGCATGCACTTTAAAACGTACACGAAATGTGCACGCGCGTAGTGTTATTGTTGCATAATGTCATCACCTTCTCCAGGTATCATCTTACTTGTAAATATATAAATATCAGCCCATATAACCTGTGTGGATTACTTAGAGAATGACCAGTGGACAGTGGACAGTGATCTTGTGAAGCTTTTGTAAGATATTTGACAGAAAACATGTGGTACGAACAAGACAAACCAATGCTTCACAACAAGGGGTCAAGCTTTGCTTTCAAAGTGTATTTGTGGAATTTACAGTGATATCACAATTCCCTAAAGTCAGCTGCTCGGGGTTGTCAGGCTGTTGATGAGCGTCTGGGATCCTAGTTTTTTTGCTGAATAGCCTGTTGAATCAGTGTGACAGTAAGAGACATCACTCACTGACTGGATGTGCAGCTTAGAGAACCGGTAAAGAGAAATTACAAAGAATGTCAACGTCAAGAGGGAACACTCAGAAGGCTCCGGAAATATTTCTACGACATGATCACCATGAGTTAGCAAACCGTACTCCGACTGGATCACTGTGTTTCAGGAAATGCCAGCTCTGTACAACAATTTGTAGCTCTTTATGGCCTCCTAACTTACTTGCTAGTCCTCGCCATGGTTGTCAGATATACACTAGTTGTGTTACAATAGTCTTTGAGGTGTGTTCAAGTGCAACATTTTGATCCAGACACAAGCGACGTGGTGTCTCACACAGCAGTCCTTTGTTGCAGGTAGGTCTTTAAATTTTTGGTGCGCCCCAGTCTTAATATGGTAGTAGCCTCCAATGTACTCACTACAATATAGAGTCTAAAGCTTCTGTTTAAGAAGGAAAGTGGTTTGCTAACAATTAAAAGACCAAAGTACTGAGAGTCTATGACAGCACCTATATCTATATATAATTATATATATAGGACATAAACTTGTAAATGCCTTGTTGCATCTTGTTTCGTGTCAGTCATGTAATGAGTGGTGCCATAATGCAGATGAATGCTCTTTATCTCAGGACAACGTAAAAGCTCAGCAGGCTGACACTTAACACACCCACACAGCAGCAGAGAGAGGCAGGAAGGAAAACAGAAATCAAATATTTACAACGGATAGATAGATAGATAGATAGATAGATAGATAGATAGATAGATAGATAGATAGATAGATAGATAGATAGATAGATAGATAGATAGATAGATAGATAGATAGATAGATAGCCCTCATTCCGATCGTCGATTTTTTGTTTTCCTTTCAGCCTTTTGCAATACGTGATAAAATAAAAAGCCTCGGGGTCCAGAGGACTCTAATCTATTTTCCCTGCTCCTACACACTGTGAGTCATCTATCTACACTCAGCTAACCCCTCCTTTATGCACCTCTCTCTAAGGATGGTGCACTGAAAGAGAGCCTCCACTCCCAGACGAGCTGTTTGACTGTGAGCCCCACAGACTAATGGAGCACTTCACCGTGACATCCCTTCACATCACAAACCTGAATTTCGAAGCCTGTATGTAAAACGGAGCGCGTTAGGGTGCATTTGCCCGTCCATGCCTATGGATTACAGGTAGTGATTGAATCAGTGCACCAAGCTACCAGCAGCTTATTGCAACATGAAAAGAAAATCTGTTACCTGTGTTATTCATTCGTCATGAACACGCACAAGTTGCTCGGTCTAATTTCGGTAAGTGAGTCAGAATATTGAATAGAGCTCTTCTCTGAGTAACTGCGCTCTGATGATTTGCAGGAGCTTCATAGGGTTTTTCATCCTGACCTTTCATCCTGTTGATCCTCTTGAAGCTCTTTCTAATTCTCACCAGTGGTGCAACTGATTCTGTCTTCTCCTGCCACAGATCAAGCATAACATTACGGCCACCGACACTGACTATCTGCTGGGAAACGTTTGGACGTTCTGGCATGTGGATGTTACTTAGACATGTACCACCCACCTAGACCAAGCATCTCCACCTCATAGCAATGACACTCCTTGATTGCAGCAAATTCACTGCATCTGTAGGATGCACTGGAACAAGCCTGATCCACAGAGGCCCCTCCCCTCAAACCATAGGACCCAAAGGACCCCCCACTAACAACATCCTGTTGTCAGACACCACAGGACACCCCCAGAAGACCCATGTCTATTCTCTGATGAGCCAGAACTGTTGCGGAGGCAGGGAGGGAGACCTATACAATATTAGGTCTGTTTTTATGCCTGATTGGTGTATCGCTAAATATAGCACATTGTTAAGAAAACAATACTGTTTCCTATGTTTAAAGACGGTGTAATGTCAATCTGTGCCTTGTACTGATCCTATCAAATTCACATTAGTCAGCCTTCTCATACCCTAAAAGGGTAATAATATCACACCGTAAACAGTAAATATCTAATTAGCATTTTAATTGCACTCATTATTTGACTACTAAAGTCATCTACTCTTACAATTAGATTTAACGTTTAATTTAAATGTTTCAATCTTCTCTTCTCTGCGCTTACTTGAAAATTTTTATGCAGTAGGTCTGGAGTCAGTTTTCACTCTATTAGGTTTCCCATAGCCACAGCTAGTGGGTCCAATAAAGCTCAGCGTTAAGTTCAGTCAGGAAGATCTGATCCTCACTTATCCTCTTCATGTTTTTACAACTAGACGACTCTAGTAGCTCCAAGTTTAGCCTCGCAGAGTTTGCCACGATTGAACATGTCGAAGTGTCTTTGACACACCTAACACCTCCAGCCTCCAGTTCACACCACCAGGGTGTAGACATCCCCACTGGGTGCAATCGCCAAAGAGTCTCACATTTCTCATAATGTACACATGATTAATAAAATCATTGCTGTACACTTAGAAGGAAGTCTCTCCTGACTGAAGTCCATTAACAGCCTCATTTACTTATTTCTTGGAGGGGGAAAAACACAATAATATCACACAACTACAGCAGCTACAGTGCAGCTAGCCTCCGATGAAACAGGTCCAGCATCTCTCTGGTTTCAGAGAGAGACAGCGTTCATGGAAGTAGCTCTGCCTCGTAAACCTGAAGCATTTTTCCTCGCATTCATGTGTGAAATTGTGTAAAAGGAGTTCCGCGTATTAAAATGCCTGTGCAGAAAATCGCATTAACAATACACAAACGCTGCACTTGAAACCCGAGACTTGGACGCAGAACAGAGCGGGGTCAGTGTGTTTGTGGGTCTACGACAGGGCCTCCATTCACCAGAACACAATAGTGCCAGCTAGTACAGTCAGCCCACTGTCCCGTCTGGTGGCCGAATGGCAGAATGCAGACTGACCTACAGTATGGCTCCTCTCTCTTTGCTCCCTTTTTTTTTTTTGTGGGTACACACTCATTCACACAGAGCAGCACAAGAGCCTACTCAGTCCAGGAGTGAGTAGAGGCATTCATCAAGGCGAAAACAGTGAATTTTGGGTAAGCGTTTGGCCAGCGTTTGACACTAAGGGTGAGGGGTGAGTGCTCGAACAAGCCCCGCATTACATGTGGCCACAAACGGCCACGCAAATGTGAAGGCGCACCATCCCACCCTGTTTCAGTTTCCTGTCAACGGCTACAACAGTATCTGCCTGCAAGCTGTGTAACCCAACCCAATCTTATCAACTGCAGGCTCAGACACAGCCACAAAACTCTGCAGCATGTGAGTGTGTGTGTGCGTGTGTGTGTGTGTGTGTGTGTTCCCCAGGAGGCATGGGGAATGAATTCACTTCACAGGAATGCACAGCTGAGTCTGAGCGTTTTTACATCAAAACACTACTGTATGTCCCCCCCCCCCCAACCTTGTTTCTCATTTTTTCTATTAAGCTTCGAGTTTTGCTGAGGTTGAATTTACTTGCTTTGCTTGTTTGTGGATCTCAATGTCCCCACGGTTGATAACAACGTCAAGAAAATGAACATTTTATTGTAAAAAATATCTTCCCTTTAATAAATTGCTTCCGCCAGCTGGGTCTTCACGTTTTTGAAGCGGAAAAGGCAGGGATTGAGGAGATGTGTTGTGTGAACGGCGTATCCTGCATTCGCACTCAGAGAAATGTGACGCTATTTGTGTTTGGCATCAGTTATATATATAAATCTCAGAGAGGCTCGACTTCCTGTTGCAGTGGGAGTCGGTGTGTTGAAAACGTCGATTCAAAGACCTTTATAATCACATATACACAAAGGCACGAAAAAAAAGAAAAGAATGAGAGCAATTGGAATTAAATAACATTAAATAACATTAAATAACGTCCCCCATGCACTTGAATTGCGATTCTTGTCCGATTAAATGTCATCTAACCATAGATGTACTCCTCTGTCACTGCAGCTGTTGCGCTCTTAAGAGAACATCTCCATTTTGTCCTGGCTTGAACACTTACTCTTTACCGCCTACAGTTCTCTGAAAATAGACAAATAACCCACAGGGAGCACTGAAAGACACATTCAGAGCTCTGCACCTTGAGAAACAGTAAATTGCCTTTTGCGAACCATGTTGCCGTCTCCCCGTCTTAATTCTCCTCCGTTTTCTCGCACGCTCCGCAGCGTGCACACACGAGAATACGCTAAAACGCAAACACCGAAACCTGTGAAACGATTATTATTAGGCTTGGGGATGGGGACGTGATTGAAGCCGCTTGATGCCCGCCACGCGCGGATTCCTGCGCAGGGGCCTGGAGACGGGCATTTTCGTCACATCACCTTCTCCACAAGCAAGCCCCGGCCTGAAAGCCTTTTTATTATGGAGCTTTACTGCGTGTTAGATTAGTGCGTGCGTGGATGTTACGTGTGCGACAGAAGACGTAGGAAATGCCATACAAAGGTTGCCTGCAAGCCACACATCCGAGCGGAAAATAAGCAGAAGGTAAATCTCGCCTGAGAGATTTGCTTTTAGGAATAAAATGCCACAACAGGTTGTTACACAGAGCCTTAGCTTACAGATAACTTGCATTTTCTCAACAGAAAAAATGATATATATCATATCGTGAGCAGGTCTGTGCTGGTCCACAATACCCACAGATCTCAGTGTAATTATATACTGTATATAGAGGGAGCGGATTGAGATACAACAGACAAGTGCAGACAGCACCAATTAAATGGTGGTTTAAGTGTGTTGTTGTCATGGCGACTAAGCTAGTGCTACCTCTGAAATTCTGTTTCATATTGAATGCGGTCGGTTTTGTTCCTGCGCCCGTCTCTTTATCCTTAACCTCCCCGCTCGGCGCGTCTGACTCTCGCTCCATCCCTGCCCCGTGTCCTTTTTCTTCTTGCTGCTCTGAAACATCAAAATCACACTTTGCATTTGACCACCCTCCGCACCTCCTCGTCCCCGCGCACCGCCCCGTTCTTTGTGCGGCTCTTTGCATTCCCCCCTTCCAGCTGTGCCCTCATCCATGTTACCACGTTAGACGGCTGGCAGACACAGTGGCACAAGATGCAGTGGGGGTGGAGGATTTGTGCTACGGGGGAGTTTACAGTCCCCACCTCCCCCCTCAGCCCCACCACCACCACCACCACCTCCGCCTCCGCCACCAACAACAACAAGTCATTTCTAGAGGAAACCGCCTGTTTCATTGTTTACCTTGGTGTTCAGACACACCAGAGGTAAACGGTTTTATGTGATCTGTCTAATCTGGGAGAGAAAGCCTGGCTAGAGGAGAGGCGTGGGAGCTTTGGAGTGTTTTGATTTTAGTGACCTTCCCTTTTCGTGCAGTCTGGCTCCGCTGCAAGTCTACGCAGGTACCAAACACAAGCAGACAGGAACAAGCAAACAAAACCTAAGGATTTTACTGGCGTGGCTGTCAGTTTGGCCGTCTTATCGACAAATATATACGCTTTTCAGGTGTGGAGTTACTGCTGTTGTTTTCCCATTAGTTCCCAAATGGTGTGTAAATCTTTTAACACACCACAAATGCTGCACTAATTACATTATTAGTGCTGTAATTCTTCTTTTTTGTATAGTTTGGAAAAGAAGAGGAAATTAGACGATCAGGTTGTAGTTGATCCAAATGTCGCACCGAATTTGGAGCCGAATATAAACACATCAATAATGATGATATCTAAAGGTGCAAAAGAAAAAGTCGTCGATGTGATCTGAATAATGGCTGATCTGGTGTTAGCAACTGAGGGGCTAAATCTAAGAAAAAATGGAGGTAGAGAGAAAGAGTCACGACATGCGAAGCAACAAATTGAACAGACAAACTTCCGCTCGGGCAGTTGGCTGTGTGGGAAGAAGTTGACTTTTGCACTACATCTCAGGAAAAGGCCTGGTGACTCAGGTAGGCCGGGGGCAAAGAATGTGAAAGAATGTGATGTAGACAAATATAGGCAGGTAAAAAGCAAATCAGCCAGAGAGGAGAAGGAAGAGGAGGAGGAGGAGGAGGAGGAGGAGGGCAGCTAGACTGACAGATGAACACAAGACAGGCCTGTTGGGTACCGCCGTTATACAACAACAGACGTGACGGTGCAGACTAATTACAACGCACAATACAAGTACATGATAGCGAGGCTGGGCTAATTGTGTGGAGCATGTGTGTGCGTCTGTGCACTGGTGTCTCTGCTGCCTTTGCATGCGGGATTTATCTTTGCCCAGCAGGCAGTGTTGTACCATATGGTCCATGGAGGAGATATTCCTAACGACACACAAACACTCACACTTAGACACAAAAGACATGTAGGTTCACACTGGAACATTTACACACAAACAGACACAGAGAGAGAGCGAGAGAGAGAGAAAATGTGATGGAGAGGAAGAGACAGAGAGTCATTGGTAAGCAACATCGAGCCATCTGTCCACCCTGCATTGCCGAGATCCACAAATCACAAACCAAACAATAATTACACAACGACGAGACGAGCGACGAACGGCGTTTGCTGACGATGTATGCAAAACGCGAAGGCTTAAATGGAACGGGGCGAGGAGGAGAGGAAAAGCGGGACGAGAACGTGAGACGACAAGCACTCAGAGCTCTGTCTTCTTCTATTCTCCAGACAGTATGAAGCAGCTGAAGAGATGACAAGATGCTCCTCTCTGAATTCCCCTCAGACAGTAGGCCGTCCGAATAGGAGGGGAGGGTGGAGGGGGTGGGGGGGGGCTGGCTGGAGGTCCGCTAAGCCCCTCAGAGCCCATATGGTCTGCAGGCTTACACACCCTGAGATGACATGAGAAGGCAAGCCCAGAGGCTAGATCCATAGACAGGAAGTTGAAACAGGAACAATGAGGAGGAGGAGGAGGAGGAGGAGGACTTGTTATGAGCATTCAGAGATGTGCGCTCATGAAGGACATGCTCTAGGAAAGGCATTATGCACATTAGCTCGTGTGTGTGTGTGTTTGGATTGCTAACTGCCTGCTATGCTACGCAGCGGGGGTTTGTGTGATCAAACTAACTCTACAGGATATGTGACATGTCTGTTTGTGCATGTGTCAGGGTAAATAAATAAAGAGCGGTGACGACTCTGTCATGGCCCGACGCTGAGACTAACAGCATTAGCCTGAATTGGATACCTGCAACGTGGGCCGTGCCTATCACACACAACACTGCATCTCCTCCCTGCAACTTCCGTTCTTCTTCTCCTCCTCATCTATTGTTGCATTTATCTATTATGTCTTATTTACGGACTCATTTTTGATTGCTTTGGACAAACTGTCGCTGTAATGTCTTGGCCTCCCCGCCGTATTAATCGGACGACATCTCATTACAGCCGATCACACACTCAGTGTATCATCATCATCTCTGGAGTCAACACCCAGCGCCAGATTAAAAGAGAATTAAGGGAGGTAATTAATACATTAAAGATGGGATGTGCATGGATAATTACCAAGAGAGTCACATGGTTTTTCGTCCCCCTTTTCTGTTTGAGATTAATGGCTTTCTTGATAGCAGAGAGAAACTGGAGCGAAATCTGCAAAATCTGTAAAATCTGTAAAACACTTTAGCTAACGTCAGCTCATAAACAGGAAAGCTACCTAGATGGTCGTCACTTTGATGTGGTGTGTTTCCAATTCACGAAAGTTCACACCCTTCCGGATATGCACTGTTCTGACTCAAAACTGAAAATATGGTGCTGACAACACAACCTAAACATTCAAAGTGAAGCCGCGCTGTGTTTGAGATTTGCTTGTGATTTTATGGGATTCCATTAAACTAATGAGGAGTGAAAAGTAATATTTAAAAATGTATTTATTTTTTTTTTAAATCTCATCAAATATGTGAAATACAGTTGTTTTCTTTTTTGCCAAGTGTTAAAAGATCGATACCAGCCTCAAATCTGCTTGCACCTGGTCAGCTTAACCACATCATAAACATTTGTAAGCACTGCCCTTCTTTAAAGCTAATTTGTTCAAAGCTAAATTCATGCTTCTGCTTTGTATTGACACCATAGCCTAGACCTTGTCCTGACATGTACCTAGACATAAATGTACCTCCGTGACAAGGAAGATTGTAGCAACTGATCCTCTTTACTTTTTGTCTATTGAATAGTGGTACAAACCATCTACTGAGGCATTTCTCTTTTCTGCAATGCAGTAAATTCAGTAAAAGTAATCAATTCCAGTCACTGTTGTTTGAAGTATACGAGGAAACACCATGCGGAGGCACAGAAATGACGTCGGAAACTAGCCCAAGCATAAAGTTACGACATGGGCTCTGCGGAACAATTGCACAAGTGTAATCTATAAAGATAAGGACTTTATGTCTCTGTGTACACAGGGTTATGGGGTTATGCGTTGGACCGCTTCTTGGCAGTGCCCAACGACTTCCGAGTCTTGCCATTATGTGTTCAGCCAAGAAATAGCGCGTTGGACAGATTTACTCTGTTGTTGCTGTTTCCAGTCTCTGTGCAAAGCTAGTGTGCTGCCGCTGGATGTGGCTTCGCATTCACCTCGCATGCGGTTGGGAAAAACAAGTTCTGGAACTGTAAAACAAAAAACACGCCCTTGCATCATGCAGCCTGTTCAAAACTTGGGCTCGGAGGATAGGCTTGGACATGCCCCGGAGGAGGGAAGAAGAGAGAAAGAGAGAAGAGAGAAGAGAGAAGAGTGAAGGGAAAAGGAAAAGAGCTGCACAAGGACCGACACTGAGTCACACAGCGGGACAGGAAGTCTTAGATGTAGACACCCTTCCTTCCTGTCAGCACACTGATCACTAACACTGGACACCATTCAGTCTCACATCACATGACACATGTGACAAGTATTATGGTGCACAGTACCATGTGTTGTATTGTGTGTATGGTTTGCAGCGGAGTGGTATTCTTCTATGTGTTGCCCGTAGTAACCTAGTTATCGAAACTATGTGATTCTGTGAGGAGTCTTCTCAGAGAGCTATGTAAAGATATAGTTCTCTTTTGGTAGAAGTTGATAACCAAATTACTTTTGTGTAAAATACCCAGAAATGAGCAGTGAGCTCCAGGTTTGTGTGCGACTCTGCATCCTCCCACCTGTTCACATGCCTTTTCAGTTATCTTATTGTGCTTGGAGCCTAACGAGACATTCACATATGAACAGGCTGCGAATATCATTTTAACACCTTCTTTGGAAGAAGTGCGGAGGACTGGATGTTATTTTCACAGGCAGATATTGGCTCAGTTAGATCACCACACCAAGAGTGTGATCCGTTGTAAAAGAGGAAAAGAAATGGCCGGAGTCCTCAAACAAGATATTAAAGCAAATCTCAGCCTCTGCTAACCGCTTAATCCTGCACTGGGGTCACGGGGGTTGCTGGAGCCTATCCCAACTGTCATCGGGCGGGAGGCGGGGTACACCCCGGACAGGTCGCCAGTCCATCGCAGGGCTAACACAACCTAACAACCACTGGCACTCACACACAGGTTCAATTTAGAATCACCAAGTAACATAAAAAGGGAGAAAACCCGCGCAGACACAGGGAGAACGTACAAACTCCACCCAGAAAGGTTGCAGCCAGACTCAAACCTGGACCTGATCACTGAGAGGCATCAGTGCTAACCGCAGAATCTGACAAAATTTGTTTAGAAACACACACACACACACAAAAATGCATGCAAATCCACCACTGCTGCAAGCTACATCTATGTAAATCCAACAGTAAAACTGGTTATGTTTACACTATTGAAATAATAGCCCCGTTAGAATATAAATGTAAATGTAACCTCATTGGCACACACAAAAACAGCATTCTGTTGTCAGACACCACAGGACACCCTCAGTAGACCCACATCCATCCTCTGATGAATCAGAACAATAATTAGGTAGGTAATCCATTGGTTGCTAACAGATGGAAATTAAGCCACAGCTACAATCTGGCATGTTTACGTTATTTATAATGTTCATTAATATGCTCTGTCCTTAATTTAAACAAAGTTATGCCTCGTCGGTGAATATGTGCAGGTTGTTTGTACCTTGTACTCTACTACCATGCACTACCATGCAGTTGTCTATCACACGTTTTAAGCTGTGTCAATGCAATGCCAAGGAACAATACAATCTGTGTAAACAATACAGATTTTAACAGGTTAAAAAAAAAAAAAAAAATCAAACATGAAAACGTTTCATGAGAAAGGAAGTGCATTGTAAGGGAGGCCCCGGGTATCCCAGTCAAGTGATTTGTAGAGAAACGCTGAATGTAAACAGCTTTATGAGAATAATCGTCAAGAATAATCGCCGCAAGCAGCAAAACAATGGCACAAGCTCTCCGGTTACTGACATGAAAATCATGACTTCCTATCCACTGCGAAGCTGGCAGCCACAGCGTAGCAGGATCCAGAGTCCAGCAATGTGGGTCAGTAGACAGGAGATTCCCAGTGTCACAGGAGCCTTCCACATCTCCACACAGGATATGAGCAATTTCCTCCAAGACTAGCTTCTCTAAAAGTCCCAGAAATTAATTCAATGTGGAGGGTCACATCTAGGGCATGTTTTATATCTTTAGGATATAATAGCTGCATCATGTGTGACTACTGTGTTGTTGCATGTCGGAACAGGTACAATAGCATGCGGGCATGACGTCCTTTCTCAACACAGAACCAACGCGGCAGTTTTTCGTCGAAAACGAAAGAGGTTCTTAGGATGAGTCATGGGGAAATAACCTGGCGCAACGTGTTAACACTGATTTAGCGACACACGCTATGATTATTCCGCGCAATGCCACACTTGCTTGCTGGTTCAGTGTGTTGAAAGTGTGAGGCATGTTCTCTGGCATTCTGGGTGTGGTGTTGTGTAATTTTACAGTGTAAAGTGAACAGTCAGCTGTGCCACACTCTCATCTGTCTGAGCAAACTTCCCGCAAGGACCAAATTAGGTAAGCGTTTCCGTAACATAACAAAGCGCGTTCTTTAAAAAAGGCAACAAGACAAACGTTAAATTAAAGAGCCATTTTGGAGTTTTTCCAAAAAAAAAAAAAAAAAAATGTTAATCATAGTACAATTACTGTCCCAGTGTGTGTGGAAGAAGTAGATCCCGACAATTTTTACCCACAGACTAAAAGAAAAATATATACCACCACCTTACTGTGCACACACACACTTATATACTTATATATATATGTACATATATAAACTTCAGCTGTTCTTTTGTAGTTGCTCTCTCCCACAATGTGCTTTTTGCTGCTCCCCGGTTGCTCAGGTTATAAAAGAGATGTTGCATAAACCGGTCTCTAGAGGAAAGTATGATGATAAATCTGGACTCGTAACTGGGCGAAGGAAATACTGATATTTAGAATTTGAAATTTGAAAACGCACAAAATTACCAGAAACATTATAAACAGACAAAACTAAAAGAAACAGGTGGTGGGAACTGAAGATTATAGAGTGAGGATGAAGGCTGGCAGGAAGCCGCTGTAAGTAAGGGGTAAAAATGATGGCAGAGGGGGAAAAACATATATATATATATATATATTGTATAAAAAGACAGGGGGAGGGAGGTCATGGATGTCACGGCATGTTAGTCAGAATGCTGAAGTTGCCACGACGATGACAGGAGGGCAACGCCAGGGTGGTAGGAGGCAGTCACATGACCCAGCGTCAGGCCCCGGAGGAGGATGCCACTAACCCCCTTCGCTCAACCACATTTCCACCAGATGGGGGGATGGAAAGGAAAGGAGGGCAGGGGGGAAGATGAAGCTCGGGTTGATAATATTCTGCGTGAAAACGTTTGCTTGCTTTACATCCCCGAAGGATGCAGAGGCAGGAACGCGTAAAGGGTGAGGACAGATTTAATTCACTAGAAGGCCGAGGTTCATGCCCCGCTGACATCCTGTTGTTGGTGGAAGTGTAAGCAGCAAATCGCCAACTCCCACCAGGAGCCAGCTCAAGTTAAAACTTAAGAAATCATTTACAACTTAATTAAAATAATCAGAATCACACAAAGCAGTGACAGAACAGGTCAGGCATAACATTATGACCACTGACAGGAGAAGTGTTCTGCTGGGAATCACTTGGATCCTACTTAGACATGTACCACCCACCTAGACCAGACTAGGCACCACCAACCCAAAGCAATGACACTCCTTCATGACAGCAGCCACCCCCAGCAGGATGCAGCCTGACACAGACGCACACACACAAAACCAGTTTAGGAATGACTAAAAAGCAAAAAAACAAAAGCAAAACATGAAAGACAGAACAAGGTGTTGACCTGGGTTTTAAATTCACTAGATCTCAAACTGATTAAGTATTTGTCGGATGCGCTGGAACAAACCTGAGCTCATACACATTTCAGTGAGAAATTTCTAACTTTTGAGCTGCTGAATGTTCCACTAGATTCACTATAGTCGCTAAAGCTTGGGCACAGTGGGGGTTTAGATCATTCTGTTCCCCTGAAACAGCTGCATGAAGTAGCCCAGAAATGAGACAAATGATACTACAGAGCTCTGTAAAACTTACAGAATTCAAATCTTTAAAAGATGTTTCTTATTAGAATTGATTGTGCAATCTGACTAGTGTCAAACTCCTAAGTGCATTTTTAAAACTTTGGGAGGATTTAACGCACAAACATGGTTCAGAGGCCGTTCCGTTGCTGTCGTCACGGCTAGTAATTTAAAAGTTTTACTTCGCTTTTCTGCGGTAGCACCAAACCCTTTGGGGAAATCACATAAATAGCGCTTACTGGGTCAAAATCTTGTCCCCTAAATGTGACATTGCACCAAAACGGCTGATGCGAGCTCATGATCATCCAGTGACATAATCAAAACGAGAAACTATTTGAGGCTGCACGCTTCCTTTAAGTCGTCTGACAGAAGGGAAAAAAAACAACAAAAAAAAAAAAACAGCCAGTCATTCCAGTGAGAAACCACACCCAGACCTCAAGAGCTACATCTGAAGCCTGCTGTAGAGAGACTACCGGTATGTGACTCACTCAGGCCAAAGGTAGCGCTGCGTTATCAGAAATGTTATTGATGGTGTTTACACTCTAATGAGTCACGGACGTTAACCAGAAGTTAAATATTTAATTTCAAATCGTAACCCGATTTGTTCCCCCGGCGTCGTAATTAAGACACCGATTGTGAACATTGTGAGGCACTACGTGCCCTCGCTGACACCAGTGAACAAAAGCTATTAATGCACACGAGGGACAATGCGAGTAACTAGTCCTGTCTGACTGCCTCCTTTGGCCTAGTTTCCTTTTCTGATCGAGCCGTGGTGTGAACCAAGGCAACTGTGCTATGATTATCTAAAGATGGGTATAAAGGGGGAGAGTGAGCGTGTGCCCAGTGGGATCAATCTTGTGACACAGTGGAGCGGTGTCTGGGGGCCTGTTTAGACAAACCCCGCGCTCTCTCTTTTATCACAGCTGCTCATTCTTTTTCTGGCTTTGTCGCAGCTTCTTTATTCCTCCCTCGATTTCCAGCGGTTTGCGATAAGGGGTAATAACAACAACTACGAAGGCAGCATGGCGAAACGATAAAAGAAAGGGAAATTTCAATCGGGCGCAAAGGGCAAGTGCAAGGCCAGGACCATGCGCGACGCGCGCGCACAGCTCCTCGTCGTGTCCCGGCTTTCTCCCCGACTCTTCCCATCGCTCCTTCGGCTCAGGCTAAAGACATGTCCAGACATTACAGTTGGAGGAATGAGAGGAATGAGAGGAATTCTGGGGCATTCCCATCTTGGCACAGGCGGCTCAGATGGAGAAAGGCCACTCCCTGGCTTACAGAGGGATCATATTGTGTCTCCGTCTCAGCTAGATCTAGATGATTACATCAATAAATAAACAGCGTTCAGACAATCAGTTATAGAGGTCCAGAGGTGGGGCAATGGATACCACATTCTCCAGTAAAATCTATGTGGTACAATACACTGATCAGTTACTTAGATATGTACCACCCACCTGGACCAGACCAGGCACCCCCACCCCGTAGCAATGACACTCCTTGACCTCCGAAATCACTAGATCCCAAACTGATCAAGTATCTGTGGGATGCACTGGAAAAGCCTGATCCACAGAGGCCCCTCCCCTCAACCCATAGGCCCCCAAAGGCCCCCCACTAACAACATCCTTTTGCCAGACACCATATTACACCCTCAGAAGCCGAGGGAGGCCTTACACAATATTAGCAAGGTGGTCCTAATGTTATGCTGAACCGGTGTGTGCACACAATATAAAGGGAGTATTACAACATTTCACAGCTCCAGGCAGAGCTCGGTTAAAGAATGGGAAATGATTGCACGGATTACGCAATAACCGCGTAATAAGGAAACTGCCAGGTCTGATCGGGCCCCGCTGTTCCCGTGGAGGAACTTGTTCCGAGCAGATGAACCGAGCGCTGCCTCTGCGGCTTGTGTCTGGACAAAGTTCTGGTGTCGGAATGCCGCAGGAATCCAACCTGCTCTGTTTAAATGTGCGCGGCGCAGGTTCAGTGCAGCGCGCGTGTTCATGTGTGAACAAAAGAGCGAAAAAACAAAGCCCATTCAGCCTTCAAGGGTAAGACAAACAGGGAGCAAATGGATATTCCAGCGTTGTTATGGCAATGTCCTAGCCAAAAGAAAAGAACAGCGACACGGACGACGAAAATAACAACAGACGCCGCTTATGAACTAAACACGAGCTCTGTCGCAAGCCTTTTTTTTCTGCGCCCTTCTTCTGTTGTTCGATTACAGGTGTCGAACGATGCGCAGTGTCAAAATAAACATAACGTGCAGGCAAAGCAAGGCTAATGGAGTCAAACGCATTTCAGAGAGCACACTGCCTTAGACAGATACACGACAGGCACATCTGCCAAGGAAGAAAGAAGAGAGGAAAAAAAAAAAAGGCAAGGCCGCTCTTTTGAACACAACAGAGCCTCAAAAATAGCATGATGACGCCGGGAGAGAAAGAGAAGCCTGTAATTCAGCAGAGAGCCTATATAGTGATTAAGTCCCATGTAAAAAAAAAAAAGGAAAAAAAAAAGAAAAATGCAAACACACACCACCCACTCTTGGCTGGTTCTGTTGCAACACTTCCTGTCAGAGCAAACGCTTCCAACAGCGAAAAATAAATAACTAAAATCTCGCATGAGTGGAACAACGCTTATCGTAATTAATATTAAGTTTATTGTACCCAGGGCTCGAAAATCTAGATGTTATCACTAAAAGTGTAAACACACTTCCTGCCATCACGAGCAAAGAAAACACATATGTTTCGAGAACGACCCAAGAGAAAGATGATCAAACAGGCCGACCAGCATTCCCCTCTCCTTCAAACCTACAGTCACCGCTCCAGCAGCGACTGAACTCCCATAGGTCACGAGGCCACCCTGCGCAGCCATACCACATCCCAACCCCCCCTTAACCATGGCAACCACATCACATGACCATCTCCCGTGACCGGCAACCACCGACGAGCTGAGCCATCTGTAAAACCCGAACATGCTGGTTTCCTGTCGGCTGCAACTGAAAGCTAAAAAAAAAGAAGAGAAAATAATAATAATAATAATAAACTCACAAGACAGAATTTGCGCTGAGCTAAGCAGCAAAAAAAAAAAAAAAAAAATTAGGTGAGGAGAGGGGGCAGGAAGCGAAACTCTCACCTTCTCACTTCTTAGAACGACATAGATAAAAAGAAACAGGGACTCGACAGGCCCCTTTCTCTCCAAAGGGCAAATTCTTCTGCTATCAGATGTTTATACCACAGCAAGAGATTGAAACTGTGCAGCAGGAGCAGCAGCAGGAGAGCAGCAGCAGGAGGAGGAGGAGGAGGAGGAGGGTGCACATTTACAGTAACTGGGGCATAGCTGTAAAAACTTCTCCCTCTTGTCCACTAACAGTTCAGCTGTATTATTTGAGTTCAACTTCAGCTCCGCTCTGGCCTAATTGCACAAACTGCATTGGAAGGGAAACGTGCTATTAGCCTCGTCTTTATATACAGTAGATAGCGCGTCTGGAAAGCAGCCACAGCTTGTGGCGTGCGTTAAGGAAGATCTGAGACCTGCCATCAACACCCACGCCGAACCAAAGGTCTCCTGCACGCAACGCTGAAACCGAATATTAAGTTGCGCAGGTCTCTTACAAGATTTAGGGAGTAGTTCAACTTTACCCCCTCGAAGAAATGACTGCTCGGCGAGTTCAGTCAAACGTTATTACGACTCTTGCGTTTGAATTAAAGATTTGACAGGGAACCGTAGAAGTCATTTAATGATTATCTTACATGTTCTGGCACCAATCTTCTACGATCTGTCATGTACGTCCGCGGAAAGCTAATTGACTCTAATGTTGCGGTATTTATTTCAACCATATTTCCCCAGCTCTGCTATACGCCAGGGTTTGATTGCACCTGTTGGATGTTATGTTCACACTCAATCGCTCCCTCGCACAACCCTGCACTTCCCCATGCCCCACAGTCACATGGTACATCCAAAGCCAACGAATACATATGATACCATTGCTTACACTCGGATAACTGGCATAGATACCCGAGGCCTGCACGCTGCCGGAAAGTGACAGGCAGACGCATTTGCTCAGACTCATAAGGCGCGTACGAAACACACCACGGCACAAAATACATCTAGTACGGCCTCGGAAGATCGGCGCACGTCTCGCGGAAAGGCTTGATTTCTATATGAATCTCGCTTTATGTTTGTTCACTCTCTGTCCCTTGGAGCCCCTGCTGCGGTCTAACAACCGGGGCCAGGTAATCTCTGTAGGTAAACAGAGGCAGAGCGGTGGCATGCTCAGTCATCCCAGCCCTCTCCACATCACACCATCGCGCCGACGCACGCTGCAGCCGGGGCCGATGCTCAGGGCTGAAACGCTGCTCCGCCCACACAGTGGGTTCAAAGAGACATTTCCTTGAACCTGAACTGCCAGCCTTATCTATCAACGCGAAGCGAAAGGTGTCGAGAATGGCACACGTGCTCCGATCACATTTTACTGGGTGAATCCGACCGTGGTTCAACAAAAGGCAGGAATGGCGAACGGCAACAGGTAGTTCCTTTACTTGAGTTCCTACTGTTGAAAGCACGGAAACAGTCAATGTTTGCATTACGAGTGTCTTGTAGCTGGAACGACAGAACAAAGAGGTGGGTTACTCATCCCTTTGTCACACCCTTATGTACCTTGTTCTGTTTTCTTTCGGTTATTGATCTTCGGAGTATCAGAGTGGTCGCACTGTCAACCACACAAAAGGTGTTTTGTGGATGGCTAAGCAGCAGCTGCAGCAGCAGAAATAAATAAATAAATAAAAGTTCTGAGGCACTAGAAGGATAATTTTCCTGTTTCTACTAAACCCAGAGCTCGGTGTCCAATAGATGCAACGCCACAGAAAGCAGTTAACACCAGCCAACCATATACCTATTGTAGTCCCACTTCCTGTTAGCACGTGGGCTACCGCACATCCTCAACTATCAGACGACTCATGCAAATTCGGGTCTGCAGGGGGAAGCAAAGATAGTTTAAATAGCATCCACCGAACGTTTACTTCTTTTTTCGTTTGTGTGTAACCGCCGCATGTGGTAATTAGCACATATTCGCGATAAACTCGACAACTTCACCTGGAACAAGAAAGGTGTCAACAAAAACAAAACACAGGCTGGTTTCTTTTTTAAAAAATGCAATTTGTATTAAAAGTTTTTCTTTTTTCTTTCTTTTTTTTTTTTTTTTTTAAACAGACAGCCCACTGTTAAACGGGCGGTCTGAATTTAAACTTACAATCAGGTTAGATTTGTCAACGGTACATCATCACATTTCCTGTTAAAAACAACAAAATGAACAGAACAAACAGAATTCCTTTGATTTAAGTGGCCTGGAAGGTAAGTGTCGTGTGTTGTTATCACATCCAAAGCGAGGAGGGTGGGGTGGGGGTTCCAGTACCTGTGCATTTCAAGATATAGGTTTGGCCAGACCAACAAGACAATGCAAAATAAAACACCTTCAAAAAAAAAGGCCAACGTAAAACATACAGAAAACCTGCCATTCCATCAACAAAAAAAATATGTTTTTTTTTTTGTGTTTGTTCTCAGCTTCCACCTTAACGAGATTATCCAGAAGAAGAGTTCACTGGTTTGTTGTGGATTGCCGTGTCGGAGAATTCTTTTGGTGATACATGTAGGTTGGCACTAAATCTGAACAGCTGATTTGTTTTGGAAAGGCACTCGACACGGGAGCGATCGGTTCAGCGTCCCCGTGTCACTTCACTTAGGGTCCTCTCGCGCACCCAAGAAGAGGCGAAGAAAAAAAAAAAAAAACAAGGAAAAAAATAAAAAAAGTGGCACTCATCACGTTTACTCCACCACCGAGATACTGTATGTGGCGTCAATTTTTTCAGACTTTAGAGGGGGGGGGGGGGGGGGTGGATTTGGAGTGTTGTGGGCTCAGGCAGCCCAAATCTTTACCTTGTCCCACACTGTGCAGTTATTTAACAAAATATATTCTATCTCCCTGTCATCTTCTTGTACAGAAATATCCATTTTTTTGAGTTTCTCTAAGTGTTACTCTCCACTTCTTTTCCATTGGGGTTTAGTTCCAGTTGGGAGTTACAGTTGGAACTGGCAAGGAAAGGAAAGGGAGGGCGGGGGGGGGGGGAAGGAGCCGTTGGTGAAACTCTCAATCTGACGTTGTGTTGACATCAGTGGTGGACACAGATCGCGCAGCAAAGATACTCCAACACAGCAGAATTCCTGAAGAGTGGACCCCTCCCTCTGTCTCAGTTGCTCCCCTCCTCCTCCTCCTCCTCCTCCTCCTCCTCTTCCTCCTCCTCCTCTCGTCCCCCTGCAGCATTCCTCCCTTCATTTTCCTCCAAGGCCGGGGTGGGACACGAAGAAGAGCTCAACAGTACAGACTCGCTGCAACACACTGCCACAAAACAGGAAGAGGGTCGTGAATGAACTGGATTTCGGGGTCAAATGTGAGCTAAGAAACACCAAAACAAAACACACAGATTCTCGAATGTAGGCCACGAGAGAAACTGGGATTTCCTGGAAACTCGCTCCTAACCTCACTGTGGAAAATTTAAGCAGCTGCTGTAGGGATTCACAAGGCTGAACCACCAAGTTTGTGAACCCTATTTAAGTCGGTCACAGCTCTCGTCTCCGCTTCTGAACATTGACACTTCTCCAGTCTGCTTACATAAAAACTATGGACTGCAAGAGTCCTGCTGCAGGTGATCACTAAAGTTCACACTAACAAAAAGTCTAGCTAGCCACTCTGTTCATGATATGAGCTGCTAAAAAGGTTATATAGAGCGAAATTCTCAAATAAAGCCTCTTTGAAAAGAAAAGAAAAACACCAACTTACCATTGCAAACTTAAAACTGAGCAAAGAATAAAACTTTATGATTGTCCTTGTCTCTTAAAGAATAACACACGATGAGCAGCACTGGTCGTCGCCATTTGGTGTTAAGGCATAGTTCATTTGTCGGACTATCTCTGCAAACAGTTCGTCCACCGAGCTTTTATTTTTGGCTGAAGTTTCCATGAACGGGCATTTCCACTCGTCCGCCAGTGCCTTCCCCTCGCCGGACGAGACCTCCCTCTCCCCGGCCAGGTCCACTTTGTTTCCGACCAGAATCATCGGCACCCTCTCGTTCCTTTTCACCCGAATGATCTGATCCCTCATCGGCTTGATGTCCTGGAAGCTCTGCTGGTTCACCAGGCTGTAGACCAGGATGAAGCCCTGCCCGTTTTTGATGTACAGGTCTCGCATGGAGGCGAACTGCTCCGTGCCCGCCGTGTCCAGGATCTCCAGGACGGACGGAGAGGAGTCCACCTCGATCTCCTTCCTGTAGAAATCCTCTATCGTGGGGTCGTATTTCTCTATGAAGGATCCCGTCACGAACTGAACGGTTAGTGCGGATTTACCGACCCCCCCGGACCCGAGAACCACTACTTTGTACTCCCTCATGGTTCCCAAAACAGCCGACGCTCCTGCTTCCTCTCTCCGCTGTGAGCCCCGCTAGCCGCCCTGCTGGGTTTCAAACCGCGCACCGTCGCGCCTCCGCCAGCGGTTATGTACCGGCTCCTGTCGGTGGGAACGGGGCGTGGCCGTTAACTATCGCCGTTCAGGAGGTAAATACGGTTGTTTCGCCCCCCCGCGCTCAGCATTTGTAGTATGGCATGCTGAGTTCCCCGACGACAACCGAGCCGGTTTCTTGAGCGAGCTTCCCCCGTTTTCGTTCAAGTAGCCACCGTGCGTCCGTTGCTCTCTTTGGTAGAGTCAAATCAAACGTAACGGAAAACAACCGCTTCCCATTTGCCTTTTCAAAATAAAACTACCACACACCTACTGTGCGCCGAGAAAAATCAATCCAATTATTTTCAATACTTACTGAGTAAAATTCTGTAATTAATATTTCAACTAACTAAATTATTTAGCAATATGTGTGATTAATTATCATTTTAATTAAATCGCATTTCCTCTTATTTGGTAGTTTCCGGTGTACTTGTTGCTACACTGGCTAACTTGACAAAACAGCCTCTCTGCGCTTCCTGCCCACACTCAGCACGCAGTCTGCGTCCTACGTCACTCAATGCATACGCTCCTGTGTTTAGTTAAAGGTGCAGTGCAGCTGTTATTGCACAGTCAGCGCAGCTACTACTGCCCCCCCCCTCTCAGTATCCACGCAGACGCAGCCACACCTTAGTTTCGACATCACTGATCCTTGGGCTTACCGCTGCTTGACTCACTCTTTAGATAACTTACTGGAAAGGTCTATCTTTTGCGATCTCTGCAGTCTGCAGAGTATTGCTTAATCCTCAATATGGGTCTTTTTTTTCACCCCTTACACACTGCCTTGGTCACATGAATTTCAGCAACATTTCCAAAATCCCCCAAACTCAAGATGCATTCAATCATGAAGCGTAGTCAATTACAAACGTTCAAAATCCAAGATCATCGTGTGCATTTTCACTTTTTTAAGGTGATCTACAAAAAAAATAAATAAATAAACATTACCAAACCAGAGAAGTGTGACATAACAACAAGTATGACGAGAGCGGGAGAAGTGAGCTGACTCACGCAACCATTCCCGTGAAGCATGACCCTACATGTGACGCATTAGAGGGCTGTTGTCTGCGTGCTTCTGTTGTTTTCTTGATGCAGCTTCAGTATCAGGCAAATTTTTATATCCTTGTTCCGTAACTTGTATCTGTAAGCCACACTCCTGTAGTCAAGCTGAGCAATGAATAATGCTCAGAACTGCCAGAAAGGAATTTTTTTTTTTTGCTGTTGTTGTTTTTCTCTTTTATTTTCAGACTTATTCAGAATCTGGAAGTTATCTACAGCTTATGGCGCAAACTGAAACCCCATGTGGTGAGCTATTTAAATAATTCTCTGTGTGTGCATGCGAGTGGCTATACGATCATCATTACATCCTCTTGTTGTTTCCAGTCAATCCCTGTAAGCACACGCAAGCGATGATTAAACCACAGCGGTGACTTCGTCACCAAGAGGGATAGCTGGGAAAACCGTGTTGGATCAATAGTGGTTTAATTCAGCAACAAATCTCCACCACAGATACAACCCACAGATGAAGTTAATCTGTGACTCATATGCTCACACGCCAGCAGACAGATGGAAGCACGGGCAGATGCAAAGTCATGGGAGGGTTTTTGCCACAGGTTAGATTTTAGGTGACATGTGGATTGGTCTGCCATGAGGACTGTAGTGCCCTGCAGCCAGCCCCTCCCCAAATCCCATTAAGAAACAACAAGTCAAAGACTAGACAATCAGCACTCTGCCCCATGGGGAGTGGAGGGTAATGTGACCTAAAGCCTTGTGATGTGGATTGTCACATCTGTGAGAGTGATCACCCTGACTTTAATAACCAGGACGTCCTGTCAGAGAGTTTATTTTCACACACTACTGATAATTAGATAGACATGGCCACTTTAACAGTTAATGCTATGCCAGAGCCCCGGGTTAATTCTCAACAAGAAACTATCAAAGAGTTGGATAATGGCTCCCTTCTGCCCTGACTGCATCTCGTCTGCTTGAACAAGGATCATTTTTCTAAAAAAAAATGTAGGTGCCCCCTTGTGCACATACCACCTCCCCCAAATGACAATCAAAACCAGGTAAGAAACAAAACAAAACCAAAGACAACATAAATTTACACTATTTCAACAAATTAAAATACATTACATTTTAAAGGTGAAAGGCCGGCATGACAGTAAATTAGCCTCAATTAATAGTATTCAAGAAATGAAGAACACCTCGTGCACACATGTACCACTGGAAAAATACCTTCACACGGAAAGAGAAAAACAAAAAAAAAGGAAAGAAAACTGAACAGGGTGAGTGGAATCAAACCAGGAGGCCTTTGTCATTTTACTCCATATCAGTTGATTTATTTTATCTACATGTTCCATAAATTCTGAAATGTATCATGAAAATGAGTTTTATTGCCACATGATCTCCAGCAAGATGTGCATCCTCTTTGAGTCATCCTTTGAGCCGGGGCTCTAAAAAGCCGAATTATATTTTTCCACCCAAATTCTCTCCAAGAAAAAGATGATGTGCTTCTCCATTGTTGTGAAATTATTTTTTCACACATCTGAAGCTGCATCGTTATGCTACTGTCTTTCTCCCATTTCTATATATACATTTAGTGTCTCCCCCTTCTAGCTCTTGTAACACCTGAACAAGGATAAATTTGACACAAATTTGTGTTAAAGTCATTGTTAGTAAAAACAAAGGTTCCAGAAAATACTGAAATAGTACTTAATTTTTATCTTCAATCAACAATTCAAATCCATACTATGTTACATCCGTTGCAAGTCATTCAGTTATTTATCTATTTTTTTATTTTATTTTTTCAAGTGAGTGTGGAACTTGACATTTCTTTTAAGGTAAACAATTTACTGGTGTCACAATGTAAAAAAAGTGTATATGGTCACCAGAAATCAAGGTATGTAAGAATACGTGTTTTATTTCAATAACACTATGCTGGGTGAACATTTTAGAAGAAGATCTTGCCATTTCATGTTTTAATTTATAGTGGTATTGCTAGGATAACAGGGCCAAAGTAACCTGATAGGGCTACTGTTGGGCTACAGGTTTACTTTGATGCTGGAGGTTTTCAGTGACAAGGGCCCTGTTAATGAAGATGTGCTTCAGGGTATTGATAGAAAATTCAGTGTATGTGCTTGAAGTAGATCATTTAAAAGCAGAGCCAGAACAATGATTTATCAGTTCTGTAAATACTGCAGCGAGTCACAATAACCTAAACTAAAATGTCTATATATGTAACGGGGACTTTCAGACTATTATTATTATTTTTTCTTTTATTTTATTTTTTTCTTTCTCTTTTCCCAAGCAAACATCACTTTCAGACTATTAAAGAACCACTGCACAGGATTTACTGGCACCTAGTGGTGAGACTGAAGATTGCAACAACATATAGGGGGAGCTGTGGAGTAGTGGTTAGAGCTTGGGGGCCAAAGAGTCACAGTTTCAGAGCCCTGTGACCACGGTCCATGGTCGTATTCCTGTATATATAAGCCTTTTCAATTATCTGCCATTTTTAAGACAAAAAAAATATGTAAAAGACTTACTCTCGTGCCATTGTTGAGTCTGCCTAATTTGGGCTACTGTAAAATCATGCTGAAATAAAATGGTAGAGTTGAAGAGGTCATGTTACCTTTTACGAAATTACTGCAATTTATAAAGGTGATTAATATACACTAATTAAAATATATTTAAAATACCATATTCTGCAATTTCAGTGGTCTAACACACTGGTCCTTTAAGTAACTTTAATAACATACCATGACTAAGGAAAATAACCCCTTTCGCAGCCTAACTCAGACTTCTGCTTGTTCTGAGGGTCATGTAGGTTTGTTGGTTTTCAGTATCGTGCTTTGTTTGCACTGCTAAAACTTTCCTAATCCACAGATATTTGCTTGTCCACAGATATTCACTCCTTGTAACTTCTACCAAGGGACCTGAGCTCACTGGCCCTTGCCTAATACCATCTTCATCTCATACTGTATCATCCACAGCATGCTCTAATTGAAAGAGCCTGAAATAGCCATAGGGCTGCCCTTGTGAAATCTATTCAGGAAAAGGTGAACATCTACAACAACACAATAAGATGCACTGTGACAGGTCTCTAATCCTCACTGGGGGTCCTCGGAGAGCGACAGTAGACTAATTAAAACGTCGGAGATCTCTGAGCTAATTAATGACAGAGAAGCTGCCTGCAGAGACCTTTCAAACAACAAGTTTCAGGCTATAATTTGAGAGGGAGAGAAGTGGTGTGGCAAAACTGTTATCACTCGGTTCTGATGTGCTCTTTATAGCCTCCTGACCTTGAAATAATTACTTTATTTTCATCGTTTGTGTTTCCACTCGACAGTCCTCCGTGGCGTGTGTTATGATTTATGAATTCAGATGGCAGAAGATGCTCATTCATCATTTCAGGGGCAACGGAGCAAAGCCAAAAGTCATTTTGTGATTAGACTTCACAGCTAACAGAAATAAAAAAGCCACGCCTGTGCTACAGTTTGCACCCCAGGTTGTATTACTCCTTTTCACTTAAAAGAAAGCAACGAAAATAATAATAATACTAATAAAAATACCCTGTGTGAGTCAGTCCAGCTGGCCAGACCACATGAGTGAGCCCATTTAGAGGGTCAGGATGTCAGCTGAAAAAAAAATTTGCAAAAAGTGAATTAAGACAGTGCTGAAAACCTGCAGGTAATTATGTAAAGTTTGGTGCCTCACAACTCTTACTTAGGTTGCACACAAAGCCGATCACTGAGCACAACCGGTTGTGACTCCATTTAACATCTTCCTGTGCTTTGTCATCAGCTATGCTGTGTCACCAAATATCTAAAAACAGCCTGAGCGGTGAAACGCCTTCCACAAAACTAGTCCAGTTGCTTTTGTTGTAGACATTTCGTCACTGAGATACTTTCCTGGTTCTGTTGTTGTTGTAATCGTTTAGGAAAAAAAAAAAAAACAGTTTTAGATGAAAGCCTTTTATTCTGAAGAGAGGCCAGAAATGGGAGAGAAAATCGCACGTTTAATCTTCTTAATACTTCAAGTGTTACCCGTTGCACCTATTAAGTAATGGCTATAAAAGGCTGTTATAAGCCGCTAATTCTTTTAATGGTTCCCGCTTCAAAAAGTTGATCACTTCCTGAGTATTTGTCTTGGCCAAGTCTATAAACCTGTTCATTGCTGTGCAAAAGAGAAAAGGGAAAGTGCACTCTTGACCTTGGAAATACCAGTTTGACAAAATGGGCTTAAGCCTAATGTTGTGTTTGGCATCCTGCGCACGCAGGCTCTGTTTAGCCGTTCCAAAATGCACTTGGTGTTGTTTCTTGGAGCTGTTTTATCAGGTTGATGCTTTTCCAAATTCCCAATAATTGCTGGGTAGTATGAACACACGTACCAGAAATTGGTTCTTTGTTTTTGAACCGTCCAAGTCTACTTACTTTGAAGCGTTCGCCATCTGTCTGTGAACAGACAGATTCTCCTGTGTTCTCTATCAGTGGAGCTCCGTGACATCTCAAATGAGTTTACTGAGATTTCTATTGGTGGAGTAACCAAAGTCAAAAAAAGAAAAACTTTGTCCTGTCTGCGATCTATTATTTACTTTTTGTACATCAGATCTTGTAGATTTTTTGATTATAGTATTGTTTTTTATTTATTTTATTGTTTTACTACGTTATGGTTTTCAAGAGTGTTTTTTTTATGTGCAACTGAGCTTCTGTGACCAGGCAATCTCTATTATGGAGTCTGATCTAATCTATCTGACCCCACACAAAAGAACCATTAGAATGAGATGAATCAGAAAAAGAAAAGAAAAAAGAAAAATCAAAAGAAAGAAAAACATTTATTTTTTTTATTATGACTATTGCACACATTACCAGGCTCAGTGGGATCCAAAATAATAGTTTCTTTGTCAGTTTTAACAAAACAAA
Organism: Mugil cephalus; assembly: GCF_022458985.1. NCBI lineage: Eukaryota > Metazoa > Chordata > Actinopteri > Mugiliformes > Mugilidae > Mugil > Mugil cephalus. The sequence goes on from NC_061778.1 coordinate 10,702,174, forward strand.
GCACACATGTTAACTCATACCTCTTTCAAATTGAAAATACTGGGCTGACACAGGATTTTCAGACCTGCCTTTGGTGTGCTTTCACATTGCCAACAGTCCTGAGTCTGACCTCCCTCTGTGAGAGCTGCGTACCTGCTTTTTTCCTCCCGTTCATCATTGTGTCGACAACATCATCATTACACATTTAAGTGCGCTGAATCTCCTCTTCTCCACGGACAAAAATCTCTGCCCTTCAGAGATTGGTCTCTTATAGGAGTAGGCCAAAACTTTGCTCTGTTTTTGGGCTGCTCGCAGCCCTGGAGCTTCTACAATGACACAGTCTGACAGGCCGTCCAGAGACAAAATCAGAACAGTGACAGACAGGTACATCAACGTCATCGCGTAAATTAGCGGGTCAACGCGGCATGCCTTTTCCGAGCCCGATAAAATACTGGGTTGGCTTCCGAGTCGTTCGACCCTTTCACATCTAGTACTTGGGAGTTCACATGAACAGCAGACTGGAGGGTGATAGTGACAGTGATGCTGTGTATAAGAAGGGCCTGAGTAGACTCTACTTCCTAGGTCAGGTCTCAGGTCTTTTAATGTGTGCACCGAGTTGCTGGAGACTTTCTACCAGTCTGTTGTTGCAAGCGCCTTACACTTATGCAGTGGTTTGTTGGGGGAGCAGTAACAGCAAAAAGTAGGTCGACAAATTGATCTGAAAGACTGGACGTGTGATCGACAGAGAGCTGGAGACATGTGCCTCGGTGAGGGAGCTCCACTCCCACAGTGAACGCCTCAGGGCATCTTTCATACCATTCTCACAATTCACCTTTCTGTAACAGATGACTGCAAGTTATTCATGTTAATGCACATCATTGCACTTTATTAATCCTTCCTGCGTGTATAATATATATTTACTCCTGTACTCCATTTGTCCATATACTCATTGTGTGAATTTTTTGCTTATACTATTTTACATTATATTTTAATTTTAGATTTTTACTTGCATTGTATTTTCATTTTATTCTATCCTTATTTTTACATGTGTTTTTTTTTTATGTGGAGCCTTTTAGAGAATATTTTGGGGAAGTTTATAACTTCCATATTTGAGTACAATCTGTAACTGTTTTGTTTGAAGAAATATGGGAAAGATTAAAATACGTCTTGAGCCAGATTCAGATCGGGGATAACGGAGTAAAGAATGTGCAGGGTTTGCTCTGTGAAGTATATTTTTTAAGCTAATAATTTTCTTAGTCTGTTTGTGTATATAGTATGTTCCACAGCATTTTCCCTCTGCATTTTTATATACTGTACATTGGCGCAGCAATTCACAAAATATTAAGCTATTTAAATTAAATAACTGGAGAGAAGGAAGCCTTTCCGTCACATACAATAGCTAAACTTTGCTTTAAACAGTCAGGAGCTTCAAAGATAAAAGGACCAGAGAGGATATATGACGCTTTTGTGTAGTGTGTCACCGTGTCCAGTGGAGGGCAGCAGACTATCATCCAACCAGCCAATGTCTCCTGCCTGAGTTCAGATGCTGTTTAAGGCCCAGGTGAGCGCGTGGCTCCACACTGTGGTGCGAGTGCTGCGAAATATGCAGCGTGAGTGTCATTTTACACAGACAGAATAAAATTACCCCCGGGGGGAGACGTACTGATGGAGCGTTCACGTGAAGAAAAACAACCACTAATGTGCTATTTTTGATTATAAAATATGTGCCGCAGCTTTTTACAGTTTCAAAAAGAGACAGAAATAAACAGAGATAGCACAGAGAGGATCATGTGTTGGTCGCCTCGCGTGATAAGAATTCAGCATTGTTCACAAAGAATGAAGACAAAAGGCCGTTGTGTCGGGTGAAATGCCATTATTGCCATTCACCAACTAAACCGGAGCAGTCTGGAGAGCGTTGCCGACCGTGTGACGTGCAACGTTTCGACCAAAGCGATCAGGAAATGGACGAGAAAACAGAAGGGACGAGACTGTGCGATGTAAGGCGAGGCAAAGGGTATAAAACAGAAGGAAGCAGGGCGACACAGAGAGTGATAGAGTAGACACAGGGTCTTTCATCCGGGGCCACAAAGCTGGCCTTTCATGTGCGGAATTTGCCCATCATTAATAATACATATCCAGTTCAGTGCAGTTGACGGCTGGGGGTTAAAGTTTAGGCTTGAGAGTCCCAGCAACCATCATCATCACAGAGAAGAGTCTGACATTCTCGCTTCCCTCGCTGAAGCCAGTGGGGGAAGTTCACAATAATGAGAAACGTTCTGAGCGAGTGTGTCCATTTCATGGTGTGGCGCTCCAAGGTTGCCTCGGGAGACTGCAGCAGTTTTTGTAAAAAGTCCTCAGGCGGATGCGAATATTCTCGTCATAACCAGATGTCATTCTGGGGGGGGGTGAAGTCTGTTGGGTTCGGTGTTGCGGCCAAAAAAAAAAAAGAAACGGCTGCAATGTAATTACTGCCGCTGCCAACACAATGGGAGCAATTCATCTATTAAAATAGGAGGTGAGTGTTATGTGTGCGTGCTTCCTCCACACCCACAATCTCCAACACAGGAATTGGAATTGGAAAGGTTCCACTGGGGTTCAAAAGAACGCTTAAAATAGACGAGAATGGAATGACTGCCTTCTTACCTCATAATTATAATTCTACCTACTGCCTAGTGCTGGAATGGCATTCAAGACATGTCCACACTAATAAGAAAAATATTCCAATGTTGAAGGATGACACTTTTAGATTGTTCCCTTTGTCATTCCGTACGTGAAACGCTGCCGCATACGTCTTAGAATTGCCCCTTTTTCCCGTTCCTTCCCGCATTTTAAATTAAATGTCATTTCTGGGAAATATTTACCCTCCTGCAGAGAGTTAGATTGTCTCTGTGTTTCTAAATTAAACTACACCTTCAGGGGACGACTGTATTAGCTTTGTGTAAAGACTGTAGGAGGAGGAGGAGGGGGAGAGGGTCTCTGTGAAATAGGAAAAACAATCGAGCCAACAGCTGAAACGCTCACCAGTAACTAGTAAACCACAACCTTGACTCGACCATAATCACGAGGCATGCTCTTCATCAGCAGATTTAGAGAAGTCATTTGAATCTGCTGACACTGGATGTTCAGTAGATGTTTCAGTTTTATCTACTTTCAGGATTTCTCACTGCAAGTCCAAGATGTTTTTTTGCAACTACTACTGCGCAGCTACTGTGACCTAGCAATGTCCCTTGTGGATCAAATGAAAGTCTAAGTCTTACATGACAACTTGTACCGATATACAGTAATGCCACTGTGGTGATGTATGTAAATAAAGAAGAAAATGGTAATAAAGGTAGACAAAGAGTTTACTGAAAAAACAGGGTTCTTCCCTTCTCATGTCTGCTTTGCATACATCAACACAAACAACGGGAGGAATTATACGCGACACTACTATTTCCACTTATATTCGGTAATTTAATATGTTAATTCTTGTGATTTATTAGGGCAGCATTTTTTCTTTCTAAAAACAAAGCTCTTTTCTTGCAGCAGGTCTTTTCTCTTCAGGTGCCGTTTCGGGTTACGTGCTGTCTTTTTTTAATCTATAATTTCAAAGTAAGATGTGAAATTGTAGAATGCTCCACTGCAGCATAATGGATGAGGTATGTGTCCTAAGTGGAGGATGACGGCCCGACAATTTGGCACGTGTGGTGAAGGTGACTGCTAACGAATTTCAAACTTTTCAAACTCATTGTTTCAGTACGGGAACACAAATGTTTCACTGACACAAATGTTTCAAGTGTTATTTACCTGCATCTGCACCAATAACAACGTCCTGACTGAGGGGTTAACGCATGTAATCAAATATTGTCATTTTGAAGAAGAAGAAGAAAAAAAAAAGACATTTTGACTTGTCATAGCAAGAAATCATTGTTGTGAAAGTTAACAACACTGATTAGCGGCACTGCCAAGCAGATCTAAAAGTGAAATGAAAATGCAATAATGAGCCAACACGCTCAACGCCATGATCCTGAAAGAGCTGCTAACTGGAATCCAGCCATCCATAATGACTTCTGTGGAAATCGAAATCAAGCAATCTAAAGAGAAACGTGACAGTGTTTTCGTACAGTGGAAAGACAGGATGAGTGAAGGGATAGCCATGTTGTAACCAAGGTCAGGTTCCCCCGTTCAGGATTGGATTTTGAACTCTCCAGAACGTATACTAGATGCGCTGCCAAAAAAATTTTTTTTTTTAAAAATGGACTGCATTTAAAACGTATACGCATTAGAGTAGATATGACCTTAAAGCCCAGCTCCAGCCTCTGTGACTCACGGTGCAGCCGCCCCCTGCTCTCCCCATCTGGATCGATACTCATTTTTTATCAGTTGCTTCGTGCGGTGTGAGATCAGCAGGCTGAAGCAACAGGTACCTGGGGTACATTAGACAAAAGTGGCTGGCCTCTGCCAAAGCCTGCAGCTGAATGGACCCTCACGATGACCACTCGGTCATGATAGCAGCCCCTCGGCTAAGTTTAGCAGGGAATCCAGGACAAGTGGATCGTCTTACGCACGTCCACACACACACACACACACACACACACACACACACACACACACACACACACACACACACACACACACATACACAGCATACACACATGGCATGAGCCCAGATGGGAGCACAGCGAACATCTTTTGTGCATATACTGAAAAAAAGTGTAAAGCTTAAGACGTTTCTTTCTGTTTCGTGCAATCGTCTCTTAACAGTCGTTTTAAGCTATTTTCATGAACAGCAGTTTCACAACTTTATTCCTCTTTAACGGCGCACAGCTCCCTTTAAATCACATCACTTCCACTTCTTTCGCTCTACATCCCCATTTCACTTCCCTCCATGAAACGACCTTGCTCTGGAATCTGTTTTTTGCCCAGACACATGACCCCCCCTCCCCAGACGAGATGCTAACCGGACACTTGCATAAAGAATCCGGTTGTGTGTGTATGTATGCATGTGTGTGGGTCCACTCAAGCGTCTGCTGCCATTTTTCACCTCGCTTAACCCAGACCATTAATCATCCGCGGGACGTTCGGTGGCCACTACACTCTCACACTGGCACCGCTTATAGCCAACGCAGGCATCTGTGAACGCGCGCAAACGCGCACACACATACACACACACACATGCTGAAATGCTGCGATTAATAGGGTGAGGCAGTCAAGCAGCACAGGATAATAGAATCTAAACAGCAAGGCTGGACGGGGAAGGGGGGGAAAAAAGGAAATAAGAAATAAGACGGGGAGGCATGTGGAAAGGGACCGAATCACCAGAGGAGGTCGGAAAGGGGAGAGAAGAATTTGTGATTGAATCGAGGAGGTCAGGGGTGAAATTGACAGCATAATAATAATAATATATACAATAATAATGTTGAATATATACATAAATGCAAATTTCATTCCTGTTTTGTGTCTGTCTTTGCTTAACTCTCGCTCTTCAGATGTGTGTGCGGCACTTTCACAGGGGCAAACTGTTCCGTCAGCTGTTTTCGCCGCAGCAGACTGCACTCTTCAGTGGATTTTAGGCTAATGGATAATGGAGGAGTGTGTGCATATTTAATGTGTGGATGCGCCAGTGAGTGGGCTTGTTAAGATTTGCAAACACATTTGTGTGTCCGTCAGGAGGACTGAAATGTTCACACGGAGAGAAGAGGATTAGCAAGAACTAATTCAAGGAAGTTAATTGATTTTTTTTTTTTTTTTAAAGAGTTTAATTTGGGTTGTTTTGTGTGACTGGCCAGGAAGCGTCTTAATTTGCGTTTAATGGAGAATAACACGACCGTCCCTTGGTACATTTCGCGAGTAAAACACACCCAAACCAATACTGCAGACGTAACAAAAGTAATAAAAGAACACCTGAGAGTCACCTGCTAAGCATGCAAGGTGTATCTTTGTCTCAGGAGCTGGGTGAAAACAAACCTCCCATGATAGGCCAGATGCCTGACAATGCAGCGTTATCTGTGGTGGATTATTAACACCCAAGGACCAGAATAGGAAGTAGGACACATGACGTGACGTGGCGGCAAGAACACTCTCTCAATGTGCATGCAAATCAACGGCAGCACACCTACTGCATGGAGAACAGGGCGGGGCAAATAAACGGAGGGACAGGATTGAAAGCAACCTTGTGGAGATTTACTGTGAGAAGGTGAATCCAGAATACAAAGCTAATTGCCGCCACGTGACAACTTCAAAGGAGACCTACGGCCACTGCGTTTTCACGAGGATGTTCAAAGGCGCAGATGTTAATGGGATTGAGTTTTTTCAGATGTTCAAAATATCAGGAAGCTTCTTTTATGCTAAGCTCGGAGCGTTTAATTTTTTTCCCATATATGGGGTGGGTTAAGACAAGGGCACAGACGCAAAAATGTTATGCCTCACAGGAAGTGGTACATTTTTTTTGGTCTGTTTGTGTGCTTTTAATGAACTGGAGAATAACACCATGAGCCGCAAGCACCAGGAAACCGTCCGCTGTCACCAAAGTGACTGCAGCTGTGGATTCTGACCTCCAGATAAAAATGACATTATTTAATAAAACGCAGTATTATGCACTCTTAAATGTGCATGCCACACATTTTTAATCCTCGCCTACCAGATCGTTTCGGCCCTTGTGTTCTTAAAATATTTGGAGACAGAAAATATCTGTATGCTTGAAACTGTTTGCAGCTGTGTAGCTTTTCCTGCTCATCGGTCGGGGAAATAAGAGATGAAGTATGAACGCGCTGTGTTTTTCTGGAATGATAATAGAGCTACATTTTTACCATCATTATCATTTATTCAGTATTTCTAACACATATCGCTCATTACAGGCAACTATGTATGATTAGTGAGAATGAGGATGAGAAGAGGTCATCTAGAAATATGGCACATTCAAGTGTGTTTTTGTAACAAAAACTGTTTTTTTTTCTTATTATTATCATTAAAACCTGTTAATTTTGACTGCTTGAAGCAATTCACATGGTATAATTCAATCATGTATCTCCTTCTATTGTGGCATGTAAGACATTAAAGGTGAAATATTTAAGTATTCAAAATATCTTTTACTGCTGTGTCCAGGTTCCCTTTTCTGTGTCTGTTTCAAGTCTCATCGAAACCACTTTCATAATGATGTGCCGCGTTATGAGGCACTCATATTTGTGTTTCAGTACCGACTAATGAGTATTTAAAGGAGTGTAGCACATGGAGACAATTAACCATAAAGCTAACATCCGCTAACAAATGGCAGGGCAAAAATGCGGCGGTTTAGTGTCTCGACTCAACTTTCTATCATTTCCGCGCTGACGTCTGAGCGCATACCGTCACCAGACACAGCATAAAAATCATCCTGCAACCAACGTGCACGATGATCCGCAATATAAGCCACATGAGCTCAGCTAGCTGAAGGGACCAGGCCTCGAGCCAGACGCTGGCAGCCGAAGGAGGGGATGTTGGAAGTTGTGATTGTTCTAATTCTTCTAAACTTGAGAGGTATGATGTACAGCGCTCAAGTCTAATCTAAACAAACATTAATCTTTGTGGTAGGCTGTAAAAACAGGGTGTGTAGACGTCTCCTAATCCGTCACAGAAACACGGTGTCTCCTCCACTGCACACACAGCCCCAGTTTGACAGGAAACCAAAAGAATGGACCTTTAAAAGCGAACAAGACCCTTCCCCTTACTCTCCGATGGCGACACAGTTAAGTTTGTTCAGCATTTCCATTATTCACCTGCTGTATATGCAGCAGTGTCTACAAACAGCTCGCTGCAAAGCCCTTTGCTTTTTATACAGGCCTTCTCCTCTCTGCGACACACGCTGCAAATACGGCGAAGCGAATGAGATCTGCCGGTACGTAAACTTTGGTCCTGAGAGATTTATTCCCTCCACCTTACAGCAGGGCACCGAGCAGACTGACAGGTTGCCAGCTAATAAAAGCATTGCATCCCCGGTGGAGTGCATAGCTCATCACCCTTTACGGCCGTTTCACGATTCTACGGAGGAGCTGCTGGCTGCAGAGAAGCTTGCTTAATACTTTTTGAGAAATGTCTTCCTCCTTCTTAGTTACGCTCGTCTGCGCGGCAGCGGGTCTTCCAGTTAGGCCCTTGGTATTCATTTTAGACTGAATTAGTTTGGGTTGAATCTGGATTTATGGTTTTATTAAAAGTATTTCTTGAAACTTTTTCCCTATAACTTTATGGGTGGCCCATTTTTTTTCTTTAATTATATTTCACTAGGATTTTAGTGGACACAGAAAAAGAGAACCAGACATTAAGACAAAGAGATGGATGATATGACTTAATCGCCAGAGGAGGAGAACATCCGTAAGCCTGTGTAGTTATTGAAGTGATTGATCTAACCTACACCTTCATCCTTTATATTCTGTATACTATATTCCACTAATAACCATAGTCTAACATCACTCCTACCTCTCCTTTTTCTATCTTAATGCTTTTTTCTCTCTCTATGCCTACAGCACATTGTGTTATCGCCTTAGTTCTCAGCTTCTTGTTCTCACACCTTACCTCATCTTATCTCCTCTCTGTTCTCCCCGAGCAGCTGGAGCCCTTTAATTTAACCTCAGTTCATTTCAGAACTACGCTTCCTATCTCATAACTCTTATCAGACGGCCCGGCTCATTTCTGCTCCGTCTGACGACGCTCTCATCACCCGGGCCTGCCGCGCTGTTTGCAAATCTCCCCCCTCTCCGTGAAATCCTCTGAAACGGAGTCGGCCCAGCACCGGCCACTCCGCAGGCATTTTAGACATTCAGACACCCTCCCCGCAGTTGGGATTAAACAGCTTGATGGGATCCTTTTGTACGAAAGACGAAAGGTTTGCGGATGACAGCCAGCGAGGCGATCGTTTAAGTTGATCGATGACGACGCCAGGAGGAGGCAGAAAATCAACACGAAGCCAGACGAGAGTGGTTGCAGTGATATTGATCATAAACCTCATGACCGCCAAAATATGACAGCCCCTCCTCCGTCTCACACGCTCTCTCATACCTGCTCTCCTAGCCCCATTTAGTCCTTTTACACATTACATACATTATATGCAGTACCAGTTTGCCATTGTTGTTACTGGCAGCAGTCCAAGCCTGAAGCATGACTTTACAGGAGAGTTCAAATTTATGACAATTACAGCTGTGCTCCGTCTGTACATTAACACAGGAGGGAGGGTTATTGTTTGCTTGTCCACACACGTCTTAGATAAATAACCTGAACATCATGTCTGGCAGCATGATAAAGTCATTCCATCGGGTCAAAGTAGGCCAACACCGGAGGGAACAGCAAACACTTTGGCCCAAAGACACTCATCACTGTTTCATTTCAAATAGCTTTCAACATCAGAAACAGCTGCACTGCACAGGCCTCTGGTTCTGCTGATAACTTGTCACTCAGCGCCGCTTCGCTCGGTAAAGGTTTATCTGCTGGGGACAGTCCCTCTGACGATGCAGACGCATGAAGGCAACGAAACAGATGGGTTCACGGACCAAGATGGATGATCAATATTAATATAAAAACCCTCGGGATATTCAAAAAAAGAAAGAAAAAAAAGTACGCTTTGAGCTATTTAAAAAAAAATGCAAATATTGAATATTGTACTGCAAAATACATTACCAAAATGTATGTATGTAGGCCAAAAATCAATAAATAAACCACTAAATAAATAAATAAGGGGGGCCTTTTTTGGGATGGGTGGTGCATATTACACAGTATATCACGATATTATTTTTACTGATGCATTCATATGAAGCTGGAACCTATGATGGAATCGATTTTTATAAACTGTTGGGTGGTTTAATTGGTTGCTTAGCCTTGCATTTTATGGGCTCGTAAGAAAATAATCATAGCATTCACATAGAGATAGTGGACTATAAACAGGAAGCTGCATAAAAATCGAATCAGACTCCACAGTAAAGTCCTCATATAAATAAAGTTATTATAATTCAAGTTTGGGAACTGCGCCTCATATAATTATATTTGAGTGTAACATTTTCCACAATGCCTGTGCAATGTATAATGTAGTATTTAGACTCAACATTTTCATCCCATCCCCTCTGACTCAGTTCATCCCATCCCCTCAACCATTTTCATCCCCTCTGACTCAGTTCATCCCATCCCCTCCAACATTTTCATCCATCCCCTCAACACTTTTCATCCCATTCCCTTCGACCATTCTGATTCCTCCATCCATTTCTCTCGCATCCTTTTTATCAAAGCATCCAATAAGGCATAGTCCTTGTTAGTCAAATGGAATAAATGCAGTTTGTTGAGGTCACTGGTTGGACAGGCACATTAAGAATGTAACACATCTCGTTCCTCCAGTTGAAGAGTTTAGTGAAGAAAAAAAATGTGCCAAATAAGCATCATAACACAGAGAGACAGATCATAGGTTTAGTTTTGTTAATACCGCGTATTTAGTGACACAGTAAATCAGATCACTTCTTCCAAGTTAAAATTCCTGCTAACAGACTTACTACCTACAAAGAAATTCCTCCAGGCAAATGAACACCAGGCAGACAGGTTTGAGAACACATTCCTGCGTTACGGCTTTTAATCCTGCGTAACTTGTCATTTTAACTTCTGGCTGAGCAGCGGCCATGTGACGGTTTAGTCTCTCTCAAGCCGAGAGTGAAGTTGTGCTTTTGCTACAACGAGAAACTGCATGTGTGGCCTATCCTAGTTGCGTACGGCATTTCACTGTCCAGCAACTGTCAGTAGGCAAGCTGAGCAATGCCCTGCAGATTCTGTGAAGTCTGGTTCCATAAAAATACGCATACATGGGCACACTAGTTTGCATTTGGGCATGCATCAACAGCCTCTATCCTTTCACAAATATTTTCACTGTCAGTGAGGTGTGAACTCTCCTTCGGTGGCTGCCGGCGTTCGGTCATGTAATGAATTTGGGATCCACTTTCTCAAGCTGGCGGCCAGTTGACGAAGGCGTGGCCAGTGGAGAAGAAGTTCACATGCTTCTGCACTCACGGTCAAAGTTTTCAGTATCGTTTCTCATTACCATATAAGTGCAGCAGCAGTTGCCGGTGTCGGCCGGCGTGCTGATGCCTGACAGAAGCAAGTAAACACATGTTAACGCCGAAGCGCCACAGCGGCGCAGTGTTGTAACCAGGAGTCACTGAGCAAAATATTTTTATAACACGTTTACTCAGATGCGGCAGCTCCAAAACACGCCACCGTTTGAGTGACTTCTCTCGAAAATCGGCACCGTGTTGTGTACAAACCGACACTGTTACGAATGGCTCTCGGTGCCCCGCGAAGCCGTAACCGTGCATAGCGCATTTCCTCGTGATGTCACCATGATGTAATAAGTCAAAAACAACGTGGGAATTAACATGAAAACACACTGACGTGTGTGGTTTTTGCTGCAGTCACACGGTGCAGACGGAAACACTAGAATTAGCAGGCTAAGCACATCACTGCATCCGTCTCGTGATGTTTGTGTCACGGGTTACTCACCGGGGACCACACACTGACATTTTGATCATGCTCGTTTTTGTTTTTTTTGTGTGTGTGGTAGTTGAGATGGTGCCCCTGTGATGGAAAGAGATGTTGTGCCAAGGCGCGCTGTAAATCCCCAAGAACAAAGCTCAGTATTTTAGCTTGGTTGTCCGGACTGTGAGCACCCGAGGGGGCCCCCCCCACCTCAATCCTACCAACAACAGTCACCCCATACAAAACTATGCCCCTCGCAACCGCCATTACTCTTCGCACTCGACTCTTCCTTCTTTCGTCCTTTGAGCTACTGAACAGCAGCCTCTCTACCAAGGATTATTTGAACAGTTTTCCCCCTCTGGGTTGACGCAGTGCACGGAAGGATCGTTTCTGATTCTACATCAAAATAGAGAAAGAGGAGGATGTGAGGGAAAAGAGGTGAAAGGTGTCTGAAAAAAAAAAAAAGGAGGGAGGAGATGCTGGCAAGCATCCCAACCCTCTGCATGTCAAGGCTCAAAAGCACTCATGTAAGCTTGAAATTTGGCTTCGGTTGAATATAACTTCAAGATCAAATGCAAGCGCAGAGCATGAAGTGTGCGTTCCACAAATAAAAATATAATATATGTGTGCATCAATAGGTCAACAAAGAGAAACAACAGCTACCTACTGCAAGAAGGCCCCCGCTGCCTTCAGGCTCTCTGACAAAGAGAAACACACACACACGTTTGCCAAGGCCAGATATGCAGTGTGCGCCTCAAAGCCAGGAAATCAAAAGCCATTTGTATTCATGGGCCCCATTCGAAGGGAGGAGGATGGCCGGCTTCCTGTGCCCACGGCACCCCGTGAGGCCCGCCGGCTCCTGGCAACACACCTCGCACCCCTGTCTGCATCAATAACTCCGCGCCATTGTGACAGAAACAAAAGGCGGTCTGAGGATAAGCCGGGAGTAAAAGGTGCCACTCTTTATTCCTCCCTCGTTCTCTTTACTTCCTCCCGCCTGTGCTGGAAGAGACAGGCAGCGGCAGTGCGGAGAGCGAGGAGGTGGAGCCGCGGGGAGGCATGGACGTCTCCAAAACCAACAGTTTGTCTCGCTGGCAACGGTGGCGGGCGCTTTACCTTCGAACCGGGGCAAGAACAGCGCGAGCCTCAATCCGTCGTCTGTTTTAAATACAAAAATTTATTGACAAAGATACACGCGGCCTCGAACATCCTGTACAGCTGATTTACTTCCTTTCTTGACACTCACAGCTGACCACATTACAGATTTACAAAGGAATTAGTACGGACATCAAACATCTAGAGTAAAAGATATACAGAGAGACAAGAGAGAGCTCCACGATCAGTTCTCCAGAATGTTCACAACAGATACAAAGCAGAAATTATTATCTGCCTAAACACAGACACAGTGCACTTATTTACTTTGAGGTATCTCATAAAAACAAATCTTCAATATGTAGGTGGAGTCACATAGCAGGTGATTGAGTGTGTGTGTGTCTGGTCTGCCCCTTTACAAGCTAATATTCTCTATGCTGCAATAAACACTCGAGTGCTCTGATGAGTCAGTGTTTCTAGATTTCCTACTGGACTCATGCACTAGAGGTCTGAGGATTAGTGATACTGACGGTTAACAGCACAAACTAATCTGGAACGTCACAATATCCTGTACAGTACACCTAAAAAATAATAGTTCATCGTGGTATTATATACACAAAAATACTGCAAATATTATCTTCTTGGTTTGTTTTTTGTTTTTTTTTCTACGTCTGTAACAAACAGGTTAAGGAGAGAAAAAAGGTTGTGGCGACAAAGCCGTCACGGACCGCCACCTCACAGCTGTCAGAATGGAGAAGGAGTCAACCACATTCCTCACGCAGTCAGTAGTAGTTGGAGAAAGAAACGAGGAGTGATAGGTAGCTGTCGGAGCAGAGAGGGAGCCCCGGTCATAGTGCATCACGACGTCTGCACGGCAAATCCATGCAGCACTCTCAGGTTCAGTGCATTTACTTTTCCCTCTAAAAAGCCATCCCAGGTACACTTCCTTAAGCACAAGCTCTCACGCGCTTAACGACTATTGATTAAACATCAGCCCGTGGCCGGAGAAGGCGCCATCCATTCTCAGTCCTATTTTGGCTGAACGAATTGATGAAGATGGTATTAACGCCCGCATCTCCCGCAGTCTGGCTCGGCATTAATGTTCATTTTGTCCGAAGTGTAAGCAACACTAACTGCTTGACAAGGAAGAGGATCGATGGCTCGTGTACGTTTCGAGGACAATACGGGACAATACAGTACAATAGCTTATCAACATCGACAGGCTGCAAGCGAGCGATGGTTATCACAGGGTTAGGTGGAGTATTCGTGTTAAAACATCGTCCAGTAACTTCTACATACAGTCTTCAGTCCGCACAGTGCATTTCTTCTCTTTATTCCATCGTGGTTCCAAAAAGCTAAAAGAGATCCACAATCACGAGCGGGCACACAGAGGATGTGACCCGTCACAGCCTCCGGTCCCCATTCTCTACATACTCGGCCAAGCTGTTGAGCGCCGTCTCCTCGCTCTTGGACTGAAGGACATTGTCCCCCTTCCTGGAGGGCTTTTTAGTGGCCCGCGACAGCTTCCTCCTGAACGTGTCTCCAGCCAAGAAGTAAAGAATAGGGTCCACGCAGCTATTGAGGCTGGCCAGCCCCCGGGTCACCTGGTAAGTCGCGTAGACGCGGTTGTTGAACTCGCACATGTCGGGGCTCTGGAAGTACAGCCTGGCCCTCATGTTGAGGTTTTTCATCACGTGGAAGGGCAGGTATGAGACGGCAAATACTGCGAGGACTATGATGACCAGGTGGATGGATTTCTGCCGCAGGTGCGCATTGTTCATGTCGTTGTAGATCAACGCTTTGACGATCATACCGTAGCAGCAGAATATGATAATAAAAGGGATGCAGAAGCCAAACACAGTCAAAGTCATGCTGTAGATGAAATAGCCTGGCAACTCATCCTCGGTGGTGGTGTCGTAACAGGTGGTTGCGTTACGCTTCAAGCCGGTCCTGGAATAATAAAGGATGGGAGAGATGGCTATGATAACCACTATCCACACCAGGGCGCTCGTAATGACGGCGTTTTTCTTCTTCAGCCGACCCAGAGACTTGAGCGGGTGCACCACGCCGGTGTACCTGTGGACGCTGATGCAGGTCAGAAACAGAATACTCCCGTACAGGTTCACGTGGAATATGAAACGCTGCAGCCGACACAGGACATCCCCGAATATCCAGTCGGTTTTGTTAAAGTAGTAGAAGATGAGGAACGGCAGAGAGAGGACGTAGCAGAAGTCAGCCAGGGCCAGGTTGAACATGTAGACCGAGATGCTGCTCCACGGCCGCATGTGGCACACGAACATCCAAATGGCCAGGCTGTTGCCCACCAGCCCGGTGATGAACACCATGATGTAAACAGTGGGCAAGTAATAGAACTGGAAACCTGTCTTGGTGAGGGAACATCCTCTTGTGTGGTTGTGGAGGTCGGTTTCTGTTACATTCAGCAGAGAGGTCAGGTTCAAGTCTGTGGTCATGGTGTCAAGGGCAGAGGCAGGTCCTTTTTCTGCACAAGAGGGATGGACAGATAAGAAAATGTTTGATGATGGCAGCAGACACACAACACGGCAGGTTAAAAACACATAGCATGCTGTCTATATCCGACCGTTCCTTTGGTTTCACTTTAAATTCACCCGTGAGATCGGGCACCGAATTAATTGTGCAGAATGCGTATGTGCAACCCACACTTATTTCAACACTCACCGCTGAGATCGACTTGTGTTCCACATTCCTATAGCCTTTCACAGTTGCAAAGATTTCAGTGAAAGGGCGGACGTAACAAGCGTGTCAAGTCGGTCTTCCTTCAGTCTCCTACCAGAGTTGTAAATTGTTAAAAAAAAAAAAAAAAAAAAAAAGTTGCGATACACTTCAGGTCTGCGCTGACACTCCAAGGTTGAAAAAAAAAAGTCCGCCGTCGTTTTGGTCATGCGGGGCGACGGTTTTCCCACAACAGCGGCAGCGGGACGCAACAGAGACAGCTGCAGGCTCTGGCACGAAGAGCAGGAATTACAAACAGGCTCCGTAAAGCGAGAGGAGGCTCTCTCCGCGCAATGGAGAGGGGAGGTGCGCAGCACTCGCACTAAACCTCTGAACAGCTTCCCGTCTCCAAACGCGCAGTTTCTGTTCCTCCCTGCTGCAGTTGGACCCTTATCAGATCGGACCCGCCTGGTCAGGCACATTATTGATAAAGAAATATGGGTACTTTGTGGTCAAGCTAAGGGACTTTTTTTTAATTTCACGTTACTGACAGAAAAGATTATTAGAAGCTCGCATTGTTTTGCAATCGGCACCTGTTTTCACATTCCAGACATAAGTCATGCAGATAATAATGGTGCGCAGCTTGATGTATTGATATCATTACTGCTGCTTCAGTTTGACATTTAAAGGAAATGTGAAACAGCATTAGAATGAGAAAATGTATTCAAAATGTGAAGGTCTTATTACAGAATATTATCATTTATTTATTTTTTCTCTCGTCCCTGATGCATCCTAATTTTGCGCCTGCTCTGCATCCTATCATGTACAGTCGAATGGCAATAAAATGAAAACGAATTGGAAGAAATCATATATCATTCACGTGGGAAGTGAGCACAACCATAATGGACTCCAGTGATACGTCATGGTTATGGCTTTGCCAGTGCAATTGACATTTTGCATGTAATAATCGTCCACAATCACTGTCAATCCAGAGGAGTTATGAGCCCATGCAATCAACGAAGGCCACTCGGGCCGGAGGAGTGAGAACATAAAAACAAATTCCTGATTTCCACGCCAAGGTGGTCATTTTGAATCCCAAGAAAAGCCAAGACCGAGAGCAGGATGTGCGTGGCACAGCCAAGGACAAAGCAGTCACTGGCACGCCAGCGGCAGACAAGAGGATGGCGGAGAATAGTGAAGGGACCCGGAGGGGTATGTGGAGCTATGGAGCCAAAGGTTAAGTTAATTATGGTGTGATGCCAAACGTCTTAAAAATGGTGGAAGGTGGACTGAGCCAAGACTGGAGCAATAATCTAATGGATGTTATTAATAAGAAAGAGAATAAATGTCCGCCATGAACGTGGGAGGTGTACGTCACGGACCATCAGTGGACATTCGGTAGGTTATAAGGTAGCTATTTCATTTAGTCATGAACCACTCCTTCACAATGATCTCTGAAAATGTTATTATATACACAGAAAATGTCATCATATAATGTACTGTACATGTGCATACAATGAAATCTAATACAGCTGGATAAGCTGCTACACAAAATAGACAAAAACAAATGATGCAACTTTTCGCTTCTTCTGTTCTTAAATTTCCCATTAATTTCTAGCAACAAAGAAAAAGGAAAACAGAGCAGGGCGCCATAAATCGACTTTTAATTCCACTGTACAGCCCTATTCTGAGAGTCTTAATTATTCTTTCAAGCTATTTAAGCTAATACTAGAATAATCCATGATAATATTTCATGATTTCTCAACAGATATTTGCTTGAACTCATTAAGAGGAGGCCATTAATTCCCAGGAAATCCATAAGGAAACAGAATGGTAATTTTTAGATGTCCTTTATCCACGGGAAATTATCATCTTAACACGCAGTGTAACAACTAGTCATAAGGAGGCTATTTCGCCAAGTTATTTAGCACGGCCACGTAATCACAGTAACTTAGCCGTGTAATTGCGCCTTTCCCATAAATGTGACACTTGATTTCAGATGATTACACATGAGACATGCAATATTACTGCAGCAGAAGTATTAAACCGAAAGAACGGCCGAGAAGTCCCAATTAGAGGCCCCATATTTGCGTGGGGACATTAGAGGCGGATATTATTCGAAGGGAATTAAGTAGAAATGAGCACATGTGGCCGCAATTACGCTTCGTCTGTGCTAATTTGCACTGACGTGGACGTCTATGTAAAGACCTATTTAAGTGTCTGCTTTGGGAACTTGCATCAAAAACTCTCTGAAGGTACATAATCGGTTCAAGATATTTTACACTGTACATCTGCCAAGAGTGGTAATGTACCCTTTGTGGTTTATCTGTATTGCGCAGAGCAAACACAGCAGCGAGTGAGCTGTTGCCACATCAGCGAGGACTTCAATCAAAGCAGATTTCTGCAGAAATCGGGCAGGTTAATTCCTGAAACACAGCTGACATGCAAATTTGACGTGTGACATTCAAGGTGTATCTGTTTATTCAGTTAGATCCTTGCAGAACCGTTGTTTTCTACTAAGCAGCGTGAGTCAAAAGATGTCATATTCAAAGCTTGAAGGCAGGGTGAGCAAATTTAAGAAAGGCTCTCTGCACTTGCCACTAAATTTCCTGCCAAGGACCCTATCCGATTTGGCTCTGACCTCCATTTTCTTCCCCCAGAGGCCGACAGGGACAGTGACATATTGGACATGGCTGGGTGCACACTGTAAGATTAATTTAAATGTATTAACCACCAGCGCCGGTGAGGTCAATGCACCTACACGTGTTCTTGCAGTGTATTTAATTCCATTCCTTCTTGCATTCATACACTGCTGTGTTTGCAGAATCCGTGCTGTTCCTGATCTTCTGAATGAACACTGTTGCACAGGCAGGTGTTTCTTGGCAAAGCAAAGACCGCGACAAGAAAAAACATGTTCGTGCTCAAGTCGAGGTTGCAGCAACCAATGGAAATAGAAAGCCAAAAGTCAATAACTGACAAAGGTGATACATAAACAAGACAATGCGACCAAATCGTCGGTCGTCTTCAGCAAACAGAGTTGTGGATGTTTACATTTTTCCCTGAAGACCCCCTGAGCCATGTCTCTGAAAAGTTATTTTACTTAATTTTGGACATAGCAGCTAGCAAAACTATTTTACATCAAGCTCCCTTTACTTAGTGTTTTGGAGATTCTGATCCCACATACTTACTTAGCTAATGCTAATGCTTTCATGAAGTAAATATGAAATACACCGTATAGTACAAATAAAAATCATTAATGTTTATTTTTAAAAAAAAAAGTTCAAATATACAAGAAAAATAGAAGTCAGCCAAGTGACATTTGCATCCCTCAAAAGAGAAACATCGGAATCTGCCTCCTTTAAACTGAGAAGTTTGAATCAATAAACTGTTGCAGCTATAGCCCTAATAGCTCTAATATGACCAGTTCATTATACAGATTTATTAGCTAATGTTGGCAGACTAAACCAATATTGTTGTATGCCTGTACTGGTGCATTGTATTTATATGTAAAATGTCTCTTTATACATGTATAATCTGTCTAGTGACAGAGACTACATGACCTCCTGCAGCATGCATGTCGTCCTTATTAATAATGGGAATGAAGAACTGTAACAGTGCTGCACTTATTTACAGATAAACAAGGCGTGACTTTCGTTTTCTCCGCTTGCATTGTCACAGATTTTTGGTGAGTCAGGTGTTCTCGGTCAGAACCAATCCCATGTGCGAGGAAGCAGCGTTACCCTGCTCATGCTTCCAGGTGTGAAGCCAGATACAGTGGGGGAAATAAGTATTTGATCCCCTGCTGAATTTGTAAGTTTGCCCACTTCCATAGAATTGATCAGACTCTGGTTTTTATGGTTGTTTACTGGTTATGGGTATAGACAGAATATCAGTCGAAAATGCATAAAAAACACACAATCTAAAAGTTATAAATTGTTATGTATTTTATTAAGGGAAATAAGTATTTGATCCCCAAGCACAACACAAGTCAGTACTTTGTAGAGAAACCTTTGTTGGCAAGCACAGCGATGAGACGTTTCTTGTAGTTGGTCACCAGGTTTGCACACAGTGCAGGAGGGATTTTGGCCCATTCATCTTTACAGACAGTCTCTAAATCCTTCAAGTTTCTTGGCTGCCTCTTGGAAACTCGGAGCTTCAGCTCCCTCCACAGGTTTTCGATCAGGTTAAGGTCTGGAGACTGACTAGGCCACTCCATGACCTTAATATGCTTCTTCTTGAGCCACTCCTTTGTTGTCCTGGCAGTATGTTTTGGGTCATTGTCATGTTGGAAAACCCACCCACGAGGCATCTTCAGTGTTCTTGCTGAGGAAAGAAGGTTTTTGTCCAAGATGTTACAGTACATGGCTGCATTCATTGGCCCCATAATGCGGTGAAGTTGCCCTGTACCCTTTGCTGAAAAACAGCCCCAAAACATGATGTTTCCACCTCCATGCTTAACCGTGGGTATGGTGTTCTTTGGGTCATACTCACGTTTTTTCATCCTCCAAACACGGCGGGTCGAGTTAATGCCAAATAGCTCAACTTTGGTTTCGTCAGACCACAGCACTTTCTCCCAAGCCTTCTCTGAGTCATTTAGATGTTCACTGGCAAACTTAAGGCGGGCCTGTACATGTGCCTTCTTGAGCAGGGGGACCTTGCGGGCACTGCAAGAGTTCAATCCATAACGGCGCAGTGTGTTGCCAACTGTTTTCTTGGTGACGGAGGTCCCAACTGCTTCCAGATCATTAACAAGCTCCTGCCGTGTTGTTTTAGGCTGCTCCCTCAGCTTTCTCATCATCATCCTCACTCCATGAGGCGAGATTTTGCGGGGAGCTCCAGACCGAGGACAGTTGATGGTCCTTTTATGGGTCTTCCACTTGCGAATAATGGCACCAATAGTTGTCACCTTCTCACCAAGCCTTTTGCTGATGGTTTTGTAACCTATACCAGCCTTGTGCAGGTCTACAATCTTGTCCCTGACATCTTTTGACAGCTCTTTGGTCTTGCCCATGGTGCTGTAGAAGTTGGAATGTAAGAAACTGATTCTTAGAGCAGGTGTGCTTTATATACATGACGAGTTAAGATCAGGAGTATTGGTAATTAGTTGACTGAGCACAGCTGTGTGCCACATGCGCACCAGCCAATCTGTAGGAGCCTGAATTCTAAGTGAATTGTTGGGGATCAAATACTTATTTCCCTTAATAAAATACATAACAATTTATAACTTTTAGATTGTGTGTTTTTTATGCATTTTCGACTGATATTCTGTCTATACCCATAACCAGTAAACAACCATAAAAACCAGAGTCTGATCATTTCTATGGAAGTGGGCAAACTTACAAATTCAGCAGGGGATCAAATACTTATTTCCCCCACTGTAAGCACGAAGTTGAAATTACCTCCCGCAGCTCTCAGTGTAACTTATGGCTCACCGCCTTCCGGTCCAAAACACCCCGACCATTCTGCTCCATTTGGTCTGAAGCACGGAAAAGAAAAATCATGTGGCCCAAGAAGCATGACTTTTTTTGCAGACTGTTTAAAGCAGGTTGTTACTTTAAGGACAGAGTTGAGATAGAGAACACATTCTTGACTTTAAAAAAGCCCAGTGGGTTGTGTCTCAGTTGCACCGGCGGATTTAGTCCCATTGGCAGAAGTCTCTAAACTGCTTGACCATAATAAAACTTGTCCCAGAGGAAATCATAATGACAGGCGGAAGGTGCAGAAGGGAAACTCTATTTGTCTCAGGTTCTGACCCGCATTTCTTTACATCCTGCTTCGCTGGCTCCCCTGACAACCCAATCACCGCCATAGTGGAGATGGTTAACAGCGTTTCCTGCCTCCCGTTTAAATGTGGTGAAACTCGACATCTCCACCAGGAGACAAAAATACCTAGGATGACCAGGATGTATTTGTCTCTGTAGGAATTGTGACAAATTAGATTTGCGAGGGAAAAAAAAAACAAAAACTCTTTGCTTTTCATTCCTTCATATCTCCGCACCGGCCCCAATTTTACTCTTGTATGTTTCCTTCCCCCACATTCATCTTTTTTTTTTCTTTTCTTTGTCTTTGCACATATATAATTTCTATTAATTGAATTGTTTTTTCTCTCATCCACTTCCAGCTCATCCCCAGCAGACACATGATTCTGATCTCAGCTGGTATTGATGTCTCTTATCAGCTTTCCAGCAGACTAGGCTTGAAAATAATGAATTCTTCTTTTTTTCTCGCCGTCTTCTTCTGTCGGGCTGAAGCACTCCTCCATTGTGCCTTTTTTTGCGGTCCCTGTTTTATGTTCCTCTTGCTCTCTCCGTTCCATTTATACTTATTTGTTTCTGTTGAACATCACATTCGTTACCTGTCTCCCTGAGACATGACTTGAGTTTAACAAAGAGATTTACCAACGCGGGAACCCGTCTGTATTTTCTGATGTTTGTTCAGTGTTTCGAGGCCAAACCCCACAGAGCATTTATGTTGATGGTCTGGAAGACTGAAGACTGACTGGAAGTCCATGTGATAGCCCCGGTTAACTCTTTTCCCGTGAGACTCCGAACCCGTCAGCAGTCAGAAATGTTGTGTTCAAAGTCGTAAGTAGCAGTGCAGCAGGGCTCGTGGTCACAGCGTTTCCTTTTTTGGGGCACATTCTTGACATCACAGGCTTTTAAACTCATGATATTTAAGAAATGGCTGAAAAAACTGTGTAAAGAGCAGAATAAACTAAACATGCAAGTCAAGCTATTCCACATGAACACAAACTCATTTATTACCCATGTGTTTTTGTAAACAAGTTTGTCTACACTGTAGCACGGAATGAAAACTTAAGTGTGTTTACTCTACAAGATTATAGGTTCCATATGGAGATACTGTGTAATTGATTCAGTTCAATATTAATTAGTGATAGGTGTGTTCGTTGCCTTATTTTAATTGCATTTAAAAATATGAATGTCTTACATGATTATAATTTAATTCATGTTTTCATTATTATTATTGACGTAGTAGTAGTTTTGTCCCGCACTTTTGACATTATTCTAACCCCCACAGGCAAACATAACATAAACATACACACATATACTATATTGTATAAAAGTGGGCTACCACTTTGCAAACTATAGCGCAAGAAAAGAAACAGAAGTAACAAAAGCAGGCAAACGCTCATCTCATTTTTCATCAAAACGTTGACACTGAAGAATATTATTAAAGGAAATATTATAAAAGGACTTCTTCATCTGAAATGAAGAAGGAGTTGTAGACCGACTCCAGCATGATGCAGCTCCTCTGATTTCCACTTTCTGAATGAGAACACAGACTGCTGCCACCGGCTGGTACTGAGAGTTATATCTCTCCCTTCAGGTTCATGTGTACTAGATGACTTGTAACTTTTGACCCAGACCCTGTTATGTGAGGTTGCTGCAAATTCTTTGAGGTCATTTTCGTGTATCTGGGCCTTCATTTCAGTTTTTTACGGCCGTAGCAACCGACTCCGTGTTAAACTCCGAAAGCTAATTGTAATTGCTTCCAGCCACGGCCGCTTTCAGCAAAAAATAACCCCAAAACCCACGTGTGTGCTGCACAGACGCAGTTCGAGAATAGCCGGCAGTGGAGTATTTAGCTCCTGAAGCTATTTCTTGAGCAAGGAGGAGATTCTGGCCATAAAACACAATTCTAAATTAATGTACAGCTGACCATATGAACTGTTTGTAAAAGGTGATGCTAGCTAAGTTATGTCTGGACAGACATAATTACATAAAGTTTCATTGGTATCTGTAACTCATATAAAGTGTCAAGCTCTCCTGCTCACCTGTTATGTTTACCCAATATTCTAGCATTCACAGTAGCTGGACCTCAAAAGAAAGGTCAGGAAAGTCAGGCGCACTCTTTAGTTTTCAGTAAACAGCTCAGGTGTGTTCCCACACACACAGACACACGCACACACACGTATGCTCACACAAAGGTCAGCTGCTCCCTAGGGCTCCTCTGACTGCAGCTGTGATCAGCAGGCGAAACCTTATGACCAACCCCACATGTGACCTCTGCTCAACCTGCTCATCTTTTTTCATTTCCACTTTTCCTTTAGCTCTGTCTGCAATTCTTCCAACCACCATCTGTCTATCTTAACCAAATGACAATGTATCGTTTACCTTTGCCGGACCACATTGAATAACTGCCTTTTTTTATGGTCTGATCAATTCAGCTGAATGTCATGGAGGCTTTCCATCAAGTGTAGAGAAGGTCAGTGTGTCTGTCCTGTGGAAATAGCACAGTAATGCAGCTCCCAGACAGACCACCTGTCTGCCAGGGGCTTTTTCAGTGGAGAAAGTCGAAACGTGGTTATCTTTGTGTAGTAAGACAACTGTGATGCGAACGCAGTCTGATGACACGAACATCTAGTGTGAGTTAATCGAATGAAAGGTCTTCGCAAAGGTTGTTGGTGATGTGTGTAATGGTGTTGATGAATCACGGCTAAATACGGGACTTATCACATTATTATATTATTATCACATTATTATACACATTTCTTTACATTCACAAAGACCAAACATAAGACAAAAACACAAAAACCTTGCTCTAAAGCACATTTCTGACAGTTCAGGTTTAGACTTGTGTATTTTCTCTTAAGTATAGTTACAGTGGATTGTGTACCCTAATACTAACACTAGGTCCGAACAAAGTTATTCTTAAACTGTTATGTTTAAGTCTGATTCCAATCTCTGGATCTATGCAAACCTATTTTAGGACACTCTGTGAACAACATGGTGCTTCCTTCCTATAACAGTTTCTCCACCTCTGTAAGTCTTGGTAAAGCCATTGTGGCATTTAGGTTCCATCTCAGAAAGGACCTTAACTGAAGATAACAAATGTTTTGTGGAGCAGATC
Source organism: Mugil cephalus (assembly GCF_022458985.1). NCBI lineage: Eukaryota > Metazoa > Chordata > Actinopteri > Mugiliformes > Mugilidae > Mugil > Mugil cephalus. Next base: position 10,726,264 of record NC_061778.1, read on the forward strand.
ACACTTTATATTCCTCTTTAGTTCAAAGAATCAATTCAAAGTCGCATCACAACCTGGCGATCCACCGTTCCCTTTCACTAGCAGCACATTTAAATTCTTCATGAAGAATCCCAAGGTGTTCCCAGACCAGTCAATATATGTATATGTCATTCCTCCAGCCATTCTGGGCCTACCCTGGGATGACCTCCCAACTGACAATGCCGGGTAAACCTCCAAGGGTTGGCACCCAGGAGGCATGCCAGACTTGCCAGATGCCCAAACCACCTTAACTACACCCTTTTGCAGCAGCTGTACTCTAAACTTCCTCCAGATATGTGACTGAGCTCAGCCACCCTAGAGAGAGAACTAATTTAAGCCTTTCTGTGATGCCATTCTTTCAGTCTCTACCCAAAGTTCATAACCATCGGTGAGGTTTGGATCTCTTCAACATACTTGAACATGTGTCCTCCGCTTGGGGCGGCAACTCAAGGAGTCTGTGAGTCACTTAGTTTGGTGGATTTACCAATCACAGTCTTGTTTCATAAACAGTTCATTCCAAAGACTCTGCCTATTTCTTCTTGTTTATTTTCCTGCCGTATTTTGGGGAACAGTTTCTGCCCTAACTATATTCATATGTTAAATTACACCGTTCTGGACCTCAAACAACCTGAACATCGGTATGTGTTTACATCACCGAGTCAACAATCATTCATCACAGTGGATACAAATGCTCAATAAAATAAATGCACACATTTCTTTTTCAGTTTTCTGTGTCTTTACCATAGACTTTATAAATATGGACAATGTCTCCCCACCTTTTGCATTGGCCAAATTTTGTATTGTATTTTATCTTATTTTATTTGTAATTTTATTACATTGTCCTGAGCTGCATTCAATGAAATTTCATTCTGTATACACCCTGTGCATACAAAATTACCATTAAGTTAGTCTCAGTCAAATTGGCGCTATTTTAATGCGGCATCTTATGTAGAGTACAGTCCAAGACTGGAGCCACGATATCGATGGCCCAACCACAATTCCGCCAGACTCAGTCACATTTTCGTTTAATTAATACTTCATCTGCTCTACCTCCACCATTTACAAGGAAACAACCCTCACAATCCCACAGGATCGCTTTAGGCATGTTGGCATGGCAACTAGTAGTCGCCATTATGTCACATCCTGTTTCCATAGCATCAAATAACTAGCCTAAACAAAACGTATCCAAAAAATTAACACTTGAACATGCATCCACATTATATTAACTACCTAAAATGACAAGGGGGATAGGTTTCGGTTGTGGGGCTTTCCTTGTGATCCCCCTCTGAGTTCAAGTTCCTCCATTCTCAAGTAACACAAAGCCACGCGGAACAGTAGATGTTGATTCCAAGAGATGAGAGAATGTCTTCTAGCAATTAAGACAGTGGACGCTCTAATGGTGATGGCTGCTGGTGCAATTTAGTTAATGCAAAAATTGGGTTTGTATTGAAATCTTGACACATTGTTGTGGTAGCAGTAGGGAGATTAACGAGAAACCAATTTGCACTCAAGACACTATATCGTTAGCCTTTAGCAAGCAGATTGGTATTTTTATGAACAAGTCAAAAAACAACCTTAGGCTAATGATATTCACCATGGTTTTTAACAAAAGTGAAACACTTCAGCACTTCAGGTCTCTTGCATGACCCTTTATTCATGTAATGACCCGGCTTTTTTGATGCAAGTTGTCAGAGTTAAGTGAAAAAAACAATTTGTAGGAAATAAAGAAAATTTAGACCAGAGAGCTTCAGCAGCAAAAGAGTGATGACTTCCTGCCAGACTCTCCACCTAGGTATGACGAAGTAAGCCAATCGAGCCAATGCACCACCCATAGACTGTTCTCTGGGGGTGCGGAGACGCATTAAAGCAGCATTATCTAAATGGATGCATCAATCTGCAGACCATGACTGGCATTAAGACAGAAATTACTTTATGAGGTAACGTATCACCTCCCATTGATCAGTTTATCTTCAGGATTGGTTTCCCCACATCTAATGTGCTTCATACTGTCCATTATTTTTAGTGGCGTGTATTGTATGATGAAAATATTAGCTAAATGTAAAAATAGCAAATTAAACTGCGTCATAGTCTTAAAGTGATAGTCTGACTTATTATAAATAAATAATAAGAAGTTATTCTCAGTAATATTGACAAATAAATCTAAGTTTAAGGTAGAGCCTTCCAAAACTTTTATGCTTTGAATGAGAACTTGTCAATTTAAATGACCATAAACTTTCAATGACTTTGAGACTGTAAGTTTAGAAACTGCAGCCGAGCTATCGTCATCCTTGTTTGCCCCTTCCGTGAGGAACAACAGCCTCTACCTAGATGGCAAAACAAGCTCATTTTTTAAAACTCAATGTGCAGAGCTGTAAAACAACACACTTAAACTGATTTATGAGAGGAGCTGGGTCAAAGTGAAGGGTTTTAAATGTCAAATGTGAGGAATGTGGAGGGATGTATGTAGACGATTACAGGGGAGAGAGATTTTTTTTTTTAATGGAGAGGGTTCTGTGATACAATAATTTGTTGGGCCAATGGCTGGAGAAAAGGATTCTGAGATGCTTTAAGCAAAGTGGCAGTGAAAGGGACTAATGGGGCGCATTAGCGTAAAGTTCCGTGTGCAGCCATATAGTGAGGCTAATGCTGACTTGCAAAGACTGAGGAGCTTACTGGTACATACAGGATGTACATTATCGTGTTTTCAGGAGAGCCCCACATCGATCTAACACCACCCCCCACCAACCCTCCCCCATCCCATGCCGGAACTAATATTAGTATAATCAAATCTTTCCTTCCATTCCAGTACAACATAGTTACATGTCTGTGGTAGCAAGCATGATCTGTAATCGTGCTCATGCTTCTGTGTGTAAGCGAAGTATTATGTCAAAGAAGATTATAAGTAAACTGATGGCGCCATGGTGAATTTACCATATACTAGAATTAGCATTGCTGTCCTGACGGTGAACCATAATAAGTAAGACAATAATTCACTAAATCTTTAATGGAATAAAGCAAACTGATAAAACACAGATGGAAGGATGGTGAAAAAAAATTATCTTATCAATTCTTTTACTCTTTATGGGCCAAGCTTGGGTATAAATTCCTGAATATTTGGACTGAGGAAGGTAAACGCTGAGGCACGATTTATGAGCAATTTGAAAAGTAACACACAAATTATTATGCTATATTTGACACAAAGGATCACACGTGAGCGGCAGGTTGTTTTGAAGAACTCAGATCTACTGTACTGTGTGTAAAACAGCGTGCCTAAACATGCCAACGAGCGTTGCTGCACTTTCAGCAGCAATTTTAAAAGCGAGGGGGAGGAAGGACAAAAGCAAGAGAGGGCAACAATGGCAATGACATGATGCAACAAGTACACATGCTTACTCACATACTGTGCGTTAGTGTGTGTCTGCCTCTCTCTCTTTCACACACACACACTTGTTTAGGCACGCAAACTGTTAATGTGAGTTAGCACTTAGCGTTACTCACAGAAAAAGACTGATCCCATTCCAATCTGCGGTTCACTCACTTAAAATTATTTTTTAATTAGTTTGAATGCATACCACCACCGTGACACAGTGAAAAAGAAACAACACTTAATGGTTGTGGTTGCGCACACACACACACACACACACAAATGGTTTATAAAATGCCATGTTTGCATGAGACCACAAGGCTGTGAGCCAATTTAAATGGCGAACACAAAGAACACGTTATCTTACAGTATGTGGAGGTTTTACAGGAGTGTCGGTTCCCAGTTATCAATATTCTGCACAGCAACAGCAGAGGTGTGCAGATGGATGAAGCACAGGAGGAAGGAGGACTTAAAAGGTGGATGAAGGGACAGCACGCAGAGTGAAGAGATGTGAGAACAGGAAGCATTAGTGACAGAGAAGGGGGACTAAAGGGTGAGTGAATAAAAGAGATGAAGCAAAGAGAAAAAGAGAGGGGGCGAGGCACACAGAGTACAACACAGAGGGAAAACTGACAGCTATGAAAAGAGAAAGGAAGCAACAGTGTACTACATCTGGAAAGTAGGGAGTGCCAAGAAGCGAAACAATTCATCCTTTCTTGTTACTGGAGGCAAAGAAAGGGGCAGGAAGGCAGTGGTGTACCATGGGATTTCTAAAGCATATAACTGGAGATGAAGACTAGCAGGCTAAGTGCCAGGTTCAAATTGAGTAACACTGAAGGAAATAATCTGAGGTGGAGGATGAACCTTCAACTGACAAAAAGGCTACACCCACGACTGGGATATAAAGTTAATGTGAAAGTGCCAGATGCTGCAGTTCCTCAAAAGCGTCTGTTCCTGTATGTCCCAATGTTACAATGCTTAACGTACAATGAGACATAAACCGGGTGCCGTCACAGATTGCTAACTGTCGGCTTAGGCATCATCAACCTCAGCTCCACTCAAGCACCAACCCTTTGCTCGTTTTAGTAATCAGTCCAGAATTTGGTGGAGTCAGAGTCTGCCAAGATAGCAATGGGCCACCAGACCAAGCTTCATGATCAGCCTTCAGGAAATCTATTGGGTTAAACACATACAGGTAAAAGGGCAACCTTACCTTTGGTAAATAATTTAACTGATAATGACTGAGCTGGTCCACCACTACCTGAACGAGCAGCCGCAGTTTGTGAGATTGCAGAACGGGGTCTCGGACGCAGTTGTGAGCAGCCGTTCCTCTTCACCTTGTACACGTCCGACTTCCAGTACCACTCCGGTTCCTGCCACGTACAGAAGTACTCGGATGACACCGCCATCATGGCCTGTATTAGGAGTCGGGGGGAGGCGAGTACAGGGAAGTGGTTGGGGCCTTCAGCAGTTCCAGGGACCACTTGCAGCACCACCAAGACCAAGAAAATGGTCATCGATTTCCGCAGGTCCATGTCCAACCCCCCCCCCTTGCCAGTCAACATTGATGGGGTTGACATTGAGGTGGTTGAGACTAACAGGTACTTGGGGATGACACCTCGATGACAAACTGGACTGGACAAAGAACCGTGATGCCTTGTTCAAAAAGACACTTTATTGAACAAACACTGAGACACTTTGGATCCGGACTGAGATTATTTTATTTTTATCTTATTCTATTTTTTCTATTTGACTCGTTTTCTTATGTCTATGTCTGGTCACATTTATGTTCTCTGTTATCTTGAGACTCTTGGACAAAACAATTTCCCTGCGGGGATCAATAAAGTGATCTTGAATCTCGAATCTTGAATCATTTTAGGGACCAACTAAAAAAATCAATAACAACCATTGGACAGATTGTAAAAGGCGCTTTTAGAGTACCTAAACCTAGACCTTAACACTGTATCTTACGGTATGCAGTCTGCATCAGTGCGAGTCATTCAGTATGTTTACATGCACATGCAAAAATGTTATTATTGCCTTAATCCGACTCTAACTGGACAATTTAAGCATATGTAAATGCGTTACTCCAACTAATATAGTTGTCCTTATCCGACATGTATACACCTCGTCATATATACACCTTAATTGGAGTAAAACTAGAGAACACGTGTGCACATGCTCCACAACCGCTGCCCTGGCCAGTGACCCCAAAACAAAAACATCCAAGAAAGCCGTTTGCGGAGGAAGATAAACAGAGCCGGTAGAAGAACCACCTGAGGGATAGCACGCATGTTATTTGCATAATAAGCAGCGCACAAACTACGTACGTGTCACAATTCTGATTCTGTGTCTTTTTTCATGAGCTTGTTTTGAGTTTCTCGTTTCATTTTGTGAAGTTTCTTGGATTCCTGTTTGGTGTTGCTCCCTGTGTTCTTCCCTTTATTGCTTATTGGTTTCTCCTTGTGTGCTCTGCCGTCATCAGTTTCACCCATGTCTCGCCATCCCTCAGTCCTCTTGTGTGTATATATAGCACTGCCTGTCCTTTTGTTCCTCCTAGCGTCATTTTTCGTCTCCATGTTTTAAGTCTCCTTGTTCCATGTCCCCATGCTTCATTTTTGCCTTCATATTTCATGTCCATGATTCCTCATCTCCATCTGTCCTCCACCTGGGTCCGTCCGCAAAACTCACTTTCTCGACAGTGCGAGATTAAAAAAAGCTGTAATATTATCAATCTTGCTGTTTGAAATAACGGTCTGCTGTATGAACAACTTCAGCTGTTTATTATATGATGCAATAGGTCAACGGAAAAGGGGGTAGTATTAACCTGCTGAAAAGACACCTACAGGAGGACATATTCCCGTCAGTTATTGGATTTTCTCCATTGCATGTAAACCTGGACAAGGACCGCATTCCAAAAAGTCGAATTTCGAACATAGCTTGATTAAGCTGTGCATGTAAACACACTGATTTACACTTGTGAACTCATCAGTCTGGCTCGCCCTGTAACACCATCCTAAACACTAGTCATGTCTTTTTTCCCCAGTCAGGTTAATATTTGTTTCTACTTCCTGCATGAGTCACACGAACGTTTGTATCTCAAAACCTTCTCGATGTGTTCCATCTGTATTGATCCAAAGCAATCAATTTGAAATTGCGGAGATGGAGAAGTAGATGCAAATACGCAACAACCAAGCGGACCAATCTTACTCAGCTCTTCAGGTACGGTGCTAGCATCTGCGCTGCAGCTTCTGCGCCAGCTTAACGCAAAACTCAAAACCGCCTGTTACTGCTATCATAATTCTCTAAACTTTAGCTGATCCTAAGACTCAAGCCTAAGGGACGGTAGAGAAGCCACTTTTAAATGAGACATGTTACAATACTAGTGAGACAAAACGGGAAATATAGAAAGAAAACTTGTGCAAACCTGTGGAAGTATTAGTATCAGTTTGCCCAAAGGTAACCTGCGTGCAAAGTCAAACTTGCTCTCTATAAAGTCTGAGCCTTAAAATGGCTTTAATAGTTAATCCCAGATTTTATCCCAAAGCTATATTCTTATACAACTGCTACATTCTGAATAATATTCATAGCTTGTACCTTATTACTGGGTTAATTTTACACTTGCTGCTATTTGTACTTCTGGTTAAACGGCAAACTGAATTTCGTACCCGTATAATCTAATTCTACCATTATTTACAGTGTCATTTGTACTCATAGTGAACTGCTGAACTTCCTTCTCTTTTGCCTTTTTGCCCCCCTTCTCCATAATCTGTATTTGTTTGTCCTGCTTTCTCAGTGCCATTAACCGAAAGAGCAGTTATGCTTCACTTTAACTTCATATTAGCTAGCTGCATGGTCTGGTGAACACCAGTTTTCCAAGCCTATTAAGGTTATAGAAAGGATTACAAAAAGAGGTCAGTGCAACTTCAGAGACTGTTGGTTTAATCTAATCTACTGCCGCTGGTTTTTGCTAATGAACATTGATTTAACAAATACACAGTTTACTCTAAATATGATTAACTCCATAAATGGATCCAATCCTAACTCAGTCCAACGGTGGCTTAGATAAAAATAGAGCATCTTGAGCAGCTGTTTGTTCCGGTTTGATAAAGTGCCTCCTGAGTCACAGTGCTGCTGAGAATTATTCACACCCAGGTTCATGAGAAAAAGTGCCTGCCTAAGGTTTGGCTGCCTTCATAAATATATTCAAGCTGAAGGTCACACCAAGGAGCACGGTGGCGGAGTGGGCCCAGAAGCAGGAAATAGCTGAGAGATTAAACTGACAGACTCTAAATGAAACAGCAATTTCCTATTTTTCTTTACCCTAGTAGGTTTTATTAAACATATTCCAAGGCCATGATTGCTTGACCTGATCAGATTTCATTTCAGGGACGAAAGCAATGTGTGTCGTGTGAAGCTGGGGGTGGGGGTAAAAGATAAAAAAAAAAAAAGAAGAAGAAGAAGAAAATATAAGCAACAGAGACTGTGGCTGAGAAATAGTTTCTCTACAGTGATCACTATCTTTCGTATACACGGGAAAAAATGTTTCCTGTTTCCTGTTTGGTGCCAAGTAGTGAATTTAGGAACTACACGCAAACAGATGCGCATGTGTCGCAAGATGTTGCTGGGGCTGAATGCGCAGAAAGGTGGAAAAAGGAGGAAAAAATAAGAAATCCACTTTTTTTCTCAGAAAAAATAAATAAATAAGAATGTAAGTCTCTTATGTCCATCCACTGAACACTGTATCTTACTAAATGTGTCTCTCTGTTACGTCCAAAAGGAGTTTGCATGGTGTCTGCGTGGGTACTCTGGCTTCCTCCTACCGTCCAAACACGTAGGTTAGGTTAACTGGATTCTGAATTGGCTGTAGGTGTGAGTGTGAATGGTTGTCTGTCTTTCTGTGTTAGCCCTGCGGTAGACTGTCCAGAGACCTGCCCAGAGTATATCCCGCCTCTCGCCAGCTGGGATAGGCTCCAGCACCCCCGCGGCCCTCCAGAGGACAAGCGGTTACAGAAAACGAATGAATGAGTGTCATGTCCAAATAAATAAATAAAGGAAGGAAACACACAAGACCAGCAGCCCTCCATTCCTTTGCCGACTAAAGGCTCATTTAAATTACTGTGGGATGCTGTATCCTACACACACAGCCTTAAACTTGGAAACCCTGGATTCAATATTTACACACTGTTGAGCAATACAAAGGTTTCTGGTGACGTGGGACCCAAACAAAGGACCGCAAAACCACTTTAACTCTCTGGGGTCCAGAGTATAAGTGGCTGTTTCTGACTACTTTTGGTTTTACCTTTATATTTTATCTTAAAAACGGTTTACATCACCTTGTTGGATATCATTCTTTTCATTCTTGTCATTTTATAACTATTTTTTCATTTTGACAAACTGCATTAACATATTGGAACTAAAACCACATTAGAACCATAAAATCAGAGTAGGAAAAAGATTTTTCTCTGTGACAACCATGAACATGTTTAACGAAACATTTTTCATAACTTAGAATGTAAAGCTAAAGTGTAAACAACAAAGCTATTTATAAACATTTGGTCTGGTAAAATGCAGGAAATGCATCACACATTTTTCTATTTACAACCATTTACAAAACTATCCTTAGCAACCACTGACACATAATTTCCTTATTTGTTGGTGGGATTTATTTTTCCCACCAATAGGTGATTAGCTGTCATTTTTAACATTTTTTTTTTTTTCACTCAAAATCCAGAACTTAAGGCACTACAGGGCATGTAGGGAAAATACAAGATCTCAACCCAAAAAAGATCACCTGAAGACCAAAACAAGGAGACACAAGGAACTGAACAGCAAGAAGACAAGAGAGAGAGACCTAAGGGAAAGGCAGGGCTGTGTGTGCACATGGGCAGAGGGGCTAACGAGACACAGGTGAAACTAATGAGAGTGAAGCACGCCAGGAGAAACCAATCAAACAATTAAAGAGGGAAAACACAGGAAGTAAAGCAAGCCAAGAAATACCAAGAACTTTACAAGATAAAATCAGGAAACACAAGGAAAAATGATCAGACGTGACAGAAGTCTTTTCTACATTTTCATCATAATGGTCAACACAGAAGATTTGAATCTTTTACCTCTTGGTTTGCAACCTCTGCCTCTCCTATCACATGAAATGTACAGTCTGTTTGCACTAATATACAACCAGTATATTCACTTGCTAGTTATGCAGAAACACGACTCTTGGAAGCCACGTTTCTACACTATAAATAAGGTAAGATTTCTGATTTCCATTCTGGTGTTGTCAGTGTGTCTTCACTTCACTACATCAAAAGTCAAAGAGGTTTTTATTTTCATTTCAACCCTGTGTAGCAGGTGCAGTACACAGTGAGATGAGATGATGTTCCTCCAGGACCATGGAGCTACTTGAAGACACAGGGTTACATACAATGCACAGGACTGACCATAAAGTGCGTGTGTGCAAGTTTATGCAGACAATACAAAATGTTGCAAACTGTGCAAACACTGCATACGTTTATTTTTATATGTGTGTATGTTCAGTCCAAGCAATTAAGAGATAGCTTGACGGAAAACACTGTTACACAGTCTGGTTGTTTGGGCACAAATGTTCCAGTACCTTCTCCCAGATGGACAAAGGGAGAAGATTGTGTGTGTGTGAGGGGGTGTGAGAGACCATAAGATTAGCCTCATGCTGTTGTAAACTTCCAAGTTGAATTTACAGCCATGCAATCATGGCCTTTGATACTGTGAGCTTTTAATAAACGGTAGATGATAATGTCTACAGTTTAGTCACAAAAAATTAAAAAAAAACTTAGCCAAGCATAAAAACGGGAAACAACGGGAAACGCTTACTTGATAGTTTTCTCCCTCACATTACACATTAAATCTCATTAAATGTTTATTGCATTCTTCAAAACATATTTTAAGACCATGCCAGGCTAGCTGTTGTCATCCGTTTCAAGAGTTAATAGGCGTAAATTGAAGAAAACCTTCTAAAAAGACGATGAAGCTGATCTGTTTTGGATTTTTTTTCCTGAAAGTTGGGAGCGACCGATTCACTGCCATATTCATTAATTTGAAGCTGATGTGAGGGATGGGATCTGGGTAAAAAAGTTGAGATAAAACATCTGAGATTGGATACAAAGAGAAAAGTGCCTGTCTCAGCAATGGGCCCCTCTCACTTCTTAAATCTCAGCGAATTAATTACAGAAGCGGTGATTTAGGTGCCAGCTGCCTCTGAGCCGATAGCCTCGGCGGACTGGCTGCTTTATGAGCTAAACAAGCATGGCAGCGATGGACTTGATAAGAAAGAGTGAAGGAGGAAAAGACAGAAGGAGCTGACGAGGAAAGCCATTAATAAGAGGGATGGATTAGGGTTATTACGCATCCATGCACACGTAACAAGAGTGGCATGCTGATTTACAGTCTGTCTTAATCAGTGCAAATTTGTATTAAAGCAGCATGATCCCCGGCGCCCCTCTCCTCGGCCTCCCTGCCTTCACAAGCGAGACAGTTGACTTGGATCCATTTTGGCTTCTAACACATCTTCATTTCATCCTCTTAGCTGTCCACAGAGTCCTGTCATGAAGGCATTTAGCCTACACTGCAGCTGTTAAAACAGATTTTCTTCTTTCTTCCTGTGGGTTCTGGTGTCACAGTGGGATCTTTCTTTAGGGTCCGTCTCTCTCTGTCAAGTTCCCTTCCCATCTGCTCGCTTCAGTTGTCTTCAAATAAGACTGTAGCTCTGTAAAGAAAAATGAATTACAATAGAGGATGTCCTACAATGTGCTTATAGGACCTACAACGTGCCTTCCGTGACCTCCTCTCTCCTCCCTTTATTACTGCCTTTGTGCGCTACACGTAACGCAGAGGGACATCCTGCCACCAAGTGAATGGCGGCTGTTCATCTCTGGGTACAGCTGTGCCCTCAGTACCCTCTTTGTATGACCCATATTCTGTCCAGCAGCATGCCCTGCCAACTGGCATGTACCCCCTCACTTCGTCTTCTTCCTCCATTAACTAAGAGCTAAAATATTCAGAAAACTTCAAATTCTGTCTCAAGGCTCGATGTCAAACTATACAGCAGAAGTTTTTTTATTTTTGTGAACGTTATTTGCTTTAGCTGACGCGGGACAAATTCAACTAATGATAAACACACTTTTCCCCCTACTTTAAGGACAAGTAGAAACCCTTTGCCTACCTGTCTTTGAGCAAGACACTGAACACCAAGTTGTTGCCAGTGCAATTAACTGGTGTGTGAATTTGTGTGTCCTTGTGTAAACAGGTGGGTAAAAGTGCTTTGAGTATCAATAGGCAGAAAAGCTCCGCACAAATATAAACTGTTTACGACAGAAAGAATTATTCCTGGGAGCTGCTATCTTCCCATTCCTTTTTGAAGGATGTAGTTTGTAGTTTTATGTCTCATTTTACTCTGAAATGAAAGCATAGACCATATAAACAACTGAAGTTCCTCCCAGTTTTGTTGCAGAAGTTCTCAGAAATGTGTGTCACTTGTAGGGTGCTTTGCTTTCACTCTTCTGTCCAATTAATCACAAACCAGCTCCATGGGGTTAACGTTTAGATACTGGGCCATGGTCCACTCCATGTTTCCAAGCTTTCCATTTTGTTTTCATCCTGAGCTAGTTCTGGTGTAGCTTGGACTAAAGTTTTGGGTCATTATCTTGCTGCAGGATGAAACCCTGACCAACTATACCAGACGATACTGGTGCTGTTCTAAAACAAAAACTATTGAAAAGCTATACGTCAATTCACTGCATTCCAAACTGATCAAGTATCTTTGGGATGCACTGGAACAAGCCTGATCCACTGAGATCCCTCACTGCAACCCATAGGACCCAAAGGCCCCCATTAGCAGCATCCTGTTACCAGACACCACAGGAAACACCCAGAAGGCCGATGTCTGTTCTCTGATGAGTCACAACTGTTTTGGACACACGAGGGAGTAATACACAGAACATTAGGAAGTTGGTCATAATGTTATGCCTGATGCAGATTTTATCTCAGCTAAATAGTTACGGAATTGGTTACGGAAATTTATATTTATCATAGCAACAGTGTAACAACCTCAAATGTGTGCCAAAAAAAAGAAGTAAGTACTAGACATATAACATTTGATTTTGACTATTTTATTGCAACTGAACATATAAGAAACATAAAATAATGAACATGGAATTGTGTGTTAAGAGTTTCTAAAGTAGCCACCATATTAAAGCAGGAATCGCTTAGTAAGTCAGTAGACAGAAACAGCGGTTCATCTTTACTTTAAGACATGAACAACATCATTCAGACTAAAGTGGTTCACAAACTGTGAAAAGCGTTCTCTCCAAAATCATCCAACACAGACTCAGAAGACTGAGGGGCTGTTTCAATTGACTGGGCCTGCACAATGACCCGACCTAAACCCTGCAGGGACGGTTTGGAATGAGCTGGACTGAAGAGCGAAGGACACACCGCCAGCAAGTGCTCAGCGTACGAGTGAACTCCTTCAGGACTGGAAACGTTCCAGGTGAAAATCTCCTGAAGCTGTTTCAGAGTACTGAGGAAGTCCAAAGCTGCTATTAAAAAAAAAGGGGGGGTTGGGTGGGCATTAAATTTTGCTTTTGTAATGGGTCCTGCATATACTGCATCTAAATGTATTGGTTTCATAGTTTTGATGTCGGTGTTAAACTATAATCAACAAATAATTCAACATTGATTGATTAGTTTTCCTGAATAAAATATGCTCCAACAAATCAAAGGTTCTCATCAGATTTCAGTGATAACATATTTGGGTCATCATGATCAAAGTACTGCAGAGTTGAGGATAGAAACAAATCATTGACCTAATTTTTGATGCATCTTGGATATCGAAGGGTCAATAAATGCTATGTAGCGATGCCCTAGCAAAGGAGCTAGGACCGGATTTAAATAAGGCCAAGATCCATTTAGATTTAAGTAACTGCAAGTTAGGTTTCTTCTGCTGTGTTCAGGGCGTCTCTCAGCTGCAACATATAGCATAGCATAGGGTGTGTATCCCGGAGCCAGTCATCACCTATTGTGTACGTATAATGAACTTCAGGTTTGTGTGTACTGTTTGACGGATGGCCAGGCTGACGCAGGGGCAACAGTTGACAAAATGAAGCATGTCCTTCGCCCGCGTTGCCTTAAGTCTGCCAATTCAGCAGCTTCAGAGGTGAGTGTATGGGTTTTTGTGTGTTTTAGAACATAGCTGTGGTGAAACCATCAGATAATCAGGTTTAATCTCACCAACGCCGCTCCCTCTCTTCATTCACTTCCTAGCTTGCTTTCTTTCCTGGTCGTTGAGCTGGGGAGGAAAGTCTGAATGTTGTGTTTGTAAAGAGCGACCACAAATGGTGCCTATTATACCTCTAACATTAGATGCAGGCACAGTCATTTGCAGCACTTGTAGTAATGCATTGAACTGGAGCCAGGTACTTGCTGATAGCGTAAGTACAACTAAAAGCTAATGGTGATTTAGGTAGTTGAGTTGAGTTTTTCTGAAATTGGCAGCAATTCCAGAGGCCATTTTGGGACACAACTCAACAGTTACCAACTTTAAATGGTTGGCCCGAGATATAAAAGCAAACTAGGTTGTAGCCAAGCTTAAACTAGCTAAGTGTCTTTGGACAGGCTTCTGTTACACGATTCCATCAAAGCGCAACCAGATCATAGGAACCTTGTTGGCAGTGCAGCTGCTGTTAAATTCTGTGATGGACTTCAATCAGCTGGATCAATACCTCTCCTCTTCCAGGAGGAGATCAGATTAAGCTTAACCTGCTACAACTCCTCCACTGTCCTTTTTTCCCCACCAATGCAGGGGAAACACTCACAGACACTTACTGTAAACATATACACACTTACTATAATCACACACACACACTCTCTCCCTGAAAGAGAAAATTGGATGTTTGAGCTGTGTTCCAAGCAGCACTCAGAGGAAGTCAAGTGGTGACTCAGCAGTAAGATAACGGTGAGACAGAGAGAGAGAGAGAGGGGGGAGGGGGGGGGAAGAGACAGCAATAAGGTTTGAGTAAAGGTGGAGCGGGCGGCGCATAAAAAATAATGAAACAATTATTTGTAAGGAAATGTGTCAGGATGAGGAATACGGTAATCAAGCTGTCTGTCCCTTTAATCAACTTTCGTCACCCCTTTAAAATAACTCTTTTTCTGCATATCAAGTGCCTTATGCTCCGTGTTTTCTCCGCTCTTAAAGGAAACGTCCTCATTATTCTTTTATATATTACACCTCAGTGCTGCTGCCACAGCTGGCACTCAGTGATTTAAAGACTCACACCTCATCTTCATTTTTCACTTTGGCTTCACTTGTTGTTTTTCTTCCCTCGGAGTCACACTCAACCCCCCCTTCCCCTTTTCTCATTATTGTCTTCATAATGAGGTCAGAGCTTTAGTCCATTATGGGGTCATTGTTATAAAAGGAAAAAAAGGCGAAAAAAGCTTTCGAGTCATCTCCTTATCCGACCCCACAGTGGAGCAGACACGACACTTTTCCAGGTATCCATAACTCAAAAATAGATGTGTTTAAATTTATGCTTCTGGGTATTTTCCTCCCCTGAGCGATAATTCATTAGGCGACGTTTATTGTGTATCAATGGGCTTGTGCGGCTCAGCGCTCAAAGTGCAGCTCGTCCGTTTCCACCTCTTCTCCCGTGACAGCCAGGCTGCGTGTTCAGTCTCCTTACACTCCTTTTACGCACCATTATTGAGCCACCCTCGTTGTTTAAGAGGGGAACCTAATTGAAAAACCAGGCATGTTGAGGGGGCAGCGGTAAGTGAGATTTGCGCTGCGTTGCGGACACGAGGTCGTACATCACACTTTGTGAGGCGGGCGACAGAAGCTGCCATTATTGGATCAGCACTGCTTCATTAAGTCTCCACACGACACAGTCTGCCGCTAACGCCCGTGGACAGAGAGACGGGAGAATTAAGGGGGAGGGAGATGAGAGGGAGATTTGAGGAGGAAAGCGAGGATTTGAAGCTGGGAGGGGAGGGAAGTGAAGGAGGGGAGAGAACCAGTATAGTTGAGTTAAATGGAGCGGAAAGGGGGATTGAAAAGGAAACAACACAGCAGTCATCCACAATTTTCTGCAATTTAAGGTCATTTTAATGATTTCTTGTTCAGGCAGATAAAATTTGTCAATTGGGAGTGAAGCTATGATGCAGTGTGAGTAATGACCTGCAGCTTCCTCCCTTCCATCACAATTTAATTCAATTTAAGGCATTGGCAGCCCCCTCCAACCCTGGATAAAAGTTAGAGAAACTCCATCCGTCCATCCTGGGGATCACACGAAGGTTAAGTACAAGATCAGTAAGGTTTCATTCACGCATGGCTCCACAAAGGGACCGACAGGTGTTTCCTACATTGTACAGCATATTCAGTGGTTGACTGGGAGGCCCTGATTCACATAGAGAGGGTGCCATCTGGTGACGTGGCTGTGAATCACACATTTGAACAAGAGGCTTGGTCTATGTTATCTCTCATTGGATAAATCAAACATGCTCCTGAATCACACACAGAGTTATTACTATTATTCAGGCAGTGTTGGCTCATATACAGGACTAACTTACAGTCTAACCAGTAATATTTAACCTTAAAATGAATCCTGGCTCAGACTTTATAATATTTCTCATGCAAAAATGATGACACAAGCCTCACTGCGCACCATGGCCAGGAGACACCACAGTATGAGGTAATCTCGGAAAATTTATTGAATGGACTATTATCTTTGGATTTTACAGCTTTTTTTTTTTTTTTTAAAAGACTTCATCTGAAGTTTTGTCACGTAGAGATTTTATCAGCGGTACACGTTTCACGGAGAAAGAAGAAATGAGCCACACATCTCTATCGCAATTACGATCATTGCTCGTAATTAGAAGCTTCACTGGGCAGAACAAAGTGATTCATCATGTGTAGAGATATCTAAAATAACGTTTTAATGAGTGGAGCATCTGAGTGCTTTGGAAATATTAAAAAGATAATGGTTTTTAATGAAATAATTACACTTGTTATGTGCGTAAATGATGGGAAACCTTTAGCTAGTACTGACTTTATTCACCCACAGTGGTGACTTTGATTGTGTTGTCATGAGATGCTGATGGTCCACATGATCATATGACCCTACTGATTAGGTTTTTATTTGGGTTTGCACTTGAAAAAATACTTGCTTTTCTTCTTGGGTAATTACATTCATTTCCTTTCCTTGCTTAGAGAAGTCGTTTTCAGTGATAACACTTAAAACACATGAATAGGATTAACGGGAGAAATAAAAAATGCTTTTTTGAAGAATTTCAGTTGGGAGTCAATTTGGAGTCATTTATAAGAAAGAGGAGAAGAGTTTGTTAATGGGATCTTTTTTTGTTGTTGTTGCCACTGGGGGGTAGCTCAGTTACTTGTGCTACTTAATCCTGTATATGCTCAAATTAAATCACAGCCGTGCAAAGAGAAACCTCCATAAAATGAACACCTGCAGCTTAATGACAATGCTCCTATTCCTAACAGCCACGGTAGCCAAAATGTGTGCAAAAATAAATGAGAAGGAAAGGTTGTAGTGGCGTGCTTTCTTTGAATCATGAACTGAGGCCACAGCATAGTGCTATTTTTTTTAGAAGGCATACAATTTGTTGAGAAGTGAAAAGTAACATTTGTCAGGTATTTCTATGCAGGCAGAGCGGACACACACACACACACACACATATATACATATATGTGTGTGTGTGTATATGACAGGAAAGACCTAGAAAAAAAGTCTAAGCAATCTCAAAGACAGTATCACACACTCACTACTAGGGTTAGACATCAATAAGATTTTATCGATGCTAATATCGATTCTGCTTACTGATCCGATTCTTTATCGATACCCTTATCAACTCCTGTGAATTTTTGGTTTGGAAAAAGTGTGCATTCGTGGTTTCATGTAAACAACAGCAATTCTATTGAGTTTCTAAACAAGAAACTTGTGCAAGAAAACAAACAGGGAATTGGTGACGGGAACCTCACTAGCTCTGCTCTGGTGAGACTTCGCGGCAAATGCCCTCGTTGACTACCTCGTTGAGAACTACGGCTCTCTCGGTATTAATGCCGTGCGTCGTCAACAAAGTGCTTAAACATGTTGGTGGTGTTGCCACCCTTGCTTGCCTGCACCATTGCGCTGTTGGAGTCCCTGCTGGTGAAGTGAAGCCACACTTTCAGCCTCTCTGCCATCTCTTCGTCCTTGTAGTGATGTATTGTGAATGATGTGCTTCGAGTCAAGTCTTCTTCTTCTTTCGTTTTATCGCGGTTGACAAACAACATTTAGGTGCATTACCGCCACCGTCTGGACAGAGATGTAAAGGTTTGGCACGAAAACGATAGAAAAGGCGAATCGATAAGCACGAAGGATAATTATATTGATAAATTGAAACAGTTTGGGACATACAAGGAATCTGTTCTCTGTATTTAACCCAGACAAGTCGAAGAATGGGCAGCATTGGAGCATCTTAGGTGTTTACACAAGGCACCTCATTGATGAACATGGAGGGGATCGAACCATCCAAAGCTTCTCTGAACACTAACCCACAACACAAAGGCTAAACATTTCCCTCTCCTCCTCTAAGTGGCTGCCATTTGTCTGTGAGCGATTTATTTTCTAAACTTTCTAAAATAAAGCCAGTTGTGATATTTAAGACGGTGTCGAACTATTGCTTAAATCACACAGAGCAGCAACCACTATATGAATGAAATCACACTTAAATTTGTCTTTACTTGAGTTCATTTGTAAATTTTTATTAGATTTTTTTTAAATTCATAACAGCAAGAATCAAATATAGCAATGCAAGCCCCGTGAAAAAAAAAACAAACAAACAATGTGTCAAGAACTACACACATCCATCAAAAGTTGGCACAGCACACCACCAGGTATATTAACCACATTCATGACTTGAATTATTGCATGATGTTGCGGTTAATAAAACCAAGGCAAATACATTCTTATCAGCTCCCGAAGGTACCATCTCCCACCTCTCTGTCATTTCCGGTTTTCTTCTCATATTTCATTCGGATGAGATTATATTTTATGGCTTTAGACTGTTGCAATCAATGGTTTCGAGATACGAGCGCTTTCCAGACGAGGTGGCCGGCGTTTGCAAAAAAAAATGACACATTCTTTCTTTCAGGGGGCCTGGAACAGTAAAAACAAGCAGAAACAAACCGCAGCAGAAGACAGAATACATCATATTAGCACTACGAGCAGAGAAAACAAACGGTAAGAAAGGAAAAAAAAAAAAGAGTTCAGTTTACATTGTATCATAAACGCAAGCATGCGTGCTGGTAGAAGATGAGAGATGACTGAAATTATCAGGACAAAATTTCGAACGAGTGACCAAACTACAAAGCGGTATTTCAACCTGCAGTTAAACTTAAATTCTGCCTGATGTTGAACTACGTTCTTCTCGTTTGGTCAGTTTCATCTACTAGAAGCACAGCTTACATAAACAGAAAGAACGTACTTATAGCCATGGTGTTTGTGTTGCATGTATGTTAACTCTCCAAGTGGTGAAACTTTAGTGAGTATAGTCTCAGGAATCTTTTTTTTTTTCTTTTTTCTTTTTAAATAAACCACTATTCTATTTTTGTATTTTTTTATATATATTTTATTCCATTACATTGATAGAATATTGTATACTGTAAATACATCTTTCGTTGTAAATGTTTTCTTATTCAATATTACTGTGTTGTGATTTTTTATTATTTTTTTTAAAACGGTATATGTATTTCCTTTAACATGCATTCCTCTCTGAGTAAAGTAAAGAGACAGGACGTGTTGTGATTGGTTGGGCCTGGGAGGGCGTGGCCATGACACACACACCTGTGAGCACAGGCAGGTTAGGGGACCAGACAAACCCAGTCAGGCCCTCACGCTGGAGGGTATAGTGGACGCCTCCTCCGGAAGGTTACCTGGCAAACTACAAGCTGCTGACAAAAAAGAAGAGCAACACTTGGCCTTTTTTTCTGAAAGGGGTAGAAGAGTTAGAACTCAGTGCCCTTTTGTATGCAAGCAATTTTGTTCAGCCTTTCATAAGAGTTTTTTTTTTTTAGTTATCCTAGCAAAATTCCTTAATGTGTTTTTTTTTTATTCAAAATAAGATCTCAATATACATGATTCTCTCTTTTTTGACTATGTACAGAAGTGCAAAAAAGTCAACCTTTATCACCTTTATCGCCTCCAGATTTCCCCCACCCCGCCCCTCGGTTGTTTGCAGCTGACTGAGTGAGAGACGAGTGTACGGACTCCGTTCCCCACTCGCCACGTTCACCTGACCCCGCCAGCAACGCCCCCTAAAAGTGATCAAATATGCAGCTTGTTTTCCAACATGGCCCAATTTCCAGGGAGAGTAAAAATATTAAAACAATAGTTACTATTTGAAATGGATACAGTAGAAAATAACATCTTTACTCTAAACATCTAAGAACTAGATTTTTTTTTTATAATACTCTTTTTTTTTCTTATATGACTAGTTACAAACCTTACAATCATTAAAATATTACTCGGTTTATTGGCGACGGTTGCCACAGTGACAACTCAGCCTCTCTGTTCTATTATTTCATCACTGTTTAGATACTCATATAAAACATCTTTGTTCAAAGAACACAAAAAAGGACTAGAGAAATGAACAATATGCATACAGTTCAACAATATGCATAACGTAGAAAATATTGAGTTTACAATCATAATCATACTAAAATGAACATTACATGGAATTTCAGGAAACTGTGCATGAGGAACACACGAACACACACTGTACCTTATATTCATTATAAGAAAGATAAATAGAATCTTAACTAATACCAAAAACGTCATCCAAACAAAATGAAACACTCCTCATCTAAGAAAGAAGGAAAACAACAACAACAACAACAACAAAATGACAAGGAATCTAAGAAACAAAAATTAAAAAAAAGGAAAGTGACTATTACATAGTGCTCTGTGTGTGTTAATATGGCGTGGATTAGGCAACTGGATGGTTCAAAATGGCATGTTGCATTGTGCTGACCCGATGGTACATTCTAAGGCTTTGGATGAGTAATACAATCGTTTTTATTCTTGTCACTTTCCCTGTACTATCCACCATTTAAATATGCCTGAAGAACACCCAGAACACACACACACAAAAAACAACAACAAAAAAAAAAAAAATACTCTAAACACCCGATCCTTCTTTGGGCTGCTTTCAAATTTTTAAGCCCCGCTACTTTACCCACAATACCAGTGACACGGAAACAAAAAAAAAAAAAGTACTTTGGCTGACTATCTGAAAAGAAAACAGTTCTCGGGTATTAAAACGAATTCTCTTAAATACGTCAGACTATATATACACACACTACGCTGAATCTACTTTTGACAACCTGCCTTTAAAATATGCATAACCATACAAAACGAAAGACAAATCACTTATCCATCACCAGTTGCACTGTAGATTTTGACTTCCGTCTCACAGCAGTTTGGACACCGACTCATCGCGCCTGTTTCAAAAGCTATTCGCATTCGTCGTCGTCGCCGTCGTCGTTGTTGTTCTCGTCTTCCGAGAGAGAGGCTTCGGTCTTCCCCGGCGGGTCAAGACCCCTTCGCTTACAACCCAGCCGACCTTTAGAGTCAACGGACGCCATGACCGCGGAAAGATCTGTGTCAGTTCAGATCCACTGACATCAGCAACAAAGGCAGAAAACAAAAGCTTCAGTAGGAGATTTAAATAAAGCAGACAAACCGGAGAGGGGGGAGGAGGAGGGGGGATCTAATCAGCAGTGGTGCTATTGGGAATCACGGGTGATGACAGGTGAAGACGCTGGACACAACATGCTGTCCAAGAGAGACATATTAAAGGGAGTTGTTGAGTTTATCACTTCGTAACACGGCTTAGATACCATTCATGTATTTTGAGATGTATGGCACTTTACAGGGACGCCTGCAAGGTTAAAGACATGTGCTTAAGAGATAGAAAGGTAGGCTACAAAGGTTTGAAAGACACCTCACAGACATTCAGTTGCTTATTCTGCCTCTGAGGGCACTCATGTAATTTCCCTTATATCGCCGGTTTTTAACGAAACGAAATCACAAACGAAAATCCTTGTGCATGCATATGTGATTCAGTCAGATTATCAGTTTCTTTTACCTCAACGGAAATACAAGGTGCACCTTGGTGTAAACAAATGAACACATTTCGGGCCAAAGGCCGACAGCCGATGATTAACTAACAACTCAAGTCATGATTCTTGGTCAATGGACGTACCACGTATCAGTCGACTTCTCCGATGACCGCTCCGCACGCTTTACATCATGTTAACATTCAAAGTGTGTCTGGTGAATAAAGGTTAGTCGCCTCTACGGAACGAAAGGCAGTCTTTAATGCGATGATGCTTCTTTTCTGTTGTCGTGTAATAGTGTGCATGAAAGTACACATGAAAACACCCCTAACAAACTGTGCCTCCTTTTGTTAACATGCAGATTCGCTCCAAACCAGATTCAGATTTTCCGTCTCGCTCTTGATGTGACGGGCATGATGGGTGACCGCTAATCTTGGACTCGACACCAGCACGCTTCAGTTCCATCTGGAAGGAAGTTTACAGAGAACAGAGCAAAGTTAGATGGAAAACTGGGACGAGCGGTATCAAAGCTTGGCTGAGATTCTGGAGTTTCTTACTGCCTTGGCATCGGTTATAAATCTGCCAAATTCTTGTTTTTTTGTTGTTTTGTTTTTTTTTTACGGTGAATAAAACTCTGTTTGCTTCCCACTTTGGCAATGAACCCCCCCTTTTAATATTTTACACTCTACTTCACCACAGAACTGATTTCAAGCACATTTTTATTACAGCTGAAAAAAAAGCGTAGAAAGCATGTAAACTATGAGTAGGTCTAATCAGCCTTGCCTTGAAACTAAATCTCAGGAATTCTGAACACAACTTCTATCAGACAGGTTGGATCTCTGGTGGCACTGTGATAATGTATCATGTGCACGTTTGCATCGTATAGTTTGGTATTTTGGGAGGTACGGTTATTACTGCAAGGCCATGCAACCAGTGCAGACTCAAAGGGAGACTTGTATTACGTCCAAAATTCAATAACAAGTACAATTTTGTACTTACTAAAACAATAGTTTTTCTTTGTGTGTGTTGCATACTATTTAAATTATTTCAGATATCACAGTATGCAGACATTGGACACTACTCCAGCATACACAGCCATCAGTGCGATGCATTAGAGATGCAGCGGGCAGGTTACTACAGAAGTGACATTCCAAAAGACACACAATAATAATATTCATTCACACAAAAGTCGAACAACAGATACACACACTGAGGAGGTAGTTTGTGTGATTTAGGGTGGAGCTACAGCGTTGAGAATCCCAAAAAGGTTTACGTAAAAACACAGCTTGTCATTTTTTTGCTTTACTATTTTTCTTTTTTTTTTTTTGTTGTGCGCGAATTTCCCTAAATAAATCTAAAATATGTAAATGAGTGCAGTGCAGGTGTCAGTATGCATATTTGTGTTTCTAGGCTTGACGCTGATCAAAGCAGCTGCTGACTGCAGCACCGCACACTGAGGTATTAATCTCGTCTAACAGCAAAAGCAAGTGGATTTAAAAAAAAAAAAAAAAAAACTTTCCCACAACTTTTCCCTCCACATCTACATTATCGGCTGCGAAGGAGTTCCTGCAACTGTGTCAACTTTTCACCCCGAAAGCTACTGGCTGTTTTGTCCGCAGGAAGTGTGTGTGAGATGCTGGAACGAGGTGCAGTACATACTGTTCTGATTGAGACTCCTACATCTGGGTCACATACTTGTGACTAGTCAGATGGTCTGCAGAAATTATTGGAATCTGATTGAGAAGGGTTGAGGGGGAGGGAGGGAAGAGAAATAGAAGAGGGGAAAGGAGGGGGGTGGGAGGTGAAAAAGACAGAGGGAAATAAACAGACAGATCAGCTGATATGAGGACTTCGACTAAAACCGATAATAAAGATATGCATGGTGATTATGTTTATAATCACAGTATCAGAGGCTAAAACTGGCAGAGATCGGAGATGAGCCTTGAGCACTATTCATGCATTATTTTTTTTTCTCTCCATTGAGAAGTCACAAGATTAAAAATAAATAAATAAATGAAAAAAGTCAAAGCTGACACCAGGAGAGTGAAAGAAGGTGAGAGGAGGAAGGAGAGAAGCAAACCTGATTGGCTGTTGCTGTTGCAAAGGGAACACTTGTGGCAGATGTGGTGGCTGCAGACACAGTGGCTGGAGTAGCACCGTGCATCATGGGTACTTGGAGGGAAAGATCACACAGGCAGTTGAACCAGAGCAGATTTAAAGCTTTTTATGCTTCATTTTTTTTCCTTACGCAGAATGCTGATAAACATGAGAATACATCATACTTTTATATAGCTAGAAATATTCAGAATTTTCTTGTGATTTTCTTCTGTTCTTGCAGCAGCACTGAAAGGTGGCTAATGTAATTCGAAGAGCAAACACGAATATTGGATTTCAGCGTGTTTTATTTTAACACCACTTCAACCACTTATTCAGCCCATGATAATGATGATAACTCCTCATGTTTATTTGGCATTCCCAAGCAGACGGTATAATGAAGTGCTCAGAGGTTAGAGAGCTTGGGATGGAAGTATAATGAAGCAGGTTTTTCTGGAAATTTGGAACTGCAACAAGCATTAGGTGACAGACAGCAAAAAAAGGGGATTGGGGGGGGGGGTTCATTCCATACTTCGAAGATGAATCGCAGAGTGCGGTAAAACACGTAACCTCCAATTGAAATCACACATTTAAATTAAAGAATTTTTTTTGCAGTTGACCGTACAAAAAGATCCTTTTTTCGGAAAATGTCACACAATGGAGAATGTGCTCACGTCATGTGGTGAGTTGAATGAATGGCTACAATGGGCTCAAAGGTAAATCAGTAAGGAAAGCTGGCACCTACCAACACTTGTTGCAGGTGTCATGCACAATATCGAGCCTGCCCATCATGCATTGCAACAGGGAGTGGAGTGAATAAGAGGGGAGGGGGAGAAGAAATCAAGAAAACCCATTACAAGTGTTATAAAGTCAGACAATATTGGATTTAATGTGGATACGAACAAACTGTGATCTGAACATGTAAACCCGCCGGCTTCAATACAGTGAGGTTAAATAACGTGACTGGTCGCAGTTGCTGCAACCTCACACATGGTAACACGGCAAAGAAAGCGGGGAGCAGAGTTGTGGAAAACTGAAAAACTTCCCCCGGCCAGCCCCAGTTTACTCTTCAACTGCCCCATTAAACGGAAAGGGCAAATTAAACATTACCAGTGGCCCCATTTTCCTGTCAGCTGGATGGCGGCTGTTTGCTCTGTGAAAGGTTTAAGTGACCTGCTTTTCGAATCCTCAAAGTGCGCCGCGGTGACCTGACAGTCCGGTAGCGCGGGACATATGAGGATCTGAGCGTCCGAATCTCCCACAGAAGGGAATCGATGGCAGGCTATTCTTAGGCTGTCAGACGAGAATATGGGACGCGGTGTAAGATGACTACGCAGAGGAGCGGTTCAGCCGAGCCGTGAGCGCGCGAATGATACTTCCGCCGGTCCTTCTCACTTTTCAAAGACTTTCCAGCTGATTTACTAAATCACATGCATTCGAAAGCCAAAACCGAATCAGGAAGCGATACGCTGAAAGACACCGTCAACGGGATTAACTGCCTCGGACGTGGGTGCAAAAGAAGACTCTTACCTGATGGTATGAAGGCAGCCTGCTGCTGAAACTGCATGTTGGCCAGGGCCTGTTGGTACTGGAACACGCCAGCATTGAACATAGTGGTGGCACCGTTGGCTTTTTCAAGTGCAGGTCTCTTTGGTAAAGGAGGCAAGACGGGAGGGAGCCCCTGATGAGGGGACAGCACCAAAAAAAAGGGACGGGAGTGAGGGAAATCAAAAGGATGGTGGCAGTGACATTCAGGACAGAGAGAAGAAAGAATTTCATTAGAAGATAAAGTTGCCCTTTCAAACAGCTATCACAAACATTGGCAAGCAAGCAGTGAACAACACTACGTATGTCGGAGCCAGACAGGACAGTGGTGCTAGCTAGACATCTAACAACAAAATATGCCTTCAGAACATTGCTATAAACCGTATTTTTTTTTTGGACAATACAATAATTACATATAACAATTACTCTGCGGGTTTAACTCGTAACTGTAGCTATTTGTACTGGTTGTTGGGCCGTCAGCAGAAAGGATGTAGTCAGGGAAAGCTGCGCCGCCAGCTCCACGATAATAATACACTAATAAGCCATGTTAAGACTGTCATGACAACTCTTCAACAATTACACATGCGGTATGGGAAGTGACACAGTCATGCAAAGAGCACCACATCCTGTTTAAAATATTGCACGTTCATGCATCCAATTAATTAAGCTTTGGAGGTTCACTTGAGGTGATGAACTGATGCTGACAAATCCGCTTTGCACTTGACAGCTCGCATTAAGATTCAAACGGGAAACCAGGTTTTAAGATTTTGCGCTCCGGAACTGGAGGCTGCGGTCAGCTCATCACCCCACTCAGTGTTTCCCTCAGTTTTTTTTTATTGAAATACATAGCTTTAACGTATATCTATCACACCACAGCCACATGCCAAGCTAAAAGGTGAAAGGTCATAGTACCAGGTCAAAAGTTGCGTCGAGGGGTCGCTTCAGTGATTTGACAGCCGACTGAGTCTTAATTAGCAGGCAGCGAGCACATGATGGCAATGGGCCAATGGGGTTCAAGCGCATTAACATAAACCAGCAAGCGGAGGTGCGTCATGGGGGCAGCAGTGCAGTGTGGGTTGGTGAGAAAAAAACAAACAAACAAAAAAAAACAAAAAAAACAAACAAACAAATAAAAAAATCAAATCATTGGAATGCAATATACAACAATTACAGGACTTGGACATGCACATTAATGGCTGTTGGGTTACTGGAAAGAATTACGGCCTTTGAGTTGAATTTACTGTCAATTGCAGAGGGGTTCTGGTCCAGAATGGAGCATTAGCCAATTAATCAGACTGGTTCAAATGCATGAATTACTCCTGTGAACAGTATGTAACATAACCCTGACTCCTGCTCCAGAGACTAGTGGCAACCAGCTACTTTAATGGCACTTGTTCCTGTCGATTTTTTTTTTTTTTTAAGTTTTCAGCTCTTGTGCTATGGGTGCAATTGCTGTTAACATCATCTGAACAGAATGTAACACCGTGTTTTCCTCTTGCCTGGCGCACCATTGCTTCAAGTGAGTGTCAGTGCTCCTCTTATTCACACGTTAAATGAGCGTTTTGTCCGCAAGACTATAGGATGCTTGAGGTATTTGCTGATTTATTTTATTCAAGTTTCAATTCAGTTAACGGAGTTAAACCTGGCTGAACAATCTGAAAGTGAGACGCCTTTAGTTCTCAGCAAAGAAAAATATCCCTAAATAATTTCTCTTGGTTCTACTTTTAGAGTGTCACAGAAACAAAGCTCCTCTGCATCACAGGCCTCTATGACCACTTCCCCCTCAGGCTATGAATCTACACTAGTCTTTGGTGTGTGGTGAAGTGAAGGTTAGATCGGATTCGGCTTTTGAAGCCCTGTTTTGCCATCATCTGACGGTAGCAGGTATCACCGGCGTTGTGTGGCCCATTTAAAGCACCGCTGAACATCTTTATCTCATTTTAGACTGACGGCAAATCAGTTATTTAACGTCACGGCATCTAAGCTGTCGTCTAAACTAGTGTTCACGGCCCACGTGGCATCAACTAAAACTATTTTGTAGCATTTTTTTTTAATTTATATTGATATATTTGAACACAGCAGATAAATAATCACATATACTTGTTTTTATGATAGGTCTCTTTTCCTAAACTGAGATGTAAGCAAAAATAAAATAAGAATAGAGATCATTTCACTTCTTCATAAATTAGCATTTTTCCAATGATATGGGAAAAAAAGGCAGATACTGCTGATACTGTGGTTTAAATTTAAAGGAGGCCGGCCGGATCACGCTGTGCTTAATTTGGCTTTGTGAAGTAATTGAAATGTGAAAGGTTAACTGAAAGCCGAGCCTCCATTCTGGATTACTGCACAATGTCATCCGCGGATCTCGCCCGGGCAACACCTTACTGTGTCCCTTCGGAGAAAATGATCTCTGCATTGCGGAAATGAGATCGAAACGAAACGCTAGTCTGCATAGTTGTCCTCTCAGCAAAAATTTAACATACCCATTGACTGTGAATAGCAGAATATATACAACTAACCAAGCAGCAAAACAAGGACGAGCAGGAGATGGGGGGTAGGGAGGAGGAGGTAAGGAGGGGTGGGGCGCAGAGTGCTCATTCGCATATTGGCATGATCCCTACAGCCTGCTGCTAATAAAGCACACTGTATCTTATTTAGTGCATACTAAGGGAGAGCTGGACGGAGGGGAGCAACGGAGGCTTGAACGTATAGAAAGTAGAAGGTGTTTGCTCAAATAGCTCTGTAAGTATCTTTAATTAAGAGTGTTTGCGGTGTACGGTTTTTGCCAATAAGAAACCAACCCTGGCTTGTCCATTATTTCTAGATGAGCTATTAGCTATTGCACTCGAGGTTACGTTTCATTTGTTCTAATTGCGACTGTTTCCGCTGGCTGCGCTGGGCTGAGGACGTTCCACTGCTTAAGATGTTCCTGAGCCTTTTTTTAAACTGTGTAATCTGCGGACAGATACCTACCATGGCTGCGGCAGCCGCGGCCTGGTTGACTTGATGCTGGGCGGCTTTGATTTTGGCCTGCAGGTGAGCCGGAGGGTGAAAGTATTTGCACTTCTCCCTAGAGCAGCGGCCCTTAATGTAGTCCATGCACACAGTGACCGTGTTGTCGTTGGTGTCGATCATAGTGCTGTCTGACGGGTGAGCGAAGCGGCAGTCGTTCTCCCCGCGCGTACAGTTGCCCCGCTGGTACTCCCGACACACCTAGGGCACGGACACAGCAGTGCATATTTAAACCTCAGACAATGCGCACAAACACCCACGCCCACGCCCGCAGGCACGTTATGAAGTTACTTTTGACTTTACTTCACATCTGATGAAGTAATCAATCAGTTCAGTCGCTTCAGAACTTGACAATCACTTTACCAGACAGAGCAAACCAATCTTAATGACAGGCTCGGCCATTACTCTTGATTGATAAGCAGAACAGATTGTAACCAGCGTTTACAGACCCATCAATCTTACGGCGTTTATCCATTATTCAAAACAGCCGTGTGCCGTTGTCCGCCCTCAGAGGGACAGAAGGGGGCAGCACCTGCATGAGCACGGCGCGGCTGCCGTGCGGCGTCAATGTATGTGCTCAATGAGGCTCATGGGAAATATGAGCCTGGTTGCCCTCGAGGGAGGCTGAAGCTGACGTAATCACCAGCCCACAGATAATATGACACGCGCACGTACGCACGCACAACAAGTGAATTATGAGGCAGCGTTTTCTGTTTTTTTTTTTGTTTTTTTTTTCCCCCCTAGGAGCGAATTTTGACACTTAAAGGGCCGTGCAATAAGTTAGGATCTCTGCAGGAGCACCGTCAGCCACCACTGAGCCTGAATTGCGTTCCAAAGACTATCCCCCCCCCCAAACGAAATGTAATTTCATGGTGCATCGTATTGATCTATCAGTTATTGTGATAGAACATGCCATTTGCAGAGTCTGTTTACCAATCTCACTGTCTGCATGCGTAAAGGATTTGATTTGCGGCTGCCAGACAAAAGGCCACCAGCGCCGTTATCTACAAAACTAACCCTGCTCTGTCTCCTGTCATGACAGCTCATCATCCACAATCACAGATCGCTGGGAGGGGGATCTGTCCGTCTGCCTGTCTGTCTGTCTGCCTGCCTCCCATTTACCTTCATGTGTCTCTCTCACACGCAGACGCCATCGCACACAAATCTACGCCTACGCGCACACATTAATTCCCCGCCACTGCCACCATCACTACTACTACTGCTGCTGCTCTTATTTAAAAACACAGAGACGCTGCCTTGTTGTCAGGCAGATGTTGGAGAGGTGGGTGCGGGAGGAGGCAGCACGGGAGAGAAGGGAAATCTAAGCGCGGCTGATGAATAGAATAAAGGACAGATAGATGGGAATCGAGCAAGAGCCTTTAAGGACGATGGGGGGGGGGGAGCGGCTGGCGCAGAAGAAATTGGAGACCAAATGGTGGCAATTTAATGTTCTCACCAGGTGTGCTTCTCTTAACAGTGGTTAATTATGCGCTGGAAGAAGCTAAACCTGGTGAAAGCGCCCAGTTGGACAAACAAATAAACGTCCGGTTAATCATATTTCTGTCCCCATGGTAACCGTCCCTCTAGGACATTTACATCACCGCGGTTGCGGGTAAGCTTACACGACGAATTTGTCGAAAACGCGGCCGCTCTCCGGAGCTCCTGCGGAGAAAGCGACCGAGAGACTACCGGAACATATTTTCTCAGGAGAGCGGTTCAGAGGATTGCCTTCTAAAATAGGAATTTCTCTCGACCCAATCTGTAGCACATCTACTGACTGGTATGTGTATGTGTGTGTGTTGGTCCACAGAATTCCAGCTATGTTTATTTTGAATGAGCGGCTGAAATATGGCTGGCCTTTTTCTCCGAGATATTTTTAGCAAACCCAGTTCCTGACAAAATAGGCTGTGACACGAATTCTCTCAATCAAAATGCTTCACTGGGCCCTGAAGGCGCCGTTGACCACTACGCCCGATTGTTTTAGTGAAGTGATTTGTACGAGTACTTTTATCAGATTATCACTACAAACTGGTGAATAAATATGTCATCTCGTCGTCTGTTTACTGGACTAGATTGGGGTCAAACGCGATCAGTCTTTTGCCAAGCAACTGTTCCAGTCCTCCAGAAAAAGACCTGCACGTCCTCCCTCCACTGAGGACAACTTGCCCGCAGTTATCTGCATAACTTCTCCTAACTCCTCTATGAAATTCAATCACCGCTCTCTCCCGGGGTTTCCGTTATCTTTGTCTCTTCTTGCCCCGGCCCTTCTCCTGATGACCACAACAGGTCCACAGATTGATTTCCTATCTCCCCTTCCATCTCTCTTTCCTGTCATTGACCCATTCCCTCGCTCCGCATGTCGTCTCCGCTCCTTCACTGGGTCCGGAGACTTACTCAGCCGCAACCCCATTAATTACCCACCCACCGAACATCACATCTTAAATGTAACCTTCCTAACGTTCTCGCCCGCCTCCTGCCTGCCTCCAACGATTTCCCCATTATTCCGCTGCAAGTGTTTCTCGGGCGGGGCTGCATAATGGATAAGATCGACTTACTGTCCAATTAATGATTATCCGAACACAGCTACAGGAGGGGCGCTCATCTGGTTTCAAGTGACTAATTGCTTTCATAGGAGAAGTAAAGATTTTTCTGAAAAATGAGATATTTGTACAGTGTAACTCGGGCTTGTTACAAACGATATCGTCTCCTGCCTGCTGATGGGGGTGACAACGGTAATGTTTGTGGAGAGATACTCTCATTACCGTCTGTTCCTCTTTGCTTAAGTCAGGGTAATGACTGTATTATGGTAATGGGATTGTAGTTACTGTAAGAGAAACTGTGTACCAGATACATAATTAAAGTCTACAAACAGACACTGTTGAGGCAAGACTTTCCAACCCATGTTCACCGTTCAGTATTCAAATATATTTCGAAGCCCATTCTGTTTGGGTAGCTGAGGGAAGGATCCTCAACCGGTATTTACTAGAGTTTTGTTAATCTGTTTTTTAGTATGTGACTGATGGGGCACGGTAATTAAGCAAATCCTCTCGTATGATCAGTTGTGCATGCACTTAAACACTTCAGCATATTTATCCCGTGTGCGTGTGCAGTTGTTTCTCACCTCCAGTCTGTCCGTCCTCATGAGTTTCTGCGCAGCGGCGGCGGCAGCGGCAGGTACGGGGACGTTGGGGTTGCTGGTGACCAGTACGGGGGCACTGGGCAGGATGTCAGCGGGCATCAGGCCGGGCGACACGGGGCCAAGGTACGGGTTGAACGCGGCCGCCGCCGCCGCAGCAGCATTGGCGTTGGTTGCAAGGCTCGGCGTGACTGAAAACATGGGCTGCGGGGCACAAGCAGAACGGGACGGCAGGTCAAAACTGAGCGACCCACAATCGTTTCTCACAACGTCTATATATATATACAAACACTGAATATTTAATTACAACTACCGAGCACGGTGCAGTCCTTCCTTACTCCTCAAATTACCCCCTCCAAGAGAGGAGGGTGAAATAAAAGATATATGCAAATGTCAATCGTAAACCTAAGGATAGGAATTACAACTGTGGATGTGGAGAGAAACAAGACAGCAAAGTTAGATAATTAATGGGCTCACATCCGAGGAACAAGAATATTCTTTTATGGCTGCTCCTCTTTCATTTGCACTCACATAGAAAAGAGGCTTAGAGCCAGCGTGTGGTGTCACCTACTTACACTGATCAGGTGGAATCACATGCTTCACGCTCATGTCACACATATAGTAGAAATAATGATGGTGGATGTCAAGCTGTGTGTGCGCGCGTGTGTGTGTGTGTGTGTGTGTGAGGGGCTGCATAATAACGTAATGACTGTATGCATTGTGCTGGAGCCTGATATAGAAGTCTGCTACATTTTCTGCTGCCGCTCTATAAAAACAGGGCTGAGGAGAGCGCTAGCTGACGTAGCACACTGCAAGTTTTCCCTGCACGTTCCTGACCTCGGCCCCAGTCTGAGGATTGTCTCTTGAGCCCCAGCCAACAGGACACAGTGAGTAATAGAGCAGCAAAGGTTGGCCAGCAACATTTTTTTCCCGGACCCTCCTCGCCGGGATGACTCAGAAAACCAGGAATGATGCCGTGGACTCTCCAATTCTTCCATCGTTGCTCCTCAGGAATGTCTGGGAAGCTAAGTCCTATCACAAGGTGCGCAAGGTTGGGGATGAGATCGGCATGATGTCATCGTAAAACGCTCACAGTCAGGAGGTTTTAACAACACGGTGATTTCATCCCGCAAAAAGTTTCTGGCCTCGCTAATGACCTTTTATGGAACATCTCTCACTTTAGCGCCGAATCATTTGCATTATTGACAGTTCATATTCTTCAGGTTCAGGTTTCGAGCTGTTAAAATTGAGCGCGCGAGCTGCGTTACCTTGAAATGTTGACAAAGTAAGAGGAGACAAACATCGCAGCAGTGACGGGCTGCTTGTTCTACACGAAATGAATTAAATATT
Organism: Mugil cephalus; assembly: GCF_022458985.1. Lineage (NCBI taxonomy): Eukaryota > Metazoa > Chordata > Actinopteri > Mugiliformes > Mugilidae > Mugil > Mugil cephalus. The sequence goes on from NC_061778.1 coordinate 10,758,937, forward strand.
TATGTATTTATTTTTGGGGGTGCACATATTTTGAGCTTAATTATGAGGATTTTATTATTTATAGTGTGTTTGCCTTCTATTGTACAATACTGGATAATGTGGATGCAAATATTTCGAGACTGCGACTCAAATTGAAGCAAGTCCGTGTAAATTTTTGAACATCCCCCTCAGCAATCATAATCACGACTACGGTAAAATGCAGCAGCGCAAGTGACGGCATGTCGCACGATCCCAATACAATTCAATAACGCCACTGCACATCTTGATCTATCTATGAGGAGTTTGCAAAGGTTTCTAATAATCCATCACGCCAGTCGTGCCAGACACATATTTAGCACCGAGCCTGACCTCACCAGGAAAAAAACATCAGCAGCGGTGGCTGACCTGAAATGACTGGCGGGCGGTTGACGTTTGCGCCCTCGGGTGGTTTTATGTGAAGAATCCCGACCGAGGAAGGACCCGTCATGGTAGTGAAAATGAATTCAGAGGAGCTTGTTACAGACGGGGAGAATATGCCTTGTGACAACCATTGATTCTTGTGTCTTCTAAGCCAAATCACGATCGTTTTCTAAACCTTACCAAGTAGTTTTTGACAAAAATGAAACATAAAGAAACTAGAATAACCAGTCAACTACGTGAAAACGAAATGGTACGTTCCATACAAACATCTGTCTTCTTGCTGAGATTGCTGCAACTGACCCACGCCAGCGTGCGCACTGCGCATTTCTGCAGACAATCATACGTGATGCGTGTTTCAGAAGTCACTGGTAATCTCTCTATTCTTTCGTTCACCTACGAGGACACTTAAGTAAAGAGATCTGAAGACTGATCCACCGAGACCCGTCCCGTCAAGTGGTTTTATTTCTCATATCTTATACAGCGCCTGTAAAAACACGTGCGCGAAATTTCCTCCGCCGAAGTTTACGTGGATGAGTGAATTAGCGAGTGATAGAGCGCCGCAGATAAATATGATTGTAATGTGGAAAGCCTGCTGACGTTGATGCCCTAATAAAAAGTATCGTGGGTGCCATCATTCACAGCCAGACGAAATTACCTGGCCCTCTGAACAGTTTCATGCGTGAAATGAAAGCACTTCTTTCTACACGAGTAGGGGGAGGAGGGACGGCAGTAGATGAGGAGATTAAATGGTGGTGGAGACACGGGGAGGACGGGGGCAGGAAACGAAGCTTTAGACATAAGAGAGTGTTGGAGGAAGAAGAAAGTCCTGGAAAAAAGTGTCCCGTCATACTCTTTGTTCCCTTTGTGCACACCAGCCTCTGTTTTCCTGACTTCTCCTTTGTGGAGCCGGTCTAAAGCCATCTCTCTCCACTGCTGTTGTCCTATCTCCCTCACTTTGCCCACCTGTCTTTACCCTGTCCATTTATCTCTTCTAGCGGCATCGGGGCCCTCCCTTTCTTCTGCGCCTGTGTCCTTCTCTGTCAGCCTGTCTTCCTCCTCCTCTCTTCTCCTAACTCCTCTCTCCCCATGACACAAACAGAAAGGGGGAGGCTCTGCGGCCCGAGGGAGATCTATTGCTCCTTTCAACCCTTTCACGGTCGCTCTCTGTTCCTCTCAATGGGCCCTTCGACTCCCAGGTACGGGTGATAAGCCATCGGCCAAAGTGTGCGCGAGCGCATGTGCGCCCAAGCGTCTTTTGAATAGTGCCACTCCGTTGCTCTCACTTAAACATGAAGGGAAAGAGGAGATGACAGAGGAATTGCTTCAAGCCTGACTGGCAGGTCTCGTTGGATCTGCGAGGAACCCATGAACCGGGGACGCAAGGTTTCATGTGAACTGGCTCAGTGGGGCTCCAGTTATCACCTTGAAGATCCTCGGAGCATTCAGTGGGGTCTCAAGGATATTATCTGATGTAATATGCTGCGTGTGTGGGTACGTGTGTGTGTGTGTGTGTGGGCATGGGCTCGGGGTGAGTGCGATCACTAGCGCTCTCATAGCTGGCCTATATCTCTTCAAACAAAGCTTATTTAATCCGGTCTTGCAGATATTAGTTTTTTAGTTTTCACGTTCACCACCGGCTGAAAAGGAAGCTCACGCCAGGAAGAGGCTGAAAAGTGGATCACAGGTTAACGCTCTGTTTCTGAACGGCTGCTTTTAAGTTTGAGGACGCACTTTCACCCACAGGGTTCATTTGAATTTTAAAAAACAAACATACAGTCACAGCCTTTGGCAGTGCTGTGACCACATGATATCTTACATGCTATTGGCCGGTGCTGGATAAATGTCGGACAACAAATGCTTAGTAAATTTAAAGCCGAACAATCTTCGTACTTTTAACATATTCGGTGAAATGAAATCCTGCCGCATATAAAGCCGATTACGGGTAAACCAGAGATTAAGCTGCATATCGCATTTCCAGCAAGTTCAAGAGTTCAGGATTTAATCTTTGTCCAAATATCATGATGAAAAGGAAGGTGTTTGACCTGTTGAAAACAGAAAGTGTATACTGTTTCTATTGCTTCTGCCGCCTTTATTCTAATTATAAAAGTAAATGTCTGTGACTTTGTCTCGTTTTGATTATAATGCTTACTTATGTTACTCTATACCGCAAAATTGAAATGTCAGTATCTGGTGGAATGTGACTAGACTTTCAGCTTAAGAACTAATTCTTATTGCCATATCTGTTTGATCGGATAAGATTTGAGTTCTGAGAATGCAGTGGCATCCCTAAATCCAACGTGTAAAACATTCAGACACTCGTGAACCACTGTTTTCTGTCTACTCACCACTGGCTGTAGCTGCGTGCCGGGCATCATGGCGTTGGCAAGCTGCATTTGCTGAGCCAGCATGGCCATGTTTTTCTGCTGGATGAGGTTGTTCCTTCCATTGATCTCCAGCTGAGTCTTTAGGTGAGGTGGAGGATGCAGGTACTTACAGTTCTCCCTGGAACAGCGGCCCTGATAGAGAAAGTGGAGGGGGAGGAGGGGGGGGGCACAAGAAGGGCAAAGGCAAGGGGGAGTGACGAGCGGGAGGATAGAGACACGGAGAACGGGGGTGGATTAGAATAGCGTTTCCTTTAACGGCGGCCTAATGTAAAGAAGTAATGAGCCTTGACTCGACTCGCTGCCCTCCCATTTAACAGCCGCTGACCTAACATCCCTGACATCTGGGCCTGCCACTGCGTTCGTCGTAAAGAAGAGCGATCAGTTCTGCTTTTCTTTCCCTCTCGTGACCCAAGCTGCGCGCCCGCTACCGTGCCTATTTTCTCAAGGTCCCGCCGAGAGACAAATTAGCTCCAAGTGCAGAGATAAAGAGGATTAGCAATCTATCTGCTTCTGCTAACAGATTGCATTACACAGAGTGAAAGGTAGACAATCCTTCTGTGTTTCTGTGATGATAGGGACACTGTTTTATTATGCATTTGTCAGGCAGTCATTTCTTTGGATTAATCTGTTAAGTATTTATGGGAAAAACACACATTTCATGATTTTAATTGCTTGTTTTGTGGCACCCGTAACGCCAGTGCACTAAACCGTTCTATTTCCCCCCTTTTTTTTCTCCTCGAGACTCAAGAGGTTCAAGTTCGAAAAGGTCAAAAAATTATAACTTTGCGAAGAAAAGACAGAGAGAGAGAGAGAGAGAGAGAGAAAAGAGCCCAGCTTCTTTGCCAACCATCTGAATTGCTGCTGCATTATTGCTCCAACCCCAGAGATGAATTGCTTTGTGAATCTTAAATGAGATGAGCTGCAGGGTCTCCTCCGTCCTACCCGCCACCTCTAGAAGCCGTCTAGCTTGATGCTGGATGTTTTACAAAGCGCCCGCAAATCACCATCGACCTATTCCCAATTGAGACAAATGAGTTACGTGTCAATATTTGACATAATTTCAGAAAAGAACAAGCTGGAGAGCTGATGCGGGATCGATACATGATTGGAGACTTCTGTAACGGTAAACACACACACACACATACACGCGTCGCAGCAATCTAATATTATGCTAGTGTGTACAGACAGTGTGTCTTGGTGCACGCTGCTGTGGGTGAATATATTCATCCGACAGCCCGAGGGGAGAAAGAAAGAATGTAATTTACGCTCTCATAATGCCTGCTCCACTGAACACTCCCCTGGATAGGTGTAATATCTTAGATATCTCCTCCTCTTTTTAACTGAGTCCCTTTCCTTTCGCCTCAATCCCCCGTTCTTCCCGATCCCCGTGCCGATATTTGCTCTCCTCATCATGAATACAGAGCAGTAAAGGTGCAGAGGTGCCGCTGTGATCTGTGCATGTGCACGTATGTGCGAGGAATGTGCAAAAACAGGAGCGCCGCTCCCTCCCCGCCTTTCGTCGGCCTCTCCCTTTCTTTTCCCCTAATGCCTCAAATGCACCACATCAAAATGCATCCCCTGTCCATCTCTCCCCATTACCGCATTGTGTAAATCTATTTCCAGGGGGACTGGGAGAGCAACCCTGCGGCAGCTCCGCAGCACCACCTCCCATGAGGAATTAAAGGTTGGCTGTCATGCTACTGCTTATCTCGGCGAGATTACCGGCTGCTCACCGCGGCCCACTGTGACACCTGCTTTCACAGCCTTACACGTACACTCCCCCCAGTCTGCCTTTATGCCTCGCACACCCCTTTTCCTCCTCCTCCTCCTTCGGTCTCCTCGGTAGCCTCAGCCCGTTCTGCCTAGCTACAGCGGCGGAGGTACTTTGCATTGGAGAGCGGCAGAATGTCAAGAGTTCTCCCGGCATTTTCATTGGCTGAGAGCTGAGAGGAACCGTATTCCCAGTCTGACGATTGGCCTAGAGGCACACATTAACAGTGTTCCCAGTCTGGCTCATCCCTGTGTGGTTGCGACTATTGATCAGTCCTAATTAGTTAATGTCTTTTGATTTTCAGGGTCCATTCCCTCCGGGTGACTAGACTCAAGCATGTCAAATCCAGCCCATTCACCCACGTGTGTGATCAGCTGTTTACATTTTACCACTGCAAATCCTACACGTATGAGGAAAGAACCCAAGATATAAATGATGTAAAATTATGTAAAAGAAGTGGGGGCGGTCTGCAAATTTTCCTAGGTGAATTGTGGCACATACACCGATCAGTCACAACATTAAAACCACCATGAGGCGGTGATGTGAATAAACGTTTTGTGACAATACAATGTTACGCTGAGAAACATTTGGACCTGGCATTTGTGTGGGCGTACCACCCGCCCAGACCAGACCAGACCAGACCAGGCCAGGCCAGGCACCCTCACCCCACAGCAATGACACCGCCTTGATGGCAGCAGACATCCACAGCAGGATGCAGCTTGATACAGGATACAGGCACACGCACAAAAATGGTTTAGGAACAGCTCAAAAAAATCATGAAAAACTGAACAAGGTGTCTAATTCTGTCGATCTTAAACCGATCAAGTAACTGTGGGATGCAGTGGAACAAGCCTGCTCCACAGAGGCCTCATCTCTCAACATATAGGACCCGAAGGCATTCTTTTGCCAGATACACTTTTCATGTATTTTGTGTCTAATGCCATGCTTAATAAAAGCAGTGTTTCTGCTGCGGTATCAGCAGATGGTGTGCCGGGGAGCAACTGAAAGGTTTTAAGGAAAAGAAACACTATGACGGATCAAAAAAGCTTTGTTGGTAGATGCTTGTCTGATGTTCTCTTCCTGCCATCTCCTGAATGGCAGTCGTAGGAACACTGTAAAAAACGCTGGTGCAGTGTTACTGGATAAGTCTCAGATCATCAGCAGGTTCTCCGTCACGTTTTTTGAGCATATCAAAGCGGACACTAATGTAATTAAATTATGTGGATCAGCGCAAAGATGGAACTAGAATAATCAGATATCGAGCGCGTTCAGAAAAGGTCAGCGCCCCGACATGTTCCTACTCCTCTGCTTTCACCGGCAGCCCCATTATCTGTTGCCGCTGTTGCCCGGACAATGCAATCCCGCTGGAAGTCGCTGCCAATCACTGCCTGCGATGCTAATGTCCTGGCTTCTCCCCCCTGCCTCTTTTTTTTTTTTTTCTCGGCTATTTTCTCCACTGTCTAAACAGTGTCAGTACGGGTTAATGGCGAGCCTGTCTGATCCAGAGCAGTCCTCCCTCTGGCGAGAGCGCGCGACTACCAGACTCAAGTTGTTCCTTCACCTGTCTGCCTGTCCTCCGCTCAGACGTTAATGCGCTAACAGACTACACGCATCTTCTCGTCCCCTCGTTTCCCCTTTTCTCAAATCTTTCCGCAAACACTCGCAAATGGTTCCCTCTTCATTTAAAGCGACAGCTCGGGGTACGGTTTGGTAAACACATGAAGTTCTCTTCGCCAAATTTAGACTCTGACACATGAGCTGATTTACTTTTGCCAGAACATGGCTGTGATTTTCCTTAACTTGGCAAGCAATTAAAAGAACCAGATGTCACAGTCACATTTTCAAGTGTGTTGGGAATAGAGTGCACTTATAAATCACCTTGGCCTCGTTAAACCGGATATCTTTCCACCATATTTCAGCTCCTGGACACACACGTTCACTACGACTAGAAAAAAATTAACCAGCAGGTTGGGAAGAAAATTATTTATGCTTATTCATCCTTACTGGAGGAGTGGAGCGAGAACAACAGGCAAATCGTGGCACTTCTGCTGCAGGAGTATACAAGCACACACATACTGTACGCATATGCAGTACATATGTTGAACATATGCCTCTTAACCTTGACCTAGTTCAATTACCGCTGCAGAACTTCCAGAGCATTTTGCCGTATCACACATGTTGCCGGTTATGACTTCGGTAACATGTTTTCGATCAACATTACATCGTCCTCCGAGACAAGGCTAACATCAACACGGCTACACGCAAGAATAACAGTGAGTCTGGTTAGTGGTGCTTTTTTTTTTCAAACATGCTTTAAAGCTGCTCTAATCGATATATTTTTAGATCAACGCTGAATAACGTGACAAATTTTAATGAGGCTGCTGGTAGGGACAAATGTGCCGTCCCTCCCTTGGTTTTGCAGTCTCCTTCAGCTCTCAACCAAAGAGCACCTCATTGATTTCGCTTCACGGACCGTGGCTCTACTTTTATGGTTCAATCTCCCTTCTCTCATCAGCCTTATTTCCAGCCGGCAGCCGGCAACTAATATCAAAAAAAAAAAAAAAAAAAAAGGCACCTGCACGCTATCACCAGCGTATGTGGAAAAAGTCTATAATATTGTGCAGAGTTATTAGACACATCTCTAAATGTTAATGACACTCGTTATCCGATACGTGCGACAACTTTCTAAGGCTGAAAATATGCTGGCTTTTTTTTTTCCCTATATAACGTTATCACTAGCTGTCTAGTCGAATGCCGCTCCAATTCAAAGTACGGATCTCATCAAGTGCAGTGTACTTGTCCCACTTGTTCTATCAAGGACGCTTTGGGAGGTACCTTGCGTGGACACGGGGCAGCCAAGTATCTCAGAATGCATTTTGCGGGGGACCTTCAAGAAGACTGCCAATCCAATTATAGAATGACCGTACTGCGTCCTAGCCTCAGTACTTTAGATGTGAGCGTGCCAAGTCTGATCCACCAAGTACGAATGTCCGATGTTCCTGTACGTGGTATTGATAAACCACGTAACTGTCCCATAATTGATGGTCGAGAAATGTTATCATCCCAAATATACAGTATGGCTTCATTCATGTATGTCTTTATTGAACTTGCAGGGCACTGATAGAGGTTAGGAGCCATTAAATAATGATACAGCATTAGCATAAGCACAGAGATTATTGTATACTTTTGTGTCAACTTGCATCAACTTTTTGTGATTTGTATTAAAGAAAACATTGTACCTTCTATTGCTGCTATCTACTTATTACTGTATGTCACCAGCAGCCTTACTAACTACTAAGATACCTTCTATTGCTGCTACTCTGCTCCCCATTTCCATCCTGTTCATTTTTCCCCCAAGCCCTTATTTTCATCTGTTTGATACAAGTTGTTCAAATGAGGGATTGCGGAATCGATGCGTGCTCCCGTTAATTATCGCCAAACGCAATCTCCTCTTGCAACAATGACCGTCAAGCGCGATTTTGGTGCGGTTATTAGAGACAGATTCACTTTTAATTTCTATCCGTGTGAGCGTCATGGGACTGCACGAGCAAAATGTCACGCTGTTGGCTGAACTTGTTGCGTGTGCTGCTTCGGCAGCTCTCCTAAAGGACACGTCTGAGGAATCCCAGCAAATAAAAACCCGTGCGCAGAGCTCCTCCGACAGATCGTCAACAGAACAAAAGGATGGGAGCTGAAGGTGGGCAATGAAAGAGAGAGAGGTTCAAAAACAGAGAGAGGAAGTGAGACACAGATGCGGAGTGTGCTTTTCCTATTAATAAAATCAAAGCGGTCTGTGCAAGTGATTTCGGCAGCGTCTTTTCTGGTGTGTGTCTGTATTGTCCAAAGAGGCTGCATGGCTGTTTGCCATGTGCATGTTCACTTCTGTAATCACCCATTGATCTTAAATGATCTTTTAATCTACCCATCCAGAATGACTCGTTCAAACTTAACCACACATAATCCAGCAGCCTCTGATTTTTTTTTTTCCCGCATCCTTTCTCTGCGCTCTCGGCAAACGGTGGCTGCTCTGCTGCTGCTGCAGAGTGAACACCGTGACCAGTGTGACCACTGTAGAGCTTAAGTCTGGACCGCCACCGTCCCAAACCTGCGTGCATTATTAATTCCCCTCCCTCCCGCTCGCAAAGACAACCATCAATCCAGAAAGCGCTGTCTGGATGAAGGGGTCGTGAGGAGAATGCGCGAGCACACCCATACGCGCATTTGCGGACGTGGTCTTTCTTGACCAAAGGTTCCTGTTGGCAAGCATAAGTCAGGCAAATTATGACATCAGACGAGGCACAAAGAACAGCCTGTCTGAGGACGGAGAGTGCTGCCAGACGAGCCAATAACACGCACACTCTCACACGTACACAAAAAAAACACACTGTTTAATACAGAATTTTTATTAAGTAATACACTCCAGCTGTGAACCAGTGGCCAATCATGTGGCCACGTCAGGAAGTAAATCTGCAGCCAGACGTGTTTCTTTTGTTGTTGTCGTTTTTTTAAAGGGAGAGAAAAACATCCCGTGGTCCCCTTCCCTTTCTCCAGCTCTCCATGCACAACAGCTAATGCTACATGTCTGTATAACGCTCATTATCTCTCTGCAATCATTCATCAAATGTGGAACACCCCTGGTGCATTAGTATAATAGCCCAGATCAGTTAATGACCTTAAAATCTCATTTAACTGGGCAGAGGGATGAGCTTTTGAGACGTCAGCAAAGACAGATGTGTGAACGCGGGGGTGGGTGGGTGGCGCGACGCGGCTCGTAGAAAATACAGTCGGAATAGAACAGCTGAGGAGCTCACACGGCGTCACGACTGACGCAGAGTCCAGGGAAAGCTTTTAGCTGCGGCGCTCAATTAGCCAAAACATAAATTACAGCCCTCAATAGTGCTACTTAGCCCGGCAGAGTGTTAGCATGTTTGGGATGAGTGCGGGTACAAAATCGTTAGCACCGGAAGCTAATGATGGGGCAAAAATCATTTAGCCGTCATGGCTAATGACAGCAGTCTGCCGCGGTTGGACCGAAGCGTTCAGAGTTTGCGATCCGGCATTGTACACGGCTGCACCGTCGGGCTCAAACACTCTTTGACATTTAACTGCTTGATTCATTTCTGCTTATCAGCGTTTTTTGTCATTATCAGTGGTGTGTTGACAATTAAACAAATGTCTTCTTTATGACCTAAGACCTTTAGCGGTTTTGCACGTAATCCACGCTGTCGCCGCGCTCGTGAAAAGGATACGAAACATCTGCCCAAGCAGCCTTTGAATCCGACTAGGTTTATCGCTGCTAGTTTGATTCTAAACATAATGAAAAATGTCTACTGGCAGTTCCAAGAGCCCCAGATGTAACAGGGAGAGGGAAGGTTTTTTTCCATGTTAAAGGACGTGTAAGGTAGTTAAAATGGAAATTCCATGCTTCCTTAATTTCTTGCAGCTGTGTACGTCTTCGTGGATAACTGAATGTAAGCCGCTATACCATTTTGCAAAGTTGTATGAACTCGCAAAGGCAGTAAATCCTACACGCAGCTGTTGACTTTAATTGACGTCACCTGTGTGATCACAACAAATGCAGAGCGGGGAGGGTGCTGCACAACCTCCCGAGCAAAATCATGAATAAGTGATTTTGACCAGCGGTTCACCTTTCGTTGACATTTTCAAACTGGAACATAACGAGGGACGGCGCAAACAAACAGCAAACAAAACGTACGTGAACACACATCCAGACGTGATGGTGTGTTCAGTGCTTACAGACTTTTACACCGTACGCTCATTAAAAATGTGTTCTGCACTGGTTGTTCTTATCTGCACCTTGTAAGTCTACACACACACACACCAATTCAAATACGATAAATGTGCAGCCAACTTGAACTGGCTTTTCAAACATTATCACTAAGACTATCAGCAGAGGCCCGGGCTTGATTCCCAGCCAGTGGTCCATGTGTTAATTTTGTGGTAAATGTGGTTAATTTTTAGGTTGCGATAACTTTTATATGACGTGGTTCCTTAAATTGTGTTGGTGACACAGACGACTACACTGACGCTGATTACAGTTTATCAACCGGTCTATATTAGTCGATCATTGGCTGTTTTTTCCTCCCCATGCTGCCGCCCTTGAATGAATGGTGTTTAAAAAGCACACGGGAAGAAAGATACGCCACCTCCTGAGTTCACCTGAGCCGACACCTTTGAGGTACTTCAGTGTCACTGCTGTTTTAACGCCTCGACTACTGACGCCTTGAGAGAACTCAGAGGCAACGCCGGGGCAGACGCTGGAACCGGGCCACGTAATGTAGGGCTGTATATCATGTGATCATTAGACTCCGCTTGTTCTGCCGGACAGATCCGGATCAGACGTAACGTGTACTGCTGACTCCTCTGAAAGCGAACATCCTTGCGGTGAGGAAAAAGTCAGCATTAGCATTTGAGGATGTAAAAAAAAAAAAAGAAGGCGGTGATAAAAGGGATTAAATATAATGTCACCGGCAGAGAATCCTTTTCATCATGACCTGGCTGCAGTCACACGGCTACATTTTTCACTTGCTTGTAAAATCTTGTAAAATCCTCCTTCTTTAAAAAAGAAGGAGGATGAAAAAGTTCAAATGAAATGAGTCCCTGCAGAATACCCGTGTCTGACTCTCCGGAGGCTGCAATATAGGTGGAAAGTGTTGTCCTGGCTCCTATGGGAATGTCACTGTAGAGTTGTGCAAGGCAAAGTCTCTAATTAGCTTTGTTCTCATTAGGTCTACAACACTATCTCCCCTCAGACTGACAAACACACACATTCACCAGCCCACACACACACGCACACACACACACACACACACACACACACACACATATAGATAGTGGTGTAGAGAGAGAGGCCACCCCACAGCCCCTGAGATATGGCCCTTCTTTTTTATTTCTCTTTCAATTAACCCCCTTCCTCCAGAATCCTTTTCTTTCCGCCTCCATCTCTCCTTCAATCCAAGCCTAAACGCTGTCTTTTTTTTTTTTTTTGCAATCTCTAAAGTTTAGTCTAATTCAGTTTTTATCTCCCATTCAGTCTGCCAAGGAGGCAGGCACAGAGCAGACCCATTAAAACATCTTAATGGAAGGCTGGTGAACAGGCACACAGGATTCAACAGCTTTTAGGCCTAATTATTTTCTGCCCGTCTTTGTAGCGCTCATTCTGCAGATATATGGGCCTCCCTCGCTGCTGGGAATAGACCTCCTTTTTAAACATCTAAACCTCTCCACTTATTTCATAACTCGCGCTCCACCTAGAAAAAAAAGAGAGAAGATAAAGTTGTCCTTGTAAGTGAACAAAAGATGCTCGTTCGACAGAGACCGGCAGCCCGCTTCACTTTGTGATCACAAAGTGGGCCGCGAAGCGAAAAGCAAAAGGTGCGGTCGGGCAGCCCCCCCCCCCCGGCCGGGGGACAGCTGCACCTCTGGACATAAACAACGACCACTCCGGAGCACAGACGCTGTTAATGCGCCGCCTCCGTGCAACGACCTCAGGAAGACTTCAGTATCAAATAACTGCTATTTTCCCTTTGCCCTCCTGATGAAACGAGTCAGGATCAGATGCAATATAGAGTCAGAGGGCTGGAATGTTCTATTCAGCTCTACTTCTGATGAGTCATGGGGGACGTGGCAGATAATCACAAGACCACACCCTGGAGCTTCCGAGAAACAGTGTGAAAGACGGAGAGAAAGTTGTCAGAAAGCAGAGCAGAGACATCTTTCCTTACATGCGCGTGTGGTACATCTTCATTCGCACACCGCACACACACACACACACACACACACACACACACACACCTATTCTCCTCCAACAAAGGGTGTCACTGTACTGGCATCAGCAGTTAGTGTCATTGCCTTGAGGTTAAAGCAGATAAGAGAGGATTAGCATTCATTACTACACAGAGGGGTGATATACCCAACGCAGGCTCGCACAAGACGAAGCGCAGACGCCCGCACACAGAAACGACTTCTGCGAAGCTCCTCTTTGTGACGACTACACTAATAATCAAAGACAAATACGAGGGGAAATAACTGAAAACCTAAAAAACTGCGGAGTTGGAAATGATCCAACTGAAGCTTTGGGTATTCGTGGCGATTTGACAACGCTGGGAGGGGAAATAAAAAGATAAGGACAACAATAGATAGGAAATATTTTTATTCTTTTTGATCCTTTCCCACGCTAAAGGACCATCCAGCCTATAAGGCGCAGCGTCCTGCTTCTACGGAGAGCCACGGCGGAAGAGACGCCGAAAAAAAAAAAAAAAAAAAGGGAGACAGAGTCATTTATAGGTTAAGTGTATGTTTCGTGAAAGCCAAATAGAAAAGCATGACGTGCTGTGTCTTAATTCCCTCCCACACACACACACACACACACACACACACAGTGTGCGATAGAGCTGAGGGCCATCACCCCTCCTCCTCCTCCTCCTCCTCCTCCTCCTCCACGTAGCGCCTTCCGGCTGCACACTCATCCACATCGATCCACATTGATCAAAGTCGGCTTGTACCACTTCAGCAAAGAGCGGGGAAACAGTGGGAAGGGTGATCACCTTCTCTAAGCCTCACTCGCTGTGGACTCATCTGCTGTGAGAGTTGCTGCCGCTGCTGCTGCTGCTGCTGCTGCCACGTATTGTGTCTGCTGTAGTCAGTACTGTTGGAAGTCAAGATCCAATTAAAAAGGACGCATGAAAATGGGAACAAATTTGGCACGAAAAAAGTTACAGAGGCTTAGTTCTTCTTCTTCTTCTTCTATAAACAATACCACACTGTGTGCCACTAAGATATATATGTGCGTGTATTTGTGAGTATGTCTACTCCGGTCTAGACTTAGATCATCAGAGGGGAAGTTGCAGTGACAGACAGCGTGGTGACAGACAACAAGCTGTCAGCAGACCCAACACAACACAGCTGCTGTAGCCCTACTGATGGCTGAGCCTGATACCACTGTAATCCAGTTAAAGCCTCTTGAAGAATCGCAACGTCCAACAGCGAGCAGCGCAACATGCACTATAACAATAAAGGGATATTACAGACATTCTTCAATCCCGCGCACGCCGACCGAACAGCCGACACGACTACCGTTCACGCTCCCCCCTTCCGTCACTGCTCTCTCTCTCCATCCGTACCCCATCTATCTGCAGTTCCTTCCCCCCGCCATCTGTCCATCACTGTCCGCGTTACAACATTTGATTTCTATGCAGCCATCCGTCACTCGTTCAATCTCTTCCACTCCATTTCACCGCCGCCGCACGGTCCCTCTTCCTGTCTGGCGCTAATCTGCTCGCTTGACACCACCCTCCTGCCCGCCCGTCTCCGCGGAGATCCCGTTCTTTGCCTCATATTTAGTGTCAGGTTGATGCAATTACAGACGGAGGCATTTCCGCACAGAAAAAAAAACTGGCCCACTGAGTTTGGCTATGTGCAGTTTTTTTCCTTTCTTTTGGATGCAGACTTGCATGACTTGCACATTTTAGAGCGGTACAAAAGAGTGGGTTTTACAGGTGATTCAGAGTTGATGCATTAGCTTTTTTTTAAAAAAAGAAACACAAGGAAAAATCTCCACCGAAAGCAGCAGAAAACATCCTTTCCACAATGGTCATGGAGGATCAATATTGCATGGAGACAAAGTGCTGCTAAACAGTGTGGTTTCTGTTAATTAGCACTTCTCTAATGATCTTTTCCTCTTCTCTTTTCCCGACTCATTCACATTTTTATACTTCCCTCCCATTTTCTCACTTCATTCCCTTCCATTAAATCCCTGTCCTCCCTTGGCTTCATTGCTTGGTCCTGTCCTCTGTCAGCTGATGCTGTCCTCCCCAGGCAGAGAAAAACAAAGGTGAGAGGAGGGATCTGAGTTCTTTTCATAAGCGTGATAAATATCATGCTCCTGTGTTCGTGGCTGATGGCTCTCAAGGATGAGATTTAATGAAGCCCTCATCCAACTCTGATTATTTTCTAATTAAAGGAGTGAGTGATGGGGGCAATGAGTATATTCATAAATGTATGTTTACGACTGGAGGGAGAAGAAAGGAAGAGAAAACAACAAACACGCAGATGACAATGACGCAAAGACAGCAATCACACTCTGACGGGGCTTGTTTACCGCACCCCCTCAGGAGCAAAGGTTGTTAGGTTGAAATAAACGCTGGCAACACTTAAACAAATTACAGATCTTACACGAAACTTTGTTTAATATGTATGATAATAAATGCATGCATCGAGCGCAGATACATTATTATTTTTTAGCTGCATTAATCAAGTCAGGCTTAACAACTAAATAATTGCATATCTGCAAGGCTATTTTTTATTATGCGTGTTGTAGCAGGAGGTTTTAGAACCAAGACATTTCGCAGTGATTTATTTTTCTCATGGTGACTCTGGCACGCTGTTTACTTTGTTTTGCCAATCATTTTTGCTTGTTAGCAACAAAAAGAGAAGAAATAGACTCCTAGTAAAGCTAAAGTTGTCTTACTTAAAACCCGCGTGTCCTTAGCTAGCTTCCTAACACGCTAACACGCACTTCGTTTTCAGCAAAATGCAATTTATTACTTACAAAGAGTTGATATTTTTGGCTTTTTCAGTAGTTACCTAAGTTACCAATTATCCCTGAAAATAAAGTAGCTGTATTTTATTTCGTTAGTTACTACGTTGCAGTCCAAACTGGTGGTGAAGCTAACTAGCTTTCACTGGACTGGAAAAGAAATATGTTGGAAAGCAGTTTATTAGTAACAAAGACGTTTTACTTTTTCAGTAGTTAGCCGAGATCCTGATCATTCCTGCAAATGCAATTAGTCTGTAAACATACCCGGCCAAGCTAAATGCTTGATGGGTAATAGGTAAAGTAATGCCTTTCAATGAAATGTAATTAATCACTGACAAGTAGCTGTCACTGTTACTCATTATTAACATCCTGGTGTTTAAGTCATTTTCTTGTGTTGTTCAGCCGAGACTCTGATCATTCTTTAATCCCAAGCAAACGGGGATAGTTCCTAAGCACAACCAGACAGACGCTTTGGGCTAAATGTTCACGCAGCATGCTAACACGCCTACCACAACAATGTTAAAATGTTGTTGTTTGGCATGCTTTTCAAGCATCTGCCGCAGCATAATTCCGTCTGAATCGCGGTGCGAGATGAAAGGGGGGATCTGCGGAGTTACAGCGGTTTATCCAGTGGGGACATTAATTTAATTGAAATCCATCCAATTTCACACGTTTTACTCAAAACTCCAACTTTTAACCTCTTGGCGGCACAAGTGGCGTCGCTTGCCTCCGCATCGCTTCTCCTTACGTCAAGTTCACTCCGAACCAGTAACACATCTGCCTTTTGTTTCCTCTTTGATCATGCAAACTCTCCCCCGACCCATTTTAATTTCCCTGTGCCATTACGTCTGGATTTAGGAGCTATTGTGCCGTTGCTTCCATAACGACGCATGCATACACAATCAATTCAAAACCTGAAATGATACAGCAGAGACTTGCCCAGCCTCCAACTTTCTGTCTGTTGTAGACTGCAATACCATTATCCAGGCACCAAAGCCACTCTAGCGTGATTACCTACCTGAGGTGAATACTCATGATGGTACGAAACTCTTTCTGCTTTAGTAGGATCAGCGTGTCTGTGCCACAGTGTGCGTCTGTTTGTGTGTGTTTCCTGTTTGCGTCGATTTGTGCGTTGATGTGTCCGCAGTGAGTGATAACAGGGGCGACTGCATCAAGCCCCAACTCCTGAGATCAGATGAAGAGCGGGAGAGGGTCAGTGGCAGGCGGAGGGAAGAGGAGACGGAGGAAAGACAGAATTACGGCGCTTCTAAATAGACGGCTCCTCCGTCCCGCTGTGAATTAATGTTCTGTTGCTCCCACTCTCCATTTACTTCACCCTCCGCCCACGTACACCTTACTTGTCCACAGTCTAATTTAAATGTTTGTTTTACTGCGTCGCCCTGAAAGATTTACAAATGGCGTGCTTTAAAAGCAGTCAGAGGATGGTGAGGTAAAGGTGGAACGGAGGAGGATGAGAAGAAGAGGGAGGGGGAATCAGTATACACAGAGAGAGAAGAGGAGTTAGTTCGTTGAAGTGGGGAGACGGGGGGGAGGGAGGCTGACAGACTTACAGGAATGGATCAGACCATAACTGATTATATATTCCGTTCACAACAGCAGTAGCAGCAGGAGCAGCAGTAGCAATGGGACATCACGACTCAGCACGCAGAGATGCTGATATTACCTCCACACTCTCTAAACGTTCAGGGCCCTACGGCTTGGTAAACAAAAAACACATGCAGAGGTTTGCGGCGCAGAGAGAACCGACTCAGTCCAGAAGTGGGTGACATTAAGATTAAAAGTTGAAGAATGGAGGGTGCCAAAAGGTGAAAGAGAGACGCCTGCGCGGGGGTGGGAGGCTATTCCTGAATGCCCTTGTATGTGTTTTGGCTCCGGTGCTGTTGTGTCATGTCTCCATGCTGATGCAGCATGTTTAAAGATGGATGCGTGTGTGTTTGTGTGCGCGCGTGTCTGTGCTGATGCAGCGTATCCACAGATGGATGTAGAAATGGTGGCCTCTCTGAGGACAGAGAGACATTTAGAGGAGACGTTTTAAGGATGGTGGTGGTGGTGGAATGGGGGGAGGGGCTGCTCATGAATAGAGTCAGACAAAGTTAATAGCTGCTGGCTGTGTGTTGGCTGCTTATTTTCTGTGTTGCTAATAAAAAGCTTCTTTTCATAATGTCATGTGTAGGATGGGTGAGAAAATCAAATATAGTATATCCTGTTTAGTTTGACCAAAAATATAGATTGTATAAAAATATAGATTCTCAATGGAGGAAGGAGAACACCCACAGACATTTATGTTTTGAAGCATCCCTTAGATAGCAACCCCTATTTCCAAATATATAGCATTTTTTTCTGCAGCATGACAGCATGACAAAGTCCAAGTGGAAAATGGTGCTAATATTAGGCTAGGCTAGGCTAGGCTAGGCCAACTAGATCGGACTGGAATAGAAACTTAGCTAACAGTTGGAAGAACTAATACCACATATTCCGCAAAAGTAATAAATGCCACATGCTGTTATTTACATTTAAAAATGAGTGCTTATCCCAGCTTGTATTGTATGAAGGAAGGGGTACACCTTGGGCACGTCGCCAGTCTATCAGTGCGTTTACATGCACAGAAATTCAACATTCTGAATGCGGTCCTCGTCCCAGTTTACATGCAGTGGAGAAAATCGAATAACTGACGGGAACATGTCCTCCTCCTCCACACTAGGTGGCGATATTTGTCTTTTTAGCAGGTTAATACATGTTAATACGACCCCCTTTCCGGTTGACCTATCACGTCGTATAATAAACAAGTGTCGTTCATGTGGCATTTCAAACAACAACCAGATGGATAATAGTACACTTTTTTTAATCTCGTATGTAATGTGCGTGCTACTTCTGGTTCAGATAAGATGGCCCTATCCCTCAGACGATTCTTCTACCTGCTCTGTTTACCTTCTTCTTCTGTGACCGGATTTTTTGGATGTTTTTGTTCCAGGGTCACATGCCAGCGCAGCAATTCTGGAGCATGCGCACACGTGTTATCCTGTCGTAGTCCGATTAAGCTTATACATGCCGGAGAAAACTGAATTCCAATAACATTATTTTAATTGGATAAGGAGAACTCTGATTTTAGTTTGAGTAATGTGTTTACATGCACTTAAGTTGTTCAGTTAGAGTCCAATTAAGGGAATATTTTTTTTTTTTTCACGTGCATGTAAACGTAATGTATGACAGGTTAAAAGGCATCAGTCTGGAGTGCCATGGATCTCACACAGAGAGACAAACAACCAATCACATGCACACTTAGGCCCAATTAAAACCCAATTAACCTAGCATGTCTTTGCACTGTGGTAGAAAACCTGCAGCACCCAGAGAGAACCACTCTGCAAACATGCAATCTCCAAACAGAAAAGGCAAACGTGAACCAAGACCTTAGTTGCCATGAGGCAATAACTAAAAGTTAAGGACATTCTATCACATTGTGCATTATCAGATACTGAAAAACATAGTGACCATCCTCGGGTGTATCAATTAAATGTGCATATACCTTATGACGTTACATTCAAAAACATTTAACATTTTGGGAAAAGAAGGGATGGGAGTTTTCAAAAATTAAAATACTTGGAATTCGAAAGACATTACAATTCACACTAGGTTGACTCATTTTGAAAACACATCCTTTTTTTCTTCCAAGCCAGCACCGTTCACACCCAAAAAAAACCAACAAAACAAAACAAACAAAAAAAAAAGCTTTTATCAAACAGGCGCCAAACTGTGGCTCAAAATTAAGACTTAAAAAGCCTGTCGCACATCGCTTTTTTAAATGCACACTTAGTCCAAACCCAGATGCCCCGCAGACCGAAGTGTGAGGACACGGCGGAGACACGTAAGCAGTGTCTGTCATGGAAGCATGATTAATTTCTTCCTGATGGCTGGCCACATTGAAAAAAAGAACAAATCCCCAGACAAACAAATGTCTCCCCAAAATATGATGAAAAGCGATAAAAGATAAAAATCACTGTGTGTGAAATGAAAGTGTCTGGGACGCTTGGAAGAGAAGAGAGGGAGAGGAGAGGAGAGGAGAGGAGGGAAGGAAGGGGGAGGCGGGTTGTAGGATGGGTTGAGTAGAGACAGATTAACAGAGGTAATGAGAGGAGAGGATGAGAGCGGGGAGCATGACAGTAGAATACAGATACGGAGCAGATTAACACTGCTGGAGAACGTCTCCTTTTCAAAGGGCTCCTTTCCAATACGCCGCGTCCCTCTGTGCACACACAGGCACTCACACACACTCACAACTCTACGTCTCTTTTCTGCATACATCCCGCCTTACCTATTCTCCTATTATCTCTCTGCCTTCCTCTCTCCTTCTCTTTCTTGCACTCACTCCTTACATTTATTTATTTTTTTTTTTTGTGCCGTTCCAAGGACTCTGAAGTACGCTGCATATATAGGTCACCATACGTTCCCAAGGCTGCTTAGCTTTGGGTTTTAGACGCTCTGTCGGTGAATTGTGACTATATACAGGCATAACATTATGACCACTTTCCTGATATTGTGTAGGTCTCCCCTGTGCCTGTAAAACAGTCGTGACTCATCAGAGAATGGACATTGGCTTTCTGTGTAGGGGCGTCCTGTGGTGTCTGGTAACAGAATGCTGTTAGTGTGGTCCTTTGGGTCCTATGGGTTGAAGAAGGGGGCCTCTGTGGGTCATGATCAATTTGTTATCTAGGGAAAATCTGTTATTAAAATGTCTCTGTGTAACGATG
Organism: Mugil cephalus; assembly: GCF_022458985.1. Taxonomy (NCBI): domain Eukaryota; kingdom Metazoa; phylum Chordata; class Actinopteri; order Mugiliformes; family Mugilidae; genus Mugil; species Mugil cephalus. The sequence goes on from NC_061778.1 coordinate 10,778,815, forward strand.
CTACTGGAAGCTGAATTCCCCATGGGATAAATAAAGTATCTATATGTCTGTCTATTAGCTTTTTCTTTTTTCTTTTTTTTGCATCCACTGAGTGTGTGCTTCATACATATGTAACGTTAAGAAAATAATTTGAAAACCCTTCTGGCACCGACTCGGCTCTATAAAACCTAATATACACTTTAACAGGCTGCTTAAAGTAATTATAGGGGCGCTATGTACAGCAGTATCACAGAGATTATAGTGAGCGAGGCCCCTTGTAATAATAACACATTCACCAGTTCTCATGGACGTGGAATTGCGAGCGTAATCTTCCTCTCATATAATGCCTAATGAAACCCAAAACGCCGTAGTAGCATTAATACACAACACCAAATTTTCATCACACTCCCGTTAGACCTATGTAGGCACATTTTTTTTTTTGCCGTTTCGGTATGAGCTTAGCGAACCGGCCCATGAGAACTGATGACAGTGAAATAAGTTGAAAGGTCACAAAGAATCTCATCAGATCATTCAAACAAAGTAAAGTTTCTTTATGTATACATGTAAACTAATTAGCATAATTAAGGAGAGGCCAGATTTGAAGCTATTTCTGGCTTTCCAGTTAAGAGTAGGTCGTAGGTTTTCCCCTTTTGGATTCCAGGCGTTACCAAGCTTTTTCTGGCTCCCGTTTCACGTCTTTGAACGATGTTAGCCGTGTAAACATTAGGTCTAAACTAGGAGAAGTGGGCCGACAGCGAATTCCAGGCTTTATTAAGCAGGACTAAGTGACGTTGCTAAACCTATATCTGTGTTACTACTGGCGGTGCTAATGCAACAAACCTCCGGAGGCATGAGGTTCTTGGGGCCGAGCTCCCCCACAGAGAGACGTCTGCAGAGAGTTTCCAGAACAGATCACCTTTTTACCCTAAGTAAGTTTAAGGTTTGTTAAATGGCCAGGAAGAAGCAACAGCTGTCTGGTCAACTGAACACTTTCCAGTTCTCCAGTCTTGTTTTCATAGATTTAAGCCTGGTCCACCGAGAGTGTAATAAACACTAGTGAATTGCCAAATATGAATTCATCTTCGGTAAATAATTGTCAAGGCATACACTGTCCAGAAATCATGCGACTAAAGAATTTCATTACTTCAGCTGCAAAGAATTTCGGTTGGGTCTTTGTTGAACTTTCTCTTTGTCGGCATTGGCCTTGGTCTGTGGATTACTTTTTCATTTGACAATCTGTGGCAATGAGCCAGTGCAATTAAATCAAACCAATGCCTTCCTCATGAACACATTTTTTTTTTTTTTTTTTGTTACATTCTTGTTTGTCTCCATTCAAAGAGAGAGGCCCCTACTGTGTAATTAGTATAAATCAACTAACAGTTAATTGGTAATGATACGTCAGAAACGTGAGCTGACACTACAATGGTGGCACACTGAATGAAAGCTACCAAGAAAAGACTAACAGACAGACACAGTACTGATATACGATTCGTTTCTTAAAGTACCAAGTTCGTGCGATATATCTGCCACATTTGTTCACAACATGGATTAATTCTCAGCTTTTCATTTCACCTCTTTTTTTGGTTTTGTTTGATTAAAGTAACATACATGCGGGTAAATATTTTTTGCAGGAGACCACACGTTACTCTAGAACAAACAATAAAGCCCAGTCCGGGCTTAACAAACACACCAGACAGTGGGGATATCATATTCCTTCATGTGAGCACTGCAAATTAAAGCGCAGCATAATGAGTTACAGGAAAGGTTATCTTAACATAACAGCTGGAGGCAATAACAATAATAAAAAGAATTAGGTGGTGGTTAAAGTTCAGGGTTTCTATAAGAGTTTAAGCGTTAACATCTCATAATAATAATAATGCAGCCATGGAAATGTAAAGCTTTTAATTACTTTGTATTTTCATGTGAAAAATGTATGTGCTGGAGGGACATGAAACTGACATTTTTCATGTATTCTGTTAAAAAAAAAATTCAGAGCTCTAGTTCTAAGAGATGCACAGAAAATGCATCTCGAGCACAACCAGCTTTCAGTGTCACAGGCAATTTTCCCTTAACAGCATAAGGCAATTACTACCAATGTATACATGTATATCTATGACCACTTTGCAGTTTTTTTTATGTAACACTGTTTTCTGTTAAACCATTGAGCCTGTGAATTCTGAGTTTGTTTTTGCATGTAAATGCTGATCAACAAACTGTTTAGGTCTTTTAGGGAAACTACAAAACCAAGACTTGCAATCGCGTCTATTTCTGACACATTTTCAATATTAAAAAGAAAACAAATTTTTCACGTAATGCACCATTCGGCAGCTTCAAAATAAGAGAACGTGGCTGTTAAAAAGACGCCTGTTCTAACGTTTTCACGGAAAACAGCAGCTTCTGAAAGTTAGATCGGATTCCAACAATAACACCATTTTAGCGTTTAGTGTGAAAAACAAAGAACAAAAAAATCTAAATGAAAATCCTAATAAGAAGGAATTACCAAGTCATCCGTATCCACTTCGTCATACTGCACCGGAGCCCCTGAAGCTTCTTGGCCCGCTCCCACCTGTTTCCCATCAAATCCCAATGGTAAGTTTATTGTATTTCGTCAGTCTAAATACCCCCAGATTTGCTTTTTATTCACTTGCAGAGAACCAAGCTTTGTCTCCAGCCACTAATGGCAACAAGCTGCTGATGTCTTTCAGCGGTAGCCAAAAGAAAAAGTACATATCAGCTTCTTTTATATATATATATATATATTTCTCTCAAGGACTGGTTGTTTGTTGTCTTTTTCTTGTTTTGCAGATTATTTTCTAATCTGGTGGTCCGAGGTTTGCTAAAAAAAATAGCCGATTGACTATTTTTGCTATGCTAAAAGAAACAAGTTTCAGCAGCAGATAGATCAGATGATCAACATCTACCGCAACCTTCTTCTCACATGTCGGGCTGACTCGGGGTCACCGGACAAATGTGCAAACATGAATCAGTGTTGAACCTCTCAGTTAATCAATGAAAAGCAAAGTGCTGCGGATGAAATGTCTGAACAACGCAGCACAAAGTAGCGGTAGTCCAATAACCATTAGAGTTACATGTTTTTCTCCCAGAATGATTCACCGTAACTGTGAAGTGCATCAGGGTTTCAGTCAAGCTGGGCAGGTGTCAAAATGATGGATGATGTGAAGTCTTTGGACTGACTTCCAGGTCACTAGAAAACACTGCAAATATTAAATATGAAGATTAAACTCCTCCCTGGTTCAGGTTTTATAAGTTCCTATTTTTAGTTTGAGCACAGAGGCAAAATAAATGTTGATGATTCTCAGCTGCACATCAAACGAAGAAAATGACGACCTGCAAGCGTGCTGATGAAATAAAGAACTTTTTTTCACGCTGCAAGATCGATGAAGCAGCTGTGTCACAACACAGAGGATGAGCTATCTCTTGCATCCCGCCATATTCATCGGGATTCCCACTGAATTAGCACGATGCGAAATTCTCCTTGAGCCTCTGTGAAGATTTTCTCGGTTATTTTTGTGATTCCAGGCCGAGAGGGTCAGCCTCTCCGTAATATCGGTCAGTCCTTTCAGAGTTTGTGCTCTGACTCATTTCCTGTCCGCCTCTATCCCTGCACATCTCTCCTGCTACACCGCCCATCAGATGGAACTTTCCACCGCATTCACCACTGACAAACACCTTTTTTTTTTTGTTTGACACGTCTCTGGATGACCGAATGCAGCGTACGAGGGAAAGGCATTTGTTTAAACGGTCCGGCCGGTGAGAGTGCGAGAGGGGCTGTTTGAATGCGAGGGGAAAAGATGGAAAAAGTAAGACAGATTCCTGTGTGCATTTCTGTTCCTCCTGCTACGAGCCCTCCCTTCTGTTGCTGGCCTGCTTTTCAAAAGCAACGAAGGGCGGGTTGGTATGACAAATTGTCCAGTAGCGGGAAGCCACGTTTACCACCATCCATCCCTTTACTCTCTTATTTTTCCCCCTTCACATCCTCCTGCCTGTCCTTCCCTTATCCCCTTGCCCCTCTCCTCATGCCTAGCTATGTATTATGAATTCGTCTGCAGATAAAGTAGATCTATCATCCTGTCATGGAGGCAGGGAAGGGAGGTAGACTGTGGAATGCCCTGGCACTGCGAGCAGGGAAGGGCTCCGTGCGTTGCGCTGTGCTTCCGCGCACATTCCCTGCTGCGCCCGCTCTTGCCCTCTCCGGCTCAGTCTGCCTGTCTGTTTTCATGATCCGTGCAATGCCCCGGCAACTCCCCCCCTCATCCGCTCCCGTCTCACCTGCAACCGACCGAACCAGCGCGAGCTCCAACCAAACAGCCCATAACTCTAATAACACAGTGCCAGGCTTAACGCGAGATCCACCCTAGGCATATACCGAGATAAGCCGCGGGCCCAGGCGGCTTGATTGACTTCCAGCTCTGCTCTCCGGTTACAGCGAATAACACAGCGCTCGCCGATCAGATAGGAGACAAATTACAGGACAAGTGCACAACACAGCAGGCGAAACTCTATGATCCAGAATCAGCGGGCCCCGCCGCGGCCAAAACACCCAGATTGGCTTTACTGATATCACTGGCTGCGACGTATTAACACAGTCTGAAATAATTGGGCGGCAGCGCGCGTGAGCGCATGTGTGAACCGTACTCAGCATGCGCCGAACATGTAATTTATATACAAAACAGTATATTACAGGAGGCCGGTATTTACATCTGGCTCTCAGCCACGACACATGCTGCCATTTGTCACCCTTTCCACACTCTCTCGCTGTTGCTGGCAAACTAGACGTCACCAGATGTAGTGCAAACTCACCGAGTACGGGCTTTCACAGCGGTGTACTGTTTCCACAGGGATTACGAGTGTTACTTACTGAAGAGATCTTTTAATATTTTTTTACTGCCTCATTGTTTTTGCTTTGCCCTGACAGTTTCTATTTTGGCAGAAATGTCCGGAAAGGCCATCTGGATTAGGTCACGTCATCAGCTTCCATCCAATGACACTGATACTGGACACATGCATTAACGTTTTCAGTGACATGATATTATTATTTGTTCTATCTACACCTTGTGTTCCAGGCAACCAAAGCGGTATTAAAATCTTTATGGTTGTATTTTGGTCTGTACCCTCTCTTGGCTGAGGTTGTGGCTTAGCTAAGGTTTGGTTTTTAGCCTCACCTATGTCCCCATCCTGATCAAGACTGAAAAGAAATTATTGACTGGACTCTCTTTTGGACTCTCCAGAGGATAAATCGGTTTGACGGTTCCAAGTGAACGTCTGTTCAAAGGCATCGACTGCCTTGAAATACGGTGCAGAAATTCTTGAGGGTTGCCTCAAAATAACAACTTTGGTTCTCTGTTCATTTTTCAAATAAAGCCATCATTGGGCCAATGTTTTTCCTTGTCCAGCAGTTTGACTTTAGACCAAATCATCTCAGCTAATAACGTTAGAGTGATCTACCTTTCCCTTTTCACATCAGGCTATTCTTGGTCAACTTTCATTTTCTACAGGCTTCAAAATAGAACAAGGAGCTAGTGTTCGCTGCCAGTATAATTCCTACGATATTATCCTAAAGTCTGTGCCGAATTGGTAAAAGTATGCTGTTCCCTCCGCTTGAAATCCTTCGCAAAATGACTTAAAACTTACATAGTTGGCATCACCTGATGAAGCTATGAGTAATTTTAAGTGACTTGGAAGCGGCCGCATCTGGTTGTACATATTTCGACGGCTTTGATGAATGTTCTTGTGATTCTGTAACTAGATCTTTATTTCCATGTAAATTATATTATGGATGCCTGTAATCTTGTACGCGGCCTCATAATTACTGACACTGCCTGTCTTGACCGGAGCAGATTTTTAATCTCAGCGAGGTTTTCCTGCTTAAAGAAAGGTTGTGATACAATGATTAAAAAATATTCTCATTAGCCTCATCAGCCCCCTGTACTTTGCGTTTCATCGTCATTAGCAAATGTTTGTGTGCCCCAGCTCAAACTATGACGTGATCCAAGTATTTAACAACTGTGAGAACACGGTTGTTATGGTGAAACTTCCACAAAAGAACCGTTTTTGTCGCAGTCCTCGGTTGCTAGAGTCAAACATCTGTACTAAGTCTGCCAACCGTCTCTACAAAGTCTGGCAGTGTAAGACTGTTAGGGCAAAACATATCCAGCAAATTGAATTCAAGTGGCAATTTGTGTTTCTTTCATAATCTGTTAAGCAAAACAGCTGTAGCGCATTTACAGTGTTCACGGCAGAGGCAGGGGCTGTTGACGTACACTTTGACATTAATGATTGCTAGCACAAAAATTAAACCGAATTCTGAAAGTTTTAACCGAAGCTAAGCACGAACGCTTCGGTTACGGACCGGAGACTTTGCGATCGCTTCTGAGAGTCAGATAAACAATTCCCACCACGCTTAATACATAGTATTCTGTAATGAATGCCTTGATTTATGTGTTTTTATTTTCCTCATAACTTCTTGGCCCCGTCCGTTGTGTTTTGCTCGGCCTTTTCCATCCCCTCCGCCGTCTGATTTTTCTTCCCCTTCGTCTCTGTGAGAGGAGCTGCATAGTGGGAGTGTGTTGTCTCGGTGCCAGGGCAAAAATAGACAGTAAATTACAGAGCCTTTTGAGAACACCCCGCTGTGCAGCGTGACCTCAAAATAACACACAGACATATACTCGCAAGGCTCACATGCAAAACACAGAGTATGCCGTCCTACTTCTTTATTTCCCATTCAGCCTGTTGATGTGACGATCACACAGAATCTTTCGCAACGTGCCAGCCGACAGTCTTGCACAAAAGTTATTCGCCTGTGAAGGAAACTCTGAGTCTGATTCACAGATGTTAATGCGATTACGACCTCATCTCGGCTTACCAAGACACGCCGTCCCAGTTCGAGAGCTCAACCTCGCAGTACTTGTTAGAAGCTCGACGGGGAAAAGCGCTCCCGTTTCCTTTCATATCAAAACTGAATCTTTTTCTAAGTTCTGCACCGACGCCTGATTATACTTTTCCCCCTGAACTAAATTACAGACGGCGCTGCAAACAAAAGAGAGGAAACATGATTGATGCGTGTCATACTCACCTTGAGTGAGTCAAAACAGGCGATGACTCTGCCATTCTCCACTTGACAGCTCTTGGCAGGGTGGGCGAACTTGCACTCGCTGTCCGGCCGCGAACAAGTTCCTCTTTGGAATTCCCGACAAACCTCCAACGTCAGCCACTTTGTGTCCCGGATCGGCGTCACGTTCACCGCCATCTCAAACCAGACAGGTGAAGTCGGGTGGAGCGAGGAGATATCCAGCGAGCCCTCTTAAGTGCCTGTGCGTATTTTGGAAATAAGTGTCGAGAAGGGAAAGGTAACGATCATGGGAAAAAAAGCCGGACTTTTATTTTCCCTAGAGTCTGATTCAGAAGTGATGCCCGTGAGGCCTTGGACTCGCCTACCACCTGCGGCCCATCCTAAGAGTCTGTTTGTGGCTCAAATAGGAATCCTTCAGTGCCTGTCACCCAGGGCCTGGGCTGGTGATGGCCACAGAGGTCTGCTTTGTAATCTCCCTCTTTCAAACGCACACACCGGTTCTCTCCCTCACTTGCCTGCTCTTGGGCTGAACTGTCAGATGAGACGAATGGCAAAACACATTATCGACCGAGTTGGCCCATGATGAAAAGATGCGGGGCTGGAGGAGGAAGAGGAAGAGAAGGTGGAGGAGGAGGAGGAGGAGGAGGAGGAGGAAGAGAAGGAGGTTGTGGGAGGGGACGGCAAAGAGGCGATCTCCTAGCCGAGCCGATAAAAGCCGCGAATCCTCACTATCGGGCTCTGTCTGCAGAGGAGAAGGGGGAAGGCGTTCGACTTCCACAGAGGAGGGCTGAGTGGCATGGATGGAGGGACGTCTGGCTGGCAGACAGAGGCGGGAGTCGGAGGGGAGGAGGGAGGTGTCAGCGGCGCGGAGACGGCCTCAGTGGACAGCGTTGGCAGCCATGGCGGTCCTGGTGCTCCTGGTGTGGCTGGCAGCTCCCGCGGACGTGGACAGGCACAGAGGCACGGGCGGCTTCAGTGGAGCCAAACAGCCACAGGGGTCGGCAAATGAAGGCACTTCTCCCTGTGGAGGAGGAGGAGGAGGAGGAGGAGGAGGAGGAGGAGGGAAGAGTGTCAGTGGAGCGGGGTATAACAGGACACACACACACACACACACACACACACACACACACACACACACGTGTCTCCAACACGAGGTTAATAGGCTCACACGACAACACAATTGGATTCGTACACGTTGCTTCATTTGAACGTACGTCCTCTCTAGTAGCGAGCTCTCGACTGGAAATTCAAACAGCGTATCGCTAACAGTGAAGCTGAAGCGTTCAGCCACAGACAATTTATTTCAAAGGATGACAGTGAGGAAGAACAGAGGGAGGAGAGACAAAGAAAAACGAGGAAGTATTTGTAGAGAATTACGTGTGTAAGTCTTTGTGTGTAGTGTGCCATGATATACATTCATCGATCAGCCACAACATTAAAACCACTGACAGGTCAAGTAAGTAGCACTGACCGTCTTGTGACAGTTCAATGTTCTGCCGGAAATTTTTGGACTTGGCATTCATTCACATTACATGCACCCCATGTAGAGGCACACCTAGACCAGACCAGCCCCCCCCCCCCACCCTCACCCCACCCCATAGCAATGACACTCCTTGATAGCAGCAGCCATCCCCAGCAGGATGCAGCGTGACGCAGACGCACAGACAAAAACGGTTTAAGAACAACTAAAAGAACGGCACAAGGTGTTAACCTGGCCTCCAAATTCATTAGATCCCAAACTGATCAAGTATGTGTGGGATGAACCACAGAGGCCCCTCCCCTCAACCCAAACACAGATTCTGATGAGTCACAACTGTTTTGGAGGCGCAAGGGAGTCCTACACGCGACATTAGGAAGGCGGTCATAATGTTATGCTTGATCGGTGTCATGATACTGTAATAACTTAATCACAACAAATGCAACAAATCGGTCACAGATACATATGTCCCATATATATGCTGTTCCTCAGCCATCATCACAAAACAATCAGAACTCAGAATGGCGTTTCACGTGAAAAATGCCTAATCAATACTTTTTCATAGCTACCAGTAACAAGCGGTGAGTGTCTGCGTGCCCGTATTGTATTGATTAGGGAGTTATTAATCTACTCATCCCTGGTGAGATTGGAAACGGCCACTCAGCTAGTTAGGTGGGTCCGTCGACGTCGTCGTCGTTTCTGGCAAGCGGCCAGGAAAGACAAGCGGAATAATGACCAGATGAGGTCATTATGAAAGAGAGAGAAGGGAGGGGAGGGAGGGGAGGGGGGGCGTGGGTCATATTTTCCTCTTTAATGGTATTGTACTCTTTCCTGCGCGCTCCTTAAACCCACTCATCCAAACACACTCCGGATGCTGACAAAAAAAAATAATAATTAAAAAAACTCCTACAGCTGCTACGCTCACAATAAGTGCCCCCAAACCTACAGCCCACATGTGGTTATATCACTCCTAGGTCCCCCACACTCTAACAGACGCATTGTTTTTATGAATATGCTAAAGTGTGACACTGGTTTACATAAAGCAGCCGTCCGGGCCAAAACGTGTGGACAACTTCAAAATCATGAACGACTTACAGTACCTGGAGTTGATCGATGATTCATACAGTAGTTTTGTGTATTTACGGCGGCGTCAAAGTAAACTTTGAAGTCTGGTAGTAGTCAGTCAGTAGCGTTTCAAAAACTGAATGCAGGCAAACTGTATGCACACTTTCACACAATCAGCTGCAAAACACTTCTGTCAAAAAAAAAGCCACAAAATCAATCAGCAACAAATGTTTGTGGAAGGTTATCAGAACCGCAGCCAAAGAAACCAAAGTGTTTAGGTGAAAATATTAATGTGTTTCCCTGAGCTTCTGTACTTGACTGGGAGAACTTTCACTCTTGCTGGATGCATCAAATCCAAGCATCCTTCTGCCTGGGCTGTCACATTGCATGATGGGAACTGAAAGTAATCGTAAACCGAAACAGGAGATGAGTCAGGTTACAAGTTGCTATATATACATATACCACAAGTCATTTTGACGCCTGCAATACAAATGGTCATTTTTAATCCTTTAAAAAGGAAAATGATTTAAAATGCATTGGTCAAACATTGCTTATGGTTCGTGCTCTCTTCTCGTATTTGGGCCACTCACTGTGGTGAACTACTTTTCCAGCCCAGATATTTTAAGCAGTGCATGTGGACACAAGCAAGAGGCCAGGGCAGCCCGCTGTATCTGGCAGGACAACTGTGGCGAGCAGAGAGAATACAGTGAGGACTTCCGTTACCAATGCATTAAATATGGAGTGACAAAATTAGTCTTCTGCATCGTCTATTCTCATTTCCTGACCTCGCCTAGTGCCTCTTTCTTTTTATGTCTACATCACACAAGTGAAGCCCAGATGTTGGGCTGGTGGGTGGTATTTCTCGCGCGCAGTTAAAAGAGGCAGGTCTGCATAAAAATGCAAATTAGTCCGAGAATATTAACGTTTATTTATGGAAAGTATTCATATATTTTTTCAAATGCAGTTTATTCTTTTTGTAATGAAAGTGTTTCAAATTCCCAGTCAGTAATTTATGCCCTACAGTCAACTCGGGCATCCATCCATCCCTCTCCTTCATCTATCCGAAGTCAGGTCACAGTGGGAATAAGTCGCTAAGGATGGTATTCCAGATGTCCGGCTAGCAGCGCATTGCAATCCCTCATGGGAAATCCCCAAGGCATTCCCAGGCCAGTCGACATTTATAATCCCTCCAGTGTATTATGGGGTCTACCCTGAAGAGGTGACTCCAGGAGGCATCCTCAGCAAATATCTCCTTTTCGACACACAGGAGCTCCACATCTCATTTCTAAGGCGGAGCACAGAAACACTACAGAGGGACCTCACTTCAGCAGCTTGTATCCACGATGTTATTCCTTCGGTCAACACTTCCTTATCTATGGTCCCTGCCTGTGACCATAGGTGAAGGTTGTAACTTAGACTGACTGGAAAAGCAAAAGCCCTAACCCCGTGATGGACCAAACTGCTTCCTGTCCAGCACCTCAACATATTGTATCGTGTAACACCTTCACGTTGGGCAACAATTCACCCTAACATACACTGTTTTCTGCTAGAGAACCATGGCACCAGACTTGAGGGTACTGACTCTCATCCTGGCATGGTCCAGCGATGCCAACAGCACCTTCGTCACGACGATTATTAAATAATTCACTTTACCAACTATCGGTACCATTAAGTCAGTACTTTTCAGTGCCACAGATTTACGGTCTCATCTTACCCTCCAATTAAAAAATCATCAACATTTTGTGAGACATCTAAAGTTAACGTTTATTGACGTTGAGTGTTGGAGTATTGTCAGATCTACTTTTAATTAAGGCTGTGGAGCCCAGAAAGTCCCGACCCCAAAAGAACGGGGGAAGTATCTGAAGTATTTAAACTAAAGCTCAGTTAATTTTAAATGAATTTAAATGAACCGGCCAGCTAGTCAAACGGTACTGCATGTAGTAGCAGACATCACTATCACAGATGTTAGGTTAACTCAACACAAAAGCAGTACTAATGGACCTGCATTTCAAATGTGGGAGTGACTGATGGTAAGCAAAGAGACAAGAGCAAATATGTCATGAAAACGTCAAACTTGCACACTCGAGCTACAGTTCTGCCACTGCGGCTTCAGGGGTCACGGGTCAAAGCGGAGAGAAAATGTGAGATCAGAGCGGGAAAAAAAATCCACTAAGTATCCTGGTAGTTCTAGCACGCACCGACATAAAAGGGAGTATGCCACATTTCCAGTGACTGCGCAAATGAAAAGGAAGCAAACAGCTGGAGAATGTCCATAGATTAGATTAGACAAAGTTACCCTTGAGTCCAAAGGCAATGACATGCTGGTTTCCTCAAAGGAGTTATGTTTTCAGCTCAAAGCAGATGTTTAAAACTAAAGGGTAACAAATATTGAGGAATAGCTCCGGCATTGAGGAAATATATAAATGAAGGAGTCATCAATAAACATCTTAGCACGTGTGAATAATGCATGTGGCCATTTCCCATAGCCAGCGGCATAAGATATTATAACACCATCATACCATCTAGCCAAGGTAATAAGTTGGGAAGGAGATGGAGGTGGAGGGGGACGGGAATAAAACGCACCCACAAACACCCCCTAACATTCGCACATACACCAGCGGTCAAACGTTTGGACAAACTTTCTCATTGAATTCAATGGGAAAGTGTGTCCAAACTCTTGACTGGTAGTGTACACACACACACACACACACACACACATATACACACGCATGCTGCGAAGACTCTTCACTAAATGTATACAGAGTAAAATTCTGGCTAAACATTTTGTCTCAGTCCTGACCGACCTCAGCTGTTGACGTGCGATCCGTACAAAGCAGAATGGAGTAGAGTATCAGCGCGGGTCACACATCTCCACATTTAAGGGAGGTCATCGGATCTCATGGTGCCGCCCGTTTGGACGCACTCTCGATCATTTCGTGCCCCTGACAACTCTCCACCAAAAAAAAAAAAAAAAAAAAAGAAAAAAAAAGAAACCACAGTCTTGATTTAGACCGGTGAGACACCTCACCGGTTGTCAATAACCAATTTCACACACAGGCTCACCGAGGCTAAGTTGCATCAATCCTACAATATTCAACAGCAGTTTGGTCGGTTCATTACTGATAATTGGAATAATTATCTTTTCAAACACATTCCTTTTTTTTTTTGGCAATCCTAAGTCTACTCATCAGTTATATGTTTGGAAGAAATGGATGAATAAAAGTTAGTGAAGATATACACAATGTCACGCTGTCAACTTTATGGGCAACAGTATATAAATAGGACTCTTATAAGGTCTGTTATAAGCTGAGCTTTGAGCAAAATACACCTCGATACAACGACGCAAAGCATTTGTAACGTGTGTCGTGGTCACCACCTGTAAACTCTAAATCCTCCCAAGTGGCGTCGGCGTCCTAATAATTGTCGTGACATTTCACTTAAAAACCCACAAATGTCAACCTGTTGGAGGAACCACAGAAAACATCAGGAGATCAGTATGACAGCAGGATTCATTCTCCGGGCACCATAAATGTCCCTACAAAATGTCAGAGGAATCGATTAAGTAGTTGCTTTGAACAAAGTGGAACAAATTGGACGGCCAACCAAGAGACAGACCAATAGACGCACTAATATTGGCATCTCGTAGCACCATGTGTTTTCGGGGTAATGACTCGATATTAACGTGCGATATTTAGTGTAACCCGCGCGGGATCTTAACTCAAGCCACAACGAGCATCTGAGAGCAACGCACGGCCAGAAAAAAAAAAAAGAAAAAGAAGAAGAAGGAATGAGGAAAAAAAAAACGGCGCCAGAGATCTGAGGCATTTATTCACCTTGAATGACTTCCAGAGAAAAAAGGAAAATGAAGAAGGTGGAGAGAAGAAAGCAGTCTCCTCCATGTTTGATTTCCTATGCCTGATATGTGAAAACGGGGCGTTCAGAGACTTGTTGAAAAGTAAGAGGAAACACTTTTCTTAACAACAAAAAAAAAAAAGAAAAAAGAAAGAGAATAGAAATTTCCCAAGAGAACCGTGGTGTAAACTGGGATCTGTTAAAGAGTCCTCAGATTCGCAGTCGAGCAATCAGAACGACTTGTTTGTTTAGGCGGTAAGCTGATGGTTCAGACATTCCTCAAGTGTTACAAATTCAGTGGATGGCTCGGAATCAAAAATGTGTGAGGTTTTTTCTTTCTCTGGGAAATATTGTCAATTAGAAACACAGATTGCTGTAATGAAGCTAAAATGCAATCGTCGCACAGAAGGTTGGAGGTCGGTCGAGTACGAGGCACGAAGAGGGGAAGAAAGGACGGAGGAAGGCACGGGAAACTCGGTAACGTGAGAGGTTAAAGGGCGCTGACTACAGCAGCAAAGCGACGGCGCTGGATGCCTCGTATTACACCACATCACCGCCCGGCCGGGATATCATCTCCAAACGACCTGAGCTGCCCTTTAGACTGATAGAAGCGTCAGGGAGACGGGGATGGGGATGGGGATGGGGATGGTGGAGCTGGGAGAGACGAATGAAGCAAAGGAGACCAGAGGTGGTGACGGAAAAATGATAAGAGGCTAAGGAGGAGAGTGATGTGAGGCAAACAGGAGCAATTAGCACGAGTTAGTGAGAGACTGGCAGCGAGAGAGGGAAATCGAGGTGAGTTCGGGGAGGGATAAATGGGGTGGGGGTGGGAGGTGGGGGCAGAGTTTTGCACCATTCCAAGGCACTGCTGGCGCTCTGCCGTGATACCATCTTGACATGTCTCATCCCTCTTCATTTATCTTTGTCTGATCCCCACCTGTTCTCCCTTTTCTATTTTTCTCCACGCACATGCTTCTGCGTTTTCTGACTTTTCCCTTCTCTCCCCATCTTTTTCTTCTGAGAAATCCGCTCGCCTTCTGCTAAGTTGAACTCAGAGTATCATGTGACATAAACAACTTTGTGAGTGTGGCTCGTCTTTTAATAGTAGCTGTCCTCATTTTATGCCCCCCCCCACCCCCAACACACACACACACCCCACGACCCCCATATCTCTCCTCCTCACTTGTCTCTCCTCTCGCTCCTTGTTCACACAACACCTTATGCTGCAGTACCACGGTTACGTGCTGCAAGGTCATCATCGCCACGGCAACTAGATAAACCACGTTTGGAGAAAGTACAAAGTAGTTTACGTTGCCTCGTCACCCGCCCGTAATCAGAGTTTTCAAATGAACGCTAAGGCATCGTGACATGATACCACAGACTTGTCCCCACTTCCTTACATTGGTCAAACTGATGGTATTTTCCTCGGGATACGGGCAGCGCCATCGTGCGACTTTGCAAGCCACGTGGAGCCGCAGTAATGATGACCCGACAACACTTCCGCCAGACTCAACCACGTTTTGTTTAATTCATACTAAGCTCTGCTCTACCTCCAGCCGTTTTAAGGAAATACTGGATTATACACTTATTTTTAAAAATAGCTCACAGTCCCATGGGGCCACTTTATGCGGTTGGCATGACAACTGGTGGTCACCATGATGTCACATCCTGTATCTATAGGGTCAAATAACTAACTAAATTTATACAATAAATTGACCCTTGATCATGCATCAACATTATATTAACTACCGGAAATGACTGCAACCAAAAAAATGAATAAATTGACTTGTATTTTAGCGTTTTAGTTTGGCCCAAGTCCCATCCGCTAACATGGAGGGGGTGGAGCTTATCACCTATACTACAGCCAGCCACCAGGGGGAGCTCTACTTGGTTTCCTTTTGAGGAGCGGTTTCTCCATCCTAGATGTGTTGGAGGTGTAGCAATACAAAGAGTTAGGCTTAATACAGAAGCTAGACAGTCTCCATTAAAGGCATATTTAGCATTATTATTAATTATTATCCAAATGTTTAACAGAATGCTTCTTATTGGGCATTGTACGCTCTCATTTCTGGCTCCAAAATTGGTAATAAAAAAAGCATTAATTAAGTTTAAGGCATTCTGTTTGAAAACAAAATTAGAAATTTTGCTCTGTGGATTTATATGTGAAAAAAAAAACAGATGATAATTAACCCGAACAATGTCAGTTTGGCCACAAAAACAGAAAACTTTGGTGGACAAGAGAAATTGCTTGGTCATAGCAGCTCACCTGCAAATAAATCAATATATAAATAAATAAAAATCTTGATTAGTGCTAGTAAAATGAAAAAATAGATGTAAGACGGTCTAAAAATCAATGAATAAAAGTGAAAACAAAATAACATAAATACATAAGATTTGCATACTGCATGTAGAAATATACAGGATATAGAATTACAAGTAAATGCACTTGTTTAAATGTATAGGATGGATGGAAAAGCACTGATGTGAAAAAGGAGTTTTAATTCTACTTTCATGGGAACTAGTGTTGGCCACATTACAGTTATGTCGCCATTCATTAAAAGACACTCAAATGTGAAACAAACACATGATTGGGATGCTGAAAAGTGCTGAGGCCAGATCAGCGTTGCAGATGTCGAGCATCAGTTAGCCGCTCCATAATCAACTTGCTTTTTTGCGGCACAATGTGAAGACCAAATGACAACCGCTAGAACTTTCAGCAGCTCATCCATCATTTTGAGTTTATTGTTCTCTTCATCAAAACACATTAATGGAAATATTACCAATGTTCTTATCGTTTCTCGCTTGGGCCATATTTTAATAAAGCTGTATCCTCACAATCCTAATATACCCATTAGCACTGATAATTTTGTCAATAAACATAACCGAATAACATAGAAAAGAATACTTCTATCACTAAGATCAGTGTATTTTCCCAATGCTTTGGCCAAAAATCATCCAGTTAGTCACGAATTGTAGCAGGAGAGCCAATATAAATGATATTTTGAATACTGTATTAACAGGAGACTAACAGTGTTGAGCATTAAAAGATAAGCCGTATTTAATCATGGTTAATGAGCTATGTTGGGATTTGTAGTATTGCATGATGAACTGCCAGAACTTTGTTCTTAAAGTTATATTCACGATTTACAGTCCTCATTTCTGAAGGAGATTAATTTCTATTTATGAAAACTTAATAATAATGGCTGGTGCATAAGCTTCTTCTTTTACTTTAGGTAAAGACGTTGCATCTGGGCTACAGTATCAAGTCTTATCCTGGGCCCTGTCAAACAAATGCTCTCGCTCCCACCCATGCAATCCTTGAGCTATGACCCGGCAGTCTCGGTCAGGCTGTGATGTGTTGGTCATTCTGCAGTGATAGCCCATAATGATGATGTTTCCACAGATTGTACCATCAGGGTAATCTTACACCTATTGCCTGGCTTGTGACGCGCACATTAGTATTGACCCGAAACCATGAGGCAGCAGATCTGCATCACCTATAGAGGATACGCGGCCACAGATGAGCGGAAGGTCAGCGGATGCATTGGCATTCAGGACGCCGCCATACGAGCAGCATGTACGCATATGCACTACATCAACTGCTCGCTCTCGCTCTGTACCTCGCGCACGCATGCACACAATCTGCGACTCCCTCCTTCAGCTGTAAGACAAACAGAGGGGAGGGGAGGCGACGGGGGCAGTCAAGTGGCACGTGTGCAAGCTGTCGTCTGCGCTGTGATATCAGCGCGAGTGTTTAAAGAGCCTAACATGAGCGCAGAGACGGGGAGGGGGGCGAGGCAGTTATATTGGACACCCGGACGACGAGAAGCGTGAGGTCATTCACATTTAAAGGCGCGCTCGGGTTTCGGTGCGTTAAAGATGAGGCGTTTTTTTCCGCAAACGCGCGTGCATTGCGTCCACCTGCACATCTGCATTTCGCTCCCGCCGTCACTGCAGTGTGGCTACCTGGGCTGGTGGCGTTGCCAGGGCGGTGTAATGCAGCGGCAGCGAGGGTGTCATTGAGTTCATGGACATAAACCAACCCACTGCCAGACCAGTCTGCTCCTCTCAGGAATAGCAATGGAGGAGGTGCGTGAGTATGTGTGCTCAAGGGTGTGTGGGTGGGAGGGGAGATTGAGAAAGATTGAAAAACAGCACAAAAAAAAAAAAATGAGAGGAAGAGTCAGACACAGAAAGACAGAGAGGGTGGGAAAGAGACAGTGAGAGATGGAAGGAGACGTCCGGGGGATATAGATGTGAGAAAGTGGAGGGGGAAAGCGGACAGATGCCAGTGAATGACTGACCCCAAGAAAGCTCCCCTGTGTAAATTTACCACCTCGGCATGTGGCATTTCAAGCGCAGGGCCATTATCACACATCAAAAAAAAAAAAAAAAAGAAAGAAAAAAAAAAGAGGCAAACACGCACACGTCCACAGAGGCTCTTCTTTTAATGTCTTTCTTTCCCAGACACATGTCAACCTGGGAAGACAATGCAGGCGGGCAGGTGAATAAGGGGATTGCAAAAACAAAAGCGGAGACAGAAACAATGTCAGACAGATGGACGGACAGGCAGGCAGAAGGGAGGTACAGGTGGCACGGCCCGAGAAGAGCACTGCGCGGACGTATTGGGCCAGTAATGAGACGGGAGCACAGAGACGGAGAAGAGAGAGAGGTTTCATGAGGAGAGACGCACAATAAGTTCAGCAAGATGATGATAATTTATGACTTGGGCTGTGGAAAATCCGTGAAAGGAGACGGTTCGGTGACAGCAAGATAGTCACTGATTAGAGGCTGAAAAGCTTAATGGCACAATTGTTGAAAACATCACAGAGTTTAGTGGATGGGAGATTATTAACACTAATGATTTGCCCTTCAGTGAATTTTTCACATTGCAGAGTCTGGTATTTTAGATCAAATCAGGAAATACCAAAATAGTGGGAGCGAATATCTCCAGTCGGTTTTCCAAATAAAGCAACCGCGCACACAAACGCTCACAAACATGGATCCCTTACTTGTCACCGGACCAGCAATCGGCCCAAACAGGGGATAATCCATACTCCTCAGCTGTCTACGACCAGAGATTCAGTTTGACACCTTAATCTGTGGAAATCACAGAGGGCTCCTCCACGGAGGCGACTGTATTTACTATAGATTACATCTTCCACTCGTGCGCATTAGTCCAGTGACAGCTTTGCAGACTGCAGGGAAAACAGCAATCATACACCATTGACTGACTCACTGTGATTTTGCCACTCGCCAAACGGCCTCGTAGGACTCTTCCCCAAACCATTTGTCTGAGCGACTGCCTATCTGCCACTTCTCTGCATGCTCTGTGTCCAATTCCTGAGACTCGGGGACCCAATGTCATCTCCACTCACACTCTCCCGCTGTCACCTTCGACAGAAGATTCTGTTTTCTTTTTCTTTTTTTTCCCCCCTCCCCTTGATAAGTGAATAATGCAAATGCATGCACACGCGCTAATTTTTCACACAAACACGCGCCACTCATCTGCATTCGACAGACTGCCCCACGACCGCCGAGGACAGCAGGGAGATGACATCACTTTGTAAAGGACAGATTAGTTGGGGGATGAAACCAGAAGGTGGGGGAGGATAAGAAACGAAGACAAATTTGCAGGAGAGTTCCTCATTTTTTAAAATCAGCACGGTCAAATTTTCGACCCCCCCCCCCATCCCCACCCCCACCCCATCCCCCCTCAGCTTCTCTTCTCACACGCAGTAGTTTAGTCAGAGTCATGCGCTCCGTGAAATTCGGTATGTATCCGAGCGCCTCCGCGCTCTCGCTCTCCTATACCCTAATGACCTTGTAGATCCGCCTGCTCTGATCTGCAGAGAAGTTGTTTTTTTCTTTTTTTTTCAACCAACCCGAGGCAGCCCCTGAAAGCGCAGAGTGAGCCATAAAAAAAAAAAAAGAAAAGAATCTGAAAGACAGAGAAGTAGACAAAAAGCTGCAGAGAGAAAGAGACAGGGGGAGGAAGCAGAAGTGTGAAAGCGAGCGGGAGGTGTTCAGATTAGGCAGTGAGAAGGGCGTGTGCGCAAAACGACGGGGAAAACATAGCCAGAGTCAACGCGCATCTCGTCTCGTCCGGGTGCTCCATTCCTTTGCAAAAGGTGACAAACTGCAGCGCTGCTACCTGGTATTAATTGCTAAGCCGCCCACAAAGTTCCAACAAGATTCAGGCAACATGTCTGACATCCTGTTTTGCAAATTCAAAGCTTTCTGAGTCACTCTTCATTGCCGCGAGTCAGCGGGGCAGTCATTGCAGAGGTAGGGTGAATGCAAATCCCGGCTCTCGCAGGAACAAAAGTTTTTCAAAAGTGAACCACTGCACAGGCTTTTTACTTTGCAATGCGCAGCTTCTTTCCGCGTAAAGATTAGCAACTGTGTTAACCGGCGCCACTTTTAAATGCCTTCAAACATAAGGGACGAGGGCCGGTTGTCACTACAGTCCACTACAGTCTCGGTGAACCTGTCGTCATGTCAGCATGGAGACACCAACCGCCGCACCCGCCGGTGTGTAAACTGTGTGTGGAATGATGGCAAGCGAGCTGTGTGAGCAGTGGAGATTTATTGGAAGGTGATGCCAAAGTTAATGCGTTCCAGACATGTTAACCTACTCAGCTTGCAGTGCAAGACATATATGTAAACTATGTAAATAAATGAACATTTAAAATAAGGAAAGTAAGCTTTTAAAAAAAAAAAAATCCTCATGCTTTTGCCCTGCTGTTCCAAATACTTGCCCAAACTTTATCGAACCATATTAAGTAGGTTATTTCTTTTATGTATTTCTACATAATAAATAGGTTTTTCTTTACGTGCAAAGGTGTTTATGTGTCAGATTAGCACAGACGGCCCGGGTAACGCTGGATTCTGAATCATTTCCTGAGGGCAGCTGTAGTGTAAACACCAACCCTGCCATCGTGAGAGTTTAGGGCTGTTCATATACGTGTGAGCCGGCATGTGTGCGTGTGTGTGTGTGTGTGCGTGTGTGTGTTTTGAATTCATTCATCCATAAACCTGAGCGCATACTTAGCTTAAACACTGGTAGTCACACAACGGGGACTTCAGCGCAGTCCAAGGAGAGAGAGAAACAGAGAGACAGAGCGTAGGGTGCCAGAATGAAAAAAAAAAAAAAAAGGGGGAATGTGTGTCAGTGTGTGTGTGTGTGTGTGTGTGTGTGTGCTAACTACTCTGCGGAACATTAAACACCAGTGTTACCCATTCTTTTGTCTGCTCGGCTCTTTTCCACATTTAAAAGCGTCCTGCCTCGAACCACCGCACATTAGCAGTGAAGCGTGGTGGCGCTCTGAATATGCGAGCCCACGCTTACAAACAGTGCTATAACTCAGTGAAACACGCATCCGCACATCACACTCAGCGACCAGATGGTGTACGACAAAAAAAAAAAAAGAAGAAGAAGGAGAAGAAAAAGAAAGCAAAAATGTGATATGGCAGAATAAAGCAGGGGAAAAAAGTAAGCGCGGACAGCTCAATCTTGTGTCAAAACAAACGCAAAGTAACACATGGACACACACAGAGCGAACAGCAAAGACTTACTGTATCTCTGCAAGGACTCATCTGACTGCTGCTGAGGGGAGAATGAAAAGCGAAAACCTCATGCTTGCTTCGCGGCACTCCTCTCTTTCACTCCCTCTGTCACTGCCCCCTCCTCCTCCTCCTCCTCCTCCTCCTCCTTCTCCTTCCTTTTTCCTTTCTCCCTCCCCTGCCTCTTTTCCTTCCTCCTCCTTCTCCTCCTCCCTCCCTTTCTTCCTTCCCTCCCTCCCTCCCTGTCCCTCACTCCTTCCCTCACCCTCCTTCCCTCTTGGCAGAGCTGTACTGTATTCAGACACGCCAGTCTCCATATAAGGCGGCCCAGCTAAACATGTCACACATAATTTATCCACAGCGGGCTGCGAGTTCACCTTTCGCAGCTTGGACCGTATGCAAAAGAGGGAGGAGAGCTCAGAGGAGGAGGAGGAGGGCTGGGAGACGCGCGCAAACTTCTGCCGTCGAGCGGCCACGTTCCCACAATTTCACGCTGCGTGAGGGGGAATGTTTGTATGTTAACAAACGCTGGCAATCAGACCGTGAAAATACTACCAAAGAGACCGAAATGCGATTCACCTGCACCGTTCCCTCCCTCCCTCCTTCTCCGTCTCTCCACCATCTGTATCTGCAGGCAGTAAATCTCACACAGATGCTGTTTGTGGAACCCGTCCACCTGCACGCCCCCTTATCTGTGCTGCCACAGTTATAAAACATGACTGACGAGTCTGACGGGAGCAGAGAAAAAGGAGCGGGAGGCCAAGCCGCAAGGACAGTCGGATTTTTTTTTTTTTTTAAAAAAAGGGGGTTACGCGGAAGCTTAGGGAAGAGTTGCACTGTTTTGTTGTGCGACTGGAGGATGCGGCGAGCCAGAGTGCGAGGAGGGGGTGGGGGGCGCGAGATAAAAATAAAATGTCAACAAATGGGAGCGCAGTCTGGTTGCGGCAACTGGAATCAGCGCAGTTCCCCTTCTGATGATGTGTCGGGTTTTTGCACTTATCGATGGCTTTAAAAACACACGGCTGCTGACCTCTCCTCTGCCTCCTCAGCCGCTCCCCGTCGTTGAGTGTTTAGTCTTTTAACCCGCAGCCTTTATTGGGCTCTTGAAGAAAAAAACAAATTCGCAGACAGGGGCTGGGCTGAAGAGAAGGCAAAAGAAAGAATTAAAGAGAGATATCGGGAATAATATTAGCTGCACATGGGCAGCAGAGCTGGCGGGTAGCTCTCTCCTCCCTCCTCCACAGCTTCAGTCCACTCACAGGACAGCAGGAGTCACAGCTCTGTTGCCATGGCGTCTAACTCCATCAAACACTACGTCAGGTGCATGTGTGTGTTTTGCGTTGTGTTTGCAGAGGTGTGTGTCTGTGTGTGTGTGTGTGTGTGTGTGTGTGTGTGCATGTCAGGTGGGTGTTACCGAGTGACTCAGAGCCACATCACTGACTTGTGGCTGTAATATATCAGGGTGTTTGGAATTTATCACTGCGTTGGCCTGTGTGCGTTTTCGTCCCCGCGCATGTGTGCGTGCGTGCACGAGCGCAAGGCAAAGGTGTTGATTGAACAGCAGCCTGCAGCCTACCCTCAAAAGCACTTATGATGGATGTCTGCGCTGCTCTAAGTGTTAATGTTGAGCCCCAGCTTCTATAAATATTTATCAATTTGATCATAGAGTCAAAGTGACAGACTACAGATGCCGGTAATATGGAATTTTGATTTTAGAGCAGGCAAGTCGCCGTCCTTTGCCCAAAAAAGGCGTGCACTTGCCGCCCAGGATGCAGCATCTCCAAGTTTGCGCGAGTTGCACTGCAATCGTCGAGAAATCAGATGGGCTCTAAAACTACAGGAAGGTTATGTTAAATCTCTCAAAAAATTTAACTCGATTTAGAGTTTTTTAGGCAAAAATCATTGTAACAGCTTGAGATTAATCAAAGCTATTACCCCATAAACTTAACCATATCCCCAGCAGTTGCACATTTACTATTGTTCTTTTGTTGCTGCCGATGTGGCAGAAATTCAAATATCCCTTTTACCTCTGATTTGGTTTACACCCAGTGGCCTGCAAAAATATTTTGCTTAGGCAGTTAATGGTGTGAGTTCACCAGCGGCACTCGAGCTTCTAATGCCATGTTCACACTACGTGGGAAAACGTTACTAAGCGGGTACACTGTCGGCGAGGTGCTCTCATTGAAATCGCTGAATAAAAAAATAAAATCAAACTCGAGAACAAACACAGAGGAGTGGGTGGCGCTTCCCACGTCATTGGAACTGAATGCAGCCGACATTTTATCTGTAGCACATCACAAAGCAACAAGTGCTGTCCGTCAGTCTGTAGCGTTTTATAAATATATGTATATATACTCCACCTACGAAACATTCGCGGCTAGAGTGAACCGCGATGGCTAATGATGAGAATTTTGTTTTGTAGCTGAAAATGTACAAGTGATCATTTTGTGGTGATTGTGTGTGTGTGTGTGTGTGTGTGTGTGTGTGTGTATATATATATAGTTCTTGCTGACATTTTTGAAATTATGTTTAGTGCAGCATAAAAAGCTTCACTGAGTTTAATGTGATGTATTGAAAACGCTAACTAGGTGGGATCACATGTAATGCAAAAAGATTTAAATCTTGACGAGGCATTTAATAAATGATGTAGACCGAATCATAAACAACATAATTCGTTTAAAAATTAAAACATTGAAATTATAAGTGGCTTTTTGAATCTTTAAGATGACTGAAATTGAGCTAACTTAAGCTAACTGTTTTCACAGATGTTTCTCTTACTTTAACACTGCATATATATCTGCACTGTACCGTCATATATATATATATAATCTATTTTAAATGCTAGGTGGAATGTTTAAAGGTATCAGTCTTCAAGTATTTTTTTCCCCCAGCAAATAGCAAAATTAGTAGATGTACTTTCCACTGGCAGTCTTTAAGTGTAAAACGAGAGGTGCAGTGACAAAGAAACAAGACACACTGAAAGGTTTTGGACTTGCAGATAATTGCTGCAATTGCAGATAATTTAATGCACACTAAGGTTCCTGCTCGCTGCTCTGCTGATGTCTGCGTAGGGAGGTGAGAACGAAAGGGGACTTTTGAGTCACTGCTTTTAAATGCAAGCCAGTCACGTCTCTCATTTGGATCATATCCAAAAGGAGGTCGTGGACCCTTGACCATGTGTCCCTCATGTCCCGGATCGCTAAAGGTAAGAACGAGAAAAACTCCTGAGTGAAACAACAGAGGCTGGATGAGTTAACGCTGGGCAAGAAGATCTGGATCCATATATCACCTCTGATCCACGCTGCTAAGCAAAACCAGAGCTGGACTGGGAGCAAAACAACAGGAGAACTTCACCGAACTTACTGAATGGAAAATCCAGCAGAGCAACCTTTTGTGAGTCAGACAGGTCTTTAACATTTATTGCAATAAGCCACTGTTCTTTTGCTGAAAAATCTAAGGTCCAACCAGAAACGTATGACCTTGCAGAGATTCTCCGTCTTTCTCCTAAATCTTAACAGCTCTGGTGTGCCGGTACCGGCAGATTCTGGGACATCGGTGGAAAATGAGGGAACCTGTCAACACATTGCTTTATAACAGACCAGTAGCCGAATATATGGATGTGCATTGTTAAAAAAAAGACTCCTAAACTCCAGAATCCACCACTGAAATAGTTCTGGTATGACCACAGTTACTCAGAGAAATGCTGGATTTACTCTCATGATCGGTTAGAGACAGTATTAGGAAAAAAAAAAATAATCAAAAAACAAACAAACCGCTTTTGTCTGTTTTGTCTCCAAACCTTTAACTAAAGACAGACATAAATTCTTTTTACAGCATCTCCAACATACACAAGAACACACACAATGCAAGCGTGGTCGCATGCATGCCTATACTTTTATATGGCTGCTTTGAGACTGCACGCTGAATTATTACTGAGCAGAGACAGGGATATAGATACTACTGTCACATAGGTGTCTGGAGGACAATTCTATCAGTCGACAGCACAGATAGCGGAGGGAGGCTCTTAATGAAAGGAACCATGATGAAAAAGAGGAGCCTCTCCATTTTGAGTTTTGACAGGTGGATTTCTGCAGGGGGAGAGCAGAAAGAAGTGGCGCACTGTCAGTGCTAAATGGAAGGGAACTGAATATTCAAAAGATTTTTTGTCTGATCTGCATTATGGCTTTTTTTTTTTTTTAGCATCTCCTTTCATTTCCCAGTCCGCAAAGGCTCTTTGCATAGTCTGTTACAGGGTTGCAGAATAAACAGCTCCTCATACCCCCATATCACACACTGTCAAAAAAAGTTCAAAAAGAACCGTCTCAAAGCTCCTTCGAGATGTCTTTGGGTTAAAGAGTAATATAAATGAAGCCACCTTGGGCTGTATTTTCTATGGAAGCGGGATTTTTACATAATTTAATTTGTGTTTTCGTCTTTTCTTCAAGGATCTCTACGCACCACTGATATGTAAATGGATGAAGGCTCAGTTTATCAATCATTAGCTTTATATAAAACCTCTTTTTCACTATGGGCTTTTTATTCTGTTCTTCTGAAACATTTAAAGATGGAGGGTCCCTGAAGAGAAACCTGAGGTTGGAGTGCTGAGGTAATAAAGTTTAAGAGTCCCTGCCCTAAGCTGCTGCAATCGCGTTTTCCAGCCTGTCTGTGTCTCTGGCGCAACAGATATGGTCACAATCCTCCTCAGTGGCCGTTAAACCACAAAATGACCCGTAACACAGACGCTGCGCTTTTACTTCTCCGTCAGCGTACACTGGTGTCATGTACACACCTCAAACGTTGGCAGGGGTTGTTTTTGCAACGTGGTGAAACCGGCTACTGAGAATGTAAACGTCAATTAAATCTAAATTAATGATGGTCTTCATAAAAATGTCACTTTGACCAGGCACATTCTTGCAATTAAACACTGACACATTTTTGTTTTATACGACTACAACTTTTTCTCTGAAATTAACACCTCAGGATGTTTTCCTGAAAAAGAAACTGTCCCGAAGACGCTGTTAAATTCAATTTCCCAAAAGTTACACTGCATTCACCAGCACTCCAAAAACAGATGCAGAGCCCTCCTAGTATTATTCAAATCGACTACAGTTAAACAGTATCTGCGAGACTGAAGAACAAAAGGCAGAAAAAAAAAACAAACAAACCCAGCAGACAAAAACCAACACACATATTTCAATTGCAGATCAGCTATTTACTCGCACTGCTTTAACATATTCTTGCTTTGAAATGAAAAAAAATCCCAGATATTCTCCAGGAAGACGAAGGCAAAAAGAAAATACAGCAGTAATCACTAGCAACAGGCGGGGAAGTTGTCGGAATCATAACATGTCAAATATTAATGACATCCTGGCGTCTGTACAGAGCCACTCTCCCCCTGTCCTCTTCTCGGGAGGCAGCGGCAGACAGAGAAACAGATCTTGTAATCATCTTGTAAAACCGGGAGCCCAGTCACACGGTCGGAACGAGGCTGTCTTACCTGCCTGGTTGTCCGTGTGTTTCTCTCGCGCTCGGTCTGGGTGTATGAGAGTGTGTGTGTGTGTGTGTGTGTGTGAGAGCTCACACACAACCCCTCGAACAGGAACTGATGAATCTGCACGACTTCAGCCCTGCAGCGTGCAGTGCATTATGGGGTTTCAGTCTCTCTCCCTCTGCTCTCTCTCTCTCTTCCTCTCTCTGTTGGCACGGTGTTAGAGGGGGATGTCCTCGCCTCCTGTCTGGAGAGAGGAGGGTGAACTCACACGCGCTGTGTCCACACACACTCTCGCACACACACACACACACACGCACACACATGCGATGCAGAAGAAGCCTCATGATGACGACTGCAGCGGCATCGGTTGCCATGGCAACAGCCTCCCTCCTCCTCCTCCTCCTCCTCCTCCCCCTCTCATGTAGTTCAGGCTCTCCCTGTGTATTCTGTTTTAATAGCGAAATAGAGTAGAACCAGAAAATATAACAAAAAATAATAATAATTTCATAAACTGCACTCATTCTGCTTCCCTCTGTTTAACATGTTCTACTTTGAGTGCGAGCTAACCAGCTGACACACAAATGAGGAGCGGCTCCTGTGGACATGCGATCGCTAACTGTTGCTTCTGCCTCCTGAGATAAAAAGAAGGGTAGTGTGTAGTGAGAGGGGATAGAAACAGAAAACAGATGCGTTTGTGTGTGTGTGTGTGTGTGTGTGCGCGCACATGCGCCCCTGTTATTGTGTACGTCGCTGAGTGTGTGGGTAGATGTGATGGTTCCTGGAAACGGGCTATGGTTCCTGTTTGTGGTTTCTTTCCTTTTCTCCATTGCTAGTGCCAGTGCGCTGAGGCCTGCAGCCCTTTGATAAAGCACATTCAGTCACATTACAAACAAGGGAAGTACGGCTGGGCTGGCCTCAAATGAATCCGCCATGCACACGTACGTATACAGGAAAGACTGACCCGTCATCGTCAGCTTTTCATCACTGCTCATCTTCCCGTAGGTTGGTTGTTGTTTTTTTTTTTTTGGGCGCAGATTCAGAACGATAATGGGTTAATCAAGGAAGAGGGGGCTGACAGAAAAAGAAGAGAACCAGGAGGAGAGATGGTACTGTAAAGCGGAGGGAACGATGGTGACGAAGGAAAAGAGACGAGACCTCCCCTTTACCGTCTCCAATGGCGACAGAGTGGGTGGAAGGCCGTGACTGTCCTTCAGGCCCTGCACATCAACAACTCACAGCTGAGTCCTGCGGCGCAGCCATCACACTGGTAACCCCCAGCACTCAATCTCTACACATCTAGCCTCGCTGTGTTTTATCCACAGCTACCACTGCTCTCTCTTCCTCTAACGGTTTCTCAGGCTTTGCAGAGCTCCAAATCAAATCTGACCCCTAAAGAATCTCTGCTGTCACTGAGACATGTATATTTCATGTAATATCTCCATGCTATTGGAGCCAAATACAAGCTGAGAAGTCAGACCATATATATATATATATATATATATATATATATATATATATATGTGCATCTCCACACTGTTCTTTCCAGTAGCCATGGGAACAGGTAGGAACTGGGATTCAATGAACATTGATTGTTGAAATTGTTGTTGATTAAATCAGTGAGCTTGGTAAAGGATGAAAAAGGAAACAGAGTAAAGTATGGGCAATAGGGCATCGAGGGGGGGGGCAACAGGTGGTAGTGAGTTTGAGAACACACAGACACTTTCACTTGTTCAGACTTGTCTCACACCAACTCTGCTTCTGTACAATTAAAATCTTTGTTTTTGTTGAATTAAATGCCACATTCACGAAGTGCATTCGAGTCAGCGAGCGGCGGCTGACATGCGCGGCAGGCGAGACAAGGATTTACATTCCACATTCCTGTCTGTGGTTGGATTTCGGCAGCAAGAGATCTTTGGTTTTGTTGCTGACATGTTGTCCTTAGAAAAGATCACTTAGTTTCAGCAAAACATTTGGCAGATGGTTGGACACGCATATCTGTCACCATCTAACTAATTTAAAACGCCTGTTGCTGCAAGCATTTCCTCTCAAGATGCTGCGACTGGAGACATACTGTGGGTTTGAAGATGAATTGTTGCATAACTTTATAATTCTAGCAAGGTAAACTTCGGTCAAGGTTAGGGGAAAAAAATGGTTGAATTCAAACAAACCTTAAGCGGTAAACCACTTGCTGACGCAATCAATACCAACATATTTGCATCTTTCGAAATACGTTAATTAACCATGTTTTCCCATGACATGAAATGGTCACAATCATGTTTCTGTTTTACGGGCAGGCTTAGCTTCTTTTTCCAAGTATGTTGTCACTTAATACTTCCTGCACAGCTTCATAGTTTATGTGTGCAGTGAAAGTGCTGCGAAGTGTAAGCTACTCCTCCAGGTGTTTGATGCTGCGAATGAGCGATAACTGAATTAAATCAATAAAGGGGGCTTTTCCTTGCTCCTCACTTCTATTATTTTTTTTGCCTCTGGAAGAAGCATATATCTGAACAAGCTGGCGTTATCACTGAACACTCATGTACTCCCTGTAATGAAAGGTCCTTGAATTTGAGGGACACTGAATAACCTGCTCCGATTTGAAAGCCGGGGTGATTAGTCTGCTCTCTGGGAGTAATGGCTGTAGCAGGTGTCCACAGGCTCCGTGTACCACATCTATTCATTAGCGACATTAACACTGAGAATTGGTGCGCGCGCACACACACACACACAGACACACAGAACTCACTGCTCATTGGAACCATTCATTAATAGCATTTCACTTCCCCTTAAGCGCAATGACCATTGATTAGGCTTATGTATAATGATGGTGGTGGAATTGCTAGTGTAATTATTTCTGCCCTCAGACTTTAGTTCACCTGAGTTTAGATTTTTCTAACGCATAACCGAACTGCAGACATTAAGCATTTTTCAAATACTGTATATTGACAGTCCTACATACAGTATCTTATCTTTGCTGAGTGTAACACTAACTGTATTCTGTGGGTTCTCCACAAGATTGAAACATTCTATGCAGACTTATTGTTAAGGTTTAAGTTCTGGGTGTTTAATCTAAAGCTGCTCAAAATAGTTGAACTAGAACAAAGAAAAATAAAACACAAAAGTCATTAAGTCACTTATTTTATAATCCATCTCTTGGGACAACACCACTCAGTATTTGCTCTCAGCCACTTGAGTTTCTGTCCCTCATGGCAATATCCCCTAATAAGGCTAACACAGCTGCAGCCTCGGCCTTTCTCCACTGAACTGCTCTCCTCTTCCTGTTTGCTGCTATCTCTTCTACTGCATACTGGCTGGTAAACACCCTGTAACTGATACCCTGTACGCCAATTACCCAAAACATTATGACCAATAAGAGGAGAAATCAATCACTGTTACCATCTTGTGTTTGGCTGGTTTTGCCGTCATCATAGAGCTGATGCCAATACAAACATAAGTAAATAACATTGACCACTTGTGACAATTCAATGTTCTACTGGGAAACTTTTGGATCTGGCAATTGTCCGAATGTTACTTAGACATGTAGCACCCATTTAGATCAGACCAGACACCCCCACCCCACCACACAATGACACTTTTGACAAAAAAAACTAAACAAAACATGAAGAACAGAACAAGGTGTTGATCTGGCCTCAAGATTCACTACATCCCAAACTGGTCAAGTATTTGTGGGACGCACTGGAAAAAGCCTGATCCACAGTGACCCCTCCCCTCAACCCCATAGGACCCCAAAGACCGTAGTTAGTTTACAGTTAAAACAGGAAGTGGATCTGGAGCGGCGTCTTGACCCCCCATATTTCCAATTCAACCTTAAACAAATTTTTAAAGGCAAGCCCCAGAGACAGAGAACAAAATAAACTACACTTATTGCTGATTCAGATAAATAAGAATGTGCTCTTTTGTTATTTCATCCTATTTTTCAGATTCCCCTTTGTTGTACATTTTCCTCACCAGTGATCCATATTGTGCTGTCCTCGTTTCAGCACAAGCAGTACCCTGCAGTACTCAGCAAGCAAAGGTCAGTGCAGCTTCAGCCACATATTTTAACTACGAGTACGGTGTGACTCTGAATAAGTCAGTGTATGGTGATCCTTAGTGAGAAAAAGGGCTGGTTGTTTATTAAGGACCTTTTTTGTCTTGATCCTTTCACAGCTATGGAAGGATGTAGTGCTGGGTTGAAATATGTGAGCTGTGCCTTGCAGTCCAGATATAATTTAATCTCTAGGGCACTTTGTCGCATTTCATACAAAGTGAAAGGAATTGTAAAACGGAGACAATGCTCTGTGCAATAGCTCTCGTTAGAATCCCGTTTAGAGGTGCATAAATGCAGATAGACAACCGGAAAAGTCTAAAAGGTTTGCATCAACTGTTGCACATCATCTCCAGTCGTTTAAGGCTCGAGATATTTCTAAAGGGTACGTTTTGTTGATGCAAGTACACAACCAGATCACAAATATTTTACACGGTGCATCTAAACAGCACTGCATTACAAGCCTGTTTAAATACTACATGTAATCTGTAAACACCAGAACTGCAGTATTAAAAGCTTCAGTTCCAGTTGTCAATGGCAGGTTGAACAGGGTAAATAATTATTTACCCACATACTCCCGCATCTCCAGTTGGGTCCACATATATTTGGACACCGAGAGAAGTTTTGTTATATTAGCTGTATACCAAAATATATTAAAGTTAAATACAGTTATATCATCAATATGGGCTTAAAGTGCAGACGCTGTAATTTGAGGGTATTTACATCCAAACTGGAGGAAGGGTTAAGGAATTAAATCTCTTTAATATGTAGCTGTGTCTTTTTCAAGGGACCAAAAGTAATTGGACACAAAATCTATTACATGGGCTGCATTGGCTATTTCTTCATTAATCCCCCATTGACTACACAGGTAAAAGCTCTGGAGTTGATTCCAGGTGTTCTAGGCTTTTGCATTTAGAAGAGGTTGCTGTGAACCCACAACATGTGGTCAAAGGAGATATCAATGAAAGTATAACAGACTATCCTCAGGCTGAAAATAAAAGGCGAAATCTGTCAGAGAGATAGATGAAATATTAGGTTTGGCCAAATTGTCTATTTGGTACATTCTGAAAAAAAAATAGCACATTGGTGAGCTCAGGAAATGAAGGCCTGGACGTCTACTGAAGACAACAGTGGTTGATGGTGAAGAAAAACCGCTTCCCAGCATCCCACCAAGTGAAGAAATCTCTCCAGGAAGTAGGTGTATCAGTATCTAAGTCGACAATAAACAGAAGACTTTGTGAGTGTAAATACAGAGGGTTCACCACAAGGTACAAACCATTAATCAGACTCAAAAATAGAAAGGCCAGGTTAGCCTTTTGTCAAAAAACATCAAAAGACACAAGCCCAGCTCTGGAACAGCATTCTTTGGACAAACGAATCCAAGATGAACCTGTACAAGACTGATAGGAAGAAGAAAGTATGCTTGGAACAGCAGATAATCCAAAGCACACCACATCTTCTGTAAAACATGGTGGTGGCAGTGTGATGGCATGGGCATGCAAGGCTTCCGATGGCACTGGGTCACTAATGGTTTATTGATCATTTGACAGAAGACAGAAGCAACCAGATCAATTCTGAGGCGTATAGGGATATGTTTTCTGCTCAAATTCAGCCAAATGCAGCAAAGTTTGTTGGACAATTTTTAAACTTTCACCAAGCGAGCATGCATTTCCCTTGCTTAAGACAAAACTTAAGGCAGGAAGACCCACAGACAAGCAACAACTGAAGTCAGCTTCAGTAAAGGCCCGGCAAAGCATCACAAAGGAAGAAACCCAGCATTTGGTGACATCCATTGGTTCCAGACTTAAAAAAATAACATTTTATTCATTGTAATGTTAATTTGTGCAGGTAACGTTTGATAGAATATGTTTGTTTAACCACTTGAATTGAAGCTGAAAGTGTTCTCTTCAATTGCATCTCAGTTGTTATATTTCAATTTCAGTGTGGTGGCATGCAAAATCATGACGATTTGCAAGAATATGTCAGCATCTGAGATACTCACACCAAACAGAATGGGAAAGCATCACAGGGCTGGATTCTTTTAAATTTTTTCTTCAGGTGCAGAGAAATCAACAGCCCCCTCAATATCCTCCAAACAATGTATGTGCCCGTTGCTATGGCAGTTCTCAAACCAATGTAAGTAAGGAGAAGACCGAATGCTTTCCTCTGAACAAATATACGTCACCTCTTTTGTCATTGCCAGTGGAATAACATTAACTCAACATATAATCTGCGAAGCCCATAAAAAAAATCCAATAACCATTGAAAAACAGCTCTGCACAAACACCATCCACTAATCTGCTTCCTGTTAAGGCTCAGAGGCTGGAAGTGAATTCCAAAACACTGTCATCAGCCGTAACTTACAAGTTGTTGATGTTTGAGGCCGAGTAGCTTCCACCACACAACACCAATGAAATGTCAAACACAGCTTCTACAACGATACGGGAAAGTCACTGAAGCAAACGGCAGCAACTCAAAGAGTTGGAAGGAGACATCAGAGATCAACACACTGTAAACCAATAAACCCTCCCAACCAAATAAAACATTTATATGAAAGCAGCCGTGACCCGTTGATGTGAAGCCCAGAGTAAGCAAATCAATGAATCATTTTAAAAATAGGTTAAATTGTAGTGCCCTAAATATGAGGCCTTAATGTTTAACCTTTTCCATGATGCATTGACTGCACAAAAAAGTAAAAACATACCTGCTAACACTCCCGGACAACCTCCAATTTTGTTTGGGGAAACTTTCATAATTCACTTGGTCCTCAGACTTCAGTGTAAATAATTGGCATGAATTGAAGTTTTGTAGGGCAGCACAGTAGTGTGGTAGTTAGCACTGATGCCTCACAGCAGAGAGTTCTGGGTTATGAATCCATTTGCTGACTGGGGCCTTTCCCTGTACTCTGGCTTCCTCCAAAGTCGTGCTTGTTAGGTTAATTGATTTTAAATTCGCCGCAGGTGCAAGTGTGAATAGTTGTCTGTCTCTGTGTCTTAGCCCTGTGATAGACTGGCGACCTGTCCAGAGAGTACACCGCCTCACTTAGACTTAGACTTAGACTGACTTTAATGATCCACGAGGGAAATTACTTTGTCACCATAGCTTTGTTCCACATAAAAGTAAACACTCTTAAAAAGCACAAGATAAAATCAAATAAAATAAGATTAGATTTAAAATAAAATAAACATAATTATTATCTAGTAAAATAAACAGTGTAATCAAGAAAATTTACAGAATTAGCATTATGAACAAATGTTCATAATGTGTCCAAGGTGATGTGGTTGTTTGGTTAGTTGCATAGCAACGGCGGCATGGCTCATGCTGCATGGTGTTTCCTTCTCACAGACGCACTGTGGTCGGTATGAACCGGGGCTCCAAAACACTTCTCATGACACACTCCCTCCGTGTCCCATCAATACAGTCCATCCATTCTGCCGCCAAAGACCTCATGGTCCCCGTGAATACAGACAGCACCGCCGACCCGAACCTCCTTCTCCGCTGCTCCATCTCCAACCCCAGCCTGGCATCCCTTGAAGTTCAGTGGGAGTCTCAGGCCTCAGGGGACACGGACGGCGCTAGCAGCTGATCTCTGGAATACACCAAGGGACACAATGGCCGCTCCGCCTAACGCCACAGCCAACGACACAGCCAAAAACAAAATAAAAACGGCAACAAAGACATCTGGGATAGGCACCTGCCCCTGGCCCCTGCGACCCCCCAGATGGCAAGTGGTTACAGAAAATGAGTGTATGAAATTTTGTTCAAGTGCAGTCGTAAGACATAATGCACACAATTTCGACCCATCTGTCACTATAGTTTGCTGACCTACTAACTCGATACAACTGGGTCTACTCTGTGACAGACAGGTCAGGTGAATGGTGAATGGATTTGCAATCTAGCCTTTTTTCAAAATGTCATGGCATAACCACAAAAAAATAAAAATAAAAATAAAATACATCTGAAAACTTTGGTATTGTTGGTATACGCTGATCAGGCGTAACATTGTGACATGGGCCTTCTGAGGATGTCCTGTGGTGTCTGGCAACAGCATGTTGTTAGTGGGAGGCTTTGAGGCCAGGTCAACACCTTGTTCTGTTCTGTGCCAGGCTGCCTCCTGCTGGGGATGGCTGCTGCCATCAAGGAGTGTCACTCACACATGTCCAAGCAACATCCACACGAAGGCCAGCTTCGGATGTTTCCCAGCGGAACAGTATATTGTCACAAAATGGTCAATGGTATTCACTTCTTCTGTCAGAGGTTTTAATGTTGTGGCTGATCTGTGTTTATATTGCCATCTGCTCTGTGTAGACAGTAGAACTCTACTGGTGCAGTATCTTGTGATCTAAATGTAGCATTACCAGAAGCAAATGCTCAACTGAGTGACCTTGCCTGACAGCCTGCTTTTGGTTACTCCAAGAACGCTTGCTGGAAATTGATATTCAAGATCTGAAGTTGTTTTGGTACAGGGTTCTCTGAGTCCTGACACCACACAGAGAACTGTTCAGGTTTCATTTTATCATCCATAACTGCAACTGCATTTCACCAAAACATTACTAACAGTGATGATAGAGTAACAGCTAGCATGTTGTAGGTTAAATAAGCAGTGGCCATGCTGTCCTGCAATCTGCTGGTAGATAATTTTACTCCTGCGCTGCCTCCAGAGAGCCTCGTCCAATATTAGTGACCACAGGGACCAGCAAACAAAACTGTCACTAACAGGCTACAATATGTTAACCATGCAGCCGGGGAGATAAGCATTCTGTAGACATATAATCTCCATTTGTTCCAGTTCCAAAGCAATTCAATCAAATCTGCGAAGCAATGCTGATTGTCCTGTGGCTGTCAGCCTGACAAGCGGTTCGGCACCGCTGCCCTTGAAAGCCCGCCACAGATGGATGTCACACTGTTGCTGAAACAATAATGTAAATTGTTTTAAAGAGTTCAATAGAGGAACATTTCTCTTTCGTGCCAGTCAAACAGAATGGTGCAATGTAGCTGTAACCTTGGCTGTTTGTAGCAGAGACGTCAGTAACATGCATTGTGTGCTTCCAGCTCAGCCAGTGCAGCGTGCAGACTGAGAGCTGTCAGTTACCTAACAATGCAGTGAGAAAAAAAACGTGGAAGCGAAGAACACCGACTCAACTTAACCTGAAGATAAATTATGATACGACGGGGCTAAAACTCTTTGCACATGAAGGCAGGACTCCGTATATGGGAGAGGTCTTAAGATCTCAGATGAAATCGGTTACTCTCGGGTTTGATCTAAATACCTGAGGCTGCCTAGAGGAGAGTCAGAATACTGAAAAATAAAACACACAGGGTCTGAATCCAAAAGAAATATGCATGCATACACATGAAACACGGTGGGAGTGAACACATCTCGGCACACTGCCCTTAGTAAGATGCTGCTGGAGAATATTCACGAGATGTGAAAAGGAATGATTGGGAGAGATGATGAATATTGAAGAGCGTGCTGAAGAAAGAGAGCAGATGCTTAGAGAGAGAGAGACAAAGGGGTGAAGTATAAGAGAGGAAACACCCAGCCACGGGTTGTTTGCTGGTTTAGACAGGACTGGAATACTCTGGTCAAAGAAATGCACATACTTTATCCACCTAATTGGCAATTATGCTTACAAATGCATAAACAAAAACTGAACTGCACTTTGTTTGTGTGGAGATTAATGTCTGAATTAGAGATGCATGACCAGAACTATCAGAGAACATTATGCAACATAACCGGATCACTGAGTTTCTGCGCTAATGGGGTTGAATTCAAAGGCCCAGATCACATTAACATTTTTTGAAATCAGATTCCAAGCGCACAATACATGACCGTGTGTACAGTTTGTTTTGCTTTGAAAATTAGCCGTAGCTTTTTTTTTCTTTCTCCAGCTGAGAAACTCTGGAAAAACTCACCTGCTGCAGCCCCCAGGCGATATGAAAGATTTTCTGTTTGACTGGACAAACAAATGCCTCGTGAAGTAATACCTGATAAATGTTGAGTTTTCAACACGCGCCGTGCATATTCGCCAGGTTGTGTGTTTCACCAAATGAGGTGCATTGTGTTTAATGATTTAGAACGCCTCTTGGTTTCTTATTTCATAATTCAGAGTCGGAATATCTTTCCCTGAAGGCCCACACGCCCGTCTCCAGCAGATGGTTTATAGCTATGGGGAAATCCTGGTGGGCAGTGCAGATCATGTCTACATG
This sequence comes from Mugil cephalus, assembly GCF_022458985.1. NCBI lineage: Eukaryota > Metazoa > Chordata > Actinopteri > Mugiliformes > Mugilidae > Mugil > Mugil cephalus. The sequence goes on from NC_061778.1 coordinate 10,815,590, forward strand.
GCGCACTGCAAATACTCTGATCCTCCTGCTTGTCTTCCGTGGGTTCATTTTCAGCGGGGATATACAGTTACAGCTCGGCCTTCTGGGGAAGTCACCGTTTTATCACTCCTGCGAGAAAACAAGATGCTGACCTTTTGAAACTCTGTCCCGCTGTAATGTACAATCTGTACAGTGTGACCGCCACCCGATACGGACATATCCTCCAGCACATAAATGAATATAATATCTCCGCTGACCAGAGGACTAAGTTGTCACATGTGAGAAAAATGGAGCGTGCCGTACGCGCTGTGATTTTCCAGTCGCATCCCGCACAAGTTCCGAGACGAGCCCATCCGGCCGAACCTTTCGCTCCTGCTTTAATCTCTGCCCCTCTCTGGAAATAAAAATAAAATTAAATCACAACATATCTCTTTTTCTTCAGCTAGGAATAAGTCTGTTTCAAGGAGGTGCTGCCCAGCTTAATAGCATAATTAACTGAAATCCCTGGAGTACTGTAACAGTCAAATGAAATTAAAAAACAGCTCACACAACACTCTGCATCAGAGCCGCTGACTTGAGTCATGAGTATTTTGTTACCGCGCAATACTTTGCACAGACATCCTTTTTAGTCTCTCTCTTTTTCTGTCTAGTACGTGTAGGAACACACAAATCCCCGCCACGCACTTCTTCCCTGACGCGACGATTTTTCACTTTTCACACTCGTTTCCGCTTTTCCTTTGGAGACAGTAATCCCCGGCTGCAGCACTAATAGCATTAGTAGAGCATATCCAATCCCTTTAGTACCCCGACAGGGGAGCACAAAGCTCAGACCTACCCCGAGACAGACAGCTCCGTGGGACTACATTACCCATGCTGCCTCGGGAAATCCATGCACATTACTCAGCTCATTACGGAGGATAGGAAAATAAAACAAAGACTAACAAAACAAAGGGAAGCCATGTCACATGTTATCAATATTATCGCAGTCAAAGGAAGAGTTACAGCAGGAGGTGTTGGGTGTGAAAAGAGAACCAATGAAAGGAGCTACCTACACACCAAGGTGAAATCAAATACCCATATTTCATCAGTCAGCAGTGTGTAAGTGTGCAACAAGGAGAGATTTAAAGATATACTTCTTGGGATTGCACTGCTGGCCCTACACTTTGTCCACGGCTAAAATATCTCGAAAGCTATTGGATATTTTACAGACTGTAAATGTTTAAACGACTATTAGATGTACTACCATGAAACTTTGCACCGACATGAATTTCCCTCCCCGGTGATTATTGGGACAGTTTTTCACGAGCAAAAGGTGTCGGTAACATTTTTTAAAGCCCCGTCCACACATCAAGGGTCAGCTATTTCTTTGTAGTTGACGGTTGGTAGCTAGGTGGATTTTCATGGCTCTCGCTGTGTGTTTTCCTGACACTAATGTTCCATAGTGTTTCATATACAGCGATCAGGCATAACATTATGACCACTGACAGGAGAAGGCAGTAATGCTGAGCATCGTGTTGTGATGGGAAACCTTTGGGCCTGGCATTCATGTGGATGTTACTTAGACATGTACCATACACCTAAACCAGACCAAACACCTCCAACCTAGGACGCAGCCTGACACAGGCAGACACACAAGAATGCTTTGGGAACAACTATAAAACAAAAAATGAAAAACAGCACAAGGTGTTGACTTGGCCTCAAAATTCCCTTAATTGCAAACTGATCGAGTATCTGTGGGATGATCTGGAACAAGCCTGATCCATCCCTCAATCCATAGAATCCAAAAGCTTCCACTAACAACATCCTCTTTCCAGACACCACAGGTGTCTGAACGTATACTCTGTATGTATATGTCAACTCTATGTAGACTCAGATTCTCAGCAGGTCCACATTCTGACACGTCCATATTGCTTTACCAAAAAGGCAATGACATTCCAGCACATTGTGTTTATTGACAATTAGCAAATATTTGCCCGTGTCGGCTCATTTGTAACCCTAATTTGTCGATATAAACGAAACATAAATATTCTGACACTGTGCACCCCTTGTGCACGCATAACGGATCAACAAATACGGAAGCATTCTGAAAGACATATTCAAAAACATTATTTCATCGGTTTGTATGTCTTGAATGAGCAAACAACGTGAAACGGGTTCAGCGTAAGATTACAGATTGGAATTCACAGCAGCATCCTCGTGTGCTCAGAGTTTGCTGCATTGTTCCTGAATTATTCATTAACGCACAGAGCTGACATGCGTTTGTTGTTTGATTATGCAAACGAAACGTGCAGTGTTTGTATGCGTTTGTGCGCTTTTCTTTACATGAGTGTGTGTGCGCGCGTCTGTCAAGAAGGAAGGAGCAGGCGGACAAGAGGGAATACAGCATGTGCAGGCATCTCTGAATGGTCCATTAACCCCACAACTCAAACAAGGCTCGTTCTCAAACACAGCCATCTAAGGCAGAGCAGCACCGAACCAGTCGGCGGAGGACTTGTCTTCCTTCATCCCGGCCCCTGTAATCCAGCCTGCCAAGCGCTCTGCTTCCTGACTCCAGCTCCATCCCTCAGCTTTTATCCATTGCTCACAGTGAGTCATTGACTTGAAAACAGGCTGCAGTCTACCACAGCATCAGCTTATAAGTAATCATTCTACTATGCGAGTCAATATTTTTTTTCCCTTTTTTTTTTTTTTGCCATGTGAACAAGAGAGAGGCAGAGAAAATTAAGAGGAAAGCAAAAGGGGGAAAAAAAGAAACGCAGAAGGAGTTGTGTGTCAGGCCTAAGAATGAGCTGTAACCTAATGAGTGTAGATGAAAGTTGACTGTCTGAGCTAACTCAATTCTTTGCTCTGCTAGTCACAGTTCTTAGCTTAATGATGTTTGCTCCAGACTACTAATGCAACAGCCACTGCTGGATTGTCTTTTTTTGGTCATATGTTTTCCTGTGCACGGCGACCCTCCCTGCCTCTTGCATGTGTGGACTGTTGAACTTGGCTCATGCAGCACACGGTATGAAGTCACCCACACTGTGCAGCAGACATCCGTTAAAGACATGTTTACAGTGCTTAAAACCGCCGGCATGCCTCTATCCCCCCGCTCGTATAAACACAGAATGCGGCTGACCATGTGCACACTTGTACGTGTACGCAGTGTTTACACAGAACAGATAAAGAAATATAACCAGTGCAGGGGGGTGAGGCAGCAATCTGCGGGGCTGCGGTTCAAAATTCAGAACAGGGATGAAGCAACACAAGGGTGAGGATGTTCCAGGGAGGTCTTCGCAAAGGGTATCAGGGATTTTGAAGGGCAAGGTGTAGGGTGTACACAGGGGTGAGGAGGAGGCACTGCTCTTGCTCAGGAATGCTGTAAAGCTGTTTGTAGAGTCAGCAGACCAATGAAACGGCTTAGGCGTTGGAGCTCTGCCAACGCAGTGATGACAATTTTTTTTTTTTATCGTGGAATAAAAGAAAAGAATGGGATTCCCGAAAAGAAATCTCAGTTTCACGTTTCACATTCAGCGAGAATCTGGTTTCAATAAAATGAAATCTGAGAAGCTCTCCACACAATAAGATCAAAAGCCGACTGCACCATTTTCACCCTTTTATTATCAGCACATCTGTTTCGCACTTTAGTTTGATTCCAGTGCTGCTTTCTGTACCCAACTATCTGTGACTGCTTCAGTCCCACAACAAAGGGAAAGAAAATACACATTACAAAATAATAATCTAGTCAAACAACAATCAAACACATTCTTACATTCTACATTTTTCACGTTCATAGAAAACAGGGTCTAACGAGAATTAATCCTGTTTCTCACCTCTGTGTCATAGACAAATATAGATCAGTTCGTAGCAACTCAGCTGATATTTAACGGTTTATGGGTTTAGGTCGAAACACGCCCGCAGGCTGTCGTCTTTTCAGGTTTATATGTAATAGAGGTCAAGGAGGTTAATTCAGGAGTCAGGAAGGAGGCGTAATGTAATCACAAGGGTGGAATGAGGGTGTTGATAAAAAAAAAAAAAGCTAATGTGACAGTAGAAGCAAAAGAAACTGAAAATGAAGGAGTTAAGGGGTCAAGCAGCTGCTGCAATCGTGCTTTGCAAACTCACATGTGCTTTTGTAACTGTCCGCTACCTCTTGGTCGCAGCATTCAGATGACCTTTCAACGAATCACCTCCCATTGGCTGTTGGCTCTGTAAGAGGACTAGACCCAAGAGCTTCTCTGTCTTTGTGTTGGTTTGAGCTTTATGATCCTTTGCTGGGAAACTTCTGGGCCTGATAATCATGTGGATGTTATTTAGGCATGTACCACCCACCTAAACCAGACAAGGCTTTGGTCTCGGTCCAGCCTATACCTCCATGAAAAATGGTTTAGGAACAACACAAAGAACATGAAAAACAGCACAAGATGTTGACCTGGCCTCCAAATTACCTAGATCTCAAAAATGATCAAGTATCTGTTGGATACAGTGGAACAAGCCTGAACCACAGAGCCCCCTTCACTCAACCCATAGGACCCAAAGACCCCCCACTAACAACATCCTGTTACCACACACCACAGGACACCCACAGAGGGTCCATGTCCATTCTCTGATGTATCACAACCGTTCTGGAGGCACAAGGGAGACCTACACAATATTAGGAAGGTGGTCATAATGTTATGCTTGATCAGGGTGTATCACATACTTTAGTGTCAGCAGCATCCTAGCTACTATAAAGACGTCCTAGTTCGACCTAACATTGCTGCAAGAATCAGGGCATTTTAAGGTTGGAATTCATCCAGAGGGGCAACGTGAACCTCATGACAATACACTCAAATGTATCTCATATGTTTCACTCCAAACTGCATGTCAATCTCATTGCTGAAGCATAGTAACAACCAGCGGATTAAGAGATTAGGATTCATCCTATGAAGACCATTAATGTTTGTTCGTGACAATCCATTAAGCGGTTGCTAAAATATTTCAGCCTGGAGCAAAGTGGAGCCTTGAGGGAGAAGATGACAGGCTAATAGACTGACACCGATATCCACAGAGACACACTACTTACACGGCAGAAAAAAAGAAAAGAATTGTTAGATCTTCATAAAAAGACACGGTAGTGCCTTGAATCACAAAGCAAATGAGAAACTGCGGCATAGAGGGAGCAGAGAGTCTATGCAAGTTCATTTTAGATTTATCTCCATCTGAGCAAAAATCCAATTTAGATCCATCCCTCCTTGACCACATAACCATGCAGACTCCCCTTCGCAGCACAACATAACTCAAGGACAGTGAGTCAGCCAGCCAGCCAATATGAGCCTAATCTAATCTGTGGCGCTGAAACCCGAGCCGCCGCGAGACAAGCAGAGGGCTGTGATGTCACAGGGCGAGACCTTTGCCCCCGTCTACCTGCTGAGAGAGGAGATGAGAGTGGGGAATGGGAGTGGAAAAGGGAGAGACTGCTTCCCTTGGTCTAACATCGCCATTTTTTTCCCCTTGTCTCTGTGCATCAGAGCACGAAGCTGAGACATTAGGATCATGCCACTCATAATCGCCACCTGGGGAGTGAAAGGAGAAGGGGGCCGAGTGACTCAAATAGCAGAGACACAGAACAGAAACACAGAATCCCTTAGACGATGGCAACACTGGATCGCCTGCTTGCATGAACATGAAGACCAAATGCACAAAACTCGTCAAACGTATACATTTTAGACTTCTCACAGTATTTCAGTTACAGATCTCTCCATATAAGAAAACAACCAGGGTAAGTCATCCTGACCACAGCACAAACATCCAAAATCTTAGCAGTTCTTTAGTCCTACAAGCAACTCCAAACACTGAACTCTCCTTGTTTCCTCTCTTTATTTTCTTAAATCCAACCAGACCAAGACAAATTCCTGTGGGTGTACTATTTAGGAGAACTGTTGACCACTTCAACAATGGCTGGCAAAGTGAGCGTTGTCATTTGGTGCCAACACATACAAACCAGGAAGTCAAAGACCCCACAGAGATAATTCATCATTCTCCACCTCTGACACAGAGACCTGTTATAGAGACATATTTACATTTAAAGCTAACAGGGGTTACGTTCGTGTCAAGTAGTCCGTTACTTTATACTCACGAAACCTACAGAGGAATACAAATAATGTCAATGTTATTTCAAACTCGTTTTTTTTTTTCCCAGAGAGTGAAGACAGATTTCAGTGACGTCCACCGTGGTGCTATGAGATTTCCCAATCCCTCGACGCTGTGTGACACCAATTAGTAGGCTGCTGATGTGACAAGTCATTGGTCCAGACGATATAACTGACAGAAACAGCCTTCATAACTGTGTTTCTTTGTCACGGATATTATAGTGGGGGAGTAAGGGAGCAATAGGGAAGACGTTAAAAGAATTACATTTTGGAGGAGGTTGGGGGGAATCGGAACCCACACATAAAGGCAAAAGGAGAAACAAGAAACTGAGTTGAAGCTGAACAAACGCAGACCTACAGAAAAGATGTGACGAGAAAGCTGATGTGCTGTTGGAGCACTTCAGAGGTATGATACGTCCTTTGCTCCGTGCTATTTATGGCAAAGTATATTTCTTTTAAAAACCTCTGAACTCATTGTCCCCACTAACTCTGCTAAACCATTACAAGAAGCGTTACATAATGTAACCTGTTTCACAGCTCCCAGGTTCCCCATCAGCAGCAGCATGATGTCATCAAGTCGAGACACAGAACAGGAGGGCCATTATTTTCAGGGGGTGCGGTAATGTTTCGCATCCGTAAAACCTGGTAGTGCCAGCAAGTGGAACAAGGGAAGACTTTGAAAAGCCCCCGAGGTCTGTGCGGTGTATGAGTACGCATACGCTTGGAAATCAGCTCCTGCGCAAAAAAAATATACCACTGCCACCTGCCGAAGGAAGGATAAGGGTCCATGGGAAGTCAGGAGGAGGAGTACACACCTGTGTGTCACACGATTGCCCGTTTAATTTGGGAAACAAAATTCGTAGCTTGTGAAAAATGTGCACTCGGGCAGATGAAAGGCAGGCGGCCGCTTAGTAACCTCGTGCGCAGGATGCTTTGTTACACAGAAATATCCAAGAAGTTGTCCCTGGGAAGTCTTTGGAAAGGGCAGGCATTCAAAAAATACTTGGCAGGCAATTGGACAAACCATCTGTGTACCATGGGCTAACTTTAACAAATTGAGTGACCCCTCGAGGACAAATTGAACATTCTGAATTTGAAATTGAAATCAGAGCATGGAGCCATAACTTGTAGTTGGGTTTGTGCCAATGTGGAATCTGCTGTCTACGCTTTGAAATAACCTTAATAAGTTCAAGTCTTATCGGAATATGGGTTTGATAACACACCATTTCACCCTCACCATGGAACCAGCCAATCCGAGCCAATGTCGAATACCTATTCAATCCAGATGATGTAGGTAACTACATCCGTGTTACTATTCTGTCCATCACCATGTAAAGCCCATCCAAATGATTTGATAGAATCAGCAGATCTACACCGGTGCATAACCAGTTTCCAACAGAGAGGTTCCAGAACATCTTCCTGCAACGAAAACTTCATGGGTGCTGTAGGAGCCAAATTGTTAATTTTTTGTTTCTTGTGGGTGTTGTTCACATTTATGCCAGTAGGTGACAGTATCTTTAGACCTCTGGTTCGCTGTCTATATAATCAGGTGGGTTAATTGGCACAGGTGTACACCCTGGGGAAGCCATATGGTTTTTGACCGTGCCAAAGAGTGTAACGTGTAGACATGGGCCGAGGAATGTAATGTGTAGTGCTGTGACTTAAATAAAATGACATAAGGAAATCTTTGGACAATTTTGTAGGGTGTTTTTTGTTTTGGTGCACTTACACCTGCACTTATAGTCAGCACGTGTACAAACCCTTCATACCAGTATGTGGAGACCATGACAAAGGAAGCCACCATAGCTATAGAAGTACTGGCTTCCAGGCTAGTGTTTGTAGTGTGGTGCAGTAGGCCAGAAAATGGTTATAAGTTGTCATGTTTTAAAAATGTTTTATGTGTTTTTGTTTGTGTTTAAACTGTTGATATTCATCAGTGTCAGAAATAGCTGTTTCACCAATAGGTGGCAACGGCGCTATGTAGACGATTCGTGCGCAAGGAGCCTTTGTGACGTCTCGCGTGGGAAAGTGAGATTCTGTGTGCACAAGTATGGACAAGATGCTGTGTAGCGACTGTGCCTTATGACTGCATGTTTGTTTGTATTTCAGAAAATAAATGTGTAGCACCAGACTGATCAAGCCTTTATTCTGGACCCCGCTACATAGCAAGCTGCTGTATGTAGTCGTCTTTTAGGAAGGAAAATATCTGCAGCTGCCAGTAGTTCATAAAAAGGTATTGCTTGGTTAAACTACTCTTTCTGATCCACACAGACACAGATTTAAGTCTCACAATATAAATTACTAAACAGTCTTGCAATCTTGGAATTTGGTATGCCGCTTGTGGCTGTTTAGAGCTCCAACTCTTAGAAAATCTATTGCATCATGGAAACAAAAATACAACAGAAGAACAAATACATAAACTAAGCTCTGACTCAAAATAATCTAAAATTCCCACTGTCACACCATTTTCTGCCTGCGACCTACACAACCACAGCATCTCTGTCAGCCTGAGTGAAGGTTGTGCTAATGGTGCTACTAATCACTTGGCAGGGCAGATCACATCCTGTGTTGAGGTTGTTCAACATCCTGTGTTCTAAAAGTGTCCACCGAGCCTTTTAAGCCAACGCAATAGTATAGACTAATATGACGATGTGTCCGGTGGATGGTGTTTGAGTTGACACAGATAGCACAAAGTTGTTGACCAATAATTTGCGTGTGTTTTCCTTTTAACCATATTTAGAGAAGGGTATGGGGTTTTCATTGACATGTAAGAGGTAGACACAACAGGGGTTTGTTGTAGGTTGGTAGAGGTTTCTGTTTTGAATTTTTTGTCTTGATCTAGCAAGGTTGTTTCAGTAGAAGCTTTTTTTTTTTTTTTTTCATTTTACCTCCTCCTGAGGCAGCTTCACTGCTAAGGTAAGGAACTCTTTGGAAAAGGCTGACAGATTTAGTCTATGACACACATTTTTGAAGGCTTGTATATGTGCTTTGTTAATGTCAAATCATATGGCTATAGCTCTTTAGTTTGGTTAAACAGCATTTGAGTTCTAAAGTAAGAAAGCTGACGATTTAAACATAGCTAACCTGCTTCTGTAAGCACACTCTAACTTAATCCTGCTGACCTTTTTTGTAGTGGTAGTAGTAAAAGATAATGAAATGCTTAATTTCTCCTTTTGTACCCGTTTTCTAACCATTGCTAGTCATTCAATCATGGCCCATGTGTGAATACAAATATACAAAGCTACAAATATCTAAGCTGTGGCTTTTACACTTTTCGAGCTATAGCGCTTTTGAACAGTTGACCATAGCTCCTAAATATATATTATACAGCTTCAGTTTATAGTGTATCAATTTATACAGTTGTGTGAACGATTTTAATAATGATATGTCAAAATACTCAGTTCCCAGTGCACGCGATTAATACAAATTAAAAATTAATGACATTTAATCGTGATTAATCCTATTTCTTAGTGTGGAAGTCAAAGGGTTAAGGTATACACCAGGATGTACAGATGTACCCAGGATGGGTTAGCTGGCTTTCCATTTCATTTCCTGGATACAGAATCAATGTCGCACCCAACACTACAATTTTGACAGTTCACTGTGTGAATGTTTATGCATACCCTAACTAAGCATTATTTTTAGAACTGCTTTGGGCCACAAACACAGCCAACCTTAAAGCGTACAAGTTTAAAAGAGCTTGGACCCACAACAGTAAAGAGTCTCTGGATAAAGCTGCTGTTTGACATTAGTTGTGCTCGACTGACCCCAAGAGCTGGCTACCAGAGGCCGAAGTGAAAACATGGCAGGGTTAGAATATTAGCCCCCGTTGAAGCTGAGAGGTCTTAGTTCTGCAAGGTGTCCAGCAACTAGCGTAGCGGCTAGCGTAGCGATTAGCTGACGGTTAGCTGACCTGATGGTGGTTTTGAATTTATATGTCCCAGAAGACAGCAGAGGCAATCATATCAGTAACGCTGAGAAAGCCTGACACAGCATACACCACCGGCTTGTGTAAAACAAGCCTCTGGAGCTGCCATGGCTGAAAATGAAATAGATCCACAGTCAAGCAAAGAACACAAAAAAAGACACGGAGGCAGCAGCAGGTTCACGCTGAGGTGGCCTCCAGCTCCCAGACCTCCTATAACGTAGAGGAACATCACGGTCCCGGCTATTTAATTACATTTTCTGTCAGAATGAATGCCCTGACGTAACATGGATTCATCAGCTTGTCAGAGGGCTTGTCAACTTGTTTTCCACTGGGCTTTTAGGTAGGTAGTGTGGGACACTGAGCATGCATGACACATGGAAACACAGGAAACCAAAAATTATATTGAAAACTATTCTATTTATTCTGTGTTATGATTGAGGTAAAAATAAGGTGAGACAAGATAATATAAAGATTTTTAAAAAAAGTATTTATCCCATGGTGGAGCAGACAGTTAATAGACAGTAGCAACACAGGAGATAGGGTGGGACTTGTTTTCAATCCTCCAATCACTCATTGCCAACACTGGCTCAAGGGGGCGCCCCAGAATAGAGCTGACCTAGTCTGTTCAGTCTCCTCTTGTCTGGCTTTGAGATGCTGCTGCTCCAACAGGCCGCTCCCTTCAAGACGGCTGACGCCAGCACATAGTCAGACAAGGTCCTTAAGAGTGCACTCTGAAGGGGTTAAGTCTGCTTAGCAGGTAGAGTCTAAAGTGCATCTTTGTGGTCTGCCCAGTCCATTTTATTGTTTAGGTGAACGCTCAGGTACTTAGAGTCCACTATTTTAATGTCCTCACTGCATGTTGACAGAGGTGGGTACAGCTAGAATGTATAGTTTCAATTTTGAAAAAAAGAAAAAAAAAAGAAAGAAAGAAAAAATAGCCCAAATTTTTTTTACTTTCCACTGAAGTTTGACAATTACGTCTTTCGTTGGGGTTGAATCATATTTTCTTTCTGCTGCAGTCAGGAGTATGAGCGAGAGGAACCTAATTTGCCAGTGTCTCTGACACAGATAAAACAGCATGAGCCTAACTGGTTCTCTCACTGAAGTGAAAACTGTAAATTGGCACAAGAAGCTGCGTGGTTTTCTAGCTGTATATTTTCACAGCTAATGATAATGTTTCACTGGGACGGGATGACCACATACATCCGAAGGATGGAAAACAAGCGAGTGTCCTGGGGCTTTCGCACATCCGGTCATTGGCCGCTCCTCTCTGTGAACCCCCAACAAGAGGACAGTAGCAGGTGAAGCCCTTAATTTCACCTCTGTCTGCGAGTTTTACTGCTGCTCACTCAAACACAGGATGAATTATTGAAACACCGTCTGAGTCCGGCCTGTAAGAACAAACTGGGATTTGAGACAAGGTTGAAAAAGAATAAGATGGAAGGTTGATGGGTGATGGGGAATAAAAGAAAAGGGAGAATAATTTAGCATTGAGACGAAGTGTGGATATACCTCAGCAATCTTTATACCCCTCATCTCTTTTTTTAATACACACTAAAACAGTCGTACGGCTGCATGCTACATCGGACGGAGATCTAATTAACTGGCCGTCAAATGTGAACCATGTTGATAATTAGCACAGAGCTGTAGTGATAAAGCTCTAAGTGTGTCACCTTGCAGAACTAGGACAGCAGTCAAAGCTACAGGGGCTAATGGGAACACTCACTCACAATTGGCCGGCATGAAGAGTGCGAGCATGAGGCACCCGTCCGTTCACGCCTCACTCACGTGCCATCACGCCACTCTGCTAAAACCAACAGCTATGTATTGTTGTCAGACTAAATATTCTTATTTTATCGTCATAAATTATTTTTGGTTTCATGATTCGGCAAATACTCTTTTCTCTCTTTATCTGTTGTGCTGTTTGCTTGTGTGTGTCATATGTCAGCATCAATTTGCCTGATCTGATAGGAGTTAGTCACTTTTTATTTACTTTAATTTCAAACGCGGACCCACACAATCAGAAGTTATGAAAGATCTGTGACATGCCAGGGCAGATCCACTCTTTCACTAACTAATCCGTCATCTCTGTGTTCTAGTTATGTCTTACTGTGTTCCTCATTGTGTTTCCATTTTCGGTTTAATTTCTATGTAATTGACAGTTAACAGTTAGGATCTGCCCCCATGTCATCTTAGATTATCTTTCTGATACTTTATTTGTGTTCATTAATGCAAATCTCCACTTAAAATAGCAGGGGACACTTGTGGAGTTTAATCCTGCAACGGCAAAGTGTGAGCTGATGCTGCCCTCTGCTGGGTGAAAACAGCATCACATGATATGTACCTTAGCCACGTGCTGCTGTTAATCAATGTTAGTTATACAATTTATGTTTATTTTGCACGAAAAGCAGCCTTCACTAGTGCTTTCACTCACTTTTTTCGTATACTTCCTTGTCTGTCGCCCCTCGTAACACAATTACACCTTTTATGGACTCATTTTATAGTTGACCCACATATATACACACATACAACAAACAGGTGGGCAGAAGTTTTATGGCAGCCACTTTTTACAGTCGATTGCACACTCAGTGCAGCTCCCGTAAAACAGGATGGCGCTGTTGATATGATGAGATATGAGATGATAACAAGAGAGGCCACAAAAACATCACAAATTAAATCAATTAAATTTTATTTATATAGCGCCAATAACGATACAAATTGTCTCAAGGCGCTTCACAAAAACCGGCCTGCAACCTCCAGAGCAAGCCTGAGGGCGACGGTGGCAAAGAAAAACTCCCTTTTAACAGGAAGAAACCTTGAGCAGAACCCAGCTCATGTGGAGGGACCAATCTGCCAAAGGTCAGCCGGGTAGAAACGGAGAATGTAGAGAAAAAAGAAAAACAGGAGAAACAGATAAACAAACTTCTGTCATAGATTCATATATCAAGCTGAAGGAAACACGTGGAATCTAATAATACAACACATAGCTGAGTGTGTGTGTGTTTTTTTTTTGTTATTTTTATTGAAGAAATTCACTACTGGTTTTCCCATGAATTGTGGTTCTACTTCAAAACTTATAAGCCTTAGGAAAATAACTTAAATGTGACAATAAAGAAAATTGCTTTTTCTTTTGCAGTAGCTATATAATAAGAAGTTAAACACCGATCAGGCATAACATTATGACCACATTCCTAATAATTGTGTACGTCTCCCCTTTACCTCCAAAATCAGAATCAGCTTTATTGGCCATGTATGTGTGCACAAGCAAAGAATTTGACTCTGGTCACTTTCCTCAGTGGAACAAGAAATATAAGAACAACACTTAGATAAGCATAAAAATAAATATATATGCAAAATAGAAAAACTGTACAACACGAATAAGACTTTCAGAATAAACAGTAATAGAAGCAGATATGTACAATGAATCTGAACAGTAGTATGTACATGAAATGAGAGTTATTTGGGAATGGTCACATGCTCTGTGACAGTGACAGCCTGGGGGAAGAAACTGTTTTTGTTCCGGGTGGTTTTGGCGTACAGTGCTCTGTAACGCCAAAACAGTCGAGACTCATCAGAGAATGGATATGGGCCTTCTGAGGGTGTCCTGAGGGTGTCTGGCACAGGGGCTCCCCTCAACCCGTTGGACCCAAAGGTCCCACTAACAACAATCTGTTGATCATTCCACAGTAACTCGACTTTTTCATGTTTTTTTAGTTGTTCCTACATCGTTTTAGTGTTTGTACCTGTGTCAGGATGCATCCTGCTGGGGATGGTTGCGGCCATCAGTAGTGTAAATGCTATAGGGTGGAGGTAGCTGGTCTAATCTAGGTGAGTGGTTCATGTCTACGCAGCATCCAGAAGAATGCCAGGTCTAAAAGTTTCCCAGCAGAACACTGAATGGTCACGAGATGGTCAATGTTATTCACTTCTGTGGTCACAATGTTGTGGCTGATCACTGCATTCATCACCGATATGCTGCTGTGATGGATGCAGATCATTATAAATAGCAACTGAAGAGGGTTATGCTGCCAAATGGTATAAATATGCACACGGTATTTATACGTGACCTAAAAAACTGAGCTCCAGTCATTTACAGCAGCAGAACAGAACAGTCTGTATTCTCCAAAACAGCCGTTTAGACCTTTACACCTATGCTTGGTATGCTGCCACCAGAGAGCACTCTCGTTCAAGCAAATTAAACAACAAAAAATAGATTATTAGTGGACAGACAATAACAATCTACAAGACAGACAAGTAAAGGAAACCATTAGTTACATTGCGCCTAACATTCAGCGTCACAAGCCAAATGCGTATCTCCTGTTTAATAACAAAACAACATCGTAAGTCTACACTATGTCCTCACATGACCCGTGTTTTGCACCGCTTCTGAACCACAGAAACCCAGCTGAGAGCAGGCTCCGGAGAGAGCGGTGCCTGATGGGATAAGTGTTTTTTCCACGGCTCTTTGCGGACGGCCATTTGTCTTGTGTAATCTGGAAACGGGCCATTTAATCATTCAAAGACCATCACGCATGCTTTTGTAAGTCAAGTAAACTGAAGGATCCCATAACATAAAATATCCTGCGGTCAGTATTATAACAGACTGGTCATTTCCCCCGCCGCTGGCCTAACAAATCCGAACACTATGAAAGCACATGAATGCTGCGAGATTACTCCTGATCCCATAGAAACAAAACCAAACAAACCATTGTCAGTCCGGGCCGGGTTTCTTAAGGACACTTCGGTTTCATTATACCTAGCTCGCTTTCTTTGAAGGGCGATGTAGGGGGTAAAGCGAAACCCATCCTGACTTTTGTCTCACATGTCTCTCAGCAGTAGATCATGTGCTTTCTAAAGGTTGACAAACATTGTAAGCTATGTTTCCAAAATACACTGCAGGCCTTATCGGAAACAACGCGATCGAGATAAGGGAGTGTTTTGCAATCACAGGAAAGATGTTCGACACAAGTGATATTAGCAAACTAAAAACATTCCAGAGAAAAGCAAATGAGTCATAGTCAAAGACGAATGTTGCATTTTAACATTTCTCACATGCATTTAATCAGCATGTCCAGCTACCATATTCAATTTAAACTGATTTGATTTCAACACGCTTTTGCAAACATCAAAGACGGGGCGGTGAGGATTTGGGCTTCGTCGAGATACGGCCCACACGGCTACGCCTGACGAGCTACGTCAGCACTCACCACCGTCACGACCGACAGATCCCTCGAATGAGTCACTAAAGGTCAGTGAAAGCACACAGTTCGATAAACACAGCTTTACCTCAAACCTGCGTGAAACGAAGAATGGAGGTGCTGTCACTCACAGACAGAGAGTTCACGTAATGCAGTTCATACGAAAACGCTGCTAATCTGCTACAAAGTGCAGTAAAACATGGCCCCAATATCCAAGAAATAGCCTGGATGTAAATGTGTGGAAGAGGAGGCCAAACATAGTAATAAAGTGGTAAATATACTGATATAAAATGATTATATCAGTACAACCATAACATTAACGGGGGCCACTATTAGTGTAATACGTTCATAAGTCAACACTAATAATTACCATAACAAACTTAAACATATTCTCTCTTATGTTCTCCTCTTTGTTTCAATGTAATACTCTACCAATTATATTTTTATCACTTTGACGCAAGTTCCGCGTAATCACCATGATCTAGGGCTGCATGCTACCAGTTTGCCACCAGTTTCTGTTTCTGTTTATAATAACAGTAAAGCAGCATTATGGAACTTATCCTTCTGCCTGTGGTGTATATTACACAAATAATGTGGACATGTGCTTGTGATTTAGGCTGACCAGCTCGGGAAAACCCCAGGCTCAAACTCACAGAAATAGTTAAACAAGACAGCTTTGAACACAATCCTCTTCACTTAGGCTTTAGTTAGGCTTTAAATGTTATAGTTTCATAGCCTACAAATATTTTCTGAATCCCAACTTGTCTAAGAGTAGTAAAGGGAACATCTGTGTCTGCCCTCGGTTCATTGTCCTCTTTATTCTGCTTTATAAACTCTAATCCTTCCTCTGAACACTCAATTTCTTTTAAATCTGAAGCAACTTCTTGGACAGTTCCTGTGAAATACCAAGAGATTTACCCAACGCTGATAGTTGAGCCTCGCTGAGCTGCAGTGTAGCAGATGTGTTGCCACGGTTCCAAGAATTCTAGAAGGCAGCAACGCAAACTACAGTTGTTTTTATGAAAAAGTCTACTACCTGGGTTTGCAAACAGCAGGTCACAGTGGAAGGAGATGGTTACCTTGCACCTGCAGCTGCTCATCTAACAGCTCATCCTTGTTGACGCTATATAAACAAAATTTAATTGAATTCTATTTTTCCTTGCTATACAACTGGTAATCTGCCAAAAATGTACAGTTGTTTTGTTTTGTAGATGATTTTTTGATAAAATATGACAAAGCCATGCCCTGTGATTACTCAATGATTTTCAAAAAAAAAAAATGTTTTCATCAGGTGTTTGCTAGTGATTTAATGTGTTTAATATAAAGCTGCAGTAGAAAATGCTAGGTTTGCATTAGCAGGGGCCTTAAAACCCGCTGGCATGCATTCAACAATAACTTAGCATCCTGCATTCAAGCCAAGATAGTGCTTTATAGAGATCGCATTTAGATTAGCAGAAACTTAATAAAAGTCATATATTTTCCTGGAAATGTACACAAAGCAATCTCAGTCACCTCACGTCTCAGTAGACAATGACTTAACAGACATCTGTTTGAATGAAAATTTTCAGAACTGCAACTTTTAATTAGCTTGTAGTAAACTTTACTTGGCAAAGGTTTGAATGTAACAGGTGTTTCCCACGCTTCAGCTTCAGAGCTGAAAACCGTCTCCGTGTGCTGTTGTAATGTTCACTTCCAACTAAGCTTATTGTCAGACCAGGCCTCAGATCTTCTGTGGATTTAGTCTCAGTTACTTCACGTACAGTAATCTCACATCTGCTCTACAATGTCAGAGTCATGGCAGTGTTGGCTCAAAAGTTATTTTTGGCTTTTTTT
Organism: Mugil cephalus; assembly: GCF_022458985.1. NCBI lineage: Eukaryota > Metazoa > Chordata > Actinopteri > Mugiliformes > Mugilidae > Mugil > Mugil cephalus. Next base: position 10,832,641 of record NC_061778.1, read on the forward strand.
TATATATATATTCATTATTTCAATACGATTGTACGACTTTCACACAGGGCAAGATGACACTTGCAAAATGCTCTGGGCTTTGTGAAATCACTTGCTCTTGTTGACGATTTAAGAATAAGTCACAACAATGAGGCAAGGTATTTCTTTTCAGATTAAGAAAAATGGATGTTTTCCAGTAAATGAATCATAGATTGAAACCACAAGAGCTCAAACAGCATGACATAAGGCTCCTGTTTTCATGTCGTCCACCCTCCTCAACGTGACTTCTTTAAAATGGACTGGTTATAGACATATATATTTTAAATGGGGGTGACACAGTGGCGACTGTCCAGAGGTTACAGGAATTCAGTTTCAGATGCAAGTTAATGTCTGTCGCTTGTTAACTAAAATAACGCAGGCGCGACAACAACTTCACACAACAGCTTCACACATGGAGGTCACGCTGTTAAAAAAAACGTTTCCAGTAAATCTAAACAACTGTTCGCTTAAAACAAGACTTCATGCTGTGATTGCCTCATACAATTTCATCCATCCCTTTTCAGTTCCCTCAATACTGGTTTAAAGGCAATCTATATACTCTGCCTTCTTATGGGAAAATAAAAAGCCCAGAATTACTCATAAAAGAATGTGTATGCCGAGGATCAAAGGAGGCGTGAGTGTGCCTGATATGTATTTATAATCTTCGGCTACAATGCTAGATTCCCTATTCTATGGGGGTATAGTGCCAAATATTGAAAGGGAAATGGGGATTGGCTAGAAGACAAGCAAAGCCTTACACAGGAGCCTTTCAGGGGCCTCCCGTCCTCCTTGTCCACTTTGGAAAAATCCACTTTTCTTATCTCCAACTAAAAGCTAAAATAACTTCAAAGGCCTCAAACATAGATTCTCATGAACACATCCTAAAGAAGTTTGGTGGTGGGAGCGGTCTGGCCTCTGGCTTATATAAATTATTAGTCCCTTCCTCCTCTAACAGCATCACCCAGACACAATTAAGCTGGGGACAAGAACAGGGTATATCTCTTTCCCAAAATGAGTGGGACAGAATTTGGCATCACTCTGTTTCCGTAACGAAATGTGGACGCTTTAGAATTATTAACTATAAATTTTGCCTAGGGCATAAATTATCCCCTCTAGGCTCAAGAAGATGGATAATTCTTTTTCAGGTCTTTGTTGGCATGGCTGTGGGAATGTAGGGACCCTGGCCCACTCCCTGTTGTCCTGTCCTGCTGTTAAAACCCTCTGGAACTCTGCTAGTGACATAGGGGCCAAAATCTTAAATACTGTATTGATATAAAGCTTTCCCCACATACTTGTTTGTTAGGTATCCAACCCACTGGCAGTAATTTTCTCGCACAGAAAATGGTTACATGATATGCCTTGCAACTAAACTTCTAATACTTACTAATCATCCCAACCCTACTCATGACTTTGTTCTGTCTTCGTATTTGTCCTCGTCATAACTGTCATCTGTATTGTGTTGTGTTGTTATTGATTTTCTGTTTGTTCTACAAAAAAAAGCTTTCATAAAAATACAAGTAAAAAGAAAATACTTGTCATAAAATAAAGACACTCGGCAGATGTCGCACACAATGAGTTACACTCTCTAATCAGAGGCAATTGTTCAATAATACGTACAGGTCATGACTTCCTCTGACAGTTCAAAGACATCCTGGGTTAATGGGTTAGTTTAAATGGGAGATAGGTGTGCATATGAAATCGAATGGTCCTTTGTTGCTCTGTGATTTGTCCAGGACCTACCGTACATCCTACCCAGTGGCAGAATAGGCCCCCCTAGCCTCCCTTGAAATTATGCAAAACTATTTATATGAAGCCTTTCTGTGAAGAATCTGAACATGTTCCGGTGAAGAAAATGCATCAATTTGAAACTATTGCACTTGACTCAAAATATACATTTAAGAGAGAAAGAGGAAATAAATGCGCTGCATCTAGAGATGAATCATTACAAAAACAGAAGTCAAAGTGTCTGCGGAGGGTTTCAAGAGAAGAGGTATGTAAAACCACAACTCAAGAAAAACGGAAATAAACTGGTGGTTGATGAGAAGAAAAAAAGTGTCAACACATTTAAATTTAGAGAACTACAGTAGTCAGACCATAAACTCACAGCAGAGGGGGGACGCTGTATTGCTCATAACTACAGGTATATCTAGGTTATTATATTGCTTTAAGAGGAGGAAGTGTTCCCTGATAAGGCTGGGAAAAAACAATGTTTTGATGACGGGTCTTGTTAATAGATTTTGTAATTTCAGCCGGGGTTGCAACAACAATTCAGAGACCACCTGTAATCTTCAGCTCATGCCGCACTGTAAGTACAATTTTTAATTGAAGTTAGGGATGAAACTGACAATTCTGTTATTATTTCATTTCACTTTTGTTTTTTGTTTTTTGTACATAAAATGTATGTATGCTGTCAGCTGTTATGGATGCTTTATAATATATATATATATAAATTTGGATTTCCAATAAAAATATGTGGAGGAAGGAAGGTGCAAAAGGATTATGTGGAATAAAGAACTCAACTTAATAACTATTTAATCCTAATATTGGTTATCCTCTCTCTATTCTTGCACTGTGTGATATTGGATCTACTGGATCCTGTTGAAACTTTTACATTATACAGAAGTACAGGCATACAATGTGTACATATCTGTAACACTGGAGAAGAGTTGGTCTGGACTAGTGGAACTTAAAATAAAGAACATAGTAAAATAAAGCAAACACTAACACTAATTATCATATGTGTTGTTTTTTTGATATCATCTGTACATATTGTAAATTGAAATGACTCAAAGTGCCACTGGGTTAAAACTGCACGTACAGTATGAAGGCTGCTGTGGTTGGATCATCCAGGCAGCAGGACCCACATTTGTCTGTGTTTACTGTTTCCAGTGAACAGATAGTGGCTGCACCTGTTCATGGTCGCTCTCCAGATTCACGCTACAAGTAACTACTAGAACAACTACACAATGGTAAGTCCTTTCCTGCTTCATACGTGTATATGTTATGGCTGATTGTGGTTAAGACTTCATTATATTAGTTCTGAGTCAATGTCGTAAATGTTTCAGAATGTTTCTGTCATTACTTACGGGATTGTTTCCTTTCACCGGTTTCCCTCAGCACATTATTCCCTCCCGCTTTCTCCCTCTTGCCCATATTTTTAATACACTGGTGCCTTTTCTTTGTTTCTTTCATATTTTAGGCGTCCAACTGCACAGAGATAAATACCGTGCTGGAGCACTACTACCTTTCACCATTTTACGGAATTGAGTTCTGCATTGGTTTCCCCGGCAACTTGTTGGTCGTACTCGGTTACATATTTTGTTTGACAGAGTGGCAGAGCTGCAATATTTACCTCTTCAACCTGGCAATGTCTGACCTTATTTTTCTCTGCACTCTGCCACGCCTTTCCTACCTCTATGCACACGACAAATCGGAAATCAGTCCCTATTGGTGCATTATCAACCGCTACATCCTGCACGTCAATCTTTACTCCACCATTCTCTTCATGGTGTGGCTCAGCATGGACCGCTTCCTGCTCATAAAACACCCAATGAGGAATCATGTTCTGCTGAGGTCACGTACAGCCATGATCATATCAGGGCTCAGTTGGCTAGTGGTAAACGTGGAAATTGCGCCAATGATAGCACTGATGGTGGACGATATCCACGGAGACAATTCAAGTCACTGCAAGGATTTTGCCAGCCTAGAAGGAAATTTCAACACGTTCGGCTACAGCATGGGGCTAACTGTGACTGGTTACATTGTCCCTATGATTGGACTTTGTGTTTTTTCCCACCAAATTGCAGATCTGCTCCACGCCCAGGAAAAGGCTTTACAGCGCAAGACAATCTCGTACAAGCGCCCTCTTAAGGTTGTTGCATCAGCCGCGATAATTTTTCTGGTTCTTTACACTCCCTACCATTTGCTGAGAAATATCAGAATTGCATCTCAACAATCCTGGGCAGTGATGTCAGAGTGTACCAAGATATACATAGAGGGCGCTTACATTGTGACCCGACCGCTTGCCTTCTTGCACAGTGTCATTAACCCCATCTTCTACTTCCTCATGGGTGACAAGTTCAGGGAGCTCTTACTTAATGGCCTCAGAAAGCTCTTCAGAATAAAAGATCCGCCAAGTGAACCAGCCTAACATCACAACAAGTTACACCCTCAATACAATACATCTGCAAAGGTGAATAAGCTTCATCTTTACATAAATATGTTTTTCTTTATTTTGAGCTTTTAATTTTGAGCTACGTCTAATGTGTATCTTATTTATGTGTCGCCTTTCTCCTCAGCAGAACATGTTACTTATACTAATGATATTCAGGTTATCTTTTGTTATAGGTACCATAGCATTTTATTTTTAGCAGAAGCACCCATTGTCTGTATTGTATGTGAACCTGAGCTGTTAATAATAATATATATATATATATTTTTTTTTTTTGAAAAGAAAATGGACAGGATAATTATAATGGTAACGAATATATTGGTGATGTCCGTGAATTGTAAATATTGTATGGAATTGTTTTTCTATGTAATAAAGTATAACTAAACTAATAATTAATTACTGGCTGTTCTAAATATCACTATCAAAAGGATTTGTGGATGTGTTTCATAATGTTTACTTTTATGTCACTGCGTGTCTGAATATCTAGACTGAACTCTAGTGCAATGTTCAGCTTTGACTGTGAGGACATTGAAAGATTTCTAAAATTAAAACAGCTTAATTGCTCTCTAGGGCTGACTCATGACATGTCAGCATTGTCGGAACTAGAGCTCTGGTGGTGGCTTTTCTTTCTTTTCTTTTTTTTGTTAAAGCTGATTCATGTAGAATCGACTGCTGAGGGAGATCACTCCAACTGGCTTATCAGCTTAGCAAACCCACGCTTGAGACTGGTGGTTTGTCGAATTTGCAGAATGCAACAACGACATTACTTACATAGTGACATTGTATCAGGATCAGAATACTTTATTATTCCTTCAAGGAAATTGTTTTCTTCTTTGGTTTCCTGTCTAATGATTGGTTTCCTCCCTTTTGCTTCAATGGTTTATCCTTGTGTGATTAGTTTCACCTGTCTCATCACCCCTGTGCTCACTGGTGTTTATATCATCCTGCCATGTTCTTGTCTTCTTACAGTTATTCTCTCTGTGTTTGGATTTACCTGCCATCCCTGCAGCGCATTATGTGTGGTGAAGTGGGTGGGAGGAGTTGCCCAGGATGGCATGGTGTTCACTCTTGTCATCATCCTCCTCTCACTCTATGCCCCTATGTCACTGTGACGTCACGATGTAAAGTGGAGGCAAAACAGAGGGAAGCTAGAGGCAAACACTGTAACTTTCAACCATGAACAGGTGATCTTGCTGTATTTTTTGGTGCCAAAACTGCAAAATCAAAAACACTAGCTTTAAGTTTTATCACTTATCAGCCACTTCCGGTCAACAACTTTGGTTTGGCTTTGGCGATTAAAAGAAAGGACTAGAGTGAGACAATCAACAACTGAATTATTTAACTTAAGATTAATATGTAATGCATTATGGGTAAGAATACATTGTGACTGAAATTATGTTAGGTTAATTCTTATTTAGGGGATTCTTGTTACATGCTCAAGCCAATGTTACGTGTTTCAGGGGTATCCAAGCAGAAGTTGCATTTGCTACATTATCCTCCACTTACAGTCCTGCTCATCATTATTGGCACCCCTTCATTTTTGCATAAACTCAACAATATCTTCAGAAATAAATGGGAATGTACCAAATTTATATTACCAGGATCTTTTAATTGGAGGTGCAAAGTAATTTAACAAAGAATTTTTTTTTTCAGCTTACATATTGTTATTTCAAAGAAGAAACAGAAAAAAACAGCATGTGCAGCAATAATGGCACCCCTCTTTAATATTTGGTTGCACACCCTTTGGCAGTGATGACAGCCTCCAAACGTTTCTTGTAGCCATCTATAAGCTTCTTGCAGTTCTCAGGTATTTTCTCCCACTCTTTCTTTGCACATTGTTCAAACTCCTGAACTTTTGCAGGTTTCTTTTCCCCAATGGCAGCTCATACCAAAGATTTTCAATCGGACTGAGATCAGGACTCATTGCTGGCCATTTTAAAACAGTCCATTTTTTCCTCTTCAACCATTCCTGCATGCTTTTGGATGTGTGCTTTGGGTCTTTGTCTTGCTGGAGGACCCATGATCTTCGACTCAAACCAAGTTTTCTTACACTTGGTAGGACATTTCCCTCTAAAATCTATTCATAATTCTCTGATTTCATGAGTCCTATGATACGTCCAAGGACTCCAGTACCAGTTGCAGCAAAGCAGCCCCACAACATTATGGATCCTCCACCATGCTTAACTGTTGGTAAGGTGTTCTTTTCCTTGTAGGCTTCATTACACCATCTGTAAACAAACTGTTGGTGTGCATTGCCAAAAAGCTCTATTTATGGTTCATCTGTCCACAGAACATTTTCCCAGAAGGATTGTGGTTTGTCCAGGTACTCTTTAGCAAAGATTAGTCGTTCCATTTTATGTCTTTTCCTCAGCAATCCTTACTTCCTTGGCCTTCGCCCATGAAGCCCTGTTATGTTTTAGTGTGCGGCATATGGTACTTGTTGAAACCATGACCCCAGACTGTTCCAGGTTGGCCTTCAGATCTGGGGATGTTTGACGTGGTGTTTTTTCCATCATCCAACCTTCGAAGACTTTTCTCGTCAACTTTTCACGTCCAGGGAGGTTCTTGACAGTTCCATGCTTGGCAAACTTCTTAATAACATTACGCACTGCTGAAACAGGGATACACCTTTGGTGATGGCCTTATACCCTTTGGAGGTCTTGTGTTTGCTAATTATCGCACTTCTGATGTCCTCAGACGGCTCCTTTGTCTTTGTCAGGGGATAACACGGCTTTTTAAAACAAGGACGTCATCATTCATTGGCTAATTCATGTCACATGGGCAAAGACAATTTATCACAGGTGATTCTCATTTGTGATTTACCACAGGTGAGTCGCAATGTGTTTCCATACTGATTTACAGCAAACGGTGCCAATACCAGTGACACAGCAAGCTTTAAGTTTTTCTATTTTTTCCTTCCATTGTTAATTGTTTTAAATTGTTGTTTATCATTTGCTCTTTTGTATCATACATGAGTTCTCTATAAAAAAGAAATGTTTCACATGATTAATTTTTTTCAGAAGATATTCCACAATAGGCTATGTACTTCATGGGTGCCACTAATGGTGAGCAGGACTGTACTTCTTGTAATATCTTTGTTGGAGAGGCTTCAATTGATAAAGACAAACCCTCTGTGTTAGTATGGACAAAAGTCATAGTTCAAATCCTCCAAATTCTTCTTTGTGCAAATCTTGCACATGTCCATTCAAGACATTATTATAGGCGTCTAACGATGTGTATCATCTTTTCTTTCTTGTAGATGCTGGGTTTCTCATTTAGGTACGTTTGTAAATGTCTGCCCATTGCATGGTGGGCTGTCCTGTCAAATCGTCCATCACTCATTGGACGGACGATTTGTCAAATTATGTTAAGTTACTCATTATTTAGGGGATTCTTGTTACATGCTAATGCTAACCGCGAGCTAACGCAGCGTTAATTGCTGTTTCAGGGGTGTCCGAGCAGTTGCCTGTTACCCTCCACAATGGTTCCACTTACTTCTTTAAATATCTTTGTTGGAGAGGCTTCACTTGATAAAGACAGACCGGACTTCGTCCCCTCTGTGTCCTCCTTTGGTTGAAACGTCCATCCAGTGGGTGAGAGTGTAGGGTTCGGTGAATGTATGACCCATCAGTCAGAGCTATCTTTTTAAAATAAAACTCACAGTCTCGTAAAATATGCGTTTTCCTCGTCCTTTTGTGCCAAAATGAAAAAAAGTCAATCAAGCTAACAGCCGTTTACAAGCTATAGTGTTTGAGATGTTTAGCATCCAGTTAAGCCCCGCCCCTCAAAAAACGTCACATTGTTTACAAGCTGTGAAGGGGTCCGTTAGCGTCTGTTAGCATCTCTTGGAAAGTGGAGTCAACTCTGGCTCTTCCTGTACAGGGTCTCGGTGTTGTTTCCCTAGTCCAATTTGTTGTCAGTGCCCATTCCTAGATACTCATAGTAATCTAGGATTAGTGACTTTTTAGGAGAACTTGCACAACTGTCCTTTCTAGAGATTTGTTAGACAAATCCATACAAACTGAAGCCGTGGACTGAGAAAATAAGAGACACTTTATCTGGGCATGTTTAACGTGGGTTAAATGCGTCAGGTGCGTGGTGATTTTGTTAGAAAATACTGCAACTGTAAAATTGGGGATTTTAACAGTACAGAGTAGCACTGTATCTGTTTGTCAACATGTAGTTGCTGCGCTGCGTTCACTGACCACAGACACTGACATGTAAATGAGATCGGCTGTGTTAAAATACCCAACGCCTGAGCACAGAGAGGACAGAAACACAGACAGACACCACATAAAATGCAAATATACAAAGTTCACATCGGGCTAAGTCAATTTGAGAACTCAGTATAAACTGTATACTATATGGGGCACGTAGGTAAGTCTCTGCTTGCACTACTGTTACATTCTTCCAGCTCTTGACATCATTTGATGAAAAAGGTAATGATCAGTTTAAGCTTATATGTGCAAATCAGAGCTTGTCCCGAATAGGTATATATAACAGGATTTGGAAATGGTTGGGGACTTCAGAAAATCTGTCACTACCAGGCCAAAGACCTTATTTGAAATTGACTTTGTTGGTGTTAGAGGTAAGGTGTCGGTGGTGGATGGTGCTATAAAGTTGGTGTGGATGTGAAAAATGTCTTCCCCCTGTCCATCATTTCTAACGGTTGGCCTGTGTCTGCACTGCTGCAGGGAACGAGTGAGAGGCTAGATAACAAATATCAGCTGCACTCTTTTGTATTCACCACACTATCTATAAAAACAGAAGTAGCCACAGTGACATGACACATTGTTTTGTAGGACTGATGTCAAAAACAACATTACGCTCAATGAAAACATCACACATGAAAAGGATGCAACTACATAAACATTTGAAGCTGTCAGTGCTAATGTTGATGTGGCCTGGAGCTTGACATTGGGTTGCGATCACCTGGGTGTTTTTGGTAGGGAGAAGAGACGTATTTGAATGAGAAGGCGGCGCTAGAGGTGGATCTGACAGGAAGCTATGCAACTGACACATCAGTCAAGCCTGAAGTCCCACCAAACACACCTCTTTCTGAGACCTAGTGTCTTAAATACGGGATTATCTTCACGTGTGGAAAAATTCTGGCTAACTAATTAAGGAGAGAAGATGACAACTGGAGACCATTGGTCTTATAGAGAGTATGCACGTGATATCACAGCAAGCGAAGTCTCCATGGTTACGGCACACATAAATATAAGTTTTTTTTGATGTTGTTGGCCGACAATAACTATTTCAGTTCCAACAATAAATAAGAATAAAAGAATAAATGGAATATTGTGATCACTCCTCGTCTTCCTTTTAATGTCTGGTCGGACACTACAGTGTTGTATGGCTAACGTTACTTCTCAGTGAAGCTCTAAGCGTTAGCATCTTTTATTTAGCTACATTTATCATAACTGAAATTACCTAAAACTAACGTAAACTAACTGAAACTGAGGCTAATCCACTTTTCCAAATCCATACCAGTTCGTATGGATCATCATCAAGTCCAGTTGTCCTTAATTTGATCAGATAATCCACATTTTTCCTGGTCTTGCTGGATTTACTGATACATTTCACCATGTTTTTGCCACTCAGGGGGCGTGGCCCCAGGTGGCAGTGACCTCAGTGCATACCCTCTATTACCCTTTAAACCACTCATGCATTGGCTCCAAGTATCAGACCTTGTAGCTACATTCGTCTTTTATATATGCAGTTTGTTTTTGCCATTCACTTAATAATTTATTGCATGTAGCTGGCTGACTGAAATCCAGTCAGTAGCGGTTAAGTTGATTAAAATCCTAATGAATCTTAATGCTGAACTTTTTTTCTCTTGTCTAAAGTGAAATAGGTTTTGTACATTTCAGGTCAGCATTTCTAAGAAATATTGCTACTATTGTCCCCCTCTTTTCTATTTGCACATTTTGAAATATTTTATTACAACCCCAGACGCTGAAAGAAAAGTGTGCTTGTTATCCTTACACAGAATTTTCTGGGACTGTCCTGTAAATCGGTGAAGGAAAACAGTTTCATACTTTGGTCTCTGTTGTTTTTGTTTTTCGTGGCTTTAAGTGATCCCAGCTTGCTGAGGTATGCGGCACCATACGTCCTGACACTCTCAACTCAGCAGTCAACAGCAGGATTATTATTTTTAATTGAAAATGATTATGCAGTTTCCAAGTCATTGCCTTGCCTATTGCCAAAACTTTGAGTTTGGATTAGCACATTTGTTTGGCAAAATACACAGACTTGCCCAACACTATTACAACCTCCCTGCTTCTCTTCTTGGCTTTCACTCTCTGTGCCGAAATTGCTGCACTGAATAAAATCACATTGAGTCCACTGTTAACTCTGATTACTAAAGCTCTAACTCTGAATTAAACATATTTAACTTTATAAGGCTTTAATACAGTAAAATGGATCTCATGCGTTGTTTTCATCATGACGTCACCACGGCATCTTTTAATTTAGACTGGAATGTCTGCTGGAATGATTAAAGAAAAGAAGGACAGATGGGGGTCATGTCCTGTGTGTGCATTTTAAGTTTCATAATAAAAACCAGAAGAGGGGTACTGAGACAGCCAGCAGAAGATAGGTATGAGAGGATAAATACAAAACCCAAAGCTCTATATTACATATAATGTGGTAGCCTAATATGATAATAGCTTGGGAACATTGCATTTCAGATGACCACAACCACAGAAGCAAATAAGGACAGTGGAGGGCACACGGTCTTTGAAGAGGTCTTTTTGGGATGATTGCCGTATGTTAAAAGTCTGCTTCCATAAACAGAAACGCAAATCTGAGACTTAATTAAGGCAAATAAATCAGTTGCCTTTAAAATATTTAATTGTCGCGCCTTTGAAAATGGTGTGATTTATCGACAAGCCTTCTTAGGACAGAAATCCTGTTTCGCTTGTGTGCATTCCTGCTCACGCTTCCCGAGCTACAGAGGTTGTGCACGCACTGTAGGTATAATCCATACAGGACTACTAAACCGGAATCCTCCGCCATAATCCACTTCACGTTACTCTCATTAGGCCCCCCACCGTTGAAGAGAAAGAATTTATGAGATATAGCACTTGACGTCCAGAGAGGGCTGAATAAGAACTTATACAATACAAGTACAGTGCCTGCACTCTACACAGTGGAGGTGTGGAGTGTTTTGTTTAATGTGCCCTCATGAGCAAGCCCTGTTTGAATCACGCTTCTGTTCAGATGGTTTACTTGCTCTCATGCATCGTCCTCTCTTGTACATAAAAAACATTTTTTTTTTTTCCCCCAATCTCTTGGGTGGAGAGTGTGTAGGTGTGTTTAGTGGTTGACTTGAATTTCTCAACACAGTATGTTTGCAGATGAACTATGTGCACCATCAGCTGCAGTAAATGAACCCTTAACAGATCCATCGGGGATACCGCGTGGTTTTAGTGTGTAATGAACTTTGCTATCATGTAGCGTCATCTTTTCCTTCCATGTTATCATTCCTCTCTCTGGACATAGCACACAAAGTACAATGAATCAGTCTGGAAATGTTGTTTTATTGTCAGATAACGTCAAAATTAAAAATCATACACGCTCCAAGACGGAAACAAAGACAAAAACAGGAATAGTCATATGTACACATGAGAATGTTTAAGTGTTTGAGTAAAAGGTTGCTCTGTTATTACATACACGAGGGGGAAAAAAATGAACATAGCAACTGTAGTGTAGCTGTTTGTGATCAGTAAAGGATAAAGAACAGTGTTAAAACAGCTATTATATATCCTGTGCACAGAGAACGGTTTTAAGCCACCTCACATGATTGCTGAGCCTTGAGGGAGGGGCAGCAGCATGTTTTCTACAGACATGAGGGACTGTTTGACGAACAAATAACGCAAATGTGCAGACCAGGGATGTGACCACACTGAAATTAGCCATATAATCCTCTGTCTACACACTGTTCCATGTTACAAAGTTTACTATCAAACTGGCACTTCGTCTCGCACTGGCAACTTCCTCTAACGGCTGCAGACTCCGTCACTACCTACTGTCGCTGATATGAGTCACGTTTACAATTCATTGACTGTTATTGTTGTTCCTAGTAGTGCTTGAACAAAAGAGGTGAGATTTAATAAAATTTTGTAAAAGTTAAGGCTCCAAATAAAATGTTTTACCAAATTCCAAATAAAAAAAATATCCCTCTCTTTGCCACATTGCTACATCGCTTGTCAATCAAGCATAACATTATGACCACCTTATTGAGATTGTGTACATCTCTTTTGTGCCTCCAAAATAGTTCAGATACATCACAGAATGGACATGGGCCTTCTGAGGGTTAGTCGGGTGGGGGTTCCTAAGGTTTGAGAGGAGGGGTCTCTGTGGATCAGGCTTGTTCCAGTGCATCCCAAAGATACTTGATCAGTTTGGGATCTGGTGAATTTGGAGAACAGGTCAAAACCTTGTGTTGCTTTTCGTGTTGTTTGAGTCGTTCCTAAACCATTTTTGTGTGTACCTGTGTGGGGCTGCATGTGTCATTGCTATGGGATGGGGGTGTCTGGCCTGGTCTAGGCGGGTGGTAATTCTCTAAGTAACATCAGTTCAAATGCCAGGGCCACAAGTTTCCCAGCAGAAAATTGCAGTGTCCCAGGATGATTGATGTTATTTACCTCACCTGTCAGTGGTCATAATGTTGTGGCTGATCAGTGTACACTGTATGTGTGTATGCATGGCGCGTGCATGGTCTTTACTCGTAAATACTAATATTCTGCGTGGAATGTCATATTCCGGTGTTCGTAGCCTTGATATGGTTCATGTTTGTAGAAAGAAAAAGATTTTCTATTTCTTTTTGTGATGAAGTGACGAAGACGCCATTCATTCTGTGTTTCACACTAATCGCCACCCCTCCAAGCATGTCGCCGTGTGCCACATAGGGGTTACGCGACTAGTCCTTTCCTTGCGAGAAAATGCGTTGAATTTACCAAGATAACACTTTGATGTCGGATCAGAAATGTGAGGTATGGTCCTAACACATCAAAACAAATCTTAGGTTTCAGTATGAGCTGCACCGAGTGATAAATGTTAACTTTGGACCAAACAGGCTGCTGTGAAAATGTTTTCTTGCATTGCCAAGACTTATACTGGGTTCTTAAACCCCTAATGGGATAGTTCAAATTTTCAACAATATGCGTTTCTAACTACTAGTACTAATATTGACCCAATGGATATAGGATCAGATAGCAAGTTGTGTGCTGGGAAACAATAAAAAGGAGCACCATACCGGGTCAGCAATCCAGCTTAAAATAAACATACAACTTTAGTGAGTTTGATCTTTACAGTTGAACTGTGTTTAATAAGCCAACATAACACTACTATTGTCGGGGGGAGATGCTCAAAAAGTAACACGTTCTGGTTATCGTACTTGTTTTCTCTTGATACCACCAAGTTGCACGTGGCCAGTCCAGTACTCTGCATCCTTAAATGTACGGACGAGCCACCATCAAAGAAGAATCATCATCAGCCTGGAAGTATTCAATATGTAGTAGCGTTTTTTCAGAGTAAAATAGTGGAAAGTGAAAAAGTTTCAATTATGGCGTCTCTCCCCCATTCATGACGCGCCGCACTCAAACTACCATATGTGAAAAAAATTATTAACTTCTGTTGATAAAATTAATACAGTCCTCAACATATTTACACGAGTATAGCATGGCCAAAGGAAAACAACAAAAAAATACACCACAAAAAATTTAACACCAGATGGGAAAGATTCGTACCCAAGCAAACACTTCACAGATTGTGTGGAAAAACTGGAATAACTACTGATAGTCAGGAGTTTCTTTTGTTTGTTTGTTTGTTTTTTTACAAATTTTCCTTGAGCCATTTGATGTAGTTGTCTGTCATACGACGTGCGATCAGGAAGTCAGTTGGCCACACGGTGAACATCAGCGCTCCGTGAAATCCCGTGTCGTAGTGCTGGTGTGTCACCTCGACGCCAGCAGCGCGGAGCCGTGTGACGTACATAATCCCGTCATCTCGGAGCACGTCATACTCACATGTCAGAATGTAGGCCGTGGGCAGAGAGCGCAAGGACGCATCCGGCACCAGCAGGGGGGACGCCCTCGGGTCAGCGAAAGATCGAGACGGTCCCTCCATCGCGACCGCGTCTCCTCCGACTCCCTGCGCCACGGCGGGGGCGCTGTAGTTGTACTTTCTGTGATACGTTTCTGGCAGGAAGGTGCTCCAGTTGACAAACTTCAGCAGGCTCGAGGACTCGGGGCTGTTGTGGGTGTTGGCCATCATTGCTCTGAAGAGGGCCTTGTCAGTAGTGAAGTACTCGCTCCAGAAGCGCACCATGAGGGTACGCGGCAGAATGGGCATGTCCTGATTCTGCTGGTAGGAAGGCGTGTTGAGGTCCAGAGCCTGCAGCACGGGGTAGAGGAGTGCTTGGGCCTTTAACTGTATCTGCTGCCCGGGCTCTTTTTGTAACTGTCAAGACACACAGGGAGAGACATTGGCACCTAATCAAAGGAAATTATATTTGTGCTTCTCAATCAGATGAAATATGAGCTGGAAAGTTGGAGGCAAACCCAGCATCATCTAATTAAATGAACCGGCAAGGATTGTTTCCCGGAACAATTAAATCACCACAGTGATCCCTATTTGTCTGCCTCTTCAACGGCTCTGCAGTAAAGTGGATGCTAGAAATTAAAGTGATGCACGGCAACTGCGTTTCTATGACAGCAAAAGGCCTACAACACACTCAAATTGAGGATGTAGTTAGAAAACTGTCCAGTACACCAACTCATATGTACTTTCTATTGTACGGTTGTAAGTAAGGAGTTCATCCAAAGGGCATTTTAAAAAGGGGCTTTTGTGTTACCATGGTCTGGATGACTGAGAACCGACAGACATGTAAGTAAGGGTACGACTAAAAACAGAATAGCTGTACCCGCATTGGGTAAGAAAGTGCTTCAAGCTCAAAAACAACTAGGCAGCAACTGAACCTGTTCATAACGCAATAACTGCTACTCCAACGCTACATCAAGATACTTGATGTACCAGAATGTGCAGGAAAGATATTATCATCTGTTATCTACCTGCTTGAGAGCTGCTTTAAATTAATGTCCTGGAAATCTCACAAGGGAGATAAAGCCATATGACAGGGAGGGGGAAGGATTAACTACGGAGTTTAAAACTGACTTTCTGCCTGTAACCGATGTCTACCGTCTTCCTCGCGATATCAGTGTTATTGCCAAATGTCGAAAGGGCCTAGAGACATGATTTCTCGCAAACTGGAAAAAGGTTTGTGGGCCCAACACCCGGAATGACCCGGTCAGATTTAATGTCACAGTGTCTACATGGAATCAAGCTGTAAATGTACTGCCAATAATACTGAAAATAAGTCATCCTCTTTAAAGAGGCCATACTATGAAAGATTCAATCAATAAAAAACTCCATAATTGTCGCATACAAGCTGTCTGTGTGCTGCACAGTGACACGCCTCCTCTCACATGCAAGCACGTCGCCCGACTTGTTTACAATTTCAGCTTGTAAAAAACGTGGACTTCCTCAATACAACCGTGGACACAGAATCTGACCCAGACAACAATCATACGCAGCCTGAACGACTTTTCCAAGATGGCTCTGAACGGTAAAAGCTAAATTTTCCCCACATCTCATATTATCATCGTATGTACCAAACAGTATATACAAAAACTCTTCCCTTTGCTGCCTTAACCCGCCGTCTTTGCTGAAAAAAACACTTTCGGCCATTTCGACGACAACACCACACCAAGCGACAGCTCTGCGGTCTGCACGGTACGCTTCCATGGCAGAGCGGGGTGGGCGGCAACACCACAGGGCCGGGTGAGCTGTCACATATGGAGCTTCCCCCCTGAAGTTGTGATGTAACAAAATGAGACTTTTTGGAAAAACTCTCCAAATTCGAGCGCTTTCAACGGTGCAGAGCTGCCTGAAACTGCCCCCGAGGATTACATCAACACATGCTCATGATATTCCACATCTTCTAGAACAAAGTATCCATACTTAAAGCTGTTTACCACCTTGACTTTTTACTGCACATTTATGTTACGTCCAAATGTGCTAAATGTGAAATCCTTCTCTAATATATGACATGTATCTTTGCACAACCTTTGTTTGTGTTCTCCGGGTGTTCAACTGGTGCTGTGCTCCCTGTTCCTTGTCTCCTGTGCCACTGGAGACTGTTGTGATTTTTCTTTGTGGCATATGAGGAGGAGGAAACACAGGTCTTCACCCTCACCATAGCTGACACTAATAGGCTGCTGGTGAAGGGTGATTACAGTCATAAGAATGCCCTCACAGCACCGAAGGATTCTGGGAAGTCTTTGTTATGCTAGGCTCATCCTGCCTCAAGGAATGCATATAACAATAAGTAATATCATGATGTGTATTCAGTTAGGTTGAAAGTCTATCTCATTTTGTGTGCCACACAGTGAAAACACAGTCTTGTTTACTGTTTTTAAGCCATCCACGACCTAAACCAAGATCACCATTACAAAATGAAATTCCAGAGAGTTTATTTTGACAACTCCATGTTCCTTATTGAGGCTCATTCTCTGACCCCTGGTTGTCTCTGTTTGTCTACTGCCCGCTGCAGAGCAGGAAGTTTAGTTTATTCCTCTCCGTTAAATACTGCTTTCAGTCGTCCAGTTCAATTTGCATAGATGCTATGAACGCAGTGTTCTAGCAGCCTTATCCTATGGTTTTAACAAACACAAAAGCACGTATTAACTTTAAGACAGGATGATGCTGGGGCTTCTGTTCGTGCTTTATTCTTCTGCATTTCCTCTTTTGATGGTGTCGATGGTCAAGTTTTAGAGGCGATGAGGAAGTGACCAAATCTTTATCAGACTGATCGACCCTGTGTCATTTTATTCACACTACTTATAACTGCCATATTTTCATCGTGTCATCGTTTCACCTTTTCAGTTAAAAGACTCATTTGAGCATTTGAGACTTTCGAGAGCATTAATATTTTGAGGATAATTATTTCTGCTTGGATGCTCTCCACACACTCCACAGACTGAGCGCTGTGAAGCAGCCCATCAACATTTATTAAAAGTCATTCACTGATGCTATACTCCTAAGGCTAATCAAGCCTTTGTTGCAAAGTCAGGTGCTCCAAATTGCCCTAACCGCAGGCTATGTAAAAGCATGTGTTCTAAGATTACCCCAGAATCATGTGAAAGCCTTTGGGCGCATTTTCACCCTGGTTTCAACTGCTCTACTTACAGTATCACTTGGATTTGTATTAAACTACTCTGCTGGTCACCTCAGACACTGCAAGACGTCCTTTTGACTCCAAGTTGTACAATACTATTAATCACATGCTGGCTCTTCAGAGTCGTCTCATGTTACCTCACCCTCATTGAAATTAGAGATGCCAGTAAGAAACAGATTCTGTACCTGCTGGGAAACTGCAGCCGCCAGGTTCCCTCCAGCACTATCCCCAGACACGGCAATGCGTCGTGGGTCCACAGAGTACTGGGCCAGCACCCCCTTCTGGAGGAAGTGTTTGACCACACGGTACACATCCTCATATGGGACGGGAAAGTGGTGAGCAGGGGCGAGGCGGTACCTGTAAAAAATAAAAAAATACAAATAAATAAAAATGTTGAAAAAAATTGGTGATATTTTGAAGGAGACGGCAGGTGGCAAACAAAATTATAACTTGCAGTGCCAAAGGAGAATAAAACGTAAATCCAGGAAATTATTTTCTTTCTTAAAATAGTCCAAACTGGTTTTGTGTCTCTGATCTTATTGACTAATTTGCAAAAATTCAACCAACCAAACCACTGAGGCAATTTCTTTCTGCCACTGGAATGTTCTCTGAGGTTACAACCCCACAAATAACTGTAATATAATAATAACATCTTCCTAAAATGAGTGCTACAGCCGTGGCTTTAAATAGTTTTGTATGTCCTGCACTGACCCACATCCTTTTTGGTGTCATCCATACAAGTATTCTTTAAACCTGGTGTTTACATTGTTGACCATGACACCCTCATTGTCATCTATGTATGGCGACACCCTAACACCCCCATACGCCACAATCAAAGCTACACGTTAACACTGGCAAACCTGGTGACCTGGTGCTGGTTTTCAACTGTTTTCATGAAAACCGGAAAGAGGTGATTTAGAGAACAGAGCCGGTGCTGGCAAAGGGGAGTTTTAGTACTGGGAGACAGGGCTGGAGCCAGACGTGCCAAAGAACAACAGTGATTGTAGCTGTGACAGCGAAAGGCCTGGCGGGTCCCAAATGAAAACCTGTTAGCTTCACTCTACTGCATCATCACCTCTATGTAGCCTGTGACTAATGAGGAAGGACAGGCCCATATGACAAGATAAAATTGAGTGTGAGAGACAGAGAGGAGGGTTTGGGGGGGAGGAAGAGTGGGATTTGACTATGAATAATACAAGTGAAAGAGAACACTTGAAGGTAAATAATGACCTTCATACAGAATGCGTCCTGCTCCTGCAGTGTGTTTAAGCTCTTGTTTGTGGGCAAGTTATCAGGTTTACATGTACAATACAGAAGTGTATGTAATGCACTCGTGAGTGAGGGTGAAATATGAAATACTTACTCTACAGAAAGAACCACTGCATTTAGATCTGTGACCATTTTTCTGGCCAACTGATCATATGGACTCATCCCTATATAGATACGAGAAGACAAACACAGATTAGGGAAAAAAAAAAAAAAAAAAAGGTTATAAAGCAACACAACCCACCAAAATAATGGCTCCATATCTTCCATGACATTACACATCAGTGTACAGTGTAAATACGCACGTTATTGTATTTGTTACACCCATTCAACAGATTGCAGGACCAGCATGATTTCATGTCATGCTTTTACGTTTTGGATTAACAAGGTTAGCGCCCTCCGAGGTTCCCACTGCTCTAGCAGACGGTGTGTTATTTCCTCAGGAAAATGTGAAAGGTTTGTGTTTGCCAGTTTATTATTTATCACCCTGTTGCAATAGCTGCAGCCGGGAGTGGATGTGGAGCTCAAAAGTAGTTTGTCGTGTGCAGCACATGAGGAATATTGGGACACCTGGCAAGAATGCACATTACCCATCCGGTCCCGTTTCTGTTCATCCTCAAAAGTCACAGTGAGTCATAATTCAGAGAGGCCGGCCTCAGAACTTACGGGAACTCCCCAGACACCATCCTCCACCGTGCAGGTATATGACAGCCCTCCTGAGATCAACGTCTCCGACCCGGTGGTTTGGCTGGTACAGCACCACCTCTACTCCGTCGAACTTTTCCTCCGTCACCTTGACATGTTCATCGGACACGGGCACCACCTTTTCTAACAGAGTAATGATGTACATGACCCCCATGTAGTCCTTCAGCCCCAGCAATTCACTGAGGTCTGCCTGGAAATAGAAACAAGAGAGATAACAAAAGACGAAGAGATCAGGGCGTTTACACAATGTGTCATTGTTTGATAAACCTTAGCTGTTCAAGTTATCTCATGTGCTAGTTTATAATATGTAAATAATCACCATAACCAGCCTCTGTAATATTCAAAACAGAAACATGTAATATGCTAAACTGCTGTGTGTGGCCACGCTAAAGGGGAACAGGGGGAAATTCATGGTCACATGAACGGCAACAGTCGCCTAAAGTTATTTGTTTTCATAAGTAATAACTGGAAGATAAGTTATAATGGCATGCCTGGCATGAGGATAATCAGCTGATTTTCATCTACTGTGACCACAACAAACTCATCAGAGAGGCACATATTCCAGCTCTACGCAACAGAAAGACACAGACAGACTGGAAAATTCTGATGCTTGCTCAACTCATAGCACAAAACTGAGCTGAACGAATCTTGTGCTGCAGTAAAGAAATAGGACAGGTTACAGAAAAATATAAAATATACCATTAAACATTCAATACTTAACTTATAGTAAACAAGGACACATTACTGTCAGTGTTGACATCATCCAAGAGAGAATGCTGAATGGACACTTTGTGACTGTGTCCAAACATTTAACATATTAGAATGCACTTGGTTTCACTAGTGTACCTAATGAAACGGCAAGATGGTGTAGATAGATAAGCAATGTAGGCTCCAATACAGTGACTTGCATCTGTGGTGCATTTAATGTCACATGAAAATAATGAGGAAAATCGAACCTCTTTGTAAACGTCTTTAGAATTATTCGTTCTTAATCACAATTGCAATCTTTCAGCCTGAACACTCGTCCTCCTACATCGCAATTTACAACGTGCTGTTGTGTTTTCTGCACAATCTGAATTCTCAATCTGCTGCCACATCTGCCACAAGGTGTTGCAACGCAGAGCTGCTGCTCCAAGTGCAGCCGGTCGTGCATTTAAACAGTGTCCCACAGACAGAGTAACATCACCACTGTCACGGTGCGCGACAGTAAACCGCGGGCTTCTAAGGGTCATAAACAGAGACGGGTTTCCTTAATAGGGTCTATTATTAGATCAGGTGAGCAGGACTATACAACACATGGATTAGCATCTGACATAATCTGGTGTAACCAGCATGTATATCTACATCAGCAAAAAGCAATCAACGGTTTACCTGCAACCTTGTCTACTCTGAGAGCAGACAAAGACGATTTCATTCTTGCACATTTTTTTTTTTAGAGTGAATTATCTAACCACATATTAAACTGTTATAAGAAACGTGGCCACACATATCCACAGTGATGATGAGCATTTTATTTGGTTTTATATCCAAAATCAAGTGTCAATATCTAACGTCAAGATAGGCAGAAAAAAAATATATATATATTTTTTATTCCTTACCAGGTGGCTGAGACTTCTGAAGAAAGAGTTGGTCAGCATGAGTTTCCATCTCTCCTCTATCTCCTCGGGAATGGGCTCATAAATATAATAGGCGGTGAAAGAGCAGAGAGCGACGAATAAAATGATGCTTCCCAACCTCATTTTACAACGTGCGTCCCCGGCCACTGACTGCAGGGTGCAAACACAGACGGGATAAGAGTTGCGCCGTTAATAAGTCGCGACAAAGCTGGCGCTCGGAATCAATATTGGATACCGGACGAGCTAAACACTACAACAAGTGGTGGGTGTCGTTTGATGGTTGTCGGCGTGCATGTTCGGAGCTTTTCCTCTCTGCGTGTCCCGCATTGCATGTCTTTCTCGTGGAACCGCGGAATTAATTGAGGTGTCAGTGATATGGAGGCAGGAGCGCGCACGCTGTGTGCTCACGAGGCTGAACCGTCCCACCTTGGCCCCATGCACAAATTCCTCAGGTGTCTCCTAATCGTGCAGCCCTGCTCATTACGCGCGACCAAACTCTGCGCCAAGATTCAGCTGACGCATAGATATCATAGTTTTTGAGAGAACGGCGGCCCGTGCATTCAATTTTACCCAAGTTGTGTAGTACAAAATAATATTTACTGATGGTGATTCCCAGTAGGATATGGTTACCAAACAGTTCAGCAGCTGATGCATAACACAGAGAGAGCTATGAAAAACTCTAGTATCCCTGCGACTTTGCGGCCACAGCAAAAGATTGCGCAACTCAAGAGCTGTGGTTGCAAGGCAGCCTAAGCTAATTATATTATTGGTGGCAGAGCCAGATCTGATGTCTCGTTTCCTGGCAGGACTCTTGAAAGCAATACGACTCTCCAATGCACTCACGTTTTAAAGCACTGCCCTCCTTTGACAGAGGAGTTTTAAGGGGGTGTTGTTTTCTCCGAGTTGGGGAAATCACTTTCCATTTACTTTTATGTGCAAATCTTCACGAAAAGGCACATCGCAGGAGGTCATGGCCTGCTTGGGGAGACACTCGAACAGGTCAAGGACAGTGGGGAGTGCTTCAGAGGGCAAATTTACACAGGCGAACGGGACATAAGGTGCAGACTATATTGTGCACTGCCAAAAGCAATAAATGAATAGTTTAGAGCTGCACTCAAAGAGAAAGAAGAAACACATTTTAAAGGAGAGATGGTTTAAAATATTAAAAGCAAACATGAGCCATTCATGTTATTAGACGGGGAACAATCCAGAGAAATGAACCCGCAAAGCTGTGGTCAACGTGAACGCTCCGTCAGATTGCGTGTTGCACAGTTACAGTAGATTTCTCTGCAGGCTTCATCTCATAAACCTGATCCACATGCTTCCACGTGACTTTGTGTTAATCTCCGTGTTATGATCTTTTCCTGCTTTCTCTCAGCCAAGTTGGAATTTATAATTGGCTGGCGTTTAAGGGGAGGGCAAGTGTCTCCCTCTATCAGGCATCAAACTCTATTGGGATGCAATCTGCAGGACGTGACAGAGGGTGAAAGCCTCCGAGACGCTGCTCGCTGCAGCAGTGGAATACTAAATCGCTTCTCTGAATATAAAATCACACTTCAGACACTCAGGGATTCTCCCTGGGATCCCCTCCCTCCCCGTCTTTCGCCTCCGAACAGCAGCCTCCACTCAGCTACTGAGGGAGACCACCTCAGCTCGCTTGTAAATGTTTCATGGAGTTCTCTCCGCTCTTCTCTTTGCGCCTTGTCAGCGGGGAGGACGGGTGTCGGAGGATGCGTGGGCAGGGATGTTGTCTTCATCTAGGTAGAGCCACGCTGTGAAGTGCTGCGCCATGTGGCTGCCCAACACCCCGCCGCGCGTGGAAGAAGCTCAAACAGATGGGAGCACGTCTGAAAACTCATTTAGAGGACTGAGCAGTGAGAATATGTGTTCATTAGGCGTCACAGTGTGTGTGTGCTTACATACGTAACACCGACCCACATGGCAGACCTTTGCGCATGCGCAAGATTAACACATCCACGGAGGCACATCAAATTCTTATAATTGAGGAACTCGGCGCAGACCTCTTGCTGTCAACAAAGGGTACGAACAGCAACTTTTTAATTTGCAGAGCTCCCGCTGAGGCAAATTGACTGGGCTCCATCTGAAAGCGCTCCACTCAGAGTTCAGCTCAGAACATTTTCTGATATAATAATCAGGACTGGGTGCGCTGCCATCTTCAGCCAACTAATATCAAAATTCATGAAATTATTCCGTCCTCAGCAGAAAATAAGTCGTACACAGACAGAAATAAGCACACGCATTCAGCCCAAAGCTTTTTCACTCCCTGTCAATTCCCACGATCTTCAGAAGTTACTGGAACAGAAAAACTTCGCCTGCTCTCGCTGAGTTTTAGGGTTAGTGTGAAACTTTAATTTGAAGAGAAAGAAGTCTGACACAGTGGACCTTATCACAGATGTATCTCATCCAATGAGATTATGATTAGACATTTCTATATATATTTTAAAGTATATCCCACAAATTTAAAAAGAGCCCATTCATTCCCCAGGTATGTTTATGATTACAGCAGTTTCACAGTCACCCTACTGTTGCACATATTTGAAATAATAAATATGTATATATATATATATGTATGTATATATATATGTATATATATATATATATATATATATATTTATATATATATATATATATATATATATATATATATATATACATCATGAACCTGTGCATTATTTGAACAGCTTAGTGTTGAATGCAAAACCATAATAATAAGGTACATTTATAAATAGCACTAGGTCGAGTTTAATCAGTTTAATCAGTTTGGGGGTCCTTGGCCTGAAAAACGTTGAAGACCCCTGATATGATGCTTCATTTATTCAAAGTAAGTAAATGCAGAAAGGCATATATTTTCATTTTTCAAACCATTAAGCAACGTTGATTAAAGCGTGTCGGGCAACAAACAGGTTAAAACATGTTCAGCGTCTAATCCTGCTGCAGACCTTGGACATGTGTCACAGTGAGTAGGCTACATCGTGTTCAGAACCGTATATGAACAAAGCACGAATATCTACATCTCCAAGTTACCCCGACAACACAGTGCACGGTGCCGCATGAGTGCATATCGAATGAGAGAGGTATTAGTAAATAAATAAGATGCACAACAAAGCACAACATGTATGTCTTTAAAAGGAACGACATGCACCGTATTCCCACTGCTGGACTTGAACAGTGGGTGCTGCATTTGAATCTGGACGATCACCGGGTTCCACACTACTGCTGGGAAAAATAATGTGCCAAAAAAAGAATCGAGAGCTGAGACGCACTCAAAACAGACAAGGTTATATAATCCAGTATTTCTTTGCACCTGCTTGGCTGTCTGACCAATCAGTGGCTTCAACTTTCAATCTGAAGACACGTCCTGCAGGAGGAGAGTGTCTCCGCAGCGATCCACACCACGTGAAAATAAGTTCAGCAAAGAAACAACATGTTAGGCAAGACTTCAGTGAAGAATGACACATTTAGGAAAGGCACATGTAATGATACAGTGTCTGTTTCCAAAAGAAAAGCAGTGGAATCAGATACGCCGCCTCTAGTCAGTGTACCTGAATATCTGATACGGTGTCTTTCCTAGATTCAAAAAGCCACGATAAAGGAAGGGATTGAGAAAGTCTCTCTCCCATGCCATCACTTCAAATAAACAGATGGCAATGGTCCTATTAACTTGTCAATCACTCCGTTTTTGATAATCCGTCAGCCGGCAAGGCTGAATCAACTAGTTTTGATTTGGGGCCGTAGGCAAGAAACAGAAACACAACATGTCTGTTTGTAATGTTGAGCCTTAGTGTTGTTGGTCCATCGTCTGTCAGTTGTCCAACTAAAACACTGTGCAATGGTGCACAGAGTAAGCTGAGATAGCTTACTCCGTGTTCTCATGCCTGGGCCTGTTTTGAACACAGACTTAAAAAAAAATCAAGTATTAAATTGACTGTACAGTCAAGTACCATTTAAAAGTTTAGGCATTGATTTCAGAGATACGAATGGCTTTTATTTACCAGTTCGTCTCATACACGATAAAAAATGTATTTTAACCATCTTACACCTATTTTTAGTGTTTTTCAAGAGTGCTTTTTATGTGCAACTGAGCAACTGTGACCAAGCAATTTCCCATGTGGATCAATAAAGTCTATACTAATAAATCTGAATCCTAAGCTCAAACCTTTGAACTGCATTTTGAACTGATTGAAAAAAAATAAAAATAAAAAATGATGTACCAAGTCTAGAGGTAACGAGTCTAACCACAACCACATCCCACTGACAGTGATCACTTCCTGTAATTAACAACGGGGGAGAGTGTTTATGTGAGATAAAAACTGGAAGTGTGGAATTTGCAAGTGCACATTACTTGTTCATTCTAGTAGGACCTGTGTTTTTTTGTCCCCCCCCCCCCCTTTTTTTGTTTCAGTGTGCTGAAAGATAAGCAGTCCAGTCTTGAACGGGTTTTGCAATAAATATTAGCTCACAGAAGATGTGTTTGTATTATTTCAGCAGTAGGAACGAGGCCAGTGTTTGACTCTATCCCACAAATACTCTGTCTGTGTAACTTTTTACTACACGGAAAATGCAAAGCCTTCTTCTTAATCAAAATTGAAAACAAACTGCATTTGTGAAACTTAAATACTTAATATATTCAAACGGAACTAATGCACTTTTGGCTAAATTTCATATATAAAAAGCAGAAATATTGAGAAAACTGCAGATGCAAGACTGGTTTTATCTTTCTTACAGCCACAACATTAAAACCACTGACAGATGAAGTAAATAACATGATATTACACTGACAATACAGTGTTCTGCTGGGAAACCTTTGGACCTGTTATTTGTGTAGATGTTACTTAGACATGTACCACCCACCTAGACCAGACCAGACCAGACCAGACCAGGCCAGACCAGGCAGCACCCCGACCCCATAGCGATGACACTCCTCCGAAATCACTAGATCCCAAACTGATCATCAAACTATGTGGGACGCACTGGGACAAGACTGATCCCCAGAGGCCCCTCCCCCTCAACCCATAGGATCCTCCAAAGGCCCACAAACAACATCCAGTTACCAGACACCACAGGACGCCCTCAGAAGACCTATGATGAGTCACAACTGTTTTGGAGGCACAAGTGAGACCTACACAATATTAGGAAGGTGGTCATAATGTTATGCCTGATTAATGTGTATATATATAATTAATAAATCACAAAATATCCACACGCTTTTGGTTTAGAAGTGTACTCCTTCACTTCACATGGCACAGCGGAAATCTGTCCAGTCAACCACGTGGTACCTCCATGTTTGTTTAACTTCTCTCGGCCAGATCTTTGCATTTGAGAGTAGTAGCCAGAGCAGCAGTAAGAATCTTGAGGTTTATTATTTCCACACTATGCTTCGCGATCATGGGACTGGGTGCAGGAAACAGCAGTGGCTAAGCTCTTTATCAGTAGTTGCCTATGCAACACTTCTGTCATAAGGAATGTTGGCCTCTCACCCCGTTTCCACGTGAATTTCTTCTGTTCTGTGTTATCACCAGACACAAGGATACCACAGGGCATTTGCATTTACCCAAACACCGACTAGACAACGGCTGTGCAAAATGAAACATTTCTCAACCGTCGTCTGTTTTTCAACATCGGCGGTTCTGAATATGATTATGGCTTACACTCTGAGAAACATGAAATGTTTGGTAATCTTTACATCAACTCTGACATATTCATACATGCGTCTGCAGACTCTCCAGCAGCTTGGTGCGTCTGTACTTAAGCACTTAAGCACTGCTTAAGTCCTGCTAAAGTCAGCACACTAGCAGGCCCACGATGACAATGTTAGCATGGCTATGTGTAGCAGGTTCAGATTAGCATCATTTCCTTCCTGACATGCTAAGCTAAGATGATAGCCTAGCATGTTAGGATGCAAATGATGGTAATTAGGACAAAGCACAAACTATAGCAGAGGACGCTGGGAGTTTGCAAGAACTTGGTCACAAGCTGAAAAACTCTGATATCATTTAAGTATTACAATTTCCGTCATTCAAATATTACAGAGGTATCGGAGTCTCATGTTATGTCTACAAGAGAAAGGTGAGAAATTACCAAAGTCAGCACGAATTTGACCGTATGTGGATGTGATCACAAAAAGTATGGCTGTAAAGAGGAAGATATTTAACTGGATAAAACAGCAGCGAGATAAATCAACACATAAGAAGTCCAAAGACTGGATAAGTCATCAGAGGGTCATCCATAGGATGGATATAAGGGTATATACTGGAACTGGAAAGGTTTTAAAAGTTTATATCCATTCGATGCATTTGACAAATAACACATTCTAGAAAAATGGAAAAGAGGTTGTTTTTTTAAAAACAAAAACAAAACAAAAAAAAGCCCAGGGTAATAGCTCGAGACTTGACTGGAGATTGTTCACATGATTGGTGTCATTTATCAACAATTGCACAACAAACCCAAAAATGTGTGTCATGGCTGCTCATCTCGTGGTTTTGGCATGTGATATTATGCGATGTAGTCTGGATGAAGGAGATCACTCCTGTCTTTACACAGCACCTAAACTTTTTCTGTAAAATAAGACACACGAATAAAGATGTAAATTCTAATTCAAAACTTAACATGCAAAATATGATGGATGCCGTGTGCTATTTGTAATATTCATAGCATAATCTAATGGGAAAATGTTTAATAGATGCAATTAAAGTTGAGTTGCTAAGAGGAATATTCAGCACTTTCTATGGCAGTGCCTACCGACACAGAACCCTCACCCCAAAAGGTCGGGTATAGAAGAGGAAGTATGATGACTTCAGGCTATTTTTCTGCCTCTGGGCCCAAAAGGATTACCGTAAGTCATGTAATAATAACCCCCCAAGTTTATTGGGGTAATATTAAGGAGGCCGTCCACCACTATAGTTAGGGTTAGGTTAGGGTTAAGTTAGGACAATGATATTTAACATAAAAAAATATCTTTGGAGTAGTCTATAAATCTAGAGCTGATGACAAATATTTTTTCATTACCCAGCTTGCTCTAAATAATTGATTCCAGTCATGCTGATGCAGGAGGTTTGATCTGTGGGTGTTCAATAAAGATACAAAGAATTATAACTGTTTGTGCTATTCATTTAAACCTGTTTGGTTGTCCGTACTGGTTAATGATAATGAAGATTTTATTACCAGTGTGTACAATGAACATTTGCGGCTCACAAAGAGTCTCACGCAACTCCAAGCAATCTGCGACACGTACTTTAATTTCACAATATACTGACTCTTCATGAAGAAGTCTCTTTTTTCCTCCTGTCGGTGCTGTTGTCCAAAAACTATAAAAACCCAGATAATCTCATAGAACAGTTGGAAACACACCACTTCACACCAGCAGGAAATGATTTGTTTTTTTAATTTAAAAAAAAAAAAGAAAGAAAGAAAAAAAACTGGCAAAAACAAATTACTAAAAGCTGAGGAGTTGCAGTGCATTGCTTCTAACTTTAAATATATAGAAAACTGAGGTAAAACTCACGATTTCAAGTACATATGACTTAGTCTATGTGTAGTTATTCACTCTCCAGCAGAGGGCGCTCTGTCCTAATACAAATACTACCACACTCCAGTGCATCAACTGCACAAGTCAAATCCTTTTTAATCCGTTTTAGCTGGATGATAATTTTCTAAATTCTACAGAGTGTTCGGTGTGGTATAATGAGATTAGGATTAAAATAATGGAGGAAAGTGAGCCACGCCAAGCACTAAAACCGTTTACGGGCTCATTTTGAATCTAATTTTTCTGCACAATGTCTTCGAGGAGAGAGAGCCAGCTGACACTCCAGCTAAGCACAGGTCACGTCCATTGCTGCTGCCCTCGTAGTGCACAGATTATATCATTTCACATTCAACCGAGCTCTGCTGCATTGAATGCTCTCAGAAACCACTCATCCAGCCATAAGCCTGAAGACTCTGCGACATACCACAACAGATCTAACACAGCTGCTCTTCTGCTTTCACTCTTTCACAGATACCTCCACACAGTCGACGCATGCTGGCTAAACAAGGCCATCCAGTGGCCAAGTCGTATAACGTCACTTCATGCAACTCCCACAAATATGCTAGATAAATGACAAACCTACACATTAATATTCCAACAGGAACAAGGTTATTTATGTTCCATCGCAATGTCATCATCCATTGTGTTTCTACAATAGCTTGCTGACAGCATGGGAATCATTAGCAGAAATAGTCATCTTCTAACAAACAAACGTATCACATATGTGGGGAGGCCAGCTCATTGTTTTGGCTCACAGAATCAATTACAGACGCTCTATTTAACATCGAAAATTTGGGACAATACACCCTCAAATGTTTACAGGAATGTCAACACGTGGATGTTTATAGTGCTGCTACATTCGGTTGGCGTTCGGGATATTTGAAACTTTCAAATGAAGGCCGCCATTTTCCCCTGACTCTGCAGCTGTACATGTCCATCCAACATCGCACCGTATCATCCAGACTTGACTGGTTTGGAGTTACAACCAACTCCCGGGGCTCCTGAAGATGCTCGGCCTGTTGCTTTGCTGACCCCTAGAGGTGAAAAGCCAACGATGTGTAAATCAACCCCAAAATAGTCATTAACATCTGAATCATCCTTAACATACACATTGATCACAATCATCTCAAATCAACACACAAAGACAAAAGAGTCTTGCACTTAGAAGTCAAGTAGGTCAGAATTATTGTAAGTTGTGCTGTGACATTTTTTACATCAGTTTTACTGCAGCCCCAACCAGATGACTGTATTAAATACCATATGTCAGATGTGGCATAGGAAGCTGGAAAAGACAAGATGCATGAGGGATGCACGGACTGGTCATCGTTCATGATGACTATAACACCACCATGTAAAAGCTAGAAGCTAACAATGTTTTCCCGCTTGACACGTTCACCTTTAAATGTTCACATTCAGAATTGTTTCCTACTTAACAGCTCGGCCACAGTCTGGTTTCGGGCAGATGGAAAAACCAGAGTCATGGTCCCGGAGACCTGAGACTAATCAGAACAGACGCACCCGCGTGTGTGTTGACACAACTGCTGCCACGAGTAGCCTTGTCACCGCCTTAGGTTATTAACTCTTCTGCTATTTTTTTTTTCTTTTTAACTATTTGAATCCTCTTTTTAAGAAAACGCTTTTGTAGCAGAAATGCCCAACTATATATATATATACAGTATAACCGAATCTAATCAATCTAATTCACCGAATTTAATCACCGAAGTGATTAAAATAACAATGAAACTCAGATTGAATAATTTATTAGATGCAGGATTTCCAGGTCTGAATACCAAAGCTGCAAAACCCTGGCTCTGACCTAGGGATGTTTGAGTCAACTAGTTCATCCAAGTCATAACTCACGGGGTGACTCAGGGGATTTCTCCCCCGAGACAAGTTACTATCCTTCACTTTTCAAGGTACACGGAAAGAAAAACTGGACACATTTAGTCTCATGACATACTTTCCATCCCTTCGGAATTCCTGTCCTTTACTCACCAGGTTTGAGTCTGACTCACGTCCAGATAAAATGAAGCATGTTTAGCTCAGGGTTTGCAGCATTTGTCGTTTTACGGGTCTAGAGACGTATCGACTTGAGCAGGTTGTTTGTCATTTCTTATTTGGTATTTTAATGTACTATGTGAAGCTTTAGCAAGATTAATGTGGTACAATATCACCAGCTCTAATCATCCTAAAGGCTCAATAACTAATAAGAAGTCAACAAAGCAGAAGCTCAGCCCCTTTCATACGCAGGTGGAAACATGGAAGCTCGCCTTGCTCGTCATTGCTGTCTTTTTTATTACTTCCTG
The DNA here is from genome assembly GCF_022458985.1 of Mugil cephalus. Lineage (NCBI taxonomy): Eukaryota > Metazoa > Chordata > Actinopteri > Mugiliformes > Mugilidae > Mugil > Mugil cephalus. Next base: position 10,863,509 of record NC_061778.1, read on the forward strand.
AGCTGAACAATACAGCAGTATGACTTAGGTCACCGCATCAGCTAAATGGTTTAACAGATATTGTTTCAGTTCAAGGCCAAAGAGGATACCAATCCCAGTAATCTCTTCCTGCCGTAGACTTCTGAGCCTTTTAAATTTCAAAATTTCTGGACGTGTGAAGCTCTCACATTTGTTTCTGTGACAGAAACCTTGGCCGGTGCTGAGGACACGGAGAGAATTGAAGACCTTCTGGAGCTGAACGAGCCACATGTTTTAATTCCATGTGCTTCTGGCATCCTCCAAGACACAGTGAGATCATTTGTCGTGGAAGAATGATTTAATTTGCGGGTCCCTCATACGCAGACAATATTTTAACAATACACTTTGGGAGTTTCGGGAAGGACCCCCGCACTAAATTAACTTCACAGTTTTTGTAGGAGTTATAAACTGTATAAAACCTCTGCTGCGACCAATAGGAACTATGGCCAATCATTTCTGACATGCAGTACTTTTGTTACTTGCAATATAAATTTACTGAATGCAGAATTATGTGGTTTAATCTTACAGTCAGTTCACTTGCTGATTCATTTATGTAGTTTTTATGGCTACGGATCCATCCAGCTTATTCAAAATAATAGCTTCACTGTAAAATAATACAAAAAGCACTCAGCTAACTCCTATTGTGTATATTCTTGATGGGTAATGTGCGCACCGCACGTACAATGGTCATTACGGACACCATTTGTTGAATGTTGACTATCAATCATTCTGCAAGTAGCACACACTCTGCAGTATTAGGAGTTGATGAGATGTTACAGCAAACCAAGCCAAACAAGTAGGATAGTGATGAACACCATATTTTACTCTGTCTGGCCTTAAAATACCTCACAACAAAGAATAAACTCGTGTTATTACTTGAGCCCATTCAGTGCTCAATGCTATAATACAGACTATACACGATAAAGCATGTACCTCTGATGAAGATGAGGATTTATGCTGATCGTGATTGTACATATGTATCTTGTTAGTAAATTAGCAAAAACAAAAAAAAAACAAAAAAAGACATATAATTAACTAAAAACAAAACTCCTAAAGTAACACAAACTAATCAAGTGGTGGACCAGCAACTTTGATGTTTTGTAAAGTAAAATTAGAGATTTTGCTAATGGAGTCTGGTGTCTTTGAACAGGGTATTGATCTACTTCTGTTTCCTGTCAAACAAAGCTATAAACTGCCATTTACTGTAGGTAATACGCTGATGATGAATAAGTGTCTGACATCACATACATTAAATGTAGTTGCAGTACTTCCTTGAATCTAACAGAGAGCTGTGAAATGCTCACACGTCTTAGTCGGGGTCTTAATGTCATGCAGCCGAGACGGTGAAAGCTGTTTTTCATTAATGACATTCTGCTTCATTATATTATAACTCACATATGTGCGTTCACTGTGGTGTTTTTTTTTCTGTGTGTGCAGATGAAAGCAAACTCTGATAAATAAAGAGAGACTAACAGCGAGGCCTCGATATCCTCTAATGGCCTCTGATGGAATGCGCCGTTTTTATTGGGGCCATTAGAGCCCAAAGGACCGCTAGGCATGGAGGTATAGGGGGATACAGAAAGGGGCAGTGGGGGCAGCTTTCGTTTTCGCAGTCCTGGGTCGACCAGATCCATGTTCTGGGGCAATAGATCAAAAACATATGTTGTGATGCTTTTTTTTTTTTTTTTTTAGCCTTCAGTCGATGAGGCCTGGGGCTGTAGTCCGTGGAATCACTGGGAGTTACAGGCAGAAAGCTCAGTGGCTCACGGTTTCTGTCCATCCCAATAACTCAACCCCAACAAGAACAAGCACTTTTGTGCTAAGACCAGCTTCATCACAGGCTTGTGATACAACCTGCCCAGTATTTTTTGCTCTACTTCTCAAATATGCGACTCTTCATTCCTCACACGTACTGTAAAAAAGTAAAACACGTACTGGATTGTGTTCCAGTACTGTGAAGGAAATGTTAAATAAATGATGTTTTTGAATGATTTGAATGCATTTTATTAATTCCGCTGCCTTGCTTAATAATAACAAAACCTAATACATTTGTAGCTAGTAACAGGATTCTGTGCAACTTCACTGGAAAAAATCCAAATCCAAAAAAAAAAACAAAAAAAAAAAAAAAAACAAAGCAGTAAACTCGTGTGTTTACAGCTCTCTCAAATGACACTGTGTATTTCCGTCATGTTTATACATACCACAACGAGGCCAGACACATTGCCATGCACTAACATGCTTGTGAATTCTGCGCATAAGCCACTAGCCGCATACACACAACACAGGCGTGACAGGCCCCAAGTCTCCGACAGCAACACCGAAATGATTAAAGAGAGATGACGACGCCATTTTCACAAACAAAATGCCTCGCTCAGCAGAAACAACGTGAAATAGGTCAGTAGAAAATATTCAAATTCAACAGCTGGCCTGTTTTCTTTCTGGAAAATAACGTGCAGATTAGATAGATACATAGATAGATGGGCTGAAGCTGTTATGGAGCAGAGGTTACAGAAGAGTCTCATCACTCTCAATAAGCATCAAGGGTTTGTTTGAGCAGCCGCATTTCAGATGTATGATTCAATGCACCTCCGGAGAACAAGATTAGTTCTGGTTTAGCCGGTGAGTCAAAAAATATTTATGCTTTCTGTAGAGTTGTGCTGTGCTGCCTGCATGATGGTAACACATCAGTGGATAAAAATCTTTAGTACTGAGGGGCAGAAAATGTTGCTCCATAAAAACTAAAATAAAGTTCCACTATAGAAGAAGAGCCAATAAAATGTAGCTAATGAAGCCGATAAGGACAGCTACACTTTAGCCTGCTAGCTGCTAGCTGCTAACTAGTTTCCCTCAGCCCTCTGCCTTTGACCCCAATCATACCAACCCGCCTCCACTCATAAATCTGACTAAATCATCTGAAACCTTGAGGTGGTTTCTTACATTTCCTGTTCCCTTTGTTGGAAGTCAACAAAGGAAGTCTCTTTGTAGCAACGATTTACAGCTTGTAAGTTTGGGAGTGGATGTTAAGTAGGCGGAAAATTGATAGTTTTGCATCACACAGCAGGACAAATATTGTTTTCGTCCGTCTGTGTCGTTGTAAGTGGTATTTAAAGCAGTCGTGACAAAAAGTCCCTCACCGAGACGGACAATCTGGTTGAGGAGCCCAAGTTTCTGACACTGAACTCAATTTAAAAAGTTTTTTAAAAAATTCATTGTGTCATTGTTGAGTTATGTTGTGGTATGATGATAATGATAGACAGGACTATTACTAAAAAATGGCGATACCTTTGAAACAAGGGTCTTCAAAAGAAGTTTAAACAAACGTGACGGATGCTTTCAAAAGTGGGTGATAATGTTTTTTACAGCTTCATCAGTACATTTTCAAATAACCACCAGCATCCAGTCCACTGGCATTTTTTTAACATTTCCTCTTACTTAAACAGAATTGTCAACATGGGTCGACATGTGCAGGTTGACAAAAATAACAGCAGGGGATATAGGAAACGTGATGAATTCTGTGAGAGTTCAGTGGAGCCCTCATCTCAATTCAACATCACACCATGCAGCAGGAGCCTGTGTAATTCTGGAAAACAAGAAAAAGCGAAAGACATTAACAACTGCAGCCACAGATTCAGAGCCAACCAGAGCTTTGCCAAGGCCACATCAAACACGAGAGGGGAGAGAAATGAGCTGAAATAAATGACTTTCAGCACTGTTGCTCCGTTTCTTTTTCTACACTTTCTACACATAAGGCCAAACTCCATCTGTTTTTTTGTTGTTGCTTTTTTTTTTTTTTTTTGGTTTTAGTTTTGAAGGCTAAACCACACCCAATGCTCACTAACCCCTTAAACACTCATACTGCAGTCATAACAATGAGAAGATCCCCAGGGATGGAAAAAATAAGACATGCAGTCGTCAGGCAGACTGCTACGAAAGTCAAGCGTTGGCTTGGTGTCCCTGAGCATCCTTCAGTAGCCAAAGCTCTTTTCATGATGATGTGATTTACATGGGTAACGACACTCAGTGACACGTTCATAAATCAGCAGCGACAAGGTCAATGCCAAACAGATAGGAGGATTCAGAAGGCCCCGATGACACGCGGGTAAAAATATCACCAAATTCCAACGGCTGAGGAGAAATGTCTGCGCCACGAGCTATTAAAGTGCATCCAGATAGTGCATGATATACTGCTTTTCTGTGGCCCAGTTTCACAAAAACTTAAAATAACACACTTACGCAGTAAATTAAAACGAAAAAACATGCTATACGGTAACAGGCAGGGTATTATTTGCTCATGAATGTGGTTCGGGGAAACGAATGGCGAACCACTAACCACACATGTACAGTATTTATTAATTAATACATCGGTGACACGCAGCACACATGCTCCCGCTAGCGTTTACAAGAAAAATAAGAACGTGTTAACTGCGGCAGAATGTCAACGGAGGTCACGTTTCTTCGAGCTCCAGGTGGTGCCACATTTACGTCCTTGGTGTTCAACGTGGCGAGTTGTTGATAAATGTCTAGTGAAACTTTTACTGCAGTTTACTCAAGCCCTGACCTTTGATACTGAGGCAGAAGAACTTGTAGCTCCGCTTTTACAAGAAGACAAAATTAGCTCACTGCAGTAACTTTTGCTACAACTGCTCAAAGTGGTTGAGGAACAGACTCTGAATAAATGTGGATTATTACTGCATTACTTCGAGCTACTGAAGACATTTATATTTTAAATGTTATTGTTGAAAGGTATTTAAGGGTGTTCAGTGATACTGCAGACTAACTACCCGCTAGAATAACTGGCAGCCCAGTAGTAGTGGACGTTATTCAAAGAAAACAAGTGAGGCAATGAAAAGTCCCACACATACAGTAAAACATAAAAAAACTTCACACGTGGTTCTGATCATAACTTCTGAAGTCATTGAAGAGCAGAGGATTAAGTTAACCCCTCTGCAACGGACCACTGGCAAATGAGGTTTACAAATAGCAGACATAGTCACCAATCCACTGAACTTCAACTGTTCCAGCATAACAACATTAAAAGGGATGGTTTACAAAACCAATGTGAAAGGGAAAGATTATTCTGACTTGATGTCTTCAGAGCTGCCACACGATGACCCCGAAAGGGCCGAAGGTCACGTCCGACCCGCGACAGACAGCTGATGGCGAGTGAGACGCACGTCAGACATGTCAGGAGAAATGGTCTCCTCTTGTCTGTGCCGCTGGGAGTCTATGAAACTTGAGTCGGAGCGTGTGCAGGAGGGAAATGACCGGACTGAATTCCAGGAACTTCACGCAGCACGCGAACCAATACTCGGCGCTGCACACACAGACCGTATTTCATTTCATTACGCTGCGAAATCACATGACCCATCGTGGCTGTTTAAACGTCCGCATGCTCCCCCATAAGACCATAAGAATATTCTTGGCACACGTTGCTGTGAGGTTTTATAGTTCATGGTTAGTCGGGACGTCAACGGAGAGAAAAGGCATTCAATTAAGTGTGAGTCGAACTGAAAAGAGAATTAAAAGTTAAACTACACACATTTGGCAAAAGACAATGATTAATCCAATAAATAAGACATAGCACTGAAATAACAGTCCTATAGAAGCTGCCAGCCATTCTTGTTTTCTTTGCAACGGTATGCAGGAACTTGTAGATTGCTTCAGAATAAAGAGAGATGAGATGAAAGAGCAGATGGATATCTCCCAACCCACACTGGTCTCCAATTGCCAACTGAACAGTTTCAGCCAAAGCTGCTTCTATGCCCCATGTTTTTCTGCATGAACCTTAAAAGTAAAAAAAACTTCTATCTGGCCGCTTTGTCTGGATTTCGTAATCACTTTCTCAGACTTTAAAATGTTGGCCTACGCTGCAGTAAATCTGTTCTGCCTCCCTCCATGTACTATACACAAAGACACTTTGATGGGTTTTCGTCTCCGTCTAAACTGTTGAAGAGGTGCCGTCTGTTAACTGCTCTATGAAACGCACTCCTGGAGCCACAGCACCTGCAAACAGATGTTTAGACATATGAACCTCGCATGACATTGTAGACTATAGACTAAATATTGTTATATTCAGCATGGAGAAGTAACTGTAGAGGTAAAGTTAATACGTTAATAGATACGTTTTTTAAAAAATGATAGAAATGTATAAAAATGCGTTGACTTATGAGGAAAATATCGCCAGAGACAAAGAGGGTGTTTCTTGTAAAGTGATATTTTTTTTCCAAACCACACTATTCCTGTCATTCAGCTCCGGCAGAGGAGGGCCCCCAAACAGTGAGTGTGAGGAACTGAAGCCAATGCTGTATGTGTCTACAGATTCCTCAGAGCCTACCAGCTAGCTGTGACTTTTAACAGCCGACCTGTTCCCCCGCGCTCCATCTCCACAGAGAAAGGGAGCAACATCGCAGCGGCAACATCGCAGCGGCGACATCACCCGGCGAGCCCCGATGCCACGTGTGTGCAAACGTATGGTTAAACAACAAACTGTGGAATCAATTCTTTCTTTTTCTTTTTTTTCTTTTTTACACAACAGCTCTTTTACACTGCTCCGTCATCTGGAGCAAATTAATGAAAACTGTTTTCTTGGACAGAAAGAGGATGGACGGGACCCAACTTCGCGATCAGCAGAATCACAAACAAACACCACTGTCGCCGCCACATAGCCACGCTCGTGAAACCTGTTGCAAGCGCGACGCTCTTCCCCTCATCCCCTCTCCTCGACATGCTAAGCCTCTTATCGCTGCAATTTTTCCATCTCTGAGAAGAGGCTTAACTCCTCGGTTATAATGATGACTTGGATCAACACTTAATTAAGTCTTCTATGTGCCTGGCTGGGGAGAAAAAAAAATTTAAAAAATCACGCTGTTAGCAGATTAAAACCAAATTGACAGGGGTAGGCATGAAATCCTGCGTAATTGAATTTGATCCTGTTTGTAGAAGATTGCGAGAGCCAAGAATAGAGCCTCAATAGCTCTAATTATTACAGAAGTTCATAAGTAAATCAAGTGCGTGGTTTTCAACAAGCCTCGGGGAGACATCAGACAATACAGACTAAGTGTAACAGTCCTACTGGGGTGATTAAATCAAGAGCAACACGTGTAAACACTTGTGAGAATGAGTCTCACCAATAAATAGAATGGCCGACATTACTCTTCATTTGCAGCAATGACAACTACAGCAAACTGATTATATTCTAGGGCCCGCGTAAGAAAGATTTTGATTGAGTTCTAAGCGGCAGAATAGAGGAGAGGAGAGGGGACGACGTGTCTGGTCGCCTGCATGCGTGGGTGTGTTGTCCAGATGTGCAAGTAAACAACATCGGTGACACAAGCCGTGGAACATGTCGACCCTGCTTGGACCTGAGGTAAGCGATGAAAACCGTCCCCATAAACCCTCATTCCATGCAAATGACTCGTCCAGCAGCGCGAGCGGTCGCCTCTCCTCTTCCTCTGCGGTGAGAGGTTGAAAATGAGTAATGGCGCTCACTTTCTGTATTTTTCACGAGCAATTTCCAATAAACGGAACCATCCGCTGAGAGGTACAAACCAGCAATGCCTGCTTTGTTCTTTGCCCTTTCCAAGTGATAGACCACGCAGGACAGGTTTTACTCTAGCCCTCGTTATTTCACGATTACTTTCCGCTTCTGTGGCCTGTATTCTACCAGAGGCACGTTGACCAACATACGCTCATCTGCCATTTCATTAGGCACACCAGTGAAGTCCTGCACTAAATAAGTAAAGTTTTTACTTTAAGAGTGTAATGAACAGGCAAGTGAGTGTATGTGCAATGGTGTTTGTGTGTGTGTGTGTGTGTGTGTGTGTGTGTGTAGAGTGCTTAATTGTGTGGTAAACCAGTAGCTTTGTGAGGAGCAACGAGGTACTTAGAAGGCAAAAACACAGATGGTATGACTTAAAGACGGTTAGAATGAACACTATTTACAAGAGAGTGACTCAGAGATGTTAATGGTGGCGGTCACAATAATCACGAGTAACCCACAAATAAGACGCGAAAACTGTCAGTTCAAAAATAGCTCGGCTGGACAAATTTTGGCATCTTGTGCCAAGTGTGATTTTATCTAAGCACTAAAAAAATCAAATTTAAGGGTACACTCGTTAATGATGCAAAAGGCTACGATGCAATAACGAATCAGTTTACCTTTAAGGTTTGTGATTTCCAACTTAAAGCAGACTGCGAAAGAAAAACTACAAAACACAAAGGGGCTTGTGGAATTTAACACATCAGTAGATTTAAAAAAAATTTCATCCCATATGCCTGGAATGATGGTCGGTTTATGGAAGAAAAACATACTAAAGAAACAAACCCAGAGGGTTCAGATGGTCCATTTTATGGGAAAGAAGAAAGTGAAATGTTTACTGAAGTAATCTGTAACACATCATGGTTGAATCAGAAAGGGTTTGCGTCGTTGTTTGCGGTCACTCTTATATAACCACATGTAATCATAAGCTGTTGCTGTGACAAAGAAGAGAAAACAAAAACAGAAATAAAAACGTTCAGGAGTGACCCAGTAAATCACATAACGAAGTGCGCCGATTATTCATCAAAGCTGCGCTTCTGTGCAAAGCAACTTTATGACCTACTTTGAATCGCATCGGTCTCCAGTGTGTTGGCAGAGATTAATCATTCCTGCTAGTAGATCAGCCTTTGTTGGGCTCTAACAGTGTGTCAGATAAGTGGTGTTTCAAGAAAAGCACCTCCCTGAGTATTTCATAGTTGCAGTTGGTCCAGGATTGAGTTACAGCACATTACAGGGGGGCGGAGGAGACACAAGTGTGCGCACTGCTGCAGGCGCACTTCGGACGCGGTGCGCTCTTCTGAGGAGTCGAACTGGAAGACAATTGAAACTGAATGTGGACTTTAAAACACTTCCATTGGGATTTTTACACTCAGAAATTCACTTTTCTACTGCTGTTTAAGTGCGGTGAGGGAAACTTTAATGCATATTCTCCATGGGTTAATGTGTCTATGTGTGTTTGCATGCACTCGTTTTATTTCTCCTTCTTTGCATGGGTGCTACATCTCTCTTTTTTTAAAACTTTTATAAATAATGCTTTATAAAGATAATAATTCGGGGAGTTATTAGAGTTAGAGTATCAACTTTATTCTGCGCACCTCTCTCTTCAGGTGGGTTCCCGTGAGGGTTCAGGGTAAAGTGTAGCCCCCCCGACCCGTGCAGCTGGAGCCCCATCCCCGCTCACCATGAGTGTGTGCAGCGCCTCGTACCTGCGGAGGTGGCCGCTGAAGGCTCTGTTATTCCTGGCTGCTGTGCTGCCGTCGAGCGCCGACTGTCCCAAATCATGCGCCTGCTATGTTCCCACTGAAGTGCACTGCACCTTCAGATACCTGACCGCGGTACCTGACCACATCCAGACAGCTGTGGAAAGAATTAACCTCGGGTGAGTGTTGGCTTTCTTTCCGACTCGCAGCAGACTGGAGAACAGCACATACCCTGGAAGAAGACTTTTATTGATTGATTTAAACCACAGCCTGCGTACGCAGGAATAAATTATCCCTTTATCCTGTTGGGATCAAATTTGACCCGTTTGCAAGTTAGAATGTGTAAAGTGCGTTTTCTTGGTTTTTATGGGGACAAGGCACCATGATGTCCTCAATGTATCAAAAGTTAGATTAGAGATGAAAAACCATGCAGGATGATAAACATTGTTTTGTTTTGTTTTTTTGTTGACAAGTCACGGGTCAATTTTGAGCTGCTAACACAAAAGATGTGGGCAACTTACTAACACAATAAGGGTTAAACATTGCGAGGAAGCTGCTACTTTTAGACTAAACGTTGTTCGCTAAACAAATACTGCAAGTAATATAAGTAAATGTCATTAACTTTAATACAAACCTTAATGAACCAAAATGTCCATTGACCGTAGCTAGCATAACTTCCGCTCAAGCTGAAACTGTTAGTGAAAGACAGCCAACATTAGCTGCAGCTAACGGCTAGCCTCGCAGGCTAACCTAGACAAATTACAGCTACTTCGTGACTATGGGATTCTCCAATATTGGAAACGCTGTGCTAGCTTTCCAAGAAAATAAGTGATGCTGTAGTTTTGTGGCTCTTCCTGCAAGTGCCAACTGCATACAGACACTATATTATGATGCTATTGTTAAATTAGCTTGCCTATACATTACCTGGTTGGTGTCTCGGATCACCACTATTTTTATAATATAGATAATAATAATAGATAATATTATTTATCCATTTCATTTCATTTCTAAAATCCTGTTTGTGGTTACCCATGAGTTTTGTAAACTAGTGCACCTAATTAAACCTAATTTTAAGATAGATCAGAGCAGCAGGACAAACATAGGTACAACTAATTGGACCAAGTTTTTGTGCATGCAGGACATTTCTCGTGTTTACTGAGAAAGAGCCACAACAACGTGCAGAGACAAATTGACCACATGCCCTCTGGGAATTAATATTTAAAAGAGACTTTCATTTCTTTCAAATCCAACCTCCCACACATTTTTATTTCTAAAGGCCTCTAAACCCAATGTCTGAGACAAAGTTCTTCCTCTCAGACACACCTTTTAGACATTTTTCACAGTCGTGGATTTCAAACACTGAAAAGACCATTAGAGTAAAATCTTAAGTAGATTCCAATGCTGTCTGGCCCTAAAATGGGCTATGAATTGGCAGACTATCCGTCTACTGTCAGGGATAAAAAGCATAAACAGATAATTTCACAGTTCTTTTTGTATTGTGATTTTCTAGTAAAAAACAGATCCCAACCAAGTTCAGGCTCAGTGACCACAAGCAAGCAATTGAAAAAGAAAAGAAAAACACAATTGAAGTTGAACTGATCCATCTCTAATCTAATTAGTAACACTTGTGCTTTTCAGCTATGAAAAATCAAACTACGTCAAGTGAAAAACAGGAACAGAAGGGAGACACTGTTGCTCTGTTCCCTCCTGAAAAGAACCGGGAACACATTTTGATGTGACACCCTGAACCATGTCGTCTTGTTCGGTGCAGTCCTGTGTCTTGTTATCTGTTAGAGGGAAAGCTTTATACAATCAACAATGGACAGTAGGAATTATATTTTTCATTCATTTAATTGATAAACTTAGTTATACAGGAATTTGTGTCATCCTTAGTCACAAGAAAATGGTTAACATTCAAAAAGAATCTCAAAGTAAACTGTTGACAGTGACTGCAAGTAGCACCAAGTATTAAACCCAAAACTGATGCTCAGTATAATACTGTTAAAGTCAATACTTACCTATGGTTCTCCTACACAGGTGTTTTTATTTATTTATCTGATTGGGTTTAGGAGAGTGGGAGAAAACACTGCGTGCCCTTTAGTTTTGATGTTTCATTTTCATTTGTGCGTGATGCTTTTGAACAATAGCTAAAGTCTGTTTTTTATTTATCTGCTTTTAGGTACAACAGCATAACTGTCCTGAGAGAAAATGATCTTTCGGGGCTTGAGAACTTGGAGTTATTGATGCTGCATAGCAACACTATACATAGTATTGAAGACCGAGCCTTCCAAGACCTGAAGTCATTACAGGTAAAGTCACATAATCAATCTTCACCTGCAATCAGTCTTTTGTAAACACATTACTTAAGCAATACTGTACTGTAATATGACCTCTAGTGACAGATTGCTTGTGGTTTTCCATACTAAAGAAACCACTGGACAACAATTAAGGGTATCCTAAATCAGTTGTTGTGTGTTGACTTGACAATAACTTTTCCAAATTTTTGAATGTTCTCACAGGTCCTGAAGATGTCATACAATAAAGTGAAGGAAATCAACAAAGAGACATTCAAAGGCCTGACTAGTCTGCTGAGACTCCATATTGACCACAACCACATTGACTTTATCAGCCCAGAGGCTTTCTATGGCCTGACTAATTTACAACTTGTCCATCTGGAGGGTAACCACCTCCAGCAACTCCACCCAGACACATTCATCACACTCAGACACAGCCAAGTTTTCAAGGTATCCTCGGTAAGAAACATCCACCTGTCAGACAACTTCCTGACCACTCTGCCTGCAGATATTTTCTCTGGCTGCAGTGAGTTAGAGAACGTCTTCCTCCATGGCAACCCATGGACATGCGATTGCCATATGAAGTGGTTCTCGGTGTGGGCGCAACGGAACGTAGGTGAGGAGTGCATGTGTTCTTTGGAACGCTTGGAAAAATGTATACGTGTCACATGTTTAGAAGATAAGAGCCCTCTTTCCTAAAGGAATTTGTTTTAATCTATAATAATATAGATTGTAATGATGCAAAAAAGAGCTTGATCTAAGCCTTTTTGAAATTTAATCTGCTTGTAGTTTTAATGAGATACATCTGGTAAATTATCTTGCCACATTAGTGCATTCATTGATTAGTCTAATTTTTGCATGCACTATTAGTTGTTCTCCTTAAAATCAAAGTGCATTTGAGTGTATCCCAAGCAAGAAAGGCCTAATTTTCCTTTCCATCTGAGTTCTCAAGCCTTAAGTTATCTTTTCATCATGAGGGCTACAGAAAACAAAAATTACACCCAGAATCCATGCCTTAAACAATGTGACTGTCAACTCATATATTACACTTCAGTATAGCGATGTTGATCTTCTCTGGCTCACATGTCTTACTGACCAGTGTTGGTTTGGCTGGCCCATAATATGGAAATTGTAAAAGATATTTTCTTCCCTGCAACCAACTAAACGCTACATCACTTGCTAATTGTTTCCAGGTGTGCTGAAATGCAAGCGAGACAGAAGAGGCCAGCTGTGTCCCGTTTGTGAAAATCCTGCTCCTTACCACAACAAGCCTCTTGCCCTTGTTCACAATGATGTCTTTAGCTGTGCCAAACCTTGGATAAAACCCCATCTAAAGCAAAAAAACATCAGCTTGGATGAGGGAAACTTCACTCCAGTTTCCCCCAAGGACTTTATTGCCCCGTTAGGCTCCATACATATGAACTTGACTGACCAGTTTCACAATGATGCCAGTCTATCCTGCACTGTCCAGAGGCCCACTTCATTTGAGAACCTGACACAAACCTTGGAGGTGGAAGAGGGAAACAATGTCACTGCACTTACAGCTGGCGTAACTACTTATCTGGTGTGTAACATTGACCATGAACACATGCACGAGCTGTGGCAGATCCTGGCCACCTACAGTGACACTCCTATGATACTAGAAAGAGGTTTGATGCTGGCCAGAAATCCAGAAATGGTGTACAGGTATAGTCAGGTGAAAACAAGTAACAGAGAGGAAGGGATTAACACAGGTATTAAGGCTGATGTTAAAGCCTCCCCAGCATGGTTAATGCAAGGGGAGATGAGTTTCCAACTTGACCGCACTACTACCACCTTTTCTACTCTGCACATTAAGTACCAGTCTGTTGTCAACCTACGTGTGGAAAACACATTGTCTAAAAAGGGCCGCTATTCCTGGACTATGATCAAGAGAGATAATCAAACCAAGACTGAGCACACTGTACTTACAGGTGGGAATCAGAGATTAAAGGTTAATACAACTGTTGAATTCTGAAATTACTATAATATATATATATAATTTTTTTTGGTTTTTATTGTAGGTGGTGTGGCACAGCTGAGCTGCCAAATCCAGGGTGAGCCAAAGCCTCTGTTGGAGTGGATTTTACCAGATGGAAGTAAGGTTAGGGCTCCATTTTCCAGTGAAGACAGGAGGATCATAATCACTGCTGAAGGGAAGCTTACTCTTAGGGGTGCAGATCCCTCTGACACAGGCCTCTACTGGTGCATTGCCACAAACTACCTGGATGCAGACATACTCACCTTTCGAGTAACGGTTCTATCCCCTGATGTAGAAGAGACTGAGGTCAATGGTGTCCAACTCTCAAGGCCACTAGGTGATAACCTGGTGTTTGACTGTAGCTCATCAGGGAGTCCTAAGGCCTTGATATCGTGGATTCTTCCTGACCATTCAGTTTTGGACAAGTCTTATGGGAACCGAAAGGTTTATGAAAATGGAACACTGCTGATTCAAGGTCTCACAGCAAGGGATCGAGGATTTTACAGATGTTTGGTTTCCAATTACTTGGGAGTTGACCTTCTTGTGTCTCAAGTGACAGTTACTGAAGAACAGCCTGAGAGCACTACAGGTTTGGACAGTGAAGGATCAGGGATGGTGGCAGAGGTCGAGATGGATTCTAGTCTGATAGAAAACACAGTCCCTCTCAATGAGATCCCCTCCTCCAGTCCTGCTGATAGAACTAGTCAAGAATCCAGGACAGTCACCTCAGACCGACCTTACCCAAGACACAGATCACAGGGCAGAAGTAGACTGGGTCAGAGAAGGAGGGGGCCAGTTCGCAACAGACACGCATGGAGTAACAGGGCCTTTGATAAAGCTTCCCGGAAAGTAGACCCACAAAGATTTGCTGAATTTGTTAAAAAGGCTCAAGATGGAGCAAGATCTAAATCTGGCACAGAGAATGAGAGGAACTCAAACACTGTATTCTCTGGTGACGATGACTTTGGTTCTGGTGAGGGTCAGGAAGACCATCTCATTGCTGTTCCAAGGATACTCAAAACAACTACAGATAATCCACATAGAATATTTGGTCAAGACAGGCAAAGTGAAACAACCACACAGAGAGGTGACAGAGATATTTTAGCAGATAAAAATAAAATTGTGGACATAGAAAATACATTCAGCAAACATCATTTAAGTAAAACTGAAAAGACTAAATCACCAACAACAGAATCATATATCCAATCAGACTCTACACCAGTGTCTATTTTTACAGAAGTTCCAAGTTTTGATTCCTTTGAAATGGCCAGCAAGGCCTCCTCATCCATGTACCCTGCCACTCTCCAACTTACTGTGACAGACACTTCACAAGAAACTCAACTCCAGTTTTCAGGAGATCCTCATATAGAGCCAGAAACATCAACAGGGGCTGCAATTTCCTTAACTACTGACCCGAATGTTACTCCAATGAGAGATGGAACAGGGCCAGTGGAGCTGGTCATCCACCCTGAAAGTCAGACCACGTTCACAGCAGTCACCACCACAGAAAGACAGCAAGACGAAATCACTTTTCACACAACTCAGACAATAAAATCTCCACGTCTGCCTGCAGGATCTACCATCATATCTCAACAGCAGGTCCATATCATCCCACGCAAGAACAGCAGAGGAGGGGGTGGTAGGAGGATCCTCCAAGGCCGCAGGAGGATCATTAAACCCAACAGGATCACTGATATACAGTCCTTCATCAATAAGCTTAAACAGCCGACTATGAGGAAGGAGGGGAATACATCTGTTCCATATAAAATTGAACTGACCACAGGTACGAAACCTTGTAATAAAATCAAATTGATCGATTATTTGGTTTGTGCTTCATTGCTCTTTATTTGTGTAATCTGTCAATCTACAATAGAACAGAAAACCTTTATTTGTCCCAGAGTGGGGAAATTGCAGTTTGTAGCAGCATACATGGTGCAGAAAAGTAACAAGAATAAAGAGTGGACTGTGTAAAAGATAGGAATTGCAACAAAAAGTAATTGGAATCTATGCATGTATTTATCAGTCTGTGTATGTTCTTCCTTTTTACAGACTGTAACTGTGATGAAGGCCAAAAGAAGACAGTGATCACTAATATGCAAGTGGTCACACCCCCAGCTTCCTCCAGTCCATCTGTACACAAACCAGAGGGACCTGACTCTACCCCAAAAACTGCAGTTTCGTCCACAAACAATGACGTTAGTTCAGTTGCTCCCATCATCCATACTGTGTCAAGATCAGAAGTTTCCAGTGACTACATCACGTCAGCCGATGCCCCTGAGTTTGATCCTACAATTGCTCCATTTTCGACCACAAATACAGAAACGTTAATCTCCACCACGACCACCACTACAGTCGCTTCTAAGGTTATACGTGGAAGGATTCCATGGAACAGACTGTTTGGAGGCAAAGAAAAGGCAAGGATACTCCACAGGCTGAGGAGGCCATTAATTACCTCAAAAACTTCAACCACAGCAGAAACTACAACTGTGACCCCAACCACAACACCTGCTGCTTTGCCCACCACCACTGCAAACTCACTGGTTGAACCTGAGTCTCAGTTGCCATCCAGACACACACAGAGCAAAGAGAGTTCATTTGATAATGACTATGGCGGATCCTCTGCAGATTTTGAGTTCACGACCCTGCGGCCCAGCTTTCATCATATAACTACTACAATTTCCTCTGACTCAATGTCTTTCACCACTGCTGAGACACCATCAGAATTACAGACTCTACCCTCCCCACCTACGGTCAAACCACAATCAGTTGGAAATCCTGATGAAGTATTATCAGGCTCTGGGGGACTACCTGATAATTTGCTTGTAATCAGACAAAGGCCTGGTGTAACAAGAGGGCGGCAAGGGCGAAGAAGAAGGCCCTTTAGAGGCAGGAGACCCTTCAGGAAACCTGGAATCAATATGCCACATACTACTACCACAACTGAAGCTTCAACAACTATGGAAACTACAGTGAAGGCAACCACGCAACCTCAGCTGTTTTTTTCTTCCTACAATCCTCTGTACACACCATCTACAAAAGAGGTCATACCCACAGTGCCCATTTCCAGTGACCAAAAATCAAAGGAGACCGACTCATATGAAGCATTTGACTGGACATCTAGCAGTTCCTCCACCTATATTACCACCAAAACACCTCCAATAATCTCGGCCACCTACAATCCTATGTTTACATTGATGCGAACTACACCAAATGTGCCTTACACAACAGGTCAGACCAGATATCACAGCAACATCAGACCACCAACCCAGGAAAACAAAGGGGACAAAATGACAGTACTCACAGCCAAGCAAGGGCACAATACCAACATCCCTGATCCATACAGCAAGGACATACACAACTCTATTTCTCCTATTTCTGTTCATATTACTGGCTCTGAATCTGCCACTGTGAATATTGCTGACTTTGAACCCACTACAAAGACAGCGATGACAAGCAAACCTAAAATAGTTGGGGGAAATGCAGCTAGCTTTACAGTCTTGTCTAACTCGGATGCTTTCCTCCCATGTGAGGCTGTTGGACACCCGCCACCAGTTATAACTTGGAAACGCTTCTCCTCAAGTACAGGTAAAAAAATAAATTAAAAAAAATCTACAGTAGTGATAGTAATGATGCATAAACAAAAGTAAATGAATTGTAGTTTGACAATTCTCAAATGCTATATTGCACTGCAAAAATGAAATGGTCATTTACTAATGAACTAATATCACTATTGCTCCTAATTAATGTTTTTGAGTGTTTTTGTGTTACTTTGTTTCTGGTCTGCTAGGAAGAACCATTACCATTTATGGGAAGATGGGAAAGTTTGAGGTGTTGAGCAATGGCACACTCTCCATCCAGAATGCCAACACCATGGACCGTGGCCAGTACCTTTGTCTAGCAGAGAATGATCATGGATCAGATAAACTTATTGTCACCCTTTCTGTGGTGGCCTACCCCTCACGCATTCTTGAACCAAAAGTGCGTGACATTAAATCTCATTCAGGAAACAGAGTGGAGATGAAATGTAAAGCAGAGGGACGACCCATGCCCATGATATCTTGGATCTTGGCCAACAGGACCCAAGTCAGGGGTCAAAACACAGACATAGGAAGAGTATCTGTATCTGCTGAGGGGACTCTGGTTATTCAACAAGTGTCTGTTTATGACAGAGGTCATTACAAATGCATCGCAAGTAATCCAGCTGGAGCTGACACTGCCACAGTTCGACTGCAGGTGGTGGCAGCTCCACCAGGCATCACTGAGGACAAACGACAGCAGCTGAAAGCTAGTCTAAGTCAAGACTTGTGGATTCCCTGCACTGGCCACGGCACCCCTCAGCCTACTATTCACTGGGTCCTCCAAGATGGGTCAACAGTACAATCAAACAGACCTACCAGGGATGCAAGAATATCAGTTTATGAGAATGGGACGCTCTATATTAAGGAAGTTACTCTAGCAGAGAGTGGTAAATATGAATGTATTGCTACCAGCTCTACTGGTTCAGAGCGACGGGTGGTGACTCTGACAGTAGAGAAGCGAGAGACTGCACCTCAGATAGTGGAGAAATCCCAGCGCATGACAGATTTGTCTTTTGGAGATCAGCTGAGGCTTGACTGTTCAGCAATAGGAGATCCTCAACCTAGGATTGTCTGGAGACTACCTTCCAAAGCTTTGGTGGACCAGTGGCACAGGTAAACATACAATGGCTAGAGTCGTAAATGCACAGAATAGAAGGCATTTACAGCAAACATCTGTCAAAAACACTTCTTAACAGTTTAAAGTCAGTACTGGTCTTGTAGAAACATAGGTGACCCTTTAGGTCAAACTTAGAAATGGTAAGTACAGAATAATGGAGTCACAGCATTGATGGAGTAATTGTTTACTGAATAAGATACTCAGCCATACCTATTCAAAGTACAGTGAAAAGCAGTCAAATCAAAATTGAAATGAAAACCTTGGATGCAATAATTAAAACAAGGTTCAAGGTATTTTGCTAAAGTTTGGCCTTCAACACTAGGTGAAATGATTACACTGACAACCAACTTATTCTTTACAAAGCAAAACCCTATTCTTATTTAGAGAATTCTTCTTTTCTAATTGCACAATGATAATATTATATGTCCCTTCCACGATGAGTCTCTCTAATTTGTTTGCTGTGCACTTTTTCAGAATGGGCAACAGAATTCAGGTCCTGGATAATGGTACTCTTATCATTGACAATGTGAGTAATAAAGATTCTGGAGACTATCTGTGTGTGGCACGAAGCAAGATTGGTGATGATATCCAGCTGATGAAGGTCAGTGTATCAATGAAGCCAGCCAAAATAGAGCCTAAGCTCTATGAAAAGAAGAAGGTACCCTATGGGAACGACTTTAAAGTGGACTGTAAAGCCTCAGGATCACCAAAGCCAGAGATCTCTTGGGGACTACCAGATGGTACAGTGGTCAACAGTGCTCTCCAGTCTGATGCAAGCAGTGGAGGCAGACGAACACGCCGCTATACTCTGTTTGACAATGGAACTCTTTACCTAAACCAGGTATTCTAACAAATCAACAGTAAGTCTGTGTGAGATGTATAAAATGCATTTTTGTTTTACACCAATGTCATGTTTCTTCAGGTTGGCATGTCAGAGGAAGGGGACTACACCTGCTATGCTGAGAACCAAGTGGGAAAGGATGAAATGCATGTACACATCACTGTTGTGACAGCTGCCCCCAGAATACGTGCACACAGCCAGACTTACGCCAGGGTGAGGCCTGGAGACAACATCCGCTTTGACTGTGAAGCACTTGGAGAACCCAAACCTAAGATCTTGTGGATGCTTCCAACCAATGATGTAATAGCTGCATCAAATGAGCGGTACTTAATGCATGTGAATGGCTCTCTAGATATCAGGGATGTGAAGATGACTGATGCAGGGGAATACATGTGTATGGCTCGCAACCCTGGTGGAGAAGACAGTAAAGTTTATAAGCTTGACATAGATGGAAATCCACCAGTGATCAATGGCTACCGGCAGAACAGAACTGTAATCAAAGATGTAGCCCCTAAATTCTCCAGGAAACTAATCGACTGCAAGGCAGAGGGTAATCCCACTCCCACCATCACTTGGATTATGCCTGATAACATCTTTCTGACAGCACCCTACTTTGGCAGCAGGATTAATGTCCACCACAATGGGACACTTGAGATACGGAATGTCCGTCCCTCTGATACAGCAGAGTTCATTTGCATGGCAAGAAATGATGGTGGAGAGGCAGTAATGGTGGTGCAGCTGGAGGTTAGTAGCATGCTTCGAAGGCCAATCTTTAAGAACCCTTTCAATGAACGTATTGTGTCTCGGGCTGGGAAATCCACAGTTCTGAACTGTTCTGCTGATGGGAATCCAGTACCTGAGATAATTTGGACATTGCCTAATGGAACACGATTAACTGGAGGAAATTCTCGATTTACTCCTGGATCTCACCACCACATTATCAACGATGGGACTTTAATCATCTACAATCCTCGCAAAGAAGATGCTGGCAAGTACCGCTGTGGTGCGAAAAATTTCAAGGGCTACATAGAGAAGCTTATAATTTTGGATGTTGGGCAAAAGCCTTACATCTTGACAAGGCCCAGAGGTATTATACGCTCCGTGTCTGGGGAACCCCTCTTCCTTCACTGTCTTTCTGATGGGAGTCCCCAACCCAGAATCTACTGGACCATACCTGGTGGCCATACATTTACTCGACCTCAAGTTCTGGGGCGCTACCAATTACTAGAGAATGGTACTCTAGTTGTTAGGGACACTACTTTGCATGACAGAGGGAACTACATCTGCAGGGCTCAAAATGATGCTGGCGAGGCCATGCTCACTGTCCCTGTTATTATCATTGGTTACCCTCCACGGATCACAGCAGGGCCACCTCCCAGCATGAGGGCAGTGAAAGGGACACCCATACAGCTCAGCTGTACTGCCTTTGGAATCCCCAAGCCAGAGATTACCTGGGAGCTTCCCGATCAATCAGTTCTGTCAGCAGCAGACAAGGGACGGCCTATGGGTAGTGAGCTGCTCCACCCCCAGGGCACTCTTATCATCCAAAAGCCTACAGCCTCAGACTCTGGAACATACAAATGCTTGGCCAAGAACCACCTAGGTACAGATTCAAAGGTCTCATATGTACTTGTACTGTGAGAGAAAAAAAAAAAAAATGCTATCTCACATGTGGATTTTTGAGGATCATGGCTTCTGGACTATTAATAAAAAGGAGTCACAGGCGTGGACTAAAAAAGTAACCGGATGAGGAAGTTAAAGAAGATAGACGTTTAAAGGGGAAATTATTATTATTATTGCTATAACTGTAAAACCTAAAGGCTAAAAAGTTGTAAATGTAACTTAACAGTAGCAGCCTGAAGATTCATTGGTGGTTCTCATTTGGGGTGGTTCTCATGGGAGCAAAAAGCCCAGTGCCTAGAGCAAAACTCTGACCATGTGTTAGGAGTAGTATCACAGACATAGCTACACTTAACGCTCAAGTAAAAAAGTGAAGCATATTGAAAGAAAGAAAATGAAGATTCCTAAGAAGGTTTTAAGTCCCTTCAGAGATTTTAGTAAAAAGGCAACACCCAGAGTGTTTATTAAGAATATTTCAAGGGCAAGTCATTGAATTTCACAGTTGGAATAATAATAATAAAAAAAAATATATGAGGCCTGTCTTACACTGGATACATATCTGCATAGATAGTACAGTGCTTTCAGAATCACATGAAATTTCCTTATTTTCCTTTTTACATGTTCATGAGTCCACTTGCAGCACAATAAAAAATAACACTATCAAAATATTGTGTTGTACACAAGAATTTACAGTAATGTTATACATTATGCTAATCTGTGATAATACAGTATATCTATTTGTAGTATCTACTTTATCTAGGGTATGGGAGAAAAATGAAACTAAAACATGGCTCTTGTCATTTTAGTGTTTCATTTGATACGTGCAAAAGCTTTAAAATGATTCAGGTTTTATATTTCTGACACACAGTATTTCAACCATAGAAAAAAAATCTGTTAGTACTAGTGGGCCAATAAAATGCTGCAGTAAAGGTCATTTGAATTATCCAGTTGTACCTCACCTAAGGAGGAAGTTATGGCTCTGGCTGCAGGAGAAATCTTCCAGACATACACAGTTTTAACTTTCCAGCTGTGAAAATAGTTCTTTACCCAGCTCCTCAGTGTGCTGGACCCACAGGGGAGCCTTTGATTTTTGTATGTGATTGTGTGCTGATTTCATTACCCTCCTGCACACTGAAGTGAAACGTGAGGGAGGAAACAGAAGAGGGAAAGAAAGATGTATATTTTTATAATATATATGTACCGTATATATATATATATCTATGTAATTGATATGAGCTGATGTTTCTTTTTCAAATATAATATTTTAAGAAAAGACAAAATGCAAGCAAACTTACTAACCACACTAGGCGAGTGTCAGCAGATTTGCATTCTTTCTTGGTCCTAAAGAAATTGTAAAGCCATTTTACCTTTTTTTTGTCTTCAGAGCGACAACTGGAAACAATTTCCGAATAAATTGCACCTACTGACTGTGGATTGCCTATAATGATGCACATTTAAAACAGGCAAAAGAAAATATTATATGTATGTAATGCTGACTTTTTGTACTGAGGTATGTTTTTTGTTTTTGGTTTCTTTGTTTTGTTTTTTTCATGTAAGCCATTGGTCATACTTTAAGTTATCTCTGATAATCTAACAACCATTAAAAAGGACATCATTAATTAACATTTCACTTCCAGTACCCAGAGGCATTTTAATGGAAACTGCAGAAAAAGTTCACCGGTGAGCTGTCAAACGTGTATGTTTCAATAAATCAGTTTTTGAGATCTCAGAAAAAAAAAACTTTTTCCAAGTTTGGAGCCAGTTTAGAGCAGAGTGATATGACCCAGGCCGATATGGGGAAAGAGGGAATTGTCCTCCATAAACTTTGGAATGCCGGCTACTTGCTCTGTGATTTGAGAGAAAAGTGCTTTCATATGGGAGCTAGGTGACAAGCACAAACGAAAGTGCTCTAAAAGCACTGCACTCTTTTTACAGTAAATGGTGCAACAATGTGAACGTCAGTTC
The DNA here is from genome assembly GCF_022458985.1 of Mugil cephalus. Classification (NCBI taxonomy): domain Eukaryota; kingdom Metazoa; phylum Chordata; class Actinopteri; order Mugiliformes; family Mugilidae; genus Mugil; species Mugil cephalus. Next base: position 10,886,178 of record NC_061778.1, read on the forward strand.
ATCACAGCATGTGTCCTCTGGAAACAGTAAAAAGTGTATTTGTTCAGTTCTGGTTTTGCTCTTCATGTTTGGATAATGATTGAGTTTACTTTCCATTGACATGGAAATTTATGAGCATTTTAAACATGCGATTTACTCTTATTTGCCTCCTTTGCTCTTCGATTTTTAAGGGAACACAGTCTCACACGCACCATATAAAATACTGAAGCTACTGAAAAAAAAAACAGTATGAGTTTTCTGTGTTTAGTTAAAGCCAAATCTTGTACATCTGAGATCAGTTTCTGGTTCACAACAGTTAAAGCGAGGCATGCCAACATGAAGAGTTGCACCACCGCTACCATGTCGCAAGAAGAATAAACATAATCTGCTTTTACACCACATGAGGTAACCTATGGCCACTCTGCCACCTCGAAGAATTGTGGCATAACAACAAAAATCTGGTTAAAATCAAAGGACTTCTTGCTAGGAAAATGTATTTCATCACCAACATAAGCGCTGCTTTCTGCAAAGAATTAATTATATTGTATACTTCATTAACATATTTTGAGTTTCTTTTTCAAAATTACTTACCTCTGTTTTTTTTTCTGGATTCAGCTACCAATTGGCAGGGTTTACTTGGGAGGTCACGTGTCCAGTCAATTAGCAACTCAAGATTTCTACTTAAATATCACTCTCAGTTATTTACACTAGTTCACAATCAAGTAGTGATAACCACGGTGGACATCTGAAGTAAGAAGAATTAAGTCAACCGATGTCCTATAATCACAGAATCTGGGGTTATAACGACATGACCAATATTTTTGTATTTTGTATAAATTCTATGAACTGTGCAATTCACCAATTCATCAGTTTTCACCATATTAACATTTAATCACATGCTTTCTTGTACATTATGTGAAGTGGGTCGCTTTTAGTTAACAAACCCAATCATCCTAAGATAGTCATTCTAGCATCACTCTGCATCAGCCTGCAGAGCCTGCAACTTTTTATTGTGGTTCACTGTTACCTTTCTCATAGCAACCGTTTCAGACAGAAAAATCTGTTTTTGCCACTAATCCAACTCTTCACCCACATGTTCAGCCCCAGATGCGAGACAGATAAGCTTGCAAGCTATAGTAATGCGTTTTGCAGATAAATCAGTCAGATTGGTGAAGACTAAAAGTTGAGTTAACTAGACTTCTATTCTTCTCATGGTCTTAACAAGAATCAAACTAACTACTGCACATGTTGCTTGGTATTTGCTAGATGTTGAAATAGTCTGACACATAAACAAATTTTTCAATCTAATACATTTGTGTTATATTTTCACTCCTGCATCACACAAGTAGCCCAAAACCTGTGAATGAGGAAATATTTTATACATCACAAACACTATATACACAAATGAGGTTTAACATTATCACCACTGACAAGAGAAATAAATAACACTGACAATCCTGTGACAATACAGTGTTCTGCTGGGAAACTTTTGGACCTGACATTCATGTGGATGTTACCTAGAGAGACCTGGCCTCCAAATTTGCTGGGATCTCCAAATCTGTGGGATGCACTGGACAAGCCTGAGCCCCAAATGCCCCCTTTCTAGCAGGGATGGTTTGGAGCCAGTGCCTGACTTAGCAAGGGTTCTTTTCTTTTCCACCACCTAAGCACCTGCTAAACCGGTTCCAAACTGGTTTCAAACAGGTTGAGGTCAAGCACCAATTTTGAGTTGGACTAAACAGGGGCCAGAGCTAAGAAGATCCTCCATCATTGTTGTTGGGCTTCCGAGCGACACACCCACGCCAGACCCATACTCGCGCACACAATTCATCACGTTTAACGCTAACGTGATGACGTGGCTCTGACTCAGCTCAGCTTGGTTCATGGCCTGACACTGATTCTTTGGAGGCACCAAGTTGAAACCAGTTAAGTACTGGCTCTAGGACCAGTACCAAACTAACACCAGGTTATTTTTAGTGGAGAATGGCAAAAAACTCCTGGTAAAAACATCTTGTGGCCAGATACAGTTCAGCTTCCAGACTAACAAACAGGTCCTGGCTAACCAACCAGACACAGTGATAGGTTTGACTATACCAGCCAACGCCAACACCAGAAAGAAGGAACACGAAAAAGGTTGAGAAGTACCAAGGGTCAAAAGAGCAGCTGGAAGGTACGTGGATGGTCAGGGCAAACGTGGTCCCCTTTGTAGTAGGAGCACACAGGGCAGGAAATGAATGAAGCATGCATCTTCTTACTGTATGTAAAGTCAGCTAGGTTATCAGTCAACAGAGCTGAGTGTGAAAAAGAGGAGAGGAAGAGGAAAGTTTACATAGGGAATAGATGAGGGAAACCAGGGAAGGCCGAGACATATTTTTGGTCTGCGGTGTGAAAATGCTAGAAGACTGAACATGGAAATTGAGATCTCAGGAGAGAGCTGCTGGGAGCCGACCAACTGCAGTCTCAGACAGTGCTCCTCTGTTAGCTCAGAGAGTCTGTCTTTTCTTTGAAGCTGCCAACTCCGCAACAAGTAAAGCCCCCGCAGGATGAAGTGGACGTCTTGCTTCTTTAAGCCTATGGGGTGGGAAAACACTTTTAAAAATATTAAAGCCAGCCTTTCCACAATACACACGGCCTTTTGGATAGGCACACTCGCTCATACAGTAGTTCTGTCAGTGTCTGTGGTCTTAAAGGAATTTCCCACCAGCAGTATAGAATCCACACCTCCCCCCTTTCCAGCCACAAGAAAGATCAATCCATCTCTGCACATTTCTTCGAGCTAGGATCTGTCCTGGTGGGATGTAGTTTCCAGGTTTTCAGAACCATTGCGTTTTTTGGGCTAAGTTTGATCCTCGTTCAGTTATACCCTGAGCAAATATTTAATATGTTAGTAATTAATATGTCACCTGTGATGTACTGTTGAGCAATACCTATGATTCCATAACTTATGAATTTTCGCCCCATCTCAGTTTTATGTTAATATGACTTAACATCAACCGCAAGAGGGTCCTAATAAGTGAGAAAATATTTGACATAGCAGTCGGAGTTAATTGAACTATATCCCTCAGTCGCCTTCCTGAGGGCAGTGCAAGTTCTTCTGTGGGGGGTTCTCCTCCTCTGTGAGTGGGCACAGATGTGATCCTTTGGTCCCCAGAGAATAACCAGGTGAACTGGTAGGGATCAACTGCCACACACCAAACCATTTTCACGTCAGTCACACAAACACCAAGCTGGAAACATCAAAGCCCTTCTAAATTATTGCATCCCCACGGGGGTAAAGCTTTTAAACGAGCCAGTTCACCCAATTAAGCTGCATCAACAGAGTGGCACTGCTACTTTACAGCAGAGGCTAGTGTTTCCACTTGACAGCTTTAAGAGGGGTAGGAATGTAAAGAAACCTAAAGGCGAAAGAAACTCATAGCAATCAATCCAGATCAAGTAGGTAAAATTAATGCACGCTTGTTACAGCCTATTTTCACTCACACCGTGGCCATTATGAGACATTTAAGAAGAGTGCGTTTCTTGAATTAATTAACCAACACAAATTGTTTAACGAATTAACTGATCTAGAAATTTTCGTTTGGTTTAAATAAACATTTTCACACCACAGGTTTTTTTCTGTTTGATTCACATTTTTTTCATTTTAATCAAAATGAAATTTCCATTATAAGAAAACAAAGGCCCAACTGGAGGGCTGTAGCAAAGAGAGAGTCTTGTGTTCACACATTGCATTCCTCTACTCAGTCAGCATTTCCTCCATGCTCCTGGAAAATGAAGTTTAATTTACCACTCCGCAGTAAAGCCAATGTGTAATTTAGACGCAATCTGGACCAAGCTGGAACACAGCTGAGGAAACACTGAACACGAATAAATAAAAACATGCTAGCAGCAGAAGCCTTTGCATTGGACAGCTTTATAAAAATGACTCCCCTTGCAACGTTGATGCATATTGTGTGACCGACGCAGTTATTTGCATAGAAGTCATAGAAGTCACATACATATATGTGAGAAAAAAAACAGGTAAGTCACAGCTATTATGTTACTCGGATTTAAATAAAGTACCCGGTCTAAACCTATATTTTTTCATACCATTATCAAGATATGTCAAACAGCCATAACATTATGACCATCTTCCTCATATTGTGTCTGTCTTAATTGTTAAGGTGGGTGGCCCCTGTCTAAGTAATATCCACACAAATGCCAGGTCCAAAATATTTCCAGCAGGACATGGTGTAGTCGCAGAGTGGTCAATGCTATTTACTTCTCCTGTCAGTGGTCGTAATGTTGTGGCTGCTCTGTGTATTTAGATTTATGTAAGATTCAGCTATGTACCCTGACTGTGTTATCCCGACAGACAACCAATAGATGGCATCAAGTGCACTAATTATGTATTTGGGCTCCATTTCTGCATGGGGGGTGGTGGTGCTATACAATGCAGGAGTTAATAGTGGAAAAGAAAAAGAGTCTTCCAGTGTCCCGGCAACAAAAATAGTCAGACATAAATAGCGCCACCCTGTTGAACATGTAAACAGTTCCGCAGGTTTAGTTTCACACGATTGTACATGACATCATTTAGATCACCTGCTGTGGCTTGTCTGCTTGCATGAATGGCGCCTAGCAACCTCAGATAGCAGGGTGACATCACAGGGAAAACAAGCTTTTAACAGCTGCTAAAGACATGTTACCTACTATGATCGTAAAAGCTGCTCCAGACATTCATTCCCTAAAGCCATTCACGACACAGTGTTTTATATCCAGTGTCGAAAGAATAAACTGGTTTTTGTTCTGTTTAAAAATAAATAAATAAATAAAATAAATACATCTGTCTTGTAGGCCTTGAAATGTTTCAGTTTGGACTTTGTGAGAAGGCACAAAATTTATGAAAAATGCGAAAAACTATTTGCATCCTTGTTTGTACATGGCACTGAGCTCCTTGCGCATGTATTTCTCACCATTAGCTGAACCTGACACCCTCAGGCCCGTCCTTTGACATGTCTGCTGCCTTCTTGTGTGCACACAGGTCACTGTCGAGCCAACAGAGGCACCCTGTCAAATATGCATGGTATCCCGGACCGGCCAGCCACTCAAAGGGAGCCGTTGTCCCTCATCCTTCTTTCTCAGGCAGTGGGTCGAGGGATTACCAGACAAACATCAGCAACCTGGATGAGACCCTAAAAGAGAAATGCCACAGTTGACAGATGCCAAGAGTTATTACCAGTATCAAAAGAGGAAGATGCTACATGTTCCGTTGTGGAGGTTTTTAGTGGTTTGAGTTGGTTGAAGGGAAGCAATTTGTGTGCCTGAGGATGTTCTTTGCAATACGTGTTAAATCCTGTTTGGACGTTTGCAAGGCTGCTAAAGATATTTAACAACAGCTGAACTAATCCTTATCTGAGCTTTGCCATGGATCCTGTAAAACCACAATGACAAGCCGTGTCAACACAGTAACACACTTTTAAAATTAATCATTATATTTGTCTTCTGGAAGCTCTTTACTAAGCTACAGCTGTAAGGCTATCAAGGATGATTTTTGAGTAATTTAAACTACACCTTTCTAGATGGCTGACTGGGATTACAGGTGTGGCATGGACGTCCGAACGATGCTCCAAGATTATTCATAGTTTACAGGGTACAGCAGTTGTTAGCCAAGCAGCAGTACAAATGGCTGAGGATGTAATGGCACAGCCTTTAATTATGAATGCCATGTTTTCAACACACCATATGGACTAAAAAACTTTGAGTGTTATTCATCCATTCATTTATTTATTTGTTGTAACTGCTTGTCCTCTGGAGGGGACAGGTCGCTAGTCTATCACAGGGTCAACACAGAAAGACAATTTGGAATCACTAATTAACCTCAGTCTTTGGACAGTGGGAGGAAATCGGCCCCTCAAGAAGTGTTTTTACCATTTTTATGCAGCAATCGCCAGGGCTAAGCAATTAAGCTAACATTGACGTGCCAAAAACATTTGTAGTTCCTCAAATGGCCACTTGAGGCTAGCGCCAAAATCAAGTCAATCTCTGCAGAACCCCATGTTAAAATGACTAAATTACAGCAAAATACAGCAGAGACAAAACTGATTACAGCCTGGTTTTTGGTCTCTTTTGCTAATCTCCCCATTCATGGTCATTACAATTACACCAAGGCCTTTAGTTATGGAAGTAAAAGGTGGTGGCCATACTAGGTTGCCAGCTGTCTGTCAGCTCCACCAGTGTTGTCATGGACCGTTTTTGAAATCAGTCATGAGTCAGGTGGAGTCAGGCACTGCCAAGGCGGCGATGTCTGATGGCTTGGGCAAAACTAAATTCAAACTTTGCACTTGTGTTGGTGAATCAATCATTGTTTTATCAGTCGAAGGCTGAATAAAAATTTCCAGCGAAATGCAAAATACGAATGGCTGGATTTGTGGAAAGATGAGTTGCGTACGCCAGGTAAATTTTTGTAGCTCATTCACTGATGCGTACGCCAGGCCCAAGACGTGAGAAGCCATTAGCAGCAAAACCCAAACAAAAGCAGTTGCTAGGAAAACATCTACTTGAGCAACGGATGGAACCAAAGACATCACTCACCAGGAGAAACTAAAGTGCGGGAGCCAGTTGGACCCATTGATTATTATGTGTGCATGAAGACGGTCAAAACGCCCAAACTGGACACATGGGGCTCATGAGAAATGAAAGAACACTCTTAAGTCAGTAGAACTATCACAATGCTCCAAAAGAAATAAAAATAGTAATTGTAGCAAGACAGCAAAAGCCCTTCAGTAAAGTTTTTTAATCACAACTTAAGATGCTTTACACTCTAACAGGACATGACACATACTGTGGTTTCATCCTCAATGAAAGCTGGAATCACTGTAGCTCACAGTATATTTTAGTCATACCAACCCCCCTCCCTCCTTCGCCTCCATATGGGCTGCTTTGGATTTGTCAGCGTGGATAACCATATGGGAGACAGACCCTCTGGAACAGCACATCACCAGGAGCAGTAGCAAAAGAAACGTTACCCTATCAAAACAAAGTGTGGCCTACACATTTCAACAGAGTGAGGAGAGGCCAGTTTGAGAGGCCGCCAAAGGAAATGTATACGCATCAACAGGCATACATAAAGAAAACGACGGTTGCAAACAAACCGCAAGCAAGGACCACCCTGGATGTTTCTCTGTCCCTTTCTCTCTGTGTGTACATCTTACGTCTTCCAGCCTGTCACGATGACAAGATGATCAACTGTCGAACGGCGGTGAGGGTCAGGGGTCACAGTTCAGCCTCACCCTGCCCATGCTTTAACCGGCGTATTCACAGCACAGCTGTTACAGCTCTTTGTCTGTTAGGAGCTTGATGTTTTTCTCTTCACCAACAGGAGTTCTTTCCATCACCTTTTCCTCAACCTCATATATACCCCATTCACATAGCTCCCCCCAAAAGCCCATGTAAGCGTAAAGGCTGTTTCTGCCCAAAGCAAGCCTGTTAAAGGTGATACTGCACAGACAGGAGCTTTTCCCTCCATCTATTTTCAACTTCATTATTCCCACAGGGTTAAAAAGGGAATACCTACTCCAAAACAGTAGCTGTGTTTAAGTGGACTCTTGGTCTGGTAACTGGCAGACAGTGGAAAGTGGTGACTCAAAGGCCAATGGGTGACATGAGAGGTGAGGCAAGCGGTGAGGGGGGAAGGCACGTGACTCAGAGGGGTTAAAATGGAAATTTAGTCAAATCTCATGTTACACCCTTGAATTTCCGATCCTCAGTCCTTTTTTTCCGGCCTGTCTGAGCGGGAGCTGACGAGGATTACAGTGTGAACATTGTGCAACTCTGCCTGTGTTTGCACGCACGGCTGCAAATGTACATTCACATACTATTTCAATTATGCCTCTGTTTAAATGATTCATAGAAATGTGAAACATAAATAAACGAGATAAGATTAAAAACAGGACACATAGAGTCCGGGTTCGGGACTTTCTGTGTGGTGTTTGCATGTTCTCCCTGTGTCTGCATGGGTTCTCTCCATCTTCCTTCTACCATCCAAACCCATGCTTGTTAGGTTAAATTGGCGGTAGGTGTGCATGTGTGAATGGTTGTCTGTTTGGTTGCCTGACAATCAGTAATAGAAGATGAGATGAGAAAATGGGGGATCTTTTGACCAGCATGCTGTGTGCCAGGCCTAAGTTGAAACTCAAGACTTTTAATGAGGCATAGAAGCGAAAGAAACCAAAGCTGAAAAATGGGAAGGTGACTAAATAATAAAAATCTCAGATAGGCTAGTGTAAATCTGAAAAGTAGCACATGTTAGGGCTGAGTCCTCTCCAAGAGAATCCATGCTTGATTCACTCCTGATCAGAGTCAGATGCGCGGAGATCACAGCTGTAGGAAACATGACTGGGCGACGGTAAGAATGTCGGATCGGAAAACTAACCTCATATACTATAGTTCCAATGAAAAAGTTTAGGTTGACCTATACAACCACTATATGTGCGCACAGACATTTTCACAAGTGTTAAAAGTGTTTAATAGGAAATGAGTACTGCTGATGGCAAGATTGTCCCAGACACAGGAAGTTGCAGCACTTACACGCTAATGGATGGCATTCAAGTGAATTTAGGGCAGACGGTGGTCGGGATCAGGTGACCGCTGAAGTGTTTCCCAGTTACTTAAGAATTCCACACCGCAGCTATAATATACAGTAAACATGACATGAAAAAGAAACAAAAGGGAAGAGTGGGACTTTATGTGGTTTATGTGGTAGTTCTGGTCATCTCCTCAATATAGTCGCATACAGGAAATATCATACTGGGTAATAATCAGTAACTAGAACTTTGCAAGACTTGGTGCCGTCAATGAGCGAACACAGCTCTGTACAAATGCATGCTATGAGTTGGTATGCCTTATTCACTTATTTTTTGTTGTTTTTTTTTTTTTTTTTTTTTTTTCATTGTAGATTCACCTCCCTACATGGAAAGGCATGGATGAGGGAGAGCATTTTGCAAGCTGGTTGCAATCTCATCATTAGAGGCCAAAAAATCTTGCACGCTGGTCCTTTAACACAAGAATTACAATAGGATGCCGTTAAATAATACTTGCTTTGTGTAATTTGCTAAATCTATTCCTTATCACTGTGCATTTGTGTACTCTTTTAACTTTTAAGCTCTTCATTGTGAGGGTATTCTAATTCAAATATGTCTGTGGCATAATCTAGACTCAGTACTAACTACCCATTTCTCTTCACAGCCTACTGAGAGTAAATTCCTTTTTTCCTTTATTTTTTTTTTAAATTTAGCTTAGTTTCCTTATTATTTATTGGTAGTTGTCATGAGTTTTCTTTCAGTAGACCTTTGTACCCACGATGCTCTGCTTCATTATTGCAGAAGGGGAAGTTTCCTCATCAGAGGGTGAAAACATTTAAATAACAACATACAATAAGAACACATTTGTTCTCGTTTTTATTTTATTTTAATGTCTCAAAGTACTTTCATATTTTTATCTTCTCTTTCTGTGTTTATGGCCTTTGATATGCAGCTGTATACCAAGGCAAATTCCTTATGTGTGCAAGACAATAAAAAGGATTCTGATTCTGTTAAACATCGTGGAACATTGCTTTCCGACCTATGGATACGACCTTTCAAACAAAGTGAGCCATGAAGGCACTGAGTTCAAGTTTTTAAACTGGAACTATGAGCAGTGGGAAACTTTTATATTGTTGAAGCAGATGCCAAACGGTCTGATATTTTTATACGACAGAACAGAGGGTACTACTACTACCACATGCTTCCAAGCTGTTTGTTTTTAAAGGAGCATGAACTTATTGAATCAAAAAATTTAAGATGCACTGTATATTATGAGTTGTTGTGGATGCAGCTTATACCCTGCACAATTAACCAACCATATCTATTTCTGTTTTTTTTTTTTTTTTAAGGATGTTACCACACCCTTGTGAAGGGTTTCGATTGTGATGCATTTATCCATTTACAGGTTACCACACACTTCTATTGAAAAAAAACCAAAAAAACCCAAAGCCATGCTAACTGTTACCAAAGAGGAGGAAATGAGAACAAATTAAACAAAACAGTTTTACAGCATCTTACAACTTCATGCAAACTTGAAAACGTGTCACAATAACCCCGCTGGTGACATTTTGTGTGTGTTTTTCCTCGAGGGACAATCAATAAAGTGAATTGAAATGGTCTGTTAAAACAGATAATCTACAAATGCTCTTTGCAGCCTTTCCTTGTGACAGGAAAGAGAAAGGAGAAGTCATGAGAAAGTCTTCCTGTGCCTTACATAGCACCCTTATACACACACACACACACACACACACACACACACACACACGCCCACACACACATTAAAACATTGAAATTGACTGGAACAAGCAAGAACCAGATAATCTTTGTACAGAACACTGAAGAGAGAGGGACCAATAAACCCAAAGGCATCTGCCCTGACCTACATCAAAAAAAAAATTACCAGGTCAGTTACAAAAATATATACAGTATATATTTTCTCTTTTTTCTTCTTTTTTCTTTAACACATGTTGATATGTTACATTTTTAACAGAAATATCAGATTTCTTTTTCTTTTTTTTTTTCTTTTTTTAGTGACTCTGAGAATCTTTTCTTGAATTTATTTTATTTGCTTCTTTCAGGCTGTACACATGGAGAGAAACACAACCTGGCCCCCGCTCCCTGGCAATCGTAGCTCATGCTCCAGAGACAACGTTTTGAAGACGGTGGTTTTTCCTGTTCTCTACTCCTTTCTCTTCCTCCTGGGGATGACGCTCAACGGCGTGGCGGTGTGGGTGTTTTTTCGCATCCCCTCGCGGTCTCACTTCATTATATACCTGAAGAATATCGTGGTCGCGGATGTCATCATGACCTTCACATTCCCTTTTAAGGTGTGCCAACACTCGCATTAAAGTGAACAGCTAAAAGCTCTTAATGAATACGTTTACATCATTGTTTTTGTTATTTGTCAGTAATATAAGACTTTTTTTGCCATTTCAATGATTTAAGTTTTCAAAAATTTGTTTTGACTCAGAGACTTGTGTTACTACATGATTAATATAAAATAATAATTAATATAAGATATGTTTTTTTCTTAAAACGCTATATAATGTGTATAAGTGGTGACTAAATGTGTCCTGAGTGAGAAGAGCGAACTCCGGTTTTGTGGGTTATTTCATTGGAAGAGTCCACCTTTTGAGTAAAACTGAACTTATGTCTCTGCAGGTGCTGTCAGACTCCAACATGGCTTCCACCGGCCTACGAATATTCGTGTGTCGGGTTTCCTCAGTGCTGTTTTACCTCACCATGTACATCAGCATCCTCTTCTTCGGCCTCATTAGCATCGATCGCTGCAGGAAGACCCTCAAGCCCTTCAGGGGGACCAACTCTACTCGCCTGGCCCGTCGCAAACTCCTCTCCGGAGGCATGTGGACCTTCCTGCTGATTCTCTGTCTGCCCAACGTGATCCTAACAAGTAAAATCCCAACTTCGCATTACTTCAAGTGCAGCGAGCTGAAGACAGCGGCCGGGCTCTTCTGGCACGAGGTGGTAAACTATGTCTGTCAAGTGATTTTCTGGGGCAACCTTGTGACCGTGGTGATATGCTACACTCTCATCACCAAAGAGCTGTACAAATCCTACACCCGCACCATGGCCCACAGCACCGGAGGGCCCATATCTCGAGCACCGAGCGGCAGATCAACTCGGAACGCTAACCAGTCCAAAAGACAAATGAATGCAAATGTATTCCTGGTTCTGGCTGTGTTCTTCGTGTGCTTTGTGCCATTTCACTTTGCGCGAGTGCCGTACACCCTGAGTCAGACCCGAGGCGTTCTCTTTGATTGCGAACTCAAGCTGTTCTTCTTTCAGCTAAAGGAAAGCACGCTGTTTCTGTCGTCCCTAAACTCTCTCCTGGACCCTCTCATCTACTTCTTCCTGTGTAAGTCCTTCCGGATGACTCTGTTCAAGACGCTGAAGCTGTCGCCTGGTACCTGCAGCTGGCTGACAGGGAGGGGGTCAGACACAGATACGGGCAGCACTCCTCCAAGAGACTCCTCTGACTGTACGTAAAACTACTGGACATAAGAGAGGTTTATGTAATCATGACATCCAGCTGCCAAGAATGGGATGAATCAACTTTGGCCTTCTGACCTTCGCTGAATAGAGAAGTGAAGCATTTATGCTGCAGTACGTATGTTATGTCACAAACTTAATAATACCAGACATTTAAAAACCTGCACATTCAGCATTGTAATGTACAGCGAGCAGCTTATTTTATGTTGTCTATGGAAACCAGTACAATGCCACTAAAAGACACTAAAGCTGATAAACACAAATGCTGATGTCTGCTTTTTGGATTTCACGCCCAAATAACTGACCCATTTTTGTTGTTCTTCTTTCTGTTCTCTATTGCTGTTAAAAACAAAACAGTTGTTTTTGTGTTGAAGTTTCTCTTCTATATTCTCACAATCACTAATATTGAAAATGTCATGGACATCCACGCTTTTTTGGAAAAAAAAAAAAAAAATATTACTCTCATTTCTCTCTGTCAATAAACTGTGATGTTATTATGATGCATGTTCATATTTTCAAGCCCGTGGATATACCACTTGGATAAAGCATTTAACATGCACATAATAGGGGTTTTCCAAATATGCATCCTTCTTTCTGTTTCAGTTACACCTCCATAACACTTTACAGAAATGTAAATCCTCCTTCACTCTCCCAGCCACAACACTTGCTTTTCAGAGCAAAAGCAGCAAAAAAGATCAGATTTTTCACGTTTTAAATTGAAATGCCTCTTATAGAAAATAGGAAAATCAAGGGCGCCCTGAAAGGCAACCAAGGTGGGAGCGGAATTAAAGCAACCATTATTTTCTTCACCGCAGCCTTAAAGCACAAAGCTTACCGCGACAGGTGTCATTTGAATCCCCTCTTCCCGTGCACATATGTACATAAACTGTAGATTTGCATCTGTCTGGTTGAAGAGGCTGACGAAGACTAGTAATTTTGTTCTAAGGTCGCACAGTGGTGGACATTCTCACAGGTGAGTGGCTTAATATTGTTGTTTTGTTTTTTCATGAACTTTCTTAAACAAAGCAAGTCAGTCAGTCATTAAAGTGATCAAACTATTACTGCTCGGTTAGATGAAAGAGCGCATATAAAGAACGTCAGTAACACATCAGCAGGTTTTTTTTGTAATAGCTCCAGCTGTTTCTGTGCATGTCTGTGACTGAGAATCTGGTCTGGTCACTGACAACATTTAGTTTTGTTAAACACGAGCTGTGATCTATTGTGTGATCACCTCGGTGAATACTGCCTGTTGCTTTACTGCTCAGCAACTTATGGGATTCTGTAAAAAAATACATAAAATAAATAAATAAATGAAAAGATACCTTAAACAGTTTGAAATTCACATTTCTGCCCTAAAGTTCGTGTCCAGAGCAGAAGGGATGTTGCACGCCCGAGTGTCTGCTCGCTCAGACTCTCTTTGGGCTTGTATTCTTTCATCCCAATTACCTTTACAGCTGTTTTGGGGATGCTAGCAAGCTGCGTTTTATTGCACTATTTGGTTGCCAAGGAATGCTGTAATTCCCTATCTAATGGTGCTCTCTCTCGGGTTGCCTGGTAGAATATTATTATAATGGCTACTCACCCCACACTAATGGCTTCCCTTTTGCCTCTTCTGCTCAGATGATCAATATGGGCTTTAATAAGTTTAGGTAATTAGACCTTATAGTGAAAATGCAAATGTTTGTGAGACATTTCTTTATTCCATCAAATAATCAAAGGCCCGAGACAAAAGAGACAGGTGTATTGTGGCGAAAAACTTCTGCTGGGTGCAGTGATTTCAATGTGTCCATATGAGATGCCTTTTTTTTTTTATTATTATTACTATTCAGTAAGGTGAAAACCAAACCGACAATTACATAATGTCCATCTTTCTGCGTCAAAAGTATCGGGTTCAGCAGTCAGGATGCATTCAAATGCTCTGGTTGAGCTTTCAAAAAACAAACCCTGAGTAACAAATGTCCTCTGAACTAATGAAAAATGCAAATCAGCTCCAACTGGGCAAGCTGGAAAAATATAGAGCAGTAGTAGGCCTCGGTGTCGGTGCGTCCCGATTCTCAGCCCTGATCTTCGCATCCATTCAAAACCGATTATATGTCTAGTCTAGTGATGTTTGCGGTTTGTGTGTTTTTTTTTTCCCCAGATCCCAGTGATGTCAAACAATACATCACACCTCTCCTCAGACTGTGCCTCTTCCGCCAGCCTTGAGACCTCATATGTAGCTGTGTCATACCTCTACTTCATCTTGTTCCCCGTCGCATTGTTCCTCAACGGGGTGGCGGCGTGGGTGTCTTTGCACCTACGGTCCACCACTACCTTCATAGTGTATCTTAAAAACCTGGTGGGCGCTGACCTGATCATGACACTGACGCTCCCTTCGCTGGCAGCCAGCAGGCTTCCCGGAGCATCAGCTGAGCTAAGGGCCTTCGCCTGCCGCTACAACAACGTCGTTTTCTTCTGCTGCATGTACACAAGCATCACATTAATGGGTCTCATCAGCCTGGACCGCTTCTTCAAAATCGTCCGGCCGCGTGGGAAGGCACTGGGGCAGAGCGTCACGTTCAGCGTAGTGACGTCCACCTCGGTTTGGGTTGTGCTGTTCGGCGGCACGGCCATCCCGACCGTCGTTCTAACTGACCGGGACCCCGCTAACGCATCAGACGATTTTTGCATGGCCATGAAGAGTCCAGCTGGTTTGAGTCTTCACAAGTTCGTGGTTTTTTTCATGGAGACTCTTTTCTGGCTCGTCAGCATGCTGATTGTGTTTTGCTACATCTGCATCACCGTGAAAGTCCTGCGGTCCTTCAGGAACTCCGGGAGCAACAACAGCCGGGGAAAGAAGAAAACCAAATTACGGGTCTTCTTGATACTTGTTGTTTTTTGTGTTTGTTTTGTGCCCCTGCACCTGATGCGCATTCCTTTCATGCTGAATAAAATCTACGGGGTTACCATGTGCACTCAGACATGGGTGGAGGTAGTCTATGATTTAAACGTATGGCTCTCCTCCACCAATGCCTGCCTGGACCCTTGGCTCTACATCTACCTGTGCAGGGAGTTCAGGGACAAATTTGTTGACCTGATGAAAGGCAGCGGTAGCTGTGTTGGGTTATTTTCTGAGGACAAAGAAGAGAGTTCACAGTAGGAAAAAAAAATCATTAAAATATAAACTTTGAGGAAGTTAGAAATACCTAGCGTGACTTAAGGCTGTTGTTGTTTATGGAAAAACACAAACAAATATGTTAGGAAGCAAGAAAAGCTTAGCAGTCTGACAGTAACTGTTCATCTGTGTTGTGCCCCCCTCTAGTGGCTTACAGAGGAATAGCACCAGTAGAGATTTAAGATACACTAACAGAAACGAGGTGCAGACACAATGAACAGCTTGATGAACATTACCAATACGACATGCAAATGTATTTTTTGTATCGTGTAAATATAAAACCACCTCCACCATTTGAAAATTCAAATCCAGGCCTCGGTAAATCTCAGTGGCCGAGTATCAAAGAAAAGCAGGAATGTTATTTCAGTCTCTCTTACCTCTAACACGCTTTGTTTTGATTTGTATTGCGAGATTTATTTAAGTAAATTTAATTTTCGCTTTGTAATACAGGGTTGGAGCCGCACAATGGGAATAGTAATAGGAACAGATTTGAATGCGAATGCAAATGTAAATTATAACATAATAATAAAATATTGTAAAATGAACGCTTTACATCCTCAAAACACTGTTTTATTGACTGTGAACTGTTTTAAAAGACACTGTCTTTTGTCCATTACAAAAATCCTGTACCCAAATGTAATGTCCTTTATTTGAATGTATTCTTTATAGTCTCCTTTTCTTAGAAGGACAATAATATCCAGGGAAAGCTGTGTCACTTTGTGATTCACGTGAGTCACGTGATGCCAGTCATCTTCCCATTGCAGTGAACAGCTCAGTCACATGCAACAAAAATGCTGAAGAGGGAAAAACTTAGAGGAAGAATGCTTTTAGGTGAAAGGCATCATTTAGATAGATAGATAGATAGATAGATAGATAGATAGATAGATAGATAGATAGATAGATAGATAGATAGATAGATAGATAGATCATCTTTTAGTTTATTCCATAGTTGTCAAAGTAAAGCAAAGCACATTTCTTCTAACCGGCAATAAACGTCACAAAATGATGAATGATGGACATTTTTGTGTGTTTATGTAGCTTTCTAAATAGTGCTCAGACCTAATGGAACACGCGCTCTGCTAATAACTCATAAATCACGCGGAGTTGAGCTTTGAGCTTTCTTGTCCGAATATGACTGACATCGTCTAGGTGAGCCAGAATTAGTGACAGATGAAGGGCTACTGAAAACACAGACTGCCGCCGTGCCAAACCCTCTGCCCGGCTCAGCTCCTCTGTTCTAATTTGGTTTACAGAACGTACTGGATGTCTGGTTTTCCTTTGGCACATTTTTTTTTTTTTTTTTTTCCTTCTTCTTACTTTTGCATACGCTCTGATAAACTGCCGGTCTTATCACAGCTGCAGCATTGATTTGTTTGCTAGGGAAATCAACGGCGTTTTTTTAAGGACCTGCCGTGCCCGTGCATCGTCACACAGGTTGCTGCTTTGTGTGTGAGAAGAGCGAAAAACAAGCAAACAGAAACAGTAAGTTGAAACCGTATTATCATCAGTAGTTCATGATGTAGAGTTATCTCTTTAATATGTTTCTGATTTGTTTCTCTTAAAGCGTCTGATATGATGGCATGTTTTCTATAGAGTCACTACAAATGCTCACACCTGGGCAAACATTGAAATGTATTCATTTGAAAAGTCCAAATCAATGCACATCTGTTAGTATCTATTAAAATAAACTATACTAATGCACTACAGTTTAGATTATGGAAGCAAAACTTATGAGAAATTTTACTTTAGTGCTTTAAGAATTTGAATCTTTTTTCTGAGTAATAATGATCTATTCAAACTTTTAAGCAGAGAGTTTACATAAATATAGATTATTTAGGTAGTTTGGAAGAAAATCGAATTTCCTGCCACAAGGAAGCCAAGACTTTCCATTTTTTTTTCAGGTATTGGAAGATGTCATTTATGTAAAATGGAAAAATTGATTGTGAACTAATCTGATGATACAGTAACTGTATTTAAACTTGTACGTATCAAATAATATAATGACAATACGCTGCTTCCTTTGTTTTGCCTAGGCTACATCATAAACTCCGCAGAAAATGGACGAATGGTTCGACCTGCTTGAGAGTAAGAGCTGAATTTCACATGAAAGTGAAAAAAAAAAAAGATCATTATACTGCCCACATTCACAAGACAAAAAGCGCACATGTTCTGAAATGCGTCCTCTGTTTCCTCAGGCGGAGAGGCAACTCCGAATCAGACGTCTCGGGAAGACTCGCCGTGTGCCGTTTACGACCCCCGCGTTGTGCCATCTATGTTCTTTGCGATGTTCCCCATAGCCCTGCTGCTCAACGGTGTGGCAACCTGGGTCTCTCTGCACCTTAAGTCCACCTCCACCTTCGTGGTGTACCTGAAGAATCTAGTAGCTGCTGACGTTATCATGACCGTGAACCTACTGATCAAAGCCGCGGTTGACTTACCGGGTGTGTCCAACGAAATGGTCATATTATCATGCCGTTGTTTCAGCGTATTTTTCTACAGTACGATGTACACATCCATCGCGCTGTTGGGCTTGATCAGTCTAGACCGTTTCTTCAAGATCCTCTTGCCCCACAGCAAGTTTGGTCAGAATTTGACCGTCAGCAAACTGATATCAGGCTTAATGTGGGTGATACTGTTTGGATGCACAGGCCTTCCCAATATCATTTTGAGCAACAAACCCGTGGTCAACATGACGAAAATCACTACTTGCATGTTGCTCAAAGGACCAGTAGGACTTAAATTCCATAAGCACACGGTTATTTTTCTTAACGCCTTCTTCTGGTTTGTCAGCGTGATCATCGTGGTTTGCTACATCTGCATCGCAAACAAAGTAATCCAGTCTTTTAGAAACTCCGGTAGCACCAACAGCCAAGGGAAGCAGAAAGTCAAACTGCGCGTCTTTCTGGTTATCATCGTATTTTTCGTGTCATTCGGGCCGTACCACATCGTCAGGATCCCGTACACTTTCATGCAAGTCAGCAGCAGTTCTTCCTTCACCGACTGCTCCTTTGTGGCGGGCAAGTTCATGAAGGAGCTCAGCCTCTGGCTCGCCACCACAAACGTCTGCATGGACCCACTTATCTACGTCTTCCTGTGTCGAGAGTTCAAGGAGAAACTGTTGTCCATGATGAAAAATGCCTTGATGTCATGTAAGGCCGTTTTAGGAAACAAAGCCTGAAGAACTCCACAGCAGAAATACCGGCAAAACGCTTTGCTGCACTCCCATCTCAGATATTGAAGCATATTTTTTACGTCTGTACATCTGCTGTAGATTCATCTAGTCGTTCCACATTATGTTATTTACTTTGTGTTACTTTTTTAGTGTGTCTTTTAATAGCTTGAAACCACTTAACAGGAGTATAAGATGAGATTTTAAATCAAAGGGCAAACAGAGCACTAATTGAGAGACTAAATGAAACTGTGATGCAAATATGTTATGATGAAGCTGGTTAACTTTGCCACAGTAAAAATGGGTCACATCTTATTGAAGTTCTGCGGATGTGCAAAAGCAGTCGGTTCGTGGCACGCTAATACTCGCAATCTCAAAAATAGTCAAGAAAGAATGTGTCACAAGCCCAAAACAGCTCAGATGTACTATTACTATTATTATTTTTCTGGTGGTTTGTTATTTTTTATTTATATATATTATTTATTATTCTGCCTAGTGTTTAAATTACATTTAGTCCACACATTTTATTCAAACATGTTTTCTTAAATATTCTTTGCTTTTTGCTAATCAGTCTTGGGTTTTTCTTTCAGTACAGTGTGATCTATTTGACATAATGATAATAAAAGAAAAAAAAAGGAGCTTGTAATGACGCTTACAGTCTCTGTTGGTCAGGAAATGGCTACTCAAAGCCTGTCATGTCGTGTACTGTCAAACAGATGCCGAACATTCATTTGGGGGTTTGTACTAAACAAATTTCCTTCTCCTGGCTCCAAGGAAAATCACACAGGAAGTCATTATACGTGATCTCAGAATGCACTATTTTTATCATTAAAGCACTAAAGGGAATTGAACTCAAAAGCAAACTTAAAATGAGTGGAGGCGGATGCTCGGTTGATGATTTCTTTCATTTTTAGTTGTATTGCAGTCACAAAACGTAAACGTGAAGCAGCAGAAAACACATGCACGCGCAGAACTAATGGTGGTGCCATGTCAGTAGCAAAGTACATAGATAAAGTGTCCCCACTAAAACCACAGGCTTTTGTCTGCCTTAAAGGACAATGAGAAAAGACCGACAGTCACAGGTGGAATAAATCATTTGCAGGATCGAGGGAGGAGCGTGGGGTTTCTGAATGCGGGTTAACAACAAATGAGTCCAAGACTTTGGTGTTTGCCCGTCCGCTTGCTATAGTGAAACTGACGCAAGCTAGCGGAGGCAGAGGGACTGGCACGGATCAGAACAAGCCTCTCTGCAGACAATTAGAACAGGAAGCAAGGAAGGAAAGGGTCTTTCACCCGGAGGAAGACTGGCAAACTCATTGGGATTGTGACAAGACAGCCACACAGTAGCTCCAGAGACCACCCATTGTAAGAGCATCAAACACAAACACAGAGAGAGAGAGGAGAGAGAGGGAGAGAGAGAGAGAGAGAGTGTGTGTGAGAGAGAGAGAGAGAGTGTGTGAGAGAGAGAGAGAGAGAGTGTGAGAGAGAGAGAGAGAGTGTGTGAGAGAGAGAGAGAGAGAAAGTGTGTGAGAGAGAGAGAGAGAGAGAGAGAGAGAGAGAGAGAGAAAGCAAGAGCATGAGAGTGAGAGCGAGAGGAGTGAGGGAACACTGACAGAGAACCTCAGGACAGAACCGTAGTTCTTGACTGATAAAAGAACTGAATTAACACCAAGACGGTTTCAACTTTACTTTTTCTTGAAAAAAGATCGGATTGCTTATTTCACTTCCTTTTTTCGAATTATTGCCTGCTCTGCTCATTATTCTTCCCAAGCCCCACAGTCACAGACGATAAAGGCACAGAAAGAAGGTAAGACTCGATTAATAGCTTTAAAAGCTTTTTTTCTTCTCTTTTCTTTTTTTTTTAATTAAGACCAAGCCCAAAGACAGAATTTGTGTAACAATATTTTCAAATGATCTAATTAACATTAGTATGCAAACTAGGGCAGAGAAAAGTTTGATAGCGTTTATAGACGTTGGTTTCCATAGCACCTCTTCCTGACCATACACCACACAGATGTACTGTCAGACAGAAGAGCACAGAATGAACAGCTGGGGGGTTTGATACCTCTGTAAATATGTATTAAGTCTATGTGTGCATTTGAACTGCTGAGCTACATTCATACAAATCTAATTAAAATGTGTTTGCACGCTCCTGAAAATGGTATTTACAGAAAACCGGTCCTTTACGTCGGTGGTTCCCAACCTTTTTTGTCTCGTCTTGAGTATGTTAAAAAATATTATCTATTAGGTTTATTTTTTTAATCTTAATATTCTAATATTCTTAATATTTTAATCTTAATATTCTGCCTACCTTTAATACGAAATAAATAAATAATAAATAACATAAAGCAAATGCAAAGGAAGTGAAACTCCTTTTTACCACAGAAATCTCCTTTCTTTTTATCATGTTTTACTTGAAATTCTCTATTCATAACAATCCACTGCATCATCCAGTTTAATAATGGGTTCATGAAATGAACGCAAATATTTCGTATCATCTTGTAAATGAATTGTCAAATATTTTCACGTACCACCTAAATTTACCCTAACCCCTAACCAGTAGCTCCGGATGGGAAAGAGTGCTCTTTAAGGACCTTGTCCTCTGTCCCTCATCCCGTCATAGATCCACCGAAAATTAGAAGATGAACAACACCTTGTCCAACACCTCCATCAAGTGTGTTCGGGATACCAGTGTGACAGCGGTGGTTTTCCCCTGCTTGTACAGTATCCTCTTCATATTTGCTCTGATTCTGAATTCCCTGGCTGCATGGATCTTCTTCAGCATCCCCAGCACCTCGACATTTGTGGTCTTTCTAAAAAATGTGGTAAGTCACTCTACATTTTGCACTCGCGCCGAAGCAAGCAAAGACAGCCACACAAATAACAACCCTGTGATCCTACAACCACAGGTGGTGGCCGACCTGCTGATGACTCTGACCATCCCTGTGAGAGTCCTAAGTGATGCAGGTGTGGGCTCCTGGCAACTACGCGCCTTCTACTGCCGATACTCTGCCGTGCTCTTCTACATCACCATGTACATCAGCATTCTCTTGCTGGGCCTCATTAGCCTGGACCGCTACCTGAAGATCGTCAAGCCCTTTGGGAAGTGCGCTCTGCAGCGCGTCCGTGTTGGTCAGGTGTTGAGCGCGACTGTTTGGGTGGTCATGTTGTTCTTGGCGCTTCCCAATGTTATTCTGAGTGACCAACCGCCAAAATTCTCCGGGGGCAGACTGAAGTGCACCTCCATGAAGAGCAAAGTGGGCTTGCAGTGGCATGAAGGATTCAACTACTTCTGTCAGGTAAGAGGTTTTGGGAAGTCAGACCTGGTGGTTATGTGTACTTTCTGGGTTTCCAGCTAAGCTAAGAAATCTGGGGTGCTTAAATGTTAACACTACAACTGACCTTTCTGTCACTTAACTACATCTCAAAATTTGAGAAAGTCAAGAAGAGTTTCCAGTCTTGCTTCATGTTGTTTTGTCATGTGTACTTCCAGGTTGTGTTCTGGGGCACTCTTGCCCTGATGGTGGTTTGCTACACATTCATCAGCAAGAAAGTTTATGAGTCATACAAAGCGTCAAAGAGCAGGTCTCAGGCAGCCAGTCGCAGAACCAAGGCAAAGGTGTTTGTGGTGGTGGGAGTGTTTTTTATCTGCTTTGCCCCTTTCCATTTTGCCCGCGTTCCCTACACTCTGACCCAGACCCGGAGCACGACAAGTCACTGTTGGGCACAAAACGCCCTCTACGTCGCCAAGGAAACAACCCTGTGGCTGTCGGCCACCAATGTATGCCTGGACCCGCTTATTTACGTCTTCCTGTGCAAGGTATTCAGGAAAAGACTGACGGCCACACTCAGACGTAAGCGAATGCCTGCTGCCATGGAATCTCCAACGGGAACATCAACCCAAGTAGAGATGTCACAAATACCTCACAGTAACAAACTGTCATATAACGACAATCCGTGACAAACTGGACAATGAGCAATGGGACGCAGTTAATAACTATAATGATCAAGACGAATTGGTACAATGTCAAAGAGCTGTATTTGTAAATACCCATTACCTTAACAGCAAAGGCTGTAAAAATTGAATGTACGTTGTGTTGTGAAAAGCTGATGAATGGACAATGTAGTGAAAAAGGAAAAAAAGTAACTGCTGTGATCATTAAGTTTTATGCAGTGGTGGCACAGTGCTAAACAAACACATCTCTCCTTCTGTTTGCCAAGTCATCTAACGCACTTCCGTAATTTTGCTTACTGTCACTTTATACTTCCTGCTGTCTAATCTCATTCAAACTGCACTTTCCCCTCACAAAACATTGGATAAAGACTATGCATCCTGACAGAGTAAACACTTATCAAGTGAGCAGGGACTGAATGATGTGGGTAGTGTGAAACAAAGGCCTGCAACAGGCACTGCTTACACCAACTTAAAAGCTAATTATAATAATATGATTTTTTTTCTTTCCTTATAAGAGTTGCACAGTGTTCACTATTATGGTGATATTTTGATTTTCAAAAAAGTGCATACAAGAATAATTATCAGGTCAACTCAAAGAGTGAGGATTTATAAGACAAAGACATGGGAGAAAATATAATTAGACTGATATGTATGCGGAACTGAGGACCACTAAAACTGATGCATACGATTTTGAGTCTGACCAATATAGATATTTTTGACAACAGTTAGTGGTTAAGACATTTGAAGTCGTGTACGCGACACTGTTGGCACGCGAGGGACAGTGTCAGCCGTTAGTGGTGAGAACGCCACTGCCATCTATCACAACATGCGAGAAGGGGTCTTGCCCAACACTTCCACTTTCTAGGTCATATAAAAACCACAAGAAGAGGCTGTGCAAATGGAATTTTCATCAATAAGACATCTAAACATTCCCTTTTTTGACAGATCTAAATGCCTGCCATGACAAACACCGCCACAGAGTCATAAGAACATGCAATTTTTCTGAGCAATGAAACGACTTAAGGCATGATTACAGAAGTCTTAAAAGTAGACAGTCCTATTTAACAAATGAGACGTGAGAATTGTTGTTGGTTATTTATGATGAGGAAAATCTAATCCGGTATCTGTGAGCGGACAAGTTATGTGAACCTCCAGGATTAGCAGTGGAAGGTGAAAATAGACCAACTCTTAAAGAGTGTCATTTTATTTTAAGAACGGTTTCAAAATATACAAGACAGATTTGTTAAAATTGGCCCAGGGCCAGAACACTTGTCTTTCAGTTTCATTAAAGGCATTTATTTTGAAGGACTTTGTTATTTACAAGTAGTGCTGTTTGCGATTGTTTAGGGTTAGGGTTTTTTTTTTTTTTTTTGCTATGTGGATAATTTTTTTCTAAGCAAAGCAAGTACATGTATTTATCCTGTGTAAAGTTATTGCTTAAATTGTTAATAACAGCAACTTAACCGTGACCACTGAAAAACTGGATCCGATGCTTGGATCGAAATAGATTAATGAGACCAAAATAGAGACGCGTTTTCTATGGAGTTAAAAAAAAATGAAATCCGGTTTTCTATCTGTGAAACACGGTAGTATAAGTATTATGTGCTGGAACTCGGTCAAAAAATTCTGCATTATACCAGACAATGTTATCGTTCTAATATCAAGCAAAAGTAGGTCATGTGGGATGGCTACAGTCTAACAGACTTGATGTGGAAGTACCTGAGGTTAGCAAGAAACCCACCAACATTTCATAGTTGCATATGGTACAAGCAGTGCCATAGGACAACGGTTGCCACAAAGTTGCTGCATAAGAGGGTCACACGCGATACTGAAAGGAAATGTTTACACTTTGCCAGTCAGTGACGCAGTATTGCTTAATGTCACAGTTTTTATTAGCACCATGTTGGCGTCATGTTGGCGTACTCTTAAGACAAAGAGCTGATGGTGTTCTAAATGCACTGTAAGATACCGAATTACCGAAGGAATGTGAGAATGATGATTAACTAAAATGTGTGATGTTTATGTTTCATTTTCTTATGGTACTGGAGAGAATTACAGATATTTCAAGGCTCTCAATGATACTGCCTAGTTTATTTCAGACAGCTGACTTCCTGTGAGAGCTGTAGTTTCGTTATAATTGTATCTATAGTGTGACAACAAAAATGTCACATTATCTTCTGTAATGATCATAAAACACAACCGCATATCTTTATGGACTGCTGCAGAGCTCACGAAGAACAGGCTATAATAAATACAAGGTAGCAAGTAATCATTAAATACATGCTTACTGATCTCTTTTTTATTTATTTTCTTTCCTTATGTATCACTTTGAACCTTTACGTATTAGTTGCATAAATGTTATTTATGTGTATAGTATATTGTGTTTGTGAAATACAAGTAGTTAGACTGAGGTTGAAATGGGTATGACTATGATTTCGTCAAACACTAATGGTGATTATTATCTGATTAGATAATCATTGAGTAACAGACCAAAAGGAACCACAGGCTCATGTTGCTCTGCTGGAGATCTGATGTGTGAAAATAGTGAATGTAAATAAGGTTTAACAATATGGTGGTAAGTACACCACGCCTTTCACAATGCTGCAGCACCGTCCGACGATTTTTATTTTTGATGAAGAAGAGAAAAAATCTAATTTTCTATAACTGCTTGTCCTCTAGATCAGGGGTCTTCAACGTTTTTTCAGGCCAAGGACCCCAAACTGATGGAGAAATTAAGTAGGGACCCCCTGCCTACTATATGTGTTCTATATTAAACTCGGCTTGGGGCTGCCTTAACATTTTTTTAACACTGCAGCACCACAAAGATAGGTTTCAAGAGATTCAACTGCTTCTTAATGGTACCTCCTCCCTGATTTGTAATCCACATTGGTTTGATTAATGTAGTAATGAAATGTGATCTCTCTCCATCTCAGCCTCTGCCAGTCACAACAGAGCCTGATATTTGGGCAGGAAATTAATGAGCCACAGCGCGGCCACTGTGCTGACGGTAGGAGAGCTCGTCACCCTCAGATTAAATCCTCTGACAGATGACCCCAAGTAGCGAATTATGAAAAATTATAAATGGCATTCATGGAAATTAAATAAACCCGGGAGACAGTGTGGCCCTTTCCATATGCACGGACACGGGTTATCGACAAAACCAAAAAGTGCCAAATAGCTAAGTACTGACACTCTCCTATCGCTGGTTATGTGGTGGTACAGCTTGTATGCCACAGAAACCTTATGTGAATGGTGCCAATCAGCAGGCTAAACAATGCTTCATGTCAAGAAGCCCCAGAGAAATGGCAGCTCATTAGATATTTACAAATAAGCTGCAGGTCAAACAAGTCAGTGTGACACATTCGTCAACTGTTCAAATGTTCACTGAACGAAATGAAACCAGGAAATACCTTACTTACGCTAAAGAGGAACATACATTTCAGATAGATAATACATGATTTCAGGGTTGGAACCCAAAAATGTGCAAGAACTACGGAAGTAATGTTGACATTTTATGGTGAAGTAAAGAGAAGAAACAGATTCAGTCACAGTTTCAGTTCTTAAAAGCTACCAGTCCTAAACTTGGGTTCAGAAACAGTTACAAAAAATAATAAAGCTAATTTCCCCATTCACAACACATATACAGGGACTTAATTCTTATGCACCTCACTTGTTTGATTGTATTTATGCTTAAAAATGCAAATTAAGGAAGTGCCATAACAGGTCACTAGTTCTTGACCTTCCGCTCCGCGGCTTTGTCTGTTCTAAAATTAACCACGAATTAAGATCAATCAGGCACTTGCAAGATGGCAACACTTTTCACTTTTTCAAAACCACTTTTCAAGAGTCCTATCAAACTCCATGAGGCGAACCTACGGGGCATTGCTACTTGAACTTAAAAACCTGAAAGACCTCTGTAGCCAGCATTCAGTTTGTTCATTCTGGGTTACTAGGCCGTGTGTACAACATGACGATACATGTACGCAAAATGAAAAAAACTGCTGCTAGGAAACCTGCTGGTGTCTAGGAGTCACGGAGGCTAACAGTTTAGCAAGCTAACAACCTGATAAATTGCAAGGTATAATGAAAGGATGAGACTGTTGGATATATGAATATTTGACTAAATTACTATATGTTCACTTACTGTTCATCTTTGTCATTTCTGAAAACGTCAACAAAGGCATAACGACTTGTGAAGAAAAGCATAATGGAAAGAATTCACACTTAGGAGGTCATGCATAACTCAAGATGGGGTGTTTGCATGAACTTTTCTTGTGAAGCACAACCCCACTTGAAAACAGCACTAATATTTTTCTGTCAGTTGTACACAATGTTCCCTTAAGTAATTGCATTTAGTTTTTAAAATGTCTCAACTGGCAGCCTGTTTATCTGTTCACTATAAAACATCAAAATAAGCTTTTCAACGTCAAACAACATTCAGAGTCTGACTCGTTATTACCGAATAAGGAACCTTGTAACATTTTAATACTTCTAAAGATAAATCGGTTATAAAACACGTCTGTATTTCATTGTATGTCGCTGCTGACAGAGTGCAGCTGAACTCCGATGAACACGACACTTGCGGGGACGTCGCTGTGGCTGTGCGCGCTCCCGCAACGTCGTTCTCGGCAGGCACGCGCCAACGTAGCGCCACGTGACGCGCCCGCCGGGTCATATGATCTGTCGGCTACTTCTTCCTGTTTGCCGTCAAGAAGTTTCACCGAGCAGCTCCCAAACAAACGAACATGGCCGACTTTGAGGAGCGGCAGAGCCTGTTGGGGGACGAACATGAGGGGTCGTTCACCGGCAGGCAGGCGACGAGAGGACCCGACAAACCCATGTCCGCCATATGCGACCCGAGCCACCTCCTGCACCGAGTGGTCGTCCTGGTTTTCATGTGTTTCCTGGGATTCGGTGAGCAGCCACAGGCATCCCGACTTGTGATTGCTGTTTATTCGGATTAAGTTAAACAGCTCACATTTGGTTAAATAAATAACTAAAAGCTTTTACTGTCTGAAGTTGTTAGTATAAAGGTAGCTTCTTTATGTTTGTAGACTGTTAACGTAGCTTTTGTGTTACAGGGAGCTACTTCTGTTATGACAATCCAGCTGCACTTCAAACTCAAGTCATCCAGGTAATTTATTCCCTCTAAATACAAAACCCCCACACACGAGGCATTGTGTTACAAATGCAATATTTCACATCTGTCCCAGGCTGAGATGCCACTACCCATTAGGTTTTTAACAGTCAAATCAACCTCCTGGTAAATGTTACAGTCAGATGATTTTGTTCACACGCGCGCGCGTGCACAATACTGTTGAAAGTTGAAACCGAAATAACTGAAGCGAACAACCACAAGAGCCAGACCTTATCATGCCCCCCCCCCTCCCCCTCCTCCTTCACTCCGCCAGGATCTGAACCTGAACACTGCAAAGTTCATGCAGCTGTACGCCTGGTACTCCTGGCCCAATGTGGTGCTCTGCTTCTTTGGGGGATTCCTACTTGACAGGGTCTTTGGCATCAGGTACAAAAACGCAAACCACTCACTTTGATTTCATGTTGAGTTGTGTGTGTGTGTGTGTGCATGCTGTGTCACCTTAATAAAAAAGAGATGCGCAGATTTTAAGTATTCGTGTCATTCACCGCTGATTTCTTTTTAGGGTGGGAACCATCATCTTTTCCCTCTTTGTCTGTGTAGGACAGGTACATTCATTTTAAAATTTTAAACGATGTAATATCAAAATTAACATTTGCTATTCGTTGTCTTGTTGGTTCCGTCAGTCTGGTGTTTTAACTTTCCCAACTCTACGCAGGTGATATTTGCTACTGGAGCGTTAGTGAATCGTTTCTGGCTGATGGAAGCTGGACGTTTTGTTTTTGGGTAAAATAATTCTAAACATTTTTACCTAATAAATATGTGTAGAGTTTTCACATGATTGTCTGTGATAATCAAAAAGGCAATTGGACTTATAGAATTTCTTGAAGACGTTTCGCCTCTCTTCCGAATAGCTTCTTCAGTTCTGAGGGACTAGTGGGAAGTTGACGTTTAAATAGGAGAACTCTGTGGTTAAAACCCATCAGAAACTTGCTTGACTTGTTTCTGTGATAACCACAAAATGGAGCCAAACTCGTGAGATTTAATTTACAGTCTTAACTTCTGTCCCATGATTGGTTATTTATGACAAACACATTGTGCATTTTTATTACAAACGGGAACTTTTCCACCAAAATATACAAAAATCTGGATCAAATGCACCAAAACTTAGGCCAGCGTGCCATTATTTGGTCAACCTTATAAGGACATTAAAATCCAGGGCTCAAGTTACACACTATAACTTACATCTTACCCATTTTTTTCTTTCTTTCGGGCAGTATTGGAGGAGAGTCCTTGGCTGTGGCCCAAAACACATACGCAGTTAATTGGTTCAAAGGCAAGGAGCTGAATCTGGTGTTTGGTCTTCAGCTGAGCATGGCGCGACTGGTAAGGACAGTACAACATGAAGTTACGCGTGTTTCGAAATTACATACATGTGATTGGTGCAGTGAATTTAATCCTTTGCCCTGCTCTCCACTCCTCTCAAGGGCAGCACAGTGAACATGAACATCATGGGCTGGGTGTATAGCAGAGTTGCAGATGGTCTTGGTTCTGTTGGGCACACTGCACTGGGCACATCACTCATGATAGGTAAATATAACATACACATACACTGATTAAATCCTTGGCTTCACTCAAATTGGAAAGTGATAAGCTCAGAGACTCTGGTTACATTGCCTCGCCCGTCTCTGTCTGTGCTTCAGATACCAGATCCCTTCTCTGTAACTAATGTTCTCAGGTAACATGCCCAGCGGAGACAGAGAGAACTAAAAGTATTACCACTTTTCCTACCAACTTAGAAATATAAAATGGCTTCCACTTTTATATATCTTGCAGTATTTTACTGTTTTTTACAGTCTGTTAGTTAAACTTTAATCCGACACGAGTTCATTTCGGTGAGTAATCTCAAGGCAACTGGGTTTAAACTCTCACCATTTCAAATTGACGTTTTCTTTCCTCAGCTGCCGTAACCTGCCTGTTTTCTCTAATCTGCGCCTTGGTGTTGGCGTTCTTTGACAGAAGAGCTGAGAGGATCCTCCACAAGGAACAAGGGGGAACAGGTAATCTATCGTGAGATAACGTCTCCATTCAGTCTTGTGTCTTTCCTCTTTGACCTGTGCCAGTCAATAACTGCTGAAAGTGTAAGGCCACATTTTGTTTTTGTTAACTAAAGATTGACATTCAGACTTGCAGTTCAATGAGTTGTAGAAATGTCGCCTTAGAAAGCAGAGGAAACATTGTTTTTCCTTTTTGATATTTAACAAACAAACAGTGGTCTCAAACTAACATGTGCATGTGTTTTAATCATGCATATTAGGTGAGGTGATCAAGCTGACGGATGTGAAAGATTTTCCTTTGACCCTGTGGCTCATCTTCATCATTTGTGTGGGCTACTATGTCGCCATTTTCCCCTTTATTGGACTGGGACAGTGAGTATTACATCCCTGCTCTCGCTCTCTTTCTGTCACACATACAAACACAAACTGTCTTGTGGTGGTCTTTACTTGTCTTTTATATTACATATGTCAAGTGATATCATTAGAACATTGTGTCATCCCAGGGACTAGGAACATTTGGAGGTACTCATTGTTACGATCTAACTCAAGTCTGGGGGATATATTTTACCCCAAAATTAAGTAAATCACAAACAACTGACGCCTACTCCTTTTATATGACGTTATTGTTGTTGTATAGTCTTCTGAATTAGTGCCACCTACTGGACTGGAGTGGAGTATAATCGGATAAAGTGACCTTTTTGCGCCACTTTCCTAAATTAGCTAATCCTGATGGGTCTGTAGACTTAGGTGGAAACTTGTATAACAAAGTTTCAAGGACCTTAACTCCTTGAAGACTGTTCCTGGGACAGTTGCAAAGTGCAGAATAACCTCCAACAACAGCCGTGCACCGTAGCCAATTGCAAATTTTATTTAGTGTATATTTGTTTATTATTTTGGGAATATTTAAAGCTGCGGAATAATCTGTATTTGGAGCTTTAGTGAGCTTTAGTTTATGACCTTATGGAGTTGACTCAAAATAAATGAATGTATGAAAGCTGTCACCCATTGCAACGTGGTTGCGAACAGATAACGCAGATCACAGAATGCACCTGTGGTGATTTTCAACTGCATTATTACCAGCAGAAAAGGCTCAATTCTTCCTAAGGTAGAACATTATTCCATCAGGGTAAAGTGACACACGCTGTAATCACTTGTACAATTGAACCATATGGGGTTTATTCTTTAATCGTTGAAAAGCAGTACCGGCATATCACGTTTTGTGTTTGGTACGTATATCTCGACTGTCACTTAACCTTGAGTGAAGACGGATTTGAAGTAACATGCTTGACAATGTGCTATTCTGGTTCAGTCATATGGTGTGAATTAAATAGATATCCTCCATCGAAGCGGTGCAATGCTTGGATCTGAGAATGTGCAACCCCGCAATGTTGTGTCGTCTTCAAACCACAAAGAGAGGAGGCGCAGACAAATTGATTTGTGCTGAAAGGAACCAACCGCAGCTATCACAGTCCTAATTTCCTCCACTGAAATGGCACTCCTAAATTACTTAGCAACTGCCATAGGTTTTCCATGGTGGGTCAGTGCTTGGAGAGCAAATAGCTGCCATGCAAATGGAGACAGAAAACAATGTGTGGAAGATGAGAGTTATCTTTTGCTAGAGCAATTTTGCTTTCTGCTCCCTTTGTTGTCACATCCGTATCAGCTCTGAAGGCAAAGCAGTTCTCTAAATTGTGTTTTTCTTTCTTTGCATTTTCAGGGTGTTCTTCATTGAAAAATTTGGCTTCTCCCCTGCTGAGGCCAGAGCTGTCAACAGGTAACTCAGGTCACACGTAACGGCCCATTGAAGCCGAGCTTTCCTACTCAGAGGGTGTCATATTTCAGGTGATCAGTTTTTAATAGTGAGAAATACTGTATCACCTGAAACTCTAGACATAGTAAAACACTGCATTCGAATCTAATGTGTCCTGTAAGATTAAATAACAGAAATCACATTTTAATCATCTTGTTTATCAGAATTTTCTATATTTTTTTTAATTTTTTTCCTTCCTTGTATGAATATTTATCACATATCCTGTTAGCATCAGCCTTTCACTCCGCTCTCTTTCTTTCCCAGTATTGTTTACATCATCTCGGCCCCCGCATCTCCAGTTCTTGGCTTTATGGTGGACAAGACGGGCAGGAATGTGGTTTGGGTGATAACTGCCGTGGTAGCAACACTCGCCGCTCACATGATGCTGGCTTTCACCTTCTGGAACCCCTGGATCGCCATGGTAATGTCCCCCCCTGGCAACACTGCGACCTTACTCGATACAGAGGTTGTTTACGAATCAGCCCGTAAACCTCCTGCGCCGCTCACAGATTAATTAGCGACTGACATAAACAAAAAGGTATTTAGTACGTGAAAATATGGATATATATACGTCTAGTTTCACAGTCGCCAAAAAAAGGTAAACATGTCTACAAGGACAGAGGATGGTATCATCAAATAATAGTCCTTTAGACTAATGTTAACCAGCATGCTACTGTAGACAGATGACAAAAGTAACTAGCTAACCTTTATGTAATGGTATAAACATGTAAAGTAATATGAGAACACGTGTGTCCTTGCTTGTTTTCCAGTCTCTGCTTGGCGTCTCTTACTCCTTACTGGCGTGTGCACTGTGGCCTATGGTGGCCTTCGTGGTGCCTGAGCATCAGCTAGGGACGGCCTATGGCTTGTACGTACCCTTTTCTACATGATTAGACAGTCCACCTACAGCTAATTATTATTTTTTTTCCATTTTACTCATGTGGGCCTTTTGCCTTGTTGTTGACAGCATGCAGTCCATCCAGAACCTGGGTCTTGCTCTTATTGCCATAGCAGCAGGAGCCATCCTAGATTCCAGAGGGTACCTGGTTTTGGAAGTGTTCTTCTGTGCCTGCATTTGCAGTCAGTATTTTTTATTTTTTTTATGTGTTTTCACGTGTGAAATAAGGTTTTAGTCTTTCAAAGTGTTTGACTGACACTGTCAGTAATTTTCGCACATTGATTTTTCCTTCTCCTTTCTTCCAGTTGCACTGATAGCAGTGGTAATGCTTTACTTTGTGGATTATCTCAGAGGTAAGAGAAACCTTGAACTCTCCTGCTGGTTCGCTCCTCTCCTTCGCCTTACAGTCTCTGATTCTTTTTCCTGCCTTGGCTATTTCATTCCCCCTTTTCACACATGACATCTCCTCACTTTCCTCTGCCACTCTTCAACACACTTACGCCTTAATCTCTCCATCTTCTTGCTCTCCAGGAGGATATTTGAACCAGTCAGCTGGAGCCCGACACGCAAAACAGAAAGAAGGCTCTTCAGACGCAGAGTGAGTACCTTTGGCTCTCCATCGCTGCTTTTCCATCCACTTATCCAGTAATTAGACAAAGATCTAAACATATAAGACACATTTAACAACTCACTCATAAGCAGCACAGACAGCACAGATAGGGATCGAAAGGCTCAGATCTTACTCGGAGCACTTAAAGTAATTGATTCTGCATGCGTCTTTATCTGAACCTGCTGCAGTCAGTTTAATGCAAATCTACTGAAGCTAAAATACTATTAACTTTAATAAATAATTGTTTAAGCCACTTGCTCGTGGCGCTGCTGGTAATAAGGTGGCAATTGACAATTACAAATGTTTATCACATGTAAGCAAATTTTAAAAATTAAAGAAATGAATCCAAAGAAATGGGAACCAAGAGTTCCACGGAGGAACTCGAGGCATGGTCTGCTTACCGCTGCACTTCCATTGTATTTTATTGTAGGATTGCTGTGTAACATTTCAATCACTAAGATCTTCTTTGGCCCCAGCAGTATTTACAAGTGTCTATGACAAACCTGCAACGGGGGATTAGAGCAGGATGCCACTTGTTGAAGCCCAAGGTTGGCAAATATTTGTCTTCAAACAATCAGGCGCTCATCAACTACATTTGCGAGCAGTTAATAACAGCGCTGATCAGCTCCCGCATCACCGAGCATTTTCCGTTTCTTATCACAAAAACACACATTAATAAAGCGTAGCCCGCTCTTTGGAGAGCCTGCGAGTGAAACCAAGCTCTGTGCTGCGTTTCACGTATCTTTTTCTTGACATTCAGGCTTGCACTTCAGTTGAGTGAGTTACAGAAATTTCCCCCTAGAAAATATGGTCAATCTGGTTTAGTGTTTGAGAAACTGCATCTCTGAGGTTTGCTGAACTGGTTGAATACATGATGACGGGGAAATGGTTTCGTGCATTAGCTGACCACGTTGCTGTGTATATGTACAGTCTGTATAAATATTCCAGGAACCCCTGTTAAAACTGCAGCTGTGTGGTTAAAAAAAAAAAAAAAATTAAACAAACATAAATCATCAGGGAACCTTTAATCTCAATATTACAGCAACAAAAGGGATAACAAGTTATTTTCTACTGTCTTCTTGGTTGCATGCTACTATAAGAGTCAAAGCATCAACGGGATGTTAAAACGGTTAATCCTCCAGGTGGGGGTGGCAAAAAAATAAAAAAGTCCAAGACATTAGATATACCATTGAACACAGTCATCCACAAGCTGAGCATATGTGCAAGCTTCTTTCTCAGAAGTAGTGGTAACCCACCATATGCAGTTTCTCTGCGTTTTGTGCATCTAGTCTTTATCGTGGTCAAATTGTATATGTGTGTTGGGGGGGTGCATAATGAACTTTGATCGCTTTCCGTTCTCATTCTTGCGAATGAGATTGACCACAGTGTGCTGACATGGAGACGGCAGCGAATATAGAAAGTTTTAAGACACACACAAAGCACATGTTACACCACAGTCATGAAAAATATCCACAGCCTGATGGACTGTAGATTTTTTTTTTTGGGTCTGATGCCACTAACGCTCTCTCTAATCTGTAATTTGCTTATGTGCGCACCCTGACTAATATTTTCTGGCTGTAATTGATATTTTCCAGATGATGATGGTGATGAGCGAACACACATGGTCCTGGGCTGCAGAGCCAGCAGGCTGCACTGTCCACCCCAGAGCTTTTAATCTGCTGCCATGGGGCAGGACTGCGCTTCTGACTCCGCTCAGTGATCTCATCTGTGGTTCTTCACAACACAACTGACTGTCTGGCTGTTGCATAACCCTTGTACAAAGAAAAAAAAAACAAAACAACTGATTGCATCCTATCAAGACACTCACAAGGCCAAGTTTGGACTCAACGTTTACTCTCTGACATCTCATACTGACTTCTACCTGTATCCACTCACCACTCACACACCGTGCGCGTGTGTGTGTGTGTGGCAAACTTTCACATGAGGGAAGTTTGAATACTTGATAGGATGCTTGTGTGTTTTAAAATCTGTTAAGATTCATCAGACTTTTGTTCATCAAGAAGGTGCCTATCTTTTTTTTTTTTGACACGTCTTTGAGGTTTACTTCTTGCTATTGCCACTTATGATAAGGAATTATTTTCTTAATTCATTTATTTTATAGGATACTTGGCTGACTTTGTGGCCATTTTTATAGTTATTTTTTTATCATTTGTTTAATTTTCACAAATTGTTTTAACTAACTACTGGCAATGATTTTATTGCTGACCCCACAGCAGCTCGTTTATGTACATATCATTTGTTAGCATTAACAGTAATTGCTAACCAAAATCTTCCTTACTAGCCTCTCCAGGCTTCTTGTTCAGTTTTAATCATATGCACCATTGACCTTTCATGGTGGATAATCTCAAAAAGAGCGTTGCTCTTTATCGTTTAAATCATAACTGCTCAGTTATTTTACTTCTTTATCTGCTCTTTTGCTGATTTGGTTCATAAACGTTCATTTTGTGTCACGACGTCAAGTGGTGCATTGCTGTAAAGATGAGAAAAATAAGAAAAGCGCACTATTGAATGCCTTTGTAATGACATGCACAGTGTCGGCTTTTTATAAACGGTCGTCATCATGACCGTTTGAAGAATCAGATGTTTTGTAGATGGATTTTTGTGCGATTATCAAGCTCAGGTACGTAACGTCTTGTAAGCACTACCCCTGATTCCGCAAAATACTAACGTGTTCTGCTTAACTCTCACCATTCCAGTCATGTGGGAAGAGATTCGTCTCCCTGTGTTGGCATCAGGGTCGCACACTGTGGATGAGTAACATTCACTACCTCAGTTGGGCAAATGAGTCCTAGTTATATTCTAAACGACACATTCAGCAGATGTATGACAATTGTCAGTAGCATAAACTTTAAATGCTGTTCATTGCACATTTAAATGACGACCACGTGGTAAAGTCTGGACGTGCTGCTCTCTGCGACAGCGGTGCAGTCTTTGTGTTCATCTATCAAGTATTATTGACCTGTGTGCAAAAAAATGATTAGGTTACTGAAGACTCATTGTAGAAACGTGAAGCAAAACAAAAAGTTTTGGTTGAACCAAATCCCATTTGATAGACATATGCATTAAACCTGATTTTTTTTGTAATCGTGTGCAGTAGTTGTCGTTTTTTCCTCCAATACCTTTAGTGATAAGTTTTATTCTCTGCCTTTTGTTAGCAGACTGGCTGATGAATCCTATTGGTGATATTTGCATAAATGTGTGTCCATGTCAGTGTCGTCTGTGGAGATGTTCAATTATTATTATTCCTTCAGGATTAAGAGACGGCCAAGTAAGCCGACGCAGGGTGAGCTCGCTAGGCTGGCACCCATGTCTGCTTTCGGCTTACGCAACCGCTACCTCTCCAGGCTGGGCGCCCAGGTATGCACGCACGCTGCTCGTGATTAAACGTGCCGCAGTTCAAACAGGAATCTGTTTATTAATTCATTCAGCCTCAGAACTTTACACTTTTTTTTAAAAAAAAGATGGTTTTACAGCCGCAGTGCTGCTACTACGACAACTCGTAATTTAATCTGTCTTGTCCCCTCTGCTCTCAGCTCCCAGACCACTGCTCAACCCATCTGTCATCTCTTGCCCACAGGAGTGTTCTGAAATGATGCCGTTCATTCAACTGTCTGCTCCACCCAACGCTGTAAAAACACGTATGCACTAAAAAAAAAAAAAAAAAAAAAAAAAGAGGATACTTACAAAGTGTCTCTTATGTTTGCACTTTTTACCCAAAGATAGTTTTAACCTTCATTCAGGTAAATGTTCTGGGAGTTTACGGGTGTGTGCGTTTTCTAGTTAATTCCTATCACCACTATAGTTTATTTTTGGACTGATGTTCAGTTATTTTCTGTTTGCTTCACGTTCAAGGGGCCTTTTATTTGAGCCAAAAAAGCCTAAATGCTGTTTTAGAGGCACAACCCTCTGCCAACAACAGAGGGCACTAGTTCCCTGAAATGTTCATCGTCACCTTAGGCCACAGTTTTTAATGACCGACCTCAGCAGTGTCAGTATTTGCAGCATCTTTTCCATACTTTTGCTTACCTTCAGGATTACAACACGTTTCAATTCACTGTGTGAAAAAAGTTACACAACTTCTGTTTTTTATGAACTGTTGAATGTTGGCAAATATTTTTTTATATTTAATAAAATTACTTATAAGAGATATCTTTTAGAGAGTGTTTTTTACAGTCCTTGTTGTCGGTGTCACTGCAGCCTGTAAAATAACTCTCCTGGTGAATTGGATGCTCCCTATCCTGAGGACCTCTTCATACTGTCCTCATCCACTAGACTCACGACGGGCTCCACTCTCGTCCTCCTCTTCCACAGCCAGGTCCGGAGCTCCCGACGGTTCCGGTCAGATCCCCAAAAGTAGAGGAGAGGATTTGCGCAGCAGTTAAAACTGACCACCGGTTTCCAAACTTTAAATGAAATCATGGCCACGTTCAAAAAATTGCAGTTTCCTGGCATGTAGACCCTCACGAACAAGTAGACGAGTCGAGCGATGTGATAAGGCAAGAAACACACCACGAACACGAGGCACACGATTAGGAGAGTGTGCAGGGACTTTTTGCGCACACGCACCGTCTCGGCGTTAAATATTCTGTCCGCGGCCCTACAGTAGAGCGCCTTAATCATGGAGCAGTAACAGGTGACAACAATTATGAACGGGACCAGAAACCCCGCTATCGCCAAAAACAGCCCATATGGAAAGTAAACTTGAAATTGCCCCGGGTTTGTCATTTCAAAGCACACGGTCATGTTGTTGATCACGCCCGTGTGCGCAAACAGGAGAGTGGGTAGAATCTCCGCGTTGGCTAGAGTCCAAACGAGCCCTGAAGCAAAGACGGCCCGTCTTTTGGTCCTGAGGCGCACGGCGGCGATGGGGTAGCACACGCCGAGGAAACGGTGGACGCTGACGCAGGTGAGAAACAGCATGCTGCAGTGGAGGTTGACAAAAAAGAAAAAGCGGACTGTTTTGCAGAGGATGTTGCCGAAGGGCCACATGCCACCCATGGCGTCTGCGACGATGAGCAGAGGCAGGGACAGCACGTAGAGGAGGTCCGCCACGGCCAGGTTGGTCATGTAGACCACCGTGCTGCTCCTGCGGCGCGTCCGGCCGAGCACACGCCACAGCAGGGCACTGTTTAAACCCAGACCGAGCAGAAACACGAGGCTGTAGGACACCGGTAGAAGCACCCTTTTGTAGTAGTTGGTCACTGGACAGATGTGGAAGTCCTCCATTCCAGGGGTCAACTCAAGCTGTGTGAGGCCACTTAACACAACTTAAATCTTTATTACCCAACAACCAAATGTCCTGACTAAACCCTCTGCAGCTCACTTAAATGCTCCGTAAAGGTGACGCGTGATTCATTTAAAAAAAAAAGGGGGGGGGGGGGGGGGGGGGACAATTGCAGGTGTTTGTTCAAGTTGTGCGCCCCTCGCGTTCCCAGCGCACACATTAGAAATGTAAACCATAACGCCATATCTAGGCAGTGAGCAAACAGCCTGACACAACACAATGCGGGTCATTTCAAAAGCACGGGGATGCCATGCTGAGATACAGAAGTATGTTGTTGCCCTTGTCCAGAGAGAAGCCGTGGAGAATAATTGATGCCCGATTAGAGCCGACCGCCTTCAACACGTGTGCTTGGGGGGCGCTGTATTGGAGGGGCTAAAAAAAAAAAGAAAAAAAGAAAAAAAAAGACGCGCACTCGCTCTGCATCCAATTGGCTGCGAGAATTTTCCAAGTCTGGTCTCTCGCCGGCTGCTCCCGACTCAAAGTGCTCACTCCATCTCTGTCTGACTGCGGGGAGAGAGCTCGTCATGCTGAGAAACGGCGCGTACAGGTTAGTACCAC
Source organism: Mugil cephalus (assembly GCF_022458985.1). Classification (NCBI taxonomy): domain Eukaryota; kingdom Metazoa; phylum Chordata; class Actinopteri; order Mugiliformes; family Mugilidae; genus Mugil; species Mugil cephalus. Next base: position 10,924,833 of record NC_061778.1, read on the forward strand.
ATCCATGCTCTCATCTTGGCCACAAATCTAGAGGCAGTGGTGTTTTTATCTGGGATGTGCCAGGGTGCCTCGACGCGCACTGACGACTGATTAAACCCCCCTCCCGTGACGGTCTGCCGTCTGCTGTAGCTGTGCAGAGAGTACAGGCTGTTCGCACACTTGGAGGTGATGGCATGTTTCGCGTTCTGTGTCCTAACTTGAGCGACGTCCTTCCAGGAGCATGTACCAGGGAGAGGAAGGGAGGCTGCGCAGCGGGGGTCCGGCTCCGGCTCGGGAGAGGAAACACCTTGCTCTGTGCATCACTAACCAGGTAAGAGACAGTCTATTACTGTTAATAAAATGCATATAGTTCTGCCTAAAATAAAATGTGAGTGGTTTACAACGTGGAGCATCCATTTCTCTAGGTTGGGGGGACATTTTAATGATGATGTAATCACTTTCTGAATTCTTGGAGCAGCAAGTTGATGGTTACTCTGCTAGATAGCAAACACTTGACAGAGATAAACTGTACACTATAGAAACATCTATCATTCTCTGTAATACAGCAACATCTGGGCATCTGTTCCCTATAGCGGAGAGACAACAGAAAAGCTCAAGCAGCATAATATTGAAACATCATTGCAAAACAATTTTCTTCTCATCATTCTCACAATATGCAGTAAATTCAATTTGGTTTGGGTTGGTGCTTTTATTTATTTATTTATTTATTTTTTTAATGTTTGCCTGAGGCCACTTAGAAGATTTTTTGCCATGGCAGCACCTGAAAAGGTCTCATTATTCTAGCCTTCATTATAAATGACTTCATTTTCAGCATGAATGACATAGCTGAGCTGCTCGGCTGAATGGGACGCCCACGAGTCAGTCGCCTGAGCTCAAGGGACGGAGTTTGATATCTGAAACTCAAGCAGCAGGGCTTAGTTTCAAAGGGAGCAGTTGGTGTAATTGACTTCGCTGCGATGCAAATCAGTTTTGCTTGAGTCACCCGCAACGGAAGTGTTTCCTTTGTGTCCCTGATTGAACGTGAGGTGCACAAGTTCACCTGGGCCTACTGGGCTCCTCAATATTTAATGCCAGTGATGTAGTGCTGCGCATTATCGGCAGCTGGGGATATTGAGCCACTGAGATCTGAAAGCACTGCTCCATCACGGCTTTCGAGTTACTCCGCAATATATTGTGTTGGTGCAACACCCCCTCCATCTCGCGCACACACACTCACACACCCTCACGTGCTCACATGTACCCTTATTTATTGCTTGCTCCCCTAAACGTTCTCATTTTGACTCCAGATTTGTTCGAGTCTGTTTCCGCCAATCCCACCTGTCAGCTGAATTTTATTATCACTTTTTCCTTTTTTTTTTAAACCATTCCAGCTCAACTCCATGAAAAGCCATGTCAGAGGAGGTTCATGTGAGACTGCTGAGGAGGACATAAAGAAGCTCGGTGAAAGGCTAATCAGTAATTGGTGTGTGAAATATGAATGAGGATACAAATGCAGGTTATTGGTTATTGAGGCTGCGCCACTTGCTCTGTTTGCGTCAGTGATTCAGATTCATTGCCGAGGCGGGAACCCCCCTGAGAAACACATTAATCTATCCAGCTATTACCCCATAATCAATGGGACAGCTGGATTTTACAGCCACGGACCAGTGTTGTTAACCATTTTACAGAGAGCTTATTTAAACAGCATGCCAAAGGGGTCACGTTTAATGGGGTTAAGCATGAAATATACAGCACAGGTGAAATGGTTGACGCAGCAGTTGCAGCTGGAATCTGGTTATCGTTCCTCAGTATCATGGACAAAGTCCCTCGATGCTCCTCGTTTGCTGAACATGAAGCCATCTCCCTTTTTTTTTTTTTTAAATTATTTTTAAATTATTTAGTAGCATAAATGTGTGCCTGTGTTGTAGGACGGGGCAGCATCAGTTCACCAACAAAAACCTTGGGAGTGAGTCTCGGCTGCGGCGTTCTGTAATCATATAGAGAGATGTACAGAGTGGGAGTGCGGTGCCAGGGAAGGGTGTCATATTTCAGAAGTGCATTATCATGCCCCCCACCACCCCACCCCAGCGGGACGGTGCTGTGATGAGTGCTGTTTGTGCTAGCTCACTCAAATGCTCCACGATTGAGTCGTAATAACCAGCATGGGAGCAAGAGCCACTGACAGATAGGTGTCTTCTGGCCCATCGCAGGCATACGATGAACAAATATACCCCCTCTCTCAGTTTGTGTGTGTGTGTGTGTATGTTCAAGCTCTGCTTCAGAGCTGCAAGAATAATAAAATGCATAAAATTAAAAAAGGACCATAACTCCTTCAAAATGTAGATGCCTACATGGATGCACACACACGTTTTGTATGGCTGTCTTTGTGAGGACACTGTTTAGTATAATGTATTCCTTAGCCCCTAATCCTAACCATCTCAACTAAATGCCTAACCCTAACCTTAACCCTAACATAATTGTAACCTTTACCCTAAAACTGAGTCTTAACCCTCAAACAGCCTTGTAAAGAAGTGAGGACCAGCAAAAATGTCCTCACTTTTTGCAAATGTCCTCAATATGAAAACTCATGCTGGTCCTCGGAAAGATAGCTGTACAAACACACACACACATTTTTAAATTTTGTAGGGATTTACTTCCCATCCCTTTGCCATGTCTTGAAAGGCTGGTATGGTCTCAGAAGGTGAGCTTATAAAGTCTTTGATCAGAGACAGAGAAAAGCTTCTTCGCCGACGATGGGCATGTATATGTGTGTGTGTATATGTTAACCAGAACAGCTCACATACTGGTTGATATCGGCACGGGAAATAGTCCCAATTGCTCCATTTTGCATTTTGATAGCCCGTATGACCGTATTCACACCCCGCCCTCTCCATACTCTTTCAGATATCTTTTCCTTTCCTATTTTCAAGTAATCTTGCACACCGTGCTCCTTCCCCATTCAAATGCTTTTGTACCCCCCCCATCCCATATCCCGTCCTTCCAAACTCTTCGCTTCCACTGCAGCACCATCGACTCATATGGTGTGCACTCGCAGTTTGCACTGGATAGATGAATCCGTTTCTCCAAGTCAGCACACTGATCTGATGACTGACATGTTGTTGCATGTAGAGCTGAACGGTCGAGCATTTTCCAACTCGATCCAAACATCCAAAGTTCATTTAGTTCAGTCTATTGGTTTGTTTTTACAAAGTACTTTCTAAAGGATATGGAATTACAGTAACCGTTCGTCTGTGCAAACCTGTTTGATGTTGCTCTACCTTATAGGTTGCCTTAATGAAGCTTTTCTGGCCTGGTATTGATGGCTGTGTAAGTACAAAAGCTTGGCTATGGTGCAAAGATGTATAGGAGACTTTATATTGTTATCTGATCACTATTAAATTCTCCTCTCTCTGCAGTTTTACTCAATAACTCTCTATATTTTTTTGTCTGCGCCACCAAACCTGAATGTCTCTCTTTCCTCCTTTTCCTGCTTTCGTTACCTACCGCTTTGTCTGAAACAGGATTAACAGGCTTCCAGCAAAACTGCACAAACACATCAATTCCCCGTGTTTCACCTCACGGCTGTAATACTAAGAGAAAATAACATTTTAAATCACGTAATCACATGAGCGATGAGAACATCTCTCAGCGGGGCGCTTTTTTTCTTTGTGCTCAGGGAATCGGGCGAAAAAGTAAATGTTGACTTCCACATTAGTCCTTGCACGCGCTGCACATGTAAATTGATTTCCGATGTTCTGATTAATGAGCATCTCCGCCGGTACAGCTCCACAGATTGGGCACTTCCTCTGGGCCGATCGGCAAGTCGAGCTGAAGCCTGTGACGAACAGGGGTTTGATGCAGGTCTGCGCATCAACACAAACATCACCCCTCAGGTGTGTGTGTGTGTGTGCGTTGATGTGCTCCCACTTTGTCTCACTGAGAGACACTGAAGGCCTCACCGTCCCTCATGCATTCAAAGGAATAAATGTGTCTAGTGTGTGTGTGGGTTTCAGTGTGGACACTCGGCTGTGCCTGCCATCGATCTCTGTGATAGAACTGGGACTCTGAGAAATTATGATTTTAATAACTCATTAATTAAAGGAAAGCAGACTTTCTGCTGTGCACGCCGTTGTTTTCCCTCCCCTTCCTTCCTCTTCTCCATCCGTCTCCCATTTCTCAGCGACGTAATGCTTATTATCGCCTGCCTTCACCTTACCTCGCCTTTCAGTTTATTGATTGCCCTTATTTTGATATTGAAAATAATGCGATTAAGTTGTTTACATGCTCAGCAGAGGAGGCTGTGTTAATACCCCCTGTTCCTATGCAATCATGTTTGTAGCTATTGATTTAATAGATTGCCCTGTAGGCTACAAGGAATGCGTTTCCCCTGCCATGAGCTGCAGTTATGTGGCCCTCTTGGTATTTCTTATATAACTTTAGTGCCTTTTATCTGGTCCAGAGACCCGGTGCATTACCGTTGATTGTAACCACACAGAATATAGTGGCTGTAAAATGTTCAGTCGTGTCATGTAACTAAACAGTTGATCATTATAATGACCAATTTATATAATGAATTAATATTTTTTTTAAAATACAATTTCAGTCCTGCTGCCTTCCCATGTACATTGATCAGGCATAACGTTATGACCACTCGCATGTGAAGTAAATAACATTGACCATCTTGTGACTTTTAAACTTTTGGACTTGGCATTCATCCATGTGGATTTACTGTTCCACCCACCTAGACCAGACCATGGCAATGACACTCCTTGCCAGCAGCAGCCATCCCCAGTAGGATGCATCCTGACGCAGACACACAAACAAAAATCGATTTAGGAAAACCTAAAAAAAAACAAACAAAAAAAACATGAAAAACAGCACAAGGTGTTGACCTGGCCTCCAAATTCACTAGATCAAGTATCTGTGGGATGCACCAGAACAAGCCAGAGGACTCTCCCCTCAAATCCCCCCTGACAACATCCTGTTGCCAGACACCACAGGAGGCCCACCCTCAGAAGGCCCATGACCTTTCTCTGTTGAGTCAGAACTGTTTTAGAGGCACAAAGCAGACCTACAATACACAATATCAGACAGTTGGTCATAATGTTGTGCCTAATCGGTGAATACTTCAGCATATCAACAGTTTTATAAATAAAATGCCAAATTAAAATAAGTTTAACATTTATTTTTACTCCAAATTCGCCTGCTGTTTTTTTCTTTTATCGTGGATTCTTGATTCTTATGTTGGCTCCTTCTGTTAATGCACTGCAGCACTTGTTGATACTATAATATGTTAAACCCTTTTTGGCCTTTTGGCCCGGCATCTAGAACACTTAATCCCTACCAGCCTTTCAGAATAGAGAAGCGGAAACATGTTGTTCATAGTTGTAAAAACGGTAAAAGCGACATAGGCACGATATCAACTCCCGAAGTTGAGATTGTTGCTTAATTATGCATCCAGCAGATTGAAGGCATCATTCACATGACTGCAGCAGGTCATTATTTGGTTTCCATCACCAAGTCTTTCAAGTCCAGAGAGAAAAATACCTGGCTCTTTAGCCGCTACCTGCTTTTCTATAGCCACCAGCACTCACTAACTTGTGTGTCATATACAACGGGTCAATCTGAGCTTTTTACTTGGAAACGGCTGCCTGCTGCAGCCGGAAATGCCGCTGATAAGAGCCGTGAGACTGATTCATAACAGACAAGTTACACGCTGTAAAGCTAAATGAGCTAAAAGACTACAGTGTTGCATGGTAATGCTCTACCACGAGGCTCTTCTTTCTCACGTGTAATAGGGATTCGTTGCTGCATCGCAGCGATCTGTGAGCTGATCATATTGATGTAGCGCATAATCCCAAACGTGGAAAAATACTCGCACCCTGCTGGGTACAGATGGTGAATGCTAGAGATGGAGATGGAGTGGGGGCTGCTTCGCGGCTTTGGAAACTCACACAAACAAGAACAAATAGTTGCCTGAGATGGGTTTCAGCTGCTGGTTTGTAGCTGAAACACAGCTTGTAGCTGGTTGATACATGTAGACCACAAATGCTGTTGTAGTGTTTACATCAGCAGTATCCTACCCTACAGCTCCAGACATACTGCCTTCCTGCAGGTTCATAAACTGATTAAAAAGAAAAGGGGAAAAGGTTTATGCAGTCGTGCAAGACAGTGTGTCTATGAAGGATCATTTAAACATACATGAAAAACTGCAGATGTAAACTGATCAGGCATAACATTATGACCACCTTACTAATATTGTGTAGGTCTCCCTTCTGCCTCTAAAAGAGTTCTGATTCATTATGGATCTTCTGAGGGTGTCCTGTGGTGTCTGGCAACAAGATGTTATTACTGGGGGTCCTTAGGGTCCTATGGGTTGAGGGGAGGGGCCTCTGTTCCACTACATCCCATAGTTACCTGATCAGTTTGGGATCTAGTGAATTTGTAGGCCAGGTCAACACCTTGTGCTGTTTTTCCATGTTTTTTTTTTTTTTTTTTTTTAGTTGTTCTTAAACCATTTTGTGTGTGTGTCAGGCTTTTTGTCCTGCTGGGGATGGCTGCTTCCATCAAGGAGTGTCATTGCTATGGGGTGGGATGTGCTACATGTCTAAGTAACATCCACACGAATGTCAGGTCAATTGACCAAAAGATGGTCAATGTTATCTACTTCTTCTGTCTCCTGACTGGCGTGTGTAATTGTATCTCCTCTTGTGACATGATGGTGTTTTCTACTGTGCAGGAAGAAGTGAAGAGGTACCATCGCTACTGCAACCACAGCGGAGTGCAAGCAGTTCAGAAGGTGGAAAGGTAAGGTGCTGCAAAGTAATATTTAAACTACTACATGGGTAAAAAATATGCATTCAATGAAAAGCCTTCAGTCTCGGGTTATAATTTCATACCACATTGTTAAGCTATCAAAAAATACTGCTCTGCCTCAAAGGGACGTTGTCTTTACTGTTTCACAAATACGCTAGCAATCCCACTATTTGAAACTTGTCACTTTATAGATGACTTAGAACGCGAGTGTGCTGTACTGACAGATTTCTTTTGACATTTTAGACCTCAGTTCTTTTAATCTTCTGTCATTATTACAGAAGCTGTCCCTCAAAGGCCCATGTGGATGATAATAGCCCTCATCACCGTGATCAGCAGCAACGCCTAGAGATAAAAGCTATTGTGTAAGTATCAACCATTGCCTATTTGATCATCTCCATGATTATTTTAACAAAATGTCCGTTTCATTTACACATTATTAAAAATGTCTCATCGAATGTCATATCCACGTTACCCTTGACCTTATGACCACTGGTTCTTGTTGGTTGTGTTGCAGAGATCCACTTAAATGACTTTAATTCAATCTTTGCGCTGATTGGGTTTGGACTCAGGTGTCAGAGTGCACGGAGTTCACGAGTCCTTGTGATCTTTCATCTAACACCGTTTCATTTAAACACAGGCGCACATTTATATGGCACAACCCGGGAAGGACGGCTCCCGCCTCAGGCTTTCACTTCCCCCGAAAGTCATGGATGGAGAAGCGAAAGCTGTTTTTGTGTAGCGTTGAAGTGATTGGGGTGTAGAAAGGTGAGGCGGATGAAATAGAAACAGTTCGAAATAAACTCTAAGAAAAGGCAGTGGAACAGGAAGCATGGCGAGGTGTGGAATGAGAAAAAAGGGGAGAGAAAAAAGTAGAGAAAATGGGAATGGACGAAATAAGGGGGTGGAGGGGTATTGGTTTTGGAGCTTGGAGTTATGGCTTAATTCAATTTGTTCCATTTGGTTCAGCTGTCTCTCTGCTCTGGTGGAGGTGAATGTGTTTCTCCATCGGGTAATTGATGCTACACTCCATTCTGGACCCTGGAGTTGGGGAGAAGTGAGAAACGGAGAGAGGTAAATGTTGAGGTTGCGAACCGAGGTGAGATAGCAGAAGAGAGGTCAAGAAACTGTGAAAGCAAGATTCCAAGGCCAGATAAATATGCTGGAGAGAACGCTCCACTGGTTCTTTACGATGCTTTACCGCTGAAATACAATAGACTGAATACGTTCAGAATATTCTTCTGAAATTTGTCTTACATCTCAAGGCATGTCATGGCTTACATTCGTCGCTTTCATTTCTCCTACTGTGCATCGTTAAGTTGAACAGAAAGCACAGATTGGCAATGCAACGTGCACAATTGAGCGAAAACTCGGTGAGAGGGATCCGATTAGTGGCAACAGGGTCAGGGGCGTTACAAAAGCACCCCAAAATGCTCTCTGACAGCCTAACACCAGTTCAGGGTGAACCGTTGTGTCAAGACCTTAAAGCGGGACGTAAATGCGACCCATTTATACTTTGCCTTGCTGTGTCTTTTTGCTAATTTTTGTTGATGACAAATTTTTGCCATCAGTAGCTTGTAGGGTGTAGGGCAGCCTAGGGCTCGTAGGGCTGCAGTAGCTCAGGCAGTAGAGCGGTCGGCCAATAACTGAAAATTTGGCGATTCGATTGCGCCCTATCCCTAGTCTGTCTATTGGGTCTTTGGGTGAACTCCACTGGTGTTAACTCAGTGTGAACCGCACTGGTGTATGATTGTGTGTGATTGATGTTTAGTGGTGGTCGGAGAGACCATAGGCGCGGATTGGAGGCCACGTTTCAGCCCCAGGGCGGTTGTGACTACTGAGGTAGTCTACCACCACCGGGAGGGACTGTGTGAACGAATGGATAATACATTCCATTGTAAGCGCTTTGAGTATCTAATGGAAAAACACTATTTTCAACCAATGCAATATCATTTTCATCACTTTGCCGAAATTTCATCCAAGATGAATCATACGAATGTTTGTATCTCCGAACCCCCCGGTTAACATTTCCTTGATGTGTTCCATCTTTATTGATGCCAAAAGATCACTTGAAAAACTGCAAATCTGGAGAAGTAGCTGGAAACAGTTAAGTGTAAATACATGCTGCTACTACTTATGGAGAGTTTCATGCCTATCAGCTAATGCGCTGGCATCCAGTCATTTCTGTGCGGAAAATTAACAAAGCTTTTAGTTCTAAAACCCTGGCCACATACTATATTTCCTCCCATATGGCAACTCCTGCCATTAATCTCATCTCTTGATATGAAATATAGATGTCAGATGTCATAGACATACGTCTTTTGTTTTTTTTACTTATGTTTCCAGGATCCAGCGGGCCTGGCGTGCCAGCATGTCCCGTAGAGAGAGCTGGCAGGTACAAGACAAGAACGACACCAGCCGTCACTGGGACGGGACGGTGACTTCAGAAAGCCTCCAGGACCCCGTGATGACCTCCAATATTTCTCCGGTAAGACTGCGAGAAGAAAATCACGCAGACCGACCGCCATATGGCGTGAGAGTGAGCCAAGAGACTCAGACATCTCATCTGCAGTCGTGTGCGTATTATCAGCTGTGATCTGTTTGTGCAGAGAATGAAAAACGAGTGGTGACTGGATGCATGGATGGACAGGCTAATAAAGAAGAGGGAAAATGGGATGGAGGGAGGGAGGGGGGGTGGGTGGTGTTTACCTCTGGTGTCATTTGGGGGACCACGGGGGTCGTATTGGTGGCGGTGGCTGCGATGCCAACTGGCACTTTGCCCAGATCTGTAATTAGCTGTTAATTAGGTAAATTTTCAAAGCTGGTTGATTGATTAATGAAGTGCCTCTGCCCTTGTCCTCCCCCGTCTCAACCCCCTCCTCCCACCTCACCCCCTTCATCCTCCTGAGGGTTCACTGGGGAGAATTAAACAGTGCTCACAGGGCATGGCAGCCAAACAAAAGCCAGAGAGAGAAGAAACAAAACGCAATAACTGTAAAAGCAGGAGATAAATAGTGAGAAGAGACAGAGAAAATAACAAAGTCTGGCAGTGATAAGAAGATGAATGCGAGAAAGATGCAAAACAAAAAAAGATGCCTTTAGATCGCCGCAAGATCTAAGTGACAGACGTGGACACACACATACTCACACACATAAACATACACACATACATACAGTCTGCTGTGCTGGTTTCCAGGTCTGTGTCGGCTCTCGCAGTGAGTAGTAATCATACCAAGACACACAAGCTGCCCGCGCGCGCCTGCCCACGCTCTTTGCAGAGACTCAGCATAGAAAAATATGATGTCATGTCTCGGTACCAGCGCTGGCGCGTGTGGGTTGCATTTTGTCCTCGCTCTCTTTTAAAAGCTAGAAGGAGACAAGAATCCCTTAGAAAAACAGATGGGGCTTGCGTCCTGGTGAGACTGCGTGTGCTAGTTTTTTTTTTTTTTTTTTTTTTCCAGGCTGTTTGTTCTGGTTGAAAGAGTTTGTTGTTCATTACACAGCAGCAAAATGTCTCCCTAATTAGAAAGCTACTGTAACTTAAAAACCAAAATGACAAACAACCCCCTGTTCCCTCGCGGTAAGTCAAGTGCTTTACTCTTTTCTTGAGCGTTGATATTTCGCACTACTTCCTAGTACTGCTTCACTACATTTCATAGGATATTATAATATTTTACTCTTTTATTGCATATATTTGTATAGTTTGTACATTTTCACTCAAAACAGTAGGGAACACACAGGTTTGTTAATGACATTCTAGTAGACAATTATTTTTTCCAAAAAGCAAACCTGGTGTAAAGGGGCGTGGTTTGGTTGTATCCATTTGAATTTACAGGTGTATTTGGGTTTTTAGGTGGAACACTGTCCCGCAATGATACAGTATGTAAGGTTGGTTAATCATTCAGGATTCAGCTGACATGCCTGTCCAAAGCAGAGAGGAGCAGCACACACACCCCTTGGGAGTCGGCTTCTGCGTTACAATTTTGCGGTGACACGTTGGTTGCAACTGAATTGTGCGCCGATCAGGCAAAACATTATGACCACTAACAGGAGGAAGTAAATAACACTGACCATCGTGTGACAATGCAATGTTCTGCTGGGAAACGTTTGGACCTGGCATTAATGTGGATGTTACTTAGACATGTACCACCCACTTAGACCAGACCAGGCACCCCCACCCCATAACCTGACACAAACACACACACAAAATCAGTTTAGGAACAACTCAGGGAACATGTAAAAACAGTGCAAGGTGTTGACCTGACCTCCAAATTCACTAGATCCCAAACTTATCAAGCATCTTTGGGACACACTGGAACAAGCCTGATCCACAGAGGCCCCTACCATGAACTTGTAGGACCCGACGGCCCCCACTAACAACATTCTGGACACCTTCAGAAGGCCTATGTCCATTCTCTGATGAGTCACAGCTGTTTTAGAGGCACAAGGTACAGTATTAGGCAGGTGGTCATAATGCTATGGCTGATCCGTGCATGTGTTCGTTATAAAGTATGGAGACCAAGCAAGTTAAAGGAACTTCCTGGGAGAAACAGAGGGACATGGACATGACTTTAAAATATGAGAGACAAGTTTTGGCGATGACGTCATCATGGGATGTTATTATTGTTATTACTGTATTTCTAGTTTTCTAGTTGTACTTTTTTTTCCTTCTGCTTGTGTTGATCTGAACACCTCAGATAACCTCTGACGCTGGCGTCCTGCAGCTCCTGGAGGAATGTTGTTTACTCGCGCTCCATCATTCTCATGCCTTGCTGCTTAAGATGGAATGATATTAAGCAATCTGTGAATCCACCGGCTCATTCAACGGCCGATACATTTGGGCTTCTGGTGTAGCTTTACAGTCAGTGCAATTACAGTTAGAGAGAGAATGGAGTTGCCTTTGAGAGATGTCATTCACCAAAGGATTGCTTCAGAAGTTGTTGTTTAAGATATCCGCTTGGCAAATTGCGTGTGTTGGCAAGCAAGCCAAGGTATGACAGAATGTTCTGCCTCTTTTGCTCTGTTTACCTGCATGCAACTAACGCCTACTCAAATGCAATCAACCACTTTCTATCTTCCGTCATATTTTCCCCTTAGAAATAGTTTTTCTGGAGACGCTTACAGCCCTGCCTCCCGTTTTTTTCTGTCCCTCTCTGCCCCCTCAAGCCGTCTTGCTCTGTCTCGCTCTGCCTCGCTCCCTTCGCCTGCTCTCATTCACTCTCCTGTGGATGTTGTGTTCTCTGAAGGACGGACATTCATCAGGCGTGAGGGCAGGGTGCCACATTATATCTGTGTGTGTGTGCTTGTGTGTGTCCATGTTGGCTCATGTGTGGGTTTGAAAGACCTTGCTTCTGGCCTGTAGGGGAGGGTGGGAGAAGGTTCAAACATACTTCATGCATATTTCATGAAACACGCGCACAGATAGAGAAGATGCTGTAGCACACACTCAACTGTTTTTTTTTCTTTCCCTGTCCACATAAAAATATAAAATATAATAAAAACATCCGTGGTTCACACTTGCTCTCATGACACCTCCCAAAATTAAACTCTGTTTGCGTCACTGTCAAGTTGATGTTGCAGCTGCATGTCCAGAAACGGTGCTCTCACGTCTGCTGTAAAACTAGACCCAGATGTATTATTTACGCTCTGAGGGGCCAGGCACTACATGTCCTGCTCTGGTCACGCCTGGACCGCTGATAGTAAATCAATAGGTTTGACTGTTCTGGACACACTGCTGCTTCATGTGGGCTGACCTGCAGGAAGGAGCTGCTGTGTAATGCAAGGCTCTTAGGGTAGTAAAAAAAAAAAAAAAAAGGAAAAAAATGTGTGCATTAAAATAGCAACACTTGGAAAAATTAAGGTAAACAAGTATTGATCCAAAAATAAAATTAAAGTTTGACTTTTTGGGGCTTATATTCAAAGACTGATGCAATATCTGTTCATCAAATATTGAACTACAGCCAGGAGAAAGGTTAGCTTAGGGCTGACCACGTTCTGCAAGGTGAAAGAATCGACTTGCTAGAACATCTAAAGCCCTTTAAACAAAAAGCAAAGCGATTTATTTGACCACACATCTTGGGTATGCTAAGTTAAAGTGGTTGTAAATTCATATTAAACAGGCAGATATGATGAATCCCTCCTCTCATCTAGTCCTCCCTAATAGAACTAAAAATACTGATGAAAATACTTCACCTAAATGCGTAACATGTTTAAGGCGAATGCTGCAGGCAGTGCTCGTAATAGCGTGTTTCTAACCTACCTCCAGGCTAAACTTAAAATTCTGCAAGTCCACTTATCAGGGCAAATTGGAGAAACATCCGTAATAACTTATCGGCCGCAGCTTTGAATTCAGACGAGGTCTTGGACGCGGCAGAGAGAGCACAGAGCCTAAACTAGCGGTAACTAATGGATGAAGATCTGCAGGCTGTAATGGATACAAAGTGTGTTTCGGCCGCGCCGCTGCTTTTTAAGCATAAATGTAGATTAGCGTTCAGAAGCTTGCACAGTTTGCCCCGTATTTAGCTCCGAAAGTGTGCTCCTTTCATAGTGCGATCGGAATCTGTGAAAGCCTCCACATTTACATGTGAGCGTCTATATTTGCTGACTTTGTTGTTTGAGTGGAACCCCGTGATTCACAGCTGTTTGTGGCCCACTGTGATGTTTGGTGAATTTAATTCAGAGACACAAACCAACGATCAAAGCCGGGGTGCTGATAAGCGAATCGGGATGAAATGCTTCGGCGCTGTGTCCGTCATAAAGAAGCCATCGCTAATGCCGGGCCGCCTGATCATTAGTGAAACCGCTGAAGTTATGGGTAGTTAAGAATGGTAGAACAGAGAGGAATAGAGTAAAAAAGACAGTTCATTCTGAAGTATAGCTAAAACATGACATCATCTATGTTTAGGCTGTATTAAGTCTGCGCCCACGGCTGCCTGGTCGCTAACACCGTTTGCGAATATTGATCTGTTCCTGTCTCTGTGACACGTCTCCACTTTTTCCCCCCCTTCCTTTTCGGGGGCCCTGGCAGAGGCAAAGTGTTAGTGTAAGCATTTCTGCAGCCTGCGTGGGAGATCGTTCTCTCATCTCTCACCGCCAAGAATCTCACAAAGCAAAGAAACGGCTTCATCCTTGCCTCCACCTCTTTCCCCCCTTAATCCCTTTTTCCCACCCTCGCTCCGTGTCATCCCTCGCTTTCCCTCCCATTGCCTTTCCGTACACATGCACGCTTCCACACATCCACATCCACTTTCAAAAACGCATGCCACCGCCCCCCCCTCCATCCCCTCGTTTCTGCAAACAGATGCTAACGAATGTTTTATTGGTGTCAGTTCGTGTCTCATTTGAAATGAATTTATACACCTCTGCTCCAGAGTTGACATCGATTGGGCTTAACTCATTTAATAACCATGACATTTGCCTATTAGCTTATTTACTGTCAAAACAGGCCCGAGCTCAGCTGGCTTCCTGAGAGACACTAACTCTCGCATTTGTATCCGTTAGGGAAGAAAATGTGATTGCTCGAGCAAAATATAAACTCCAGAGGAATATTCCGTCCTGGCCTGCGCACAGACATGGGCTAACACATATTTAAATTAACACTCATCATGTATAAACCGATTGCTCACTCTGCACCGTGCATTATCGAGTAGCAAATGCATCTTTTTACATCTATTATTAGATATCCCTTCACTCTTTTTAATTGGCTTCTAAATCAGTACTTTCTCAGTGTATTTCTGTTTTCTTGATTCATTCCCAGAAAAATACAGTTTTTGCACTTTTTTATTTAGGTTGTGATGTGATCTACAGTATTTTATCCATTTATTTACAATTTACATGGACAAATGCCTGTTGCACTTCTGACTTGTCCCCTATTATTCTTTTTGCGTTTTTCTGACTGTTCTCAGCACACTAACTTTAATCCAATCAGAATGTTTGACTCTTAAGAAGCGAGACAGTGCCAAAAAATACTCTGCACAGAGCTGATCATGCGGCCGTGCATGCATTTGCATATTCGAATGTTCAGATTAGACGATCTAAAACAAGAACTTTGTTGTCTTTCTTTGTTGTCTTCACGTCCGTTTCGTTTCCTGCACTGGTTCGCAAGGCTGAACAGGCAATCAGAGCTACCGCTGCTGAAGCTCAACTCTTTGGAGGGAGTTGTTTTGACTTAAATTACTTCCAGCGAGTTAAAGTGCCTCTTCTTTAATTTGAAAAATGATCAGGGAATGGCGACTTTTTCCAACAGAAGCGCAAAAAAAAAAACACCGAAATGACCACACACTGGAACCGCGAACTAGTGAAGGATGGCCAAGGAGACGTTGGCGGTGCTGAAATGTGGAGCCGTCGCAGCATTAATAATTACACAGCATGCAATATATAGATACATATTTAACTCTCCCTGTAGCTGTTCCTGCTGGCGACGCCACCAGCTATTTTTTGAGACCGAGAAATCTTTTTTATCTAAGGGTTTTATATGAGATTTGTCATCATGTGGGAATCTGCCGAGACACAGTTATGCATACCCCAGCATGCACACAAGCTTCGACTTGAAAGTGATGCTCCAAAATAGCCATTGATTTTTTTGAAAGCCCATTGGGAAGATATCTTTGAGATTCATCATGGCTATATGGCAGAGGGGGAAAATGAGGAGAGGAGAGAGCTAATGTCTCCTGGAGGCGGGGAGAGAACGATGGATGGCTAAAAAGCTGAAAGGAGGAGGAGGTAGGACGCAGATAAGATGCAGTGGACTTTTTGGAGTGATTATGAGGATAATAACTCTGCATTAGAGCCCTGCCGCGTGGGTGTGGGATGGAGCGTGTGTGTGCAGGTGTGTGTGTGTCAAAGTGTCCAATTTGGTCTTCATCACCGTCTCTGCGTCTTCACCAAAGATAAATGTTATCTGCGTAAATCGGTGGACCTGCAAAGATCCACACGTCACATCCCACATGCACACCAATAATCTTCAGTGGCACATTAAAAGCGCCTTGTGACCCTCCAAAACAAATCAATGAAAGCCGTTGCACAAATGGACACGAGGTGACAAAATGAGGAAGAGGCAGGAGATCTCGATCAGGAAAGATGAAACAAATGTGAACTGAAAAGGGGGTCCTCTTTTCATTTTATTTTTTTATTTCTTAACATCTTCTGCTGTTGCTGTCTTAAATCACTTGATTGGATCTTTACGCCAGGCTGTGCCGGGCGTTTCCACGAGAGCAGCGGTTTACAGCTGGTGTACGGGGGTTTGATTGCAGGCTGTGGTTCACTGCAAACTCACAAGCTTCCAATTGGTTATTTATCTAAAAAAAAACAAAAAAAAAAACATGTAATTTAGCTCACTTTACTTAAACGAAACAAAGACGTAGCTGCATTCGTGCTCACGTATGGCTGCACACGATGGATGGATGAGATGGATGTGACACGCACGCCCATATATGTACACACAAACAGACTCTAAGAAAACATAAATCTGCTGGAAGCATCTCCCAACCATCTGCAGCGGTAATAGCAATCTGGTACCTAAGGCTATACGCTCTCCTCTTCCATTGCAGCATGCTTCTCCCTGCACTCATCCTCCAGTTGCTCCTCTTCCCTCGTCTGCAGCCTATAGTTTTTCCTCCCTTCTTTCTTTCTTCCTTCCTCCATCTCTTTCTCACACTCACCTACTCCCTTCCTCTTACGCATAGGGTCTGTCCCCCCTCTTTAGCCCTTCACGTAGTCAGATAGGCTCCGTCCTCATGGCCAATGAGCCTGCCATAATGAGATCCCTGGAGGAGAGAGGGGTGGTGTAAAGAGCAGCGGAGGGCAGCAGAAGGGAGGAGCAGAGCTGGGGGTTGACCTTCTTTCTGACCCACAAAGATAGGAAACCTACAGAATCGTCCACCCCTCTCTACCTTCCTGCCATTCCTCCCCCTCCCGTCACTCCGCCGTTTAATTGCGCCCTTCCCCTCTGCTCATCAGCCAGCTACCATTACTCTCCATTAACCAGATCAGAGGGATTATAACGCTCTTCTGACAGCATTCCTGCTGTGTTTACAGTATGCTTTGTGGTGAGGATGGGGCTCAGGGGGAAGTGGAGACGGCTATCCTCAGAGAGGAAATCAAGTAAGCTTGTATATATGTTAGAAGGGGCCGGTGACATCGATAGAAGGTCAGGAGACGCTCTGAGTTACATGTTTTACGCCATGTTGTGTGCGACAGGCCTGTAAGTTATTCGTTTCCTTTCTTCTAATTATGAGCACAGTGAGAAAAGTCAAATAAAACAATTCTACAAAGCACGTTTTCTCTCATACGCCCATGCGGTGGGGCGTACCAGAAACGGTTTAAAGTCTCAAGAATAATCCCTTCTTCTGCAATTTAGCTTCAGTAAAGGCAGATTATTCCTTCTTTTCCATCGACCACGAGGAAGCCAAGTAGAAAGGAGTGATGAGCCGGTCAATGACTATTAAACTAGAGGCACCTCCCTGATATCATAAAGCCCGGGTTGTCTCATTAGTCTGTGCACTAACACAGAGGCAGGAGTTCAATAAAGGGGGGCTATTAATGAAACGTTTTTCCAGTCATTTAAGGAGACGTCGGAATGTGGTGGTTGCCTTCACATGCTGCATGCAGTTTCATGCAGTTTATTTGTTAATCTGCGTATCTTTTTATCTGCAGACACACCTAAGGTCTACAGATGAGG
This sequence comes from Mugil cephalus, assembly GCF_022458985.1. NCBI lineage: Eukaryota > Metazoa > Chordata > Actinopteri > Mugiliformes > Mugilidae > Mugil > Mugil cephalus. The sequence continues at coordinate 10,942,303 of NC_061778.1, forward strand.
AGATCGGCGGCGGGTATCCTGTTGTGTCGTCCGTTGACACAGTGACAACAATCCCATCATAATCATGACCGCACGATTGATAAAACAGAGATGCAGGAACCTTTTTCCACAATGCTGGGGTTAAATATTTGCTCTAGAGTCGCAGGAGCTTTCGAGCGAGGCAGCAGCTCTCGTCGTCATCTCCTCAGAGTCTGCTGCCGCTCGCCGCAGGGCTCAGTCAATGTTTTCCAGACTAAGATCTCATATCGGAAACCGTGCAATGCTAACGTTTAGCCACGCAGTGTCAGCTGTTGGTATTTTTGTGTGTCGTTGCTCTTAAGTTCCTTATGGTTCAGTTTCTGACCAGCGCATTTGATCTCTGTCTGCCCTTCCTCGTGTCTTTTTGTTCTGGATTAGGAGAGAAGGTGTCGTCCTTTAGTTTGGTGCACATAATGAGTATTCACTCGTTAGTCCATCACAAACTAAAGAGAGCAGCAAACAAAAGGAGTGGGGGAAAAAAATGTGAGCTCCAAAGCATTTCTCTGATGTCATCCGTGTGAGTAAAAACACTTTCAGTGTTGTTGAAGTGTGCTTTTAGTATGCAGGCCGTCTTCTCAGCCGAGAGCCTTTGCTTTGAAGTTCTGCCTTTGTCTATAATAGGTCGCACAATCTTTGAAGCCGCTGTGATAGCACATGTATTTGCATACGCATTTCCATTAACTGTAAAGCTACTGTATAAGCGTGTGTGTGTGTGTGTGTGTGGACGTGTGTGTGGACGTGTGTGTGGACGTGTGTGTGGACGTGTGTGTGGACGTGGACAGCAGGCGTGTTCTCCCACGTAGGCATGTGCACTCTCAAACAGAGCACCTGCCCAGTTTCCCCCTTTAGGAGCTTAAACATTGGCCAAACGGGTCCCCACAATCCTCCTGCCATCACCATGGCAACGGTGAACTTGCTCAGGATGGCCTTATTTACTTATGCAAATGGCTTCCTGCCGCTCTCCAACCTGTCAATCACAATTCTAAGCACCTTGCAAAAATTCCGTTGGAAAGGTGAGAGCTGTCAGTCTCCGCTTGAAGTTGTGCAACTTTCGCTGAGCACCGGTTTGTCCAAAGCACTGACAAATGCTCTCCGTAGAAAGTGGTACCTCTAGATGTTTTTGAAGCTGTGGTAAATCTCACGTTGCTTCATGTCCGTGCCATAAACTTTAAACTTCTCTCATTTATCAATTTGCAATCTTATAATCTATCCCGTCTTGCAAAAATGAAAAAAGGTCTCCGTGTTCTCTTTCTGAGCCAGAACTTTCTCTTGAATATTACCTCATAAAACTCCCTAAAATGTTCTTGCGATAGCACAAACTCTTCTTCCAACTGGGTACTTCTCCCTCGTAATTCTTCCATCAGCTTTTTTTAACCACTCTACTTCGTTTTATCCGCTCCCTTCTCCTTCCTGGTGCCACATATTTGTGACTGAAAGTTATTCTGTTTCTGAAGCCACTTTCTTGTTTTATTCTTTAACTGAATGCCACAAGCAAAAGACAAATATTGCATATATATATATGTATGTATGTTTAATGTTTAAGATAAGGTTCCTGCATTGAGATACTTGCCCTAACACCTGGGATGGATCCACCCTCATTCATTTGGCATTGAAGAGTGGCTCCACATGAAGGAGTTCAAGTATCTTTTCGCATTAAGCCTTATTTTAGTCCCCGAATCATCAACTAATTTTAGAATCGAGAAGAAGGGCCAGATCAGTTGTCATGTGATGCGCAGTTTTCCTGCCAGCACCTGATTAATTGCTGGAATTATCAACGACCTCAAGGACTCTCAGTTTATCAGATGGGTTTCTGGCATGCCTGAAATTTAAGTTGGCTCCGTTTCAGTTTCCCTAACTACTGACAATAGATCCGTTATATGCTGTGATTGTAATTGTAGTTTTTTTCCCCCCAAACATTTCCTGTTAAGGCTAAAACTGACATAAAACTAAACTTCACAGCTGGGCAAGTTCAAAACATTGGCAGCATCTTTTTACTATGTAAGTTCCATTGTGCCTTTTCTTCTTTCTTTTTATACATATACAGAAATACGCAAAGAAGTAGAAATGTCTCTCTCTTTAAAGCCTCTCTCTTTCCAGTCCTCACTGTTCAGGATGTATTTCCATAGATTCCAAGATATGTTTAGAAACTGAAGCAGTGACTTAGTTGACACCAACTAATTAAAAAAATGTTGACCCAGTGATCTGGGACTGCATCACATGTCCTTACCTATACGAACTTTAAACTTTCAGATGTGGATGTGTTATTTAAAAATTCACCATCTGTATACTGGTCATGAATGGGAACAGATGCTATCAGGCAATAAAAATGCATATTTTGACCACAAATGTAAGCTTTTAAACATCATTGACTATATGTACATTATGGGGATCTGTTTGGATTGACCATAGACTGTATATAAATATGGACAATGTGTCCCCACTTCCTTGCGTTGTTTCTATACCATCAAATAATTAACTAAAACTAAACTTCTCCAAAAAATGGAAACTTGAAAATGCATCAGTATAATATTAGCTACCTTGAAAACAATTTAGTTTGGCCGAAGCCCCATCCACTAGCACGTAGGGGAGTGGGTGGAGCTTATGTTTTATACCGCAGCCAGTCACCAGGGGGAGCTACTTGCTTTGGCTTCACATCTTTGTACAGTCGGGTAAGTGTCCCTTTGAGGTAATTTTTGGTACTTCCATGTTTATTTTAAGTTCTGCAGGTTGTCACTTGTTGAGGATACGTCCATGTTAATTTGAATGAATTTACTTGGAATCATCCATAGATTGGTCGTGAGTGTTCAATTGATTTGTACTGTGTGGGAGAAAAGGTTCCTATCACTGGGTGCGTGGACTTTTGGGCAGGATGAAGAGCGTATGGACAGACACACAGACACCTCTTTGTGGAGGTATTCCAAGCAACTGGCAGGAGATTATGAGGCAAACCCAAAATATTCTAGCAAGAAAGTGGGAAAAGTGTTTCTGGGCTACTTTGCATAGCTTGCTATTTACGCACTTTGACATGTTGGGTTCTTGAGCTGGTAATTATCACGAGTTCCTTCAAATCTCCTTGTGCGAAACACAAAAGCCTAATAAAGCAATTTCAAAAGGCCTGCTCCATAATGGCAAACAGGAAGCGCTCTGAGCCTGTAGCCCCCGTGTATAGTAAATGACTATTCATGAGTTACTGTTCTATCTCCACGGTCATAATGGTGTGTGTGCAAGCAGAGCGGCAGAGAGGTCTACCGTTTACTGTAAGACATTCACTCTGAATGTTTCTCCTCCCGCCTCTCACTCAGCGGACGCTATTTCCTGCCACAAAGTGAATAGAGGATGAGTGAGCAGAATTAATATGAAACCCAAAATACCAAGACAATACTGGGAGTGGCAAAGAGAAAAGAGGAGAGAAAAGAAACACTGTCTGGAGGGAGACGATAGCAGTCGCTCTAACTCATCACGTCCGGACGTCTGCAGCAGGAGTCAAACGTCAAGGAAAGAATATAAGACGTTTAATGTAAAGACTATTATATCGAGCAATATTCTACATTCTCATTTATCCAAAGTTTGTCATAGTTGATGTTTGTGTGTGTATTCTGACATATGTAGAGAGCAGGCTTGCATTTCAATTGTGATGTGCATTCAGGCGGGTGTTTTGTAGGTTTCAAAGCTGGAGTTAACCGTATATTATTTTAAACTCCATGTAGATAAGAGTGCACTGGATGCACATTTTTAGTAGAGCGAGGGGAGCAGTGTACACCGCATGCATGCGTAGTAGTTATACATTTCTTGTGGGGTATTAACTATTTAATAAAAATGCAAATTTCACTTTGATCACTCTAAATACATTTCAGTGCTGAACTATTCAGATAAATGAGGTTCTAAGTGAAGATCCAGTGCTGCATCTTTTTTTTTCTTCTTTTTTTTTGCAGCCTTGTCGAAACGAGGGCGGTGACTATACCGATCAATATACAGATAGTTTTTTTTTAAATTAATCGCTCAGTGTTTAGAACGTCAGAAAATAATTAAAATGCACAACAATCCGATAGCCTAGGTGATGCAGATGCTCACACTTTAAAAGCTGGAAACCGTCAAATGTTTGGCCTTTCTGACTCAGTTCCTTTCGAGATCGTACTCTTCTTATGCTGCATGCATGACAGAGAGACAGAGTCACTGCTTTTTGTAGTACAAAAGTGAACATGATACAGTATTATACATATTCAACAAGAGATTGGCTCAGAGTCACGAGAGGCAAGGTTGGCTGAGGGGAGGGGGAGATAAAAAGCTTAGGTGAAGAATGGCTCTTTATGCGGCTTTCGAGAAGAAAAATGACTCATAAAATAATTTAACTTTTTCCAGTTTAGGGCCATGAGCATCTTTTTAAGTTGGCCAGCGCTTATTGGTTACTGTAGCAGAGTAGCGGCATTATAACGTAGCAGCTAATTATCGTTCCAAAGAAAGCTTTTCCGGGGGATCCAATTTTTCCCCTGGTGGGGTTTTATTTACACGGCACCCAACGACAGTTAACTTTTAGAAGAGAATTATTCCTCTCCATAATTCTTTCCTCCTTTAATTAGCGCAGCGGTTAACCATCTCCACTGGCGGGGAAAATTAATGTGTAGAAAATATAAGAAAGACAGAGAGAGAATTACTGGGTTTATAAGCTCAGTTTTCATCCTACAGTCTGTATCTCCCATCTCTCCTCTCGCACTCTTGTGTGCTGACTGTTAATTGGCTTGTCTGTCACCCTGAAAGTATTTCTGTCCTTGGTGTGTGAGGCATATAAATATCCATGCTCTTTATCCACAAAACAAAAAAAAAAAAAAAAATGAAATAAGGGCAACTGGACTTGCGGAGGTTCTTAAAGATGTTTCATCCAAATAGCTTCTTCAGTTCTTGAAGCCCGGTGGGGAGGGGGAGTTGAATAGGTACGACTTCAATAAACTCTACAAATCTATTTGCCCTTGCTTTTTTCAAAGTGAGTATAATTTCATTTATGAATAATTATACTGGTGTATTTGGGAACATTCTTTGTTGTGTTATGACTGACAGTGGACCAGGCTGAGTTGTCCATCTTGACTGATTCATAATTAAAAACTTACTTGCAGAAGAAAAGATAATTCCAGTAGCCCAACTTAGTCTGTTCATTGAAGGTAATTTCATGAGAAGTTGTCGGAACTCAAAAAAACTAATGGAAATCGTTAGGTTGATTTTCTTTGTTTTTCTGGCCCCTTGTTTGACTCACAGGCAACCTGGTGAGAAGGTAGACCCACACCTGTAGAATGAACCTCACACTTGTCAGAATTCTTTCAGACATGCTAAAATTGCTGCGTGAAGATTTATTCCAGAGAGCTCTATTTCGCCTACGTATTCTGCTTCTCGTAAACTTCCATTCCTTTTGCTGCTCCCCCCTTCTGACCCTCATTTTTCTTTCTCGTCTCCAGATTTCAACTAAAAAATATGAGACCTTATTAAATCATCTCTGGTGCCTCGTGCTCAGTGGCGCTGCCGGACAAGGTCAGAATGCTGATGTACTGAGCGCGCGGTTCCGCAGACATATATTCTGCAGGGCGCGTGGCTCGGGTAGCATGACGGAGGCAGATTTGTGCTTTCTCGTGACGAAATGGAATCCGAATGCCCTGTCTGCACCGGCAAAAGCACTTATTAACTTCTCATTAACCTACGCTGAAGGGTATTGCCCATTTTGTGTGTATTTTCCACTCCTTACCATACCATACTTCCCATACTTAAGCAAATGCAGAATGTATTTCACCACCTAAAAAGCCTGCATGTCAAAGTCTGTCCTCAAGGGAAATACATTTAAACACTTTCTTGTGAGGAATAAGAGCAAATATAAAAAGAGAACACTCACCAACAGCTCCACAGCTCATTAATGAACATATTTTGTTTTGTTTACGTGATGTAAGCATGCACCGAGGGTTTTTCTGTCACAGCACATAGCTAAACACATTAAATGACGATACGTCAACAGCCTGCTAGAAGGAGCTTGGCTGCGTCGGTGACAGCAGGGATGGTGGCTAGTGGTGGTAGTAGCATGCGAAGAGGCTATGTAATGGTTATATTTAGCTCCTCTCCTCCCAGACGCGTCTCTGATCACACAGTCGTCTGGCATCGCGGCCTATTCTGGTGAGAGATGAGGAAACCGGGAACATTTAATGCCGCTCTGGCGCAGACAAAGCTGTGCTCTCAATGATAGTCTTTTGTTTCGACCAAAGTTTTCTTCTGTTTCTTCCTCCCCGCGCGAACAGTTTTTCAGTGGATGTCAGTTTAATTTTGTCCCGGCCTTACCCGCAGCCTGAGAAATCCCGGTTCCTCTCGCTTTACGCTATTGTCAGTTCCTGTGTGTTTTCTCTTCACCTGCACTGTCTTTCTGCCTCCGCTCATTCGCTCCCAGTGCTCGTTTCCCTCAGTAATCTGTCTGCCAGAAAGAAAGTTGGAAAGAGGGCTTGTGTTTTTGTGACAGTGTGTGATGTTCCTTCTGATCTTTCCCAGTGTTTGAAGCCGCATTACATCAGACTCTCCATCCTGCTTCTAAAGCCCCTCAGTCACAGTGTCTCTGTGTGTGAGGAGGAAAGATGGGTGAGCTGAGGCATTGATTTTTCCCATCCGTCCTCTATAAACACAGCTACACATACAGTACACACAAGCATTTCTGCTTACATATACAGCCGGGCCTGCGCGCAGGCACGCAACACATACATGAATGCATGAATGCTGCGCACTTTTTTTCGCTTACAGGTATGTGCACAGTGCTCGAGATGACATCAGTATATTCTGCTGCTGCTGCTGCTGAAACACTGGGGCTTTCTCTTCTGCATTATAGATGAGGAAGCTGTGAACAGCTTGTTTACTTTCTAAATTAAGTTTTTCTCTCCTCTCTCCCTCTGCTTCCTTCTGTCTCTCTGAGAGATGTTGCGCCTTTTCCGCACCTCAAGAGGAGACAGAGACTCTGCATGTCAGCGAGCCTTTGTGCTTTCTTTTTTTTTGCATTTTTGCACACGTGCGTTCACAAGTGTAAGACGGTATTTCTGCTTGTATTTGGCGAGAGCAGCTCTCATCTTTAATGCATGCTGCCCTGTGTATAGGGAAGTAACACCCTCTAAGCTGGAGGCTTTCCTGCTGGTTTAGCCTCTAGTGGATTTGCAACTGGTCCCTAAGCGCACAAAACATCAACACACAGAACTTCGAGTATAAAACTATACAGTGAAAACTTGGAACACTCTTTGTCTTACATTGAACTTTTCTTTGCCGTGAACTAAGCACAAAGAGAAGCCAGCGCTTTTGAGCACCTTTACGAAGTGTCTCATGATCAACGTTTAATAATTCATGGTATTTCGTTATATCACTTCCACTTATCCCCCATACCCTAGAAACTTTTGTAGGGTGTTTTCTCTGTAATGGGCTGAAATGAGGGTGATTCAAGTGTGGAAGCGGCTAATGTCTCTCATACCTCATGATATACCCATTAATGAGGCATTTCAGTTCAAGTACGCTCGCTTAAAATCTCTCCAGCCCAGCTCATGTACAGTAGTTTAGCGGAAGTGCTGAGGGTCGGTCCCTGACAGCACGGTTCAACAATCACCAGTCGCAACACTAACGGCTTATTCATACCACCTCATTCTGACCAGACTGGCCCAATCTAAACCTGAACGGAAAAATACTAGTGTCCAAACCGAGTAAATGTGTCATCTGATTGTTTTTCTTCTTGGGTGCAATGAATAATAGTAAAAAAAAGTTGTATTCTGATTCACATTTTGGGGCATGTGTTCCATCTTTATTGATCCAAAACGATCCGTTTGGAAATTGTGGAGAAGCAGCCGGAAATACTAAAGTGGAAACACACCATCAGTCAAAGATGGTTACTTTGAAGAGTTGAAAGTTTAGAATATATTTTGGGTTTTATATTGATTTCATGTTGGTTTTTTGTTTTTATTTTTTAATGTAAAATGTAGTAAAATGAGACATTAAACTGCACATTTAAAATAAAAAAGAAAGAAATATTGGAGTGTCCTAAAACTTTTGACTGGTAGTGTATGTTATTTGTATGAGACCACAACAGAGAAACGTTGATAGCGTCCAATGTGCTATATAGTATATAAACAGAATATCCAACACAGTTACTTGATTTATGTGTAAATGGGCATTGATGAATTAATCCATTAGACTTCAGACACGATGAATAAAATGAGGACAGGAAGATGGAGGAGTGTTCAATTACTTTCTTTTTGTCAGAAACAATAATCAGTGACGTTGTGCGTATTTTTTCTTTTGTACTCCCCATTTGATTTATCATTTCAGGACAGCAGAATATTGCACATACTATATAGAATTAACAAGATCAGGAGCCAGCCTGCAGAGCCAGTGCAGTGACATTTATTGGCAGTAAATCAAATGTTATGGGATATACTGTTCCTCTGCATTATCTCTGTGGCTTCATGCAATAGTTTGCTTCTGAAGATCTGTCAGTCAAACAAATACGTTATGAATCGTGAGATTAACTTTTCCACTGTAGTGTTCGCGATAATGTGATAATATATGATCTATTTTCCCTGATTTCTTATGGAGTCTGGTTTATGTGAACACACACAAAAAAAGAGATTATCCAACTATCAGCCTCCCTGTCCATCGACCCTAGTCTGTGTGATACTGCGGTGCCCTGTTTAGATCCTACTGAGGTCTGAGCTCTGTGTGTAACCTTTAGCCAGGCTGGCCACTGGTGTCCTTTCCATTCTTCTCCGCTTTAATTTTCTCTGGTCAGACTTTGACAGAGCTGGGTCGGAGGCTATTGATTCACAGAGAGACAAAGAGGAAGGTCGAGAGGAAGACAGCGGTGTTGCTGCACAGTTCGCTGGTGCAAATCATGTCGGAACACACTCAAAAACTAGTGTTTCAGTCTTTGTGGGGACCTCGCATTCTCAGCCACCTCCACCAAGTGTCTGACCCTAGCCCCAGCCTTGTCCTCACTTTGATGCTCCCAAGCTTTCCAACAACAAAAGGACGAATCCACACACGTAACCAACGCGTAGACATGTCTTAACTGGTTTTATTGCATCTAAAATGGAGAATCTACTGTTAACGTCATTTACACTAAAAAAATAAAATTAGTGACGTTTATGATATGCTGTCTGAAGGAGGAAATTCATCTTTCACAAACCTATTAAAGATTTGGGAAAAATATTTGGGTATAGATATCAATGAAAACACTTGGCTACATATTTGTGATACAGTACATTTTCCATTTTCGAGTAATAAGTTAAAAGAAACAAGTTGTAAGTTTATCCACAGGCTGTACTTCACTCCAATGAAAATGCACAAAATCTCCCAAAATAATTCACCATTTTGCCCCAGATGTAAAACCGAACAAGGGACACTTATGCATTTATTCTGGTGTTGTTAATTATTACAACCTTTTTGGGCTTCTGTTCATATTTTTTATCAAATCAGTTTTAGAATTAGAGTTTGATTTAAATCCATGTTTTTATTTACTCCATAACATTTCTGGCTTTTATTGAGACAATAAAAAATGCAGATTTCCAATAATTATTTCATATGCGAAAAAAAAAAAAAAAGTACTACTAACACTAGTATACTAACACTATGGAAAAAGTAATTACCTCCTTCATTTAAGTTGTTTGTGGACCACCTTACACTTTTTTCCCCCTTAGAGAGACTTGCATATAAAAAAATGTGGTCAGGAAAAGTTTTCCTTTACATTCTCAACTTAAGGAACTATGATAATGTTTTTTGGTTAAGAGCTATGTGTTATTAAGCTGTTATTCGGTTGGCCCCTACATGAACAGCATGGCCCCGTAACATTAATATTCAGTGAACACACATAGCTTTTGTATAATATTCTTCATGAGGATATTCATTGGCGATCCTTGGCCATTAACCTTAGTCTAACTCCAACCCCAATCTAAACCCAGTCAAAACAAGTCCCCACTACAAACTACATGGACACATAGAGGTATATGCTTTGCTTCCATCTTCAACATTACATGCACAACTGAAAAACAATGCAAACACAAGCAAGAACGTCGCCTCTTGCATGTATGCTCCTGCTGAGTTTGAACTCTGTCCCTGACTACTCACCCAGTGGTCACACATGCACACACACGGGGGTACGGCATCAGGTTCATTGAGCATTATCATGGTGTGATGTCTCTTTCAGAAGACTGTCTCCTTTCCTGGACGTCCTATTCCCACATCGCCGAACTCCCGACTAGGCTGAATGTCAAGGAGAAATGACTTATCGTTCTCCTATCCATCTCTTTTTCTACCTTCCTTACGCTCATTTCCTTGTGCAGGCCGTCCGTCAGCGTAGCCCCTGGTGGTGGGGGTGGGGGTGGGGGTGGGGGCTAGCCATAGGTCAGACCTCCCTCATCGCCTCTCCTGTTCCTCTCCAACTTTCTGTCCACACAGTCCAGTGGGACAGAGGGTCATTGTCTGACATTTATCACCATGGATATGGAGTATGCTTTCAGACTGACAAATGGCTTTTTGTCCACGTCAGTGTCTGCGTGTGAGAGCAGAAGAAGATGTACGCTGAATAGAATTTTTTTCAGCTCGCCTGCTGATGGTGTGAGCTATAGTTTCTACGTTTTTTAAATATCAAACTGCCTTTAAAATGCTGCCAAGAAGGCACGAGTAGAAAAAAATATAGTGATAGTCCCACAGTTAAGTCGTATGTTTAACTCTCTCCAAATCTGAAGTCGTGGACAAACTCTGCTCTAAAGGATTTTTATCTCTGATGTAAATCTCAAAGGCAAACAAACTAGCTCAAAGTCAGTTTTTTTTATTATTATTACTACATGTTTGTCAAACCAATTAGATGTTCCACGAAAAGACTTGTTTGACACACATTCAAGGTCAAGACTTAAAAGTTGTGTTTTTGCAAATTGGATAGACCGACCACTTTAAGGCACTTTCGCGAGGCTAATTCAACTTGTTTGATTGCTTGGAACAAACCAAAGTCTCCAAATCACATCTATCACAGGTTGCAAACAGTCATTTTCACACTTGATTTAGCTTCAAGATAATAGAGCATACAGAGATAACAGCAGACACATAAATGTCTTCTGGGTGTTGTAGAAGTTCTGAGGTTAGCTCAAAGCTGTTGGGCTTAAAGGCAGGTAGGCACGAAAGTTCATTCTTGACCTTGGAACTAGTTTGATAAAAACTGGGTCTCACTTTTTGAACTTAGTACATAATCTTTATCGACAGAAGAGATCTGAGTCGGGAGCAATTTTCAGGTTTAGAATACCATCAACCACCTCAACCCATAGCACCCAAAGGCCCCCAGTAACAACATCTTGTCGCCAGACACCACAGGGCACCCTGTCTTCTGTTTTATTATCCTGAGCCGACTTTCCAAATCCAAAAAATATAACCAGGAAAGTTGCAGGTATTTGTTAACTTCATTCTTATTCCCTAATTTACTTCAGTAAACTTGTTGGAGTCTATAACAGATCAATCTCCTAAATGCTGACGTGTCATGTTCCACAGTGATAACTTCTTCAACGTATCACAAAGGAAGTTTAATATGTAGGAGACAGTCTCCAGATGACTGGCTTTCTCAAAGCAGGGTAGAGACGAGGCTCTGCCTGATGTGGATTTGGATAGTTTGGAGTTGGAACGTCTCTAAATGGCCTTAGACAGAGTCTCATATACATATATGCGTTACCAGTAATATGGGGCAGTCTGCTGTGATGAAACAACTGACTATTCATCTTCTCAGGTTACCTGCCGTGCCGCTCTCAGACCAGCAGATGGTTAAGCCGCGCATCGACTACAGATATCGCATTAAACTGCTACAAGGTGCACTCAGACCCAGCACGGCCCCCCTCCCTTTTCTCCAGGGTTGTATTATCGGCTGATTTAGATTCCACACTGAGCCCGGCCCTGCGCCCGTTGCTTTTATCGTCGGACTTTTATCTCACCACCCCCAACCCCACCCTCCATGCTCCGTCCTCCCACCTTGACCCAACAGTCAGATATCACAGCCTGCCCCTGAGCCCCGCAAGCTGCCGGGGGGAGTGGGTGGAGTGGTGGCCAGCTGCTTGCTCTGGCTCCCTTCACCCCAGCAGCCCCCTCCGCTGTCATCAAATGAACCGCTTCAACGTTGAGGGCGCGTTAACGTGGACGGCAGCGCGGGGGCAAAAAGCCTCGGCGTGTTTTGATGCGGATTCCTTTCATTGTGTGCAGGCAGGTGTGAACGCACAAGTTGAAAGGGCAGATGAGAGCGATATTCTTAAGGCTTTGTTTACCGCAGAGATAGTCGGGATGGGTTTATCAGTGGAGTGGTTCAGCAGGCAGCTTGTGTCTGAGGGGCATTTAATTAGATCTGGCAAATTATCTCACTTACCCCCCCACCCTCCCTCCCCACTTGCAATTTCTTTCTCTCAATCTCTTATCTCCCACACACTCATTCACGAAGACGCACTCCCACATTCAGCTGCAGCCCGCTGGGGGCGACCCCTTCAGCTCGTTAGGGGAGCGCGGTCGGAGCGGACGCGGGGGAATGTGCACACGCGTCCACGTGGTAAATACTACAGCCAAGCACTGTAAAAAGTGGGCGATTTTAAAAGCTCGTTTCTGAGAGGCCGATATGTAAAGCAGGTCACGTCGACAAGGGCGCGTGCGCGGTGGCGTGCGCGTGGATGCGTGCGTTTGAATATCTGCTGACATAGGCTGCGTGCCCTCCAGCAGTTCTCTCTGCTTACCCAACTCTTATTAAAGCAGTAAATATGGCCGGGACATAAATTTAACGTCATGATTTAATTCCACTTTCCGTCTCTCTCTCTCTCTATCTATCTCCCCAGGTCTCTCTCCCCCACCTTCCCTCCCCCCCTCTATGTTTTTCTGTTTGAGTACGTGTGCATGCTGATGCTCGTTAATACGGCATTAATGCTGCCTTCTAATTACAAGGAGCCGAGAATAGCTCGGGGCCAAGGTCTGATGCATTCCGTTTCAGGGCTCTCCTTGCTCTTTTGAAATATGCCCACCTTTCCATTCCTCATCAATCTGGTTTAGAGGGGGTGATATATTGTGGCTGTGTGGGTTTTTATGAGCGTGTGTAATTGGAGTTTTATGTAGATGTTCCTGCGCTTTTAAAGAGCCAAACACGCTCCAGGTGTTACTATGCCCTCCGCTCCCATCTTAAAGGCACTTAAAAAGATTGCAGCACGGTACGATACTACGGGAGACGCTCAAAAGATAACACCATGTACCTGCAGTAGGAATTCATTGCATAACCAGGCCCTGTTTGGCAAAAGATTGCACAATAAAAAACTGGCAGATTTGTGGTAAAGATAATTAATTCCCTCTTTAATTTGACTTTGTCATAAATAACATCAAGATTAAAGCATGAAACCCACGTTATAACGTGTTTGTGACTCAGAAGCAATAATATATATTTTAATATGTATTTAACATTTTTGTTGCTTTTTAAAACGCTGAAGATGTCTTATGTATGGTTTTTCTTACAGTATGGTTGTGCTATGTTTATAATTTAATTTTTTCAGTGAATGAAATTTCATTCACAAATGGAATATGGACAAAAAAGGGGAAACAAAATTAATTGCACTGTTAAAATATTTTTTAAAATTCTTACGGAAAGTAACTTAAATTTGTTTGCATGGTTTGAATGCCAAAGCTAGTTGAAATACACATTTAGTTAATTAATTTTTGAAATGTTAATTTAATGTCTAAATTTACCATAATCGCTTGACAGACGCTGCCAGAGTCTCTGCTAATTTTTTAAAATTTTATTTTTATTGTTTTTGCAGTGTGGAAGTTTGCTGGGTCATCAGAAATGTTTCAGTTTGTCATGTGATGGTCTGGAAAAAAGTATTTCAATTTGGCCAATAATGCATTTATAATGTTATTCATTAATCCGGACTGTACGTCGAGGGAGAAGATGTAAAAAGAAAAAAAAAATCGCATTTTAATCATCTAAATGTCTTTAATGTAATTTTCCCCATTTACAGCCCATTGACTGCATCCGCAAATGAACTGCGACCTCCTCTAACCTCATAAAGCTCACAAATATAAAAGCACCGAAAAACATATATGTAGCACATGTATATATTACGCGCACTATGCACGATATGGAAGAAAATGTGCAGCGAATAAAATTAATGAACCAATTTTAATGCTCGCGTAAGTGTTTGCGAAACAAATCCTTCCTCGAAATGAATTCTGACGACCCCGTGAGAAGCCACTTTGTTCCTGACAAGTATTTATTCCAACATTTACGAGCCCATTAAAATCGTATCAAGCTATGGAACCGCCGTGAACGGCATTGTTCTCTTAATTTAGTCGCCATAATGGCAGCTTTTATTAGTGGTAATGGGCAAGGGATGAGTGGAGACGGGTCCGCGAAGGGGAGATAAGGTGAAAGAGCATGGAGGAGGAGGGATGGCGACGGATGACAGAGGAACACGGATTGTTTGCATTGACAGTTGAAGGAGGGAGTGTAAAGTTTTAATAATAAAATCAATTTTAGAACATGTTCTTCATTAAAAAAAAGCTTTTCATTTTGACTAGATTGGATTTTATTATGTGGTGCATGAACACATCATCCTCCCCTGTCTTTTTTATCAGAAATCTGGTCCGTCTGTATAATTCACAGGTCAAATGAAACCAGTTTCCTCGGTGAATGGCGGTGAAGGAGGTTTTTCGAACTTGTGAAGGATCCATGTGGGGCAGTGTAGAAAAGAAATGGGATGAAATGGCACAAAGGAAAGAACACGTCGCCCGCTCTCTCCTTCTTTGCCTTTGCCTTTGCCTAGTCTGAGACCGAGGGAGATACGGAAAAGAAAGCATTAGACGGAGTGTGAAAGGGAAGAGAGGTAAAAGCCGAACACCTCAAGGCTTCAGATACGAGCACGATTTTCATCACCCGACAGATAGCGAGGAGAGATTGATTGTTCGCTTGAATATGATCTTACACTGTGCTGAAATGAGACAACCTCTGCTTTGTGCAGGGTTCATTCATGGAATTAACTCAAACAATGTCGCCTTTCCTTTGAGTCACTGAACCGCCTACTTGTTTTCAACATTATCCTTTCGCGCTCATCTTGTGTTTCTGCTTATGCTCATTTGAACTCCCAAGTCTGTCCTTATACCTTTTTTTCTCAATTCCTGTCCTGCGGTTACCTGGGAAACGGTTCCCGACTAGTCTTTCTTGTGCTGTGAGAAAGGAAGAAAAAATTTAGTTAACTTTCTGTCTCTTGGGGGCTGACGTACAAATAAAACTGAGCTGAATGGCATTAATTCTGTGCGTCTGTGGCACATTCATTGAGTGCCTTCCGTCTTTATTTTAACACCAGTGTCCCTAATTTGTTGTTATTGTTTTCTCTGATTCAGCAGGGAACTGTAAATTTATCATCATTTTCAGACAACATTGTCTTACTTTGAAAAGCGTGAATATTGTTGTCTCTGACATCTTTTATCATTTTGCCGCTGTTATGGTCCCGACAGCAACATCACTTTAAACTTAAGCTTAAGCTTAAGCTCATTGTGAAGACCTGAGAAGTCAACCTCTGAGTTATCCTTCCATGTCGATGTTTAACGGTAGGGTCAGGGTCGGGTTTCCAGCAAGGCCATGTTTTTATCACATATACTACTAAGTCACATGTCCATTAAAATTTGAAATCAAACGTTGATATTAACCATTAAATTAAAGAACATCAACTGTGATCTAAAGTTTAAAGGATTTAGACGTCGAAAAATGGTCCTGTGCGGATTCTTTCTACCCCCGTACTTCTGATATTGTGGTGTGATCAAAATGCCATCTGTCTTCCTGACAGCTTTGCTGTGGTGCAGTAAGTGCTGCTGTCCATGTACCGAGCTGACAATGTCAAACCCATTATATATTGTATAACATGCAATCAAGCTGTTTCTAAAAAGTAACACAATGTTGCCTTCAAAAGCCCAATGGAAATATAATGAGTTATCATTATCAATAAAGCAACAAAGCTTTAGTATATGATTGTATTTTTAATGCAAGATGAGCCATGGGGTCTGAAAGCAGCTACTTGACTCCGAGTAGTAATAGGCCGGTTTGGCTTCTGCGTCAATTTGACACCGCAGCTACATGTCAACTACGACCGTAATGCCATAGCGGACATGTATCTCTCCAGAAATGTAACGCAAACCCCAGGAGCTGTGATTGGTAGTAGCTTATTTGCATTTTAATACTTCTGTCTGCTTCTCCATCTCCGCAATTTTCAAATTGATCGTTTTGGATCAATAAAGAAGGGACACATTGAGGAAATGTCAAGTGAAAGCAGGAAGTAGAGACAAAAATGAACCCAACTGGCAAAAAAAGAAAGAGTTTTTCAGAGTGACCCAAACTCACGAGCGCACAAGTAGAAATGTCTCGCACTGGTGTTGGCTACGTGCATAGGTTACATTTGCAGTATCCTAAATGAGCCTCAAGGAAACATATGTAGACGTGTTAAAGCGCTATGTTAGACAGGTAGTGTAACACCCATCGGATCATAACTGCAGTCGAACACCTGTAAGCAATTAAATCCACGCTGAGAGCAGCCTCATCACCGTCTGTTTAGCACTCCTTTGGATTTCTAACGTATATCATCTTATCCATGAATTCAAATTTCGCTGAGAAACAAATACTTTCACCGCAGTGCAGATTCAGACGGATACGTGCAGTTGTTTGCTTGCATGACACGCTGTATGCACGCGTACCCTACAGGGTCCCAGTGTGTGATAGCTGAGCCCTGTCACCCACTCCCACAGTGAGGTGAAATGCTTTTCACTGCTCACTGCGTTTCTTTTCCATGCTCCTCAGGCTGCCTGAGCATCCAGGTGGGACAGCAGGCAGAGAAAATTAAAACCCCCATAGCTTTGTGTGACCATGTCTGTTTTCAGGCTTGTGCATGTGTGTGTGTGTGTGCGCACATGTAGCATGTGTCGCCGCATGATTTTCTACCAGCGGAGTGCATCCGAAAGCTGAGACATCGCTGTAGGCAAGACTTCTCTACCCAACACCGCCGTTCTCACTCCTGCTGCTGCTTTTGCACGATTAGAGATGTCGCCATTGCCTATTCTCGGTTTGTGTGTGTGCTTCGCGTTGAGAATGGCAGAATGATTGTACAAATAGAGTTTTGCTTTGCCCAGCCCACATCTGTTTGCAGTGTCTAACTCTGCTGGATGTCCCATGGTGCTGCTCACTGCCCTGTGTCAGTCTACTTTATTAACTCTAGCATCGAGCTGCATGACTAATAGACTAATATTACACCGATAACAATCCTTTATGTGTGAGGCAATTTCCATCCGCATTGGCCCATCTCTCCTGCGCTGATAAGGAGCTTGGAAACCTTCCAATTAACTGCTTAGAATTAGTCATTAGATCAACAAATATCAGGCTGTCAGAAATATATTCGGTGCAGATGGGATGTGTCTGGCATCTGGCACAGAGTCCGATATAGATAACCCACTTACAGGTTTTAGAAGAAATGGCAAATGGAAAAACAAGTCTCATAAACTCTAAAAGCCAGCCCCTGATTGCTGCAGTAATCAATAGTAATCAAACTTGATCGACTGTCCTTTCTCCACTTTACGCTGGTCTGTGTTTGACTTCAGAAGAAGAAGAAGCTTGGTTTATGCTAATCTACACAGAGCCTGAGTCGTAGCTTATGGAAACGGCTCACGCTGCTGTACTGTAAGCAATTCTACTTGTGCACTGTGGTCTCGCCATCATTCTGTAATTACTCTGCTAAAATGCATGTCGGCACTGCATAAAAAAGGGAGATGTGGAGAAGATGGAAATGCATTTGGAAATCAGTCACAGCTGTTACAGGCATTATCTGGGGTTGTGCAGGCTGTGGCGTACGGTAATGAGCCATGCTGTAGGTACGTAGGGATGGGTACCGTGACGCAAACAGTAGTAACCAGACCGAAAAGCAATGCAGATTTCAGTGCTTCATTTCAGTTCCACTGAATTTTTAATTAGCTCCCCCTTAGCTTTATTAGCTGTACCGGCGCTACATGCAGTTTTTCACCTGCATGGACGCCACAGATGTCTCCGGTGGAAATCCGGGGTGAAAACAAAACAGTCAAAAGTTTGGCTGTACTTCACTTCAAAAGATGCAGACTCGGCATCCTGCAACAAGCGCTCGAAGAAGATATGGTGCAAGCAAATCTTTTTTTTTTTTTTTTTAAAGTGAGAAATGTACTGTCTTTGACAGCCTGCCAGACCTCACGCCACTGTTCTTATCGTGATACCACCGAGTTCACTTGCCAAGATGGCCGCCCCGTGTGTAAAGGGTAGTTAGAAGCTCCTGCAATATTAGTTTTTGTCACATTAAATTGGTTGAACAGACAGTATTTTTAGACATACTTATGTTGAAATGATGTTACAGTGATGTTACGTTATATGGGAACTACAACCCCCCCAAAAATAGCCTGGTAAAACCAAAACAGTGCGAAACACCATCTGTGATTAAACGTGTGTCTTTTTCTACATTTTCATTAAACAATTAATTTGAATATTTTTATACATTTCTGAATGGTGTGGCCTTGTAAATTTCCTCACTGTAAATAATTCTAGTAAAAAAATCATGAGTTGGTTCAATTCATCTGTTTAATTTACAACTTGTGTCGCTTATTTATAGCAATAATATCAAGAATTTTAAAAAAATCTTTAATTTCACTTTGCACTCAAAGTACTGAACACCCCAGGTTATATTCCCGACTTACGCCCTCCGAGGTAAATGGAACTAGCCACGTGACCAACATGTTCACACTCTCCTAAGACAAACACCGCCTTTACAGGCGCACAAACAAAAGACTTCCCTCCCACAGTAAATGATTCTGCTATTACAGAATTGCAGGTGTGTATTTACAATGTCCTATAGAGTGGCTGCAAATCCCTCTCACTAACTCAAACATACATGCACGCCGCTCAGTCGTTGGTTGAGATAAGCAGCAGAGCTTATCAGTGAGGAGCACCAGCTGTAGCCAAGTAACCTGCCTGCTCCCCAAGAGGAGACAATAATGATATTCACAGAGCTCCCGCGGGTGTCCTTCGCTACAAACACAATGACGCAGGTAGAGTATGTGTCCTCGGCATTAGAATAATGACCCATTCACCAAATCAGTCAAAGATGCAACCAAATCTTCTCGCATTAAGGATTCACCCAATTTACATTTATATAAAAAAAAAAGTGTATAGAGTATATTATATGTTTCTTACAGAGAAGATGCGTATGGTTTACACAATGCAGGCTACGCTGGCAAAGTGCCGGTGACCATAACGCAGAGAGGTTGTGAAGGTCACACGCTCTGCGTTTTGAATTAAAGGGCCGTTCCTTCATTCTTTCCCTCTTTCTGCCAACGTTGATCTCAGTCCTGAGTAATAAATTCCAGACGTGCTGTGAGCACAGTATACTTCTACCCATAAACCTATGTAAATCTTAATGCTCCAGGCAGCACTTCCAAATATTAAAGTCGCCATTTTAAAGCTTCTATAGCAGCTACTGTATAGGATCCGGCTCCAAGCTGCGGAACCGGCCAAACTACCTCCCTGAACTTTTACCGCAGGAATAACCGTACATCATGACCTCACGCTGAAATGGCAGCATGACACACAGCGAATGTCAGGTGATAATGCGGGAGTGGTGGTGTAGCGCTGCAGGTAACTCAGTTTTCCTATCACGTAGAAACCACACCTTCCTGTGTCGCATCATTAGACTATGGCCTGATTTACCTTGTTCTCTTTTATTTATGTAACACGCGGCTCAATTCGCGCTCGCATTTTTTTTCCTCCCCATCATATCGCTTTTCACACTAATTAACCACTGCTCCGTGTGGAAGAATTACAACAGTCTCATCATATTTCTAGCAACAGATTAAATTATTGACTCCAACACGTGCGGTCGCGTTGAAATCCTAATCTTTACGCATTTCAGACGCGCCAACACCGAGACATTTATTATTCATTCACGGCAACTGCAGAGAAATTGGATGCAAGGAAGTGCACTTGTGCACATGCCAGCTCAGAGTGCCGTCACATAACACACACAGACCCATTCCCAACATCGCACTGAGCTCTTTTGGCTGGTGTAGTCTCGCAGAGAGTTGTTATCCAGAGCGCCGAGCTCTCGTTTCAGCAGCAGCACGGACACACATGTTGCAGCAACAAGACGCTGGCTCCGCTGCTGCTGCCGCCGTGTTGCATGGTTGCAGAGGATATGTGTAAGTACGTGTGTTTCACCTCCACCTGTGAGCTGTTTAGTGGAAAGGTGTCGTACTGGGAGTGAGATGGGCTTGTTAGCTGCTGCGCTTTGGCCCATTGAACATCCCCCTCTCTGCCCAGCCTGCTCATCCCTTCTCTTTCCATATATCGTTTTTTTTTTTTTATTCTCCTTCCTTCCATTCCTTTTACCCTGCTCATGCACGTCCCCCCTTTTCTCTAAACTCTTTCCTTGCGGCTCTCTCTGAGCCGTTACGTCTCCATTTTCGATGTTTTTGTGGTCAGTCAATTTCCTGCAGCGCGCACCTCTTTTTAACCCCTTTTCCATGTCGTGTTTTCTTGACCAGCTTCTCTCTGTACCCTCCATCCAGCTTGTCCTGCAATTTCTGCGTCCCACCTCTGTCCATTTTCCTCTCTATTCCCCTGCACCCTCCTCTAAAATCACTATTTGGCGCTTGCTTTTGTGTCCTTTCTTCTCTCCATCCAAGCCCGTGACCGTTTGTCTCCTCGCCCCTCTCCTTTCTCCATCTTTACCTGTGAAAAAACAAAACAAAAAAAAAAACGATGTAAATCCAGCTAAGGTATGATTTTCCAACACAGATTTCTATCCAGAGGCGAAGTGAAAGATCCTCACAGAGAAACAGAGGACTGTAAAAATCTGTCTAGCCCCTCGAGAAAAGAACTGGATTATTTAGATACTTGCCAGACCAAACAATAAAATAACTCCAATTTTCAAACCTTATAAACAAAATGTGGAACCCGCCCAACATAAGTCTCGAAAAGAAAACTAAAAGTTACTGGAGAAGATGTTTTACATTGCATTTCCACAAGCAAAAACCACCGACCAGCCAGAGAGCGTTAGAAGATCATATACAGTATAATAAACCTTAACGGGGAATTTATTGCAGCGTGTCAACATTTATGTGTCACATGGGCTGTTGCGACACTTTAATGAGCTAACATTCATCCTATTAATTATATCTGGGCTTTCCCTGCTGTACGAAGCCAGAGTGTGAGTCGTTTTGACTGCGAGAGGTGGGAGCAGAGACCGCTCTGTCCTATCATCTGTCACCGAGCCTCTCGGAAATGACACCTCCTGACAACTGATGGATGACTTCAGCAAGCTAATTGATATGGAAACAGAAGGGGTGGGGCTGTTAAGATCACCATGAGGTCTCTTGCTGCAGGTAAAATGAGATGAGATTTTTTTTTTTTTTTTTTGTTATTTCATGACATGTAGATGATGAGCGTTTGTACACAGAGTTGCCGTCAGAGAGCAGCGAGAGAGGATGAATGCCTCTTTAACGGCTCAAGGTATTTTAGTTTCATAATTGATTTTTCTCGAGATAGCATTTCTGATTAATCACTCGCCGGACGAGACTATTTATCATCAAGAAAATTGTAGTTAACTAATTGATTAACCACGTCTTTAACTTTCCCCGCAGATACATGTGACTTCTAGCAAAAAAAGAAAAAAAAGATTTGAAAGTAGCAAATAAATCAGAGCGATTCCTCCCTCCTCTTTTCCGCCTCTCTAGTTCCCTCCTCTGCTTTGTTTACGACCCCCCCTCCCTCCCTCCCCTCTCTCCCTCCCCTCTCTGTGTGTTGTCTAAGGTGGCCTCTTGGCTCTGCTTTAATCTCCTCCTGCCTCCAACATCAGTCAATCACCAGCAACCTGCCACCTGTCTCCATTCCCTTCACTACACAGCGTAACGCTTCTCATCCCCCCGACGACCCCAACATCTCTGCTCATCCATTTTATCTCCCAAACAGTCGCCTGTTCCCAAGTTTTGCACTTCTTCTCCTAGAAAACCAAACACTTCTTGTCCTCTTTCTAAATCCTGATGTGTGAATATCGATCTCCCGTGTTAATGAAAATGTCGTGTGTGACAGTGTGTGTGTGTGTGTGTGTGGTGGGCTTTAAGTAGCTTATTTGTTTTCTGGTAATTTGTTTGACCTTTAAATAGCCCTGCCTTTCCGACCCATCTGATTTGTTAAAGGATCAACATTGACCGCAGAGGTGGGTGTTTGCCGACCGCTTCATCCATAATGCATTATTAATAGTTTGATTTAACTGCGGGATTCGTGGGGAATTATCTTCCTTTGTATGAACTTGACCTTGAGATGAGGCTTGATCTGGTGAGTTAAAAAAAATAAAAAAATAAAGAGATAGAAGGTATCCATCAGGAGGCACGGAGGGAAACGAAAGCAGCGTTGTTTGGCCTGAAAAGAATGATTGGTGGAAATGCGAGGGAAGAGAAATGAAGGGAGGAGGGCGGGCAGACAGGTGAGAAGACAGAGGGGTCTGGTGATGGGCAGAGGGCAGTCTGTGGGAAGGAAGAGGGAGAGACAAAGAGGGGGGAGGTTGTGGGGAGGAAAGAGATGTTGCTGTTTTAAGGAGATTAGCTTTCAGATAGAGTCAGGGAGCGCCGGAGAGGGAGTGATGATGGGAAAGCCGCAGCTTTAAGGGGAGGAAACGAAGAGAAAATGTCAGCGTGTGAAGAGGCCGTAAAGGCTCACAGGGTTTGTTTCAGCCCTCCGTCTGATTAACGAGGCTGTTTACTGACTGTAAACAGTGCCGGACGGAGAAAGTACTGATCAATTGAACGTCACCCTCGGAGGAAAAACATAGCGCCGCTCCATAAAAATACTGCCGGGGTTATTAGTGGCACCTCATCGTCTCTGCTTTACGCACGCACACCTAGAAACAGCACAACACTATGAATCAACGGAGCAAGTTTTTCTTTTGTTTTCCGTCATAAGGCTCACTGTGTTTGAGTTATCTGTGATTTTTATTCCTTCTTTAATTGTGATGCATGTGCAGGGAGCATGCGTATGGAGTTCTGACCGGGTGAAACTTGACCTTTTTATGAGGCACGATGACACAGGATTTATACAAACGGATAAATGAAAACCCAGCAGGAATGGGTGTGGGCAAGACGGATGGAGCGATGTAGCGGCGGAAAGAGGAGCGGGTCAGTAATCACGCAGTGCTGCACTTTCAAACCTTACCAAAACCCGATATTTACTGTGTGTACCGACTGCCCCGACATCAATACAGCTGAGCATAAACAAATGTAGATTTCATTCTGTGCCAGCTTCCGATACACTTATTCTGAAAGGAATAAATATATCAGCGGGGAAATCCATTTTACTGCCACCGCCCTCGCAGCTTACTGCCATCAGCGTTGTTTCAGCTTTACTTGGCAAAGCAGCGAGCTGTGGTTTGTGCGAAGGCTGCTGACTGACTGCAGTGCATCCACAACTCGGCGGCTGAAAACGATGCCCGAAGGCAGGCCGCGCTCGCCTGAAAAATACGGTATTGGCTAATGTTACATCATCGCGTAAAATCCTCAGGTCCTTGCAGGTCCTAGGACTGGCGGCCATAGCACTTCCACCACTAGGATTGGCGTGAAACTCCTCAAGTTCAGTGCAAATGGTGTAGGTGAAGGTGGAAGCGGTTCTTGGGTTGAATTTCGGCTAGACAATGGTGTACGGGAAACTGAAGATGCAATCTGCAGCGCTGAGCAGTTCATTTTAAATTATTCCTTAGTTCTGATGGAATTGTGCAACTTGGAATCCCCCGCCTCCATAGCAACAGCACCGGAGCCTCGTGGGTATTTAGTGTTTAGAAATGTGCAGCGGGTCAAGGAGAAGACTTTTTTTGTTTTGTTTTGGAGATTAATTATTTAAAACTGGTTTCCACGACATATGCCATTTTTACATTATAATTACTGTGCATTATCTGCATAATGCAACGGGGTTATATTAATCCCTGTGATTATAATAATAGCAGAATGGAGCCTGACACAGACAATCACAAAAATGGTTTAGGAACAACTCAAAAACCATGAAGAACAGCACAAGGTGTTGACCTGGCCTCCAAATTCACTAGATCCTTAACTGATCAAGTATCTGTGGGGTGTACTGGAACAAGTCTGATCCACATAGGTCCCCCCTCCCCTCAACCTATAGGAACCAAAGCCCCCCACTAACAGCATCCTGTTGCCAGATACCACAGGACACCCTCAGAAGACCCATGTCTTAGGTGTAGAGACCTACGCAATATTAGGCAGGTGGTCATAATGTTATGGCTGATTGGTGTATTCAGTGTGAAGCTTTGTTCTGATCCGTTCCCATGTTAACTGCCGATGTTGAAAAACTTTCATCATACTGATAAAAGTAAAATCATAACGTTCATAGCGTGCCCGTGGACGGAAACCCTTCACTTCCCGACTGTGCTTTTATTGTTAAATATTTGCAGGCATCCGGTACCAAAGGACGACAAGACACGCGCCACAGAGACTGAAATAGGACAATAACATCTGAAGTGACTAATGTATTAGTATATTGAATTAAAGCTGGAAATGTGCATTGTGTTTAATCGGCATGCACATCATAAGACTGGCACAGGGAGTTTAATCACGCTTGTTGTTTCCCCAGCTTCGAGCAGATGCAATTATTCGACACCTGGTTTTTAACTGACACTGCCATTTAGCCGTATATTGGTCTCGGGTACATCGTCCTTCCTTTTATGCTTTGATGCACATAGGCGCTGCTGTTTTTATTTGTTGTCTTTAGGGCAAAACCTGTTAACAGCTTCTTTAAATAAACTTGACCTCACTTCACCAAACTGAACATCCCCTCTGTGTTTTCTGTCTTTTACCTTCTGTCCAGCTTTGTTTTTTTTGGCTCTTATCTTATCCCCTGTCCCTCCTTGATCCCGCGTATCTCGGCCAGCTGTTGGGTTATCTTGGCGTGCTTTTAAGGGTTGCTATAGTTACTCCTCTAGGAGAAAAGGCCTGCTGGTGTGAAGCGGCGGGGGGGCCGTGAGTCAGAAGGATTTAAATGAAAGTCAGGTTAGGGCCGGCTGTGGTGCCGGTCGATCTCGATGCGTACGCCGACGTATGTATGTTTTGCAAACACACATGCTCAGGAAAATGACACAAAGGTTAAAGTGTAGAGGGTGTTAACCAGCACTGCATCCTCACTTTTTAGTAAGAAGAAATGATGCTTGGAAAGAATCATTAGAGAATTTTTCTCCTATTTAGAGACCAGAAAGAGACCACATATCTGCGGTGCGTGCATGCTATGAGCATGTCTTTCTACGTATGCGTGACCCCGGCCATGAGTGGGTGGATGTGAAGAGGGAAAGCTTCTTTCTGCTGACTCCCTTGTTTATGCAGCTCAGTTATGCATTTGGGCACCAAAGCGCTTTCATCTTCATCTGCTCATTCCTCCTCATTTCTGTCTCTTCTGCCCTTTGCTGTCCGCACTCACCATTTTTTACTTTCTCTACTCACTTCACTCTCTCTGTTTGACCCATTCCTATTTTTTTCATACGTCTTTCTACGGTTCGTTGCTTCCTATACCTTTTCTCCCTCTTGCTTTAATTTAGATTTCCATCTTACTTTTGCTCCCTCTGTCTCCCTCAGACGTCCTTTCATTTTATTTCTTTTGATGACAATCTCTCTTCTTCACTTCCCCATCTTTGTGTCACCCTTCCTCTGTGTCTGTGCACTGCTTCAGTCTCCGTCTAGCGCCCGTGGCTCACTGACGCGGGCTTCTCTATTAGTATTCTCCCAGGGCGGCTAGGCTCCTCAATGTGTCGGGTGTCACCTCACCAAAAGGCAAACAATGAAAAACGAAAATGTCTGTGAAAGTTCCTGCATGAGAGGAGAGATTCTGAGGGGAGAGAGACGATGAGGGGGGAAAGCAGTAATTGAGCGAGACAGAAAGACTGGGCTTTGTGTTGGACGAGCACAGACAAATTTGGTCATCCATATGTATGGATTGTTCAAAGAACAGACGGACCAAGCGAAACACAGAGACTGCGTGTGAATAACTGTTCATTTTCTCCTGCGTGCATTAAAGTGGTGCCATCCTTTGGGTTGTCAAGTGGGCACCCTCCTACTTTGGTGTTTCGTTTCGCTCCAGAGGGTTCAGCTGTGAATCCAGGTGTCCCAAGTTCACGGCCTAGATGCCAGCTGCTCACTTGAAGGTCCAGGTGGAGTCCTTTCTCTTCATCCACAGCCTCTTACTCACCTTTTCAGCAGCTCAACTGCCTGCCAGCAGGCCTTCCCTCGCACTCTCAAGTAGGGGTGGGCGATACTGGGAATCATGGTATCGACCCGATACCAAGTAGATACAGGGAGATTATCACCAATACCAATACTTTTTACTTGAAATGTTGGTAATTTTTCCTTTAGTTCATTGGATATAACACCGGATTAATAAATGTAATTACAATACAAAATAATTTCACAGTATAAAAATTAAACAATTACCCTTTTACTACTTTACTAATTGTTTTAGGGAAAAAGTCATTAGTGCAAAATAACAAAAATATAAATATAAAGTTGGCTCATTCTTTTTCCACCCAATCTGCATCCCGTGTAATCGTCTTCTCTACTGAGTATCGACACATTTCGATAACAGCATCAGATTCCGCTGTGATGCTAGGATTTGAGTATCAAACTCTGTACATATCCCACCTACCTCCTGACACACAGACCTGGAGAAAAGTTGCACTCGCATGAAGTCCGTGATGAATAATAAAGTATCAATTTCATCATTCTTGTACTGGTCTGATACCAATATGTGTCGGCGGCAAGCTCCATGTACCTCTACCTGACCGAAGCTGAGCACCAGCACCAGGTCTGGTTGCAGGTTCTCTCAATTGGGAAACAGAGCTTTTGGTGTAAGTCTACCAACTTCCAATGGCTGCTTTTGGACTTCTATATATATTTTTTTACTTGTAGTTTTTTTTTCGTCAACAGCCATGCACAACGTAGCTAACTATTCAACCTAATTTATTAGCTCCATAGCAGTCGATGGAAATATGCATAACACATTTTCTTTTTCAGATTGCACGTTAAAGTCTTTATAAATATATGGAAACATTTATGCTTGTGTGTTCCAACACCCCTCTACATATATGATCACATTTTTTATTTAAATTTGGATTAGCAGGTTGTGTCTTTGAGATGCGATGCTTTGGTATACGTCACAGCTGCGCAGAGCATATGCACACCGTAGCGCCTTAGCTCAGTAGAAAGAGAGCATATCAAGTGTTGACACTGGGAACCGCTAATTGCAGCCCCACTGTTGTCGTAAATTGACTGTACATGCCCATGATCACATGCTTGCGCACGCTCCCACTGTTCTTGCTAACTTTGCCAGTAAACAGTGTGCCGTCGGAAGCATTTTTCTCATTACAGCAGCTCTGACAGGAGAGAATGAGCAGTTATACTAAAGGTGAACGCTTTCTACTGTGTTCCTTCTCCTCCCCGCTGTTAGCTAAACAATGGCTGGCAGTTTTAGCTTTGAACAATCCCGTCATCTTGCATGTTATTTTTGAAAGCAACTTTGAATATCAAATGCATGTATTATTCTCTGTGACTATGATCTAGTCCTGTACCCGATTTGGACCTCATCCTCGTCTCTCTACGGTAAAACGCTGTTGGCAGCTCCACTCCTTTTTCATTTGCTGATGAGAATCTGTGCATAGATGCCAGAGGGATATCCTAACTCTTTGTTCAGCTTATTTGCTGGCATACACATAAGGAATGTACAGTGTATACTGCAAGCCTAGATCATATTAATGCACCCACACACAAGGTTTACTCAGCAGTCAGAAACCCTCACTCTTTTCCATCCGCCTTTAAACCCGAAATCAAGCTCGCAGTCAAGGTCTCTTTTACACACACATACACACACGCGACACCTAACACAAGGAGAGGAGAGTCAGAGTGTGATGTAGAGGGGGTGTCAGTGTGGGTGTCATGTGATGTAACTCAGGAGCACGAGTCAGTGAAAGAGTGAGGAGACCGAAGGAGGGATAGGGGCAGGATGAAAAGGACGAGATGAGGAGAGGACGGCCTGGAAACGCAGCGCATGAAAGGAGAGCATCGTCGCACACCTTCTCTCCTGAGGCTAAAAGATCACTCCCTCTTCCTCCAAGGCACAAAGATCCACGGCGGCAGCCAGGTCCCTCAGGGGTACCTATACACAAACGCATAATAATAATGCCTCTCCCAGACTCGTGGAAACACACGGATCACCCACACATTCCCGACAGGCGAAGACCGCAGCCATTAGCATACGCTTTATACCCGTGTAAAAGGCTCTAACGTTAGTGTATCGTTTGTTATTATAATATGATGAATTTCTGACGGATTTCTCATTTCCAATTGCGGAGATAAAATCCAAATGTTCCTGGAGTTCAAAAACCTGTAAAACAATGTGAAGGCGATGGTGTATAGCTGTTTGTGTCTTACAATAAGGTGCACCTCCTACACACGTCCCCCCTCACACACACACACACACACACACACACACACACAGAAACACACACTGACCTTCAGTGGGTACCTTGGTAGACAGGTGGTAGTGCCACTGCCTGTTGCTAAGCAATTACCGAGTCCATTACCCCTGCCACATGCCCAAAATGTGTTTTTTTTTCCCCCTGTGTGTGGTTCTCTGGTCTCTGTGTGTTTATTGCTACGAACTAGTGCCTCTTATTGAATGACCGGTTTTGCACCTAGAGTGTGATTTCGTAATGTGATTTTTAACAAAACCTCACCTCATCATTTCATGCTCCTTGGGTGGGTAGGACATTGGCTGAGCAGAAATGGTGGCAGTAAATTCTCGTCTGTTTTTGTCACTCACAAAATAGCTTAGGGTGAATTAATGCCTTGCTCTGGACCGAAACCTGATTTAACCGTGGGGTATGCAAAATCAGGACAAGGCTGGATCGGGGTCGGACCTGTGACTTTGAAGTGACCGCACGGTTGTATAATTGCAAGCTGCTGACACATTTAAAGCAGCAACAGTTGCACAAGTATCAGCTAACCCGTTACACATCCAGCAGACGTAGTGTAACTTTAGTACTCATTTGTAGTTATGTTTGTGGACATCTGGTGGAAACCAAAACAACGAGCTGAATGAGGACAAAACACAGAATAGAGCAGAGAGCTGAGTCAGGTGATGATTCTGTTTTAGCTATGAGTGACACCTTTCATATTCCATTAGGTTCAGTTTAAACTCGGATTGGGGTGTTATCATGTCTATGCTAACACTTATGGCTCATTTATGGGGCTGCAGGACATAGACACTGTAATTTATGCATGCAGCCTGCGGCAATGCATTATTTTTTTAGTTCCATTTCCTGCTTCACTTTTCAACACTGGCAACTGGAACTTTTTGCCAAAATTTCACTGAAGATGATGTTTGCATCTCCTTAACCTTAGCTCAATGTGGTCCATCTTTATAGATCCAAAACAATCAATTCAAAAACTGCAGAGATGGAGGATTAGCCATAAATGCTAAAGCGGAAACACACTTCTACCAAGCACAACACTTGCAGTCTGCATCTGCATAGTCATCTAGTAGTGCTCTGATGGAGGCGTTTACTGTTTTTCATTTGAATTAGTAAGAAGTATAATTCACCATCACCTTCCTCCATGGAGCATCACTCCGCTGTGTGGTCATATGTCCATTGTGATGTATGGCGCACCGGCTAAATGCTGCAGCATGTGTTGGCTGTAAATAACCTGCAAGCTATTAGAATACGTTAGACAAATGTAGCGGGTGAAACACACCTTCTGGCACGTGGACACACACAAGACAAGAGCCACGTTGCTCCTCTGCATTCACACTCACAGGTACACAGACAGATGGTCACATGAACGGACACAAGCTGTTAAAAACTCCCACGCGTGAGAGTGTATGTGATTTTGCAGATACCACGAGACGGTCATACATATTCCCCTAACAGTCAGCCTATAGCAGGAACCTACTCAAAACAGCTCCCTAATGCAGGAATGATTGGTACTCATGATGTGATTACCTCTCCTCAGTATTCAATTAAAATCAGTCCTTTATAAAATAAGAATACAGGTATTCAGGCAAAATGCATTACTTACCACTATCTGACCGCTGCCTCCTCCCCACCTGCTCCGTTCTGTGCATGTACGTGTAATTAAAATTGAACTTCATCCGCGCAAACACTCAGCGATTATGTGCACAAATTACAGCCTGCACATTTCAAGAGAAATCAAGTGGCGGCGTTCGGTGGCAAAGGGTTGTAACAATATTATGTTTCACAGCAATTGTAACAGGCTCCATCTAGCTGCCAGTTCCGTCGCATTGAGAATTTTTTTGCAGCCGTGCCGACCTTCGTGCAGAAGGAAAAAACTGAAGCGACTCTGATACTCCTGCAGCTTCCTGTCAGTCAAGCTTTCAGACGTGACTCTGAGATGATAAGTCACAGGATCATTTTGGTTATCTTAATCCGTAGGGAAGAGCTGATATAATGAAAGTTGTGAGATTGCGCCTGGAAAGTAGTTCGTGTTTTTATTAGATCTTTGAGGCAAAAGATCATTTTTTAAAATATGCTTATTCACTTTGGGAAAATTTAACCACTCTTGTGTCTGTATGAATGCATTTCCTTATGTCTTTTGCACGAGGACCGAACCCACGGGGAAAGAGCCATGTTTCTGCTTTACCTGCCCATGTTATTATCCTTGTATGGACTTCCCAAAGTCTGCAGCCTTATGGGCTCACAGCAATAAAAAGTCTTTGACGTCACATGTGCAAGAAAATCTGTCTTTTTTTTTTGTTTATATTTCACAAAATATTAAAATATTCCTTATGGTTTCACAATAATTTCAACCTTCATCCTCTCTTTCAACGATTCATTTCATTGCTATTTTATCAACTTGGGTTTCGGTTTTTGGATTTGAAATGACACCACTTGTCTCCCTTTCTCTTTATTAGATTCTTGACACATTCTGTTCAAACATCTCCTTCAAAACCTCTTTATTATAACCTGCATCTCTATCTCATATGCATCTGCTCATCCTTCTCCCCTCTCTTTGGTTAAGGGCCCGGCGGAAGAGGAAAGGTGATTTATGGTTTATAGCTGTTGGCTCCAAATGGGATGTTTTATTCAGTGGTGGAAGGAAGTCGCTTCCCCTTTTTCCAGTCCTTTCTGCAGCTTTGCATTAAAGCATGTAACACGAACGCGCGCGCGCACAATTTAAAAGGGAGATTTACAGGCCAGCGCTGACATTTCCTCTTACATTAGGCAAGGAGAGACAGACTGACTGACTGAGATGGGCAAAATGAGAGGCATGTGTGCAACTTTCAAAGAGTCCAACACACAGAGAGGATAACTTCTGCAACTTAACTGTAGTGTGGGGTTGTGTGCGTCTAAAGTCAAGGTCACCCCCTTATACATGCAATTCTCTCGCTTTTGTCAGCTCACCTGCTGACAGCTACACATTGAGCTGCAAGGAGAAATGGAAATTTGACTGTCTGTCTTTGTGTCGCATTTTTCTTTTTTTTTCTTTTTTTTTGCATCTGCACGCGTCTGAAAAGGAAATGCAGGTTTGCGGTCGTGCGCCTTTGTGCGTGTTGGTTTGAATAATGCAGTTGGAATAACAGTGTGAATATTCATCAGCTGTGTACTAGTGACAGTTACTCATGTACCTGTCAATCAGAGTCCCAGGCGTGTGCAGTTACACACTCATGCTTGAAACGCTGTGTTTGCGGTATGCTACCTCCGCATCAGTGCATTTGTGAAAAAAATAAATAAAAATTAGTTTTGTTCACATTTTGCCTTCATGTTTACACAAGCATGTTTGACTTCATATTAATGCGGCGCGTTTGCCTGAAGGTTGGGAATGCACTGATTTATTTATTGCATCTGTTCCTCAGAGTCATCATGTAAGCAAGATAGACTTCGGCTGGTCTCCTCTGTGTGTTTATGACCTCCAGTTGATGCTCCGGTGGCAGAGCTCCCAAACTCTCTGCTTTAATTCCAACACCGGTCCTGCTGGAGAGACAGGTGCAGTAAACATGACTTATCCCTCACCTGAGTCCCCCGCGACTGGACACTAATTGAACTGGCGTGCGTGTTCGCGGTTGGGTGTGTGCGTGCGAGCGCGTCTCCGCAATCGAAAATGCACGCATACATCCCCGGAACTAATTTCAACTTTATTCTCCTTCTGTTGAGCTGGAGAGCAAAGACGAGACATGCCATAGCTCAGCGCGGACCCGTAAACACGGCGGGTGAAATGGTGCTCGGAGGGAAGAGCGCTCGGCTTTCCCCTCCGAGCTCCACGGGAATATTCAGATAGTTTTCATTTTCCACAAGATTGGCTCTGGTTGATGGCTACTCAGCTACAAGGAGAGATGGCGGGACCGGAAAATGAAATTAGGGGAGCCGGACAGGGGAGGGGGGATGTGTGGGAATGTGTGTTTGTGTTTAACATTACCATTCCTCAGGCTCTCGTTGAGGCGGGGAATAAGCAGATGGTTTACAAGAGGAATGACAATATGTATATTTTCCTCGGCCACATTGCATCAGGGGGTGGGGGAGGCTGCATCTCTCCCTTCTCATTTGCCTGTTTGTTCATTAAAGCATGGTGCAGTAATGCATCTGCTAATGTGCAGCATACCTGGTGCGCTCGTGTCTGCGCAGACCCTGAAGGGCAGAATGACACTGTGTGAGACATGCTGGAATGAAGTCAAGGTTAGAACGAGAATTTCACGTTTTTTCTGAAATAATTGGGGGAAGGACAGAATGTCATAAAGAAAAGTGATTTTTTTTTGCGGGAAAGCCGAGGAGAGGATATGGAGAACGGATAATTGGATGTTCGGAAAGTAGAGGTGTGGCAGCTTTTGCTTCCTCTCTAAACTCTCCAAACTCTAAAGCTAACCTTTGTTGGAGTCTACCTGTCCTTCAGCCTATTTGTGTTTTCTCCCTATGCCTTTCCCTAACACCCTCTATTACTTGCTCCCTTGCCCGTGCAAATGCAGCGGTGGACTTGAAAGTGCACGTTCTTTCATTTGTGTTTGTCCCAGCATGGTTACAGCTTTTCCTTTGGCGACGAGGCTAGTTAAAGTGTAGCCATGGGGTCGGACGGCAGACAGACATTCCCCCCTATTAAAGCTGCCAGCAGCCTACTACTATTCTTGGCTCAGACAATCATTATCACTCAGTAGGAATGAGGCGTGCAAGTCATCATCTCATCGTGTGTGCAGCCCCTGCAATAAATGCACACACTGCTGAGACTTTGCACATTTTTCTTCAAATGCTTATTGTAATATTTTTGTACCGGTGGAGAAGTGAAGCAAGCAGAGAAAAAAAAAAATAATGTAAAGATGGACATGGCTGAGGCAAGACCCCGTGGTGTGCAGGGGCTGCCAAGGGAGAAAAGTTAATTTGTTAGTTATAAGCAAATTAATTCATATTTCCCATGTAATTGAATTTGCATTTAACAGTTTAATTTAACTGGTCCCAAATTGACGTGACCACTTTAAATTAGAATTTTAATTTTAATTGGAGTATTGTTGAGACTATTCAGCAAAACCAGCTACTAGTTAAGTTTCATAACTTAATGCAAAGTAATGTAATGTTCATATTTACACTTCTTAAGACTTTCCTGTTGACTTTAAATTGGTAAGTACATCATGATGAGAATAAATACGTGTTCTTACTGTGGGCTTAATAGATTGTTGTGCATCCATCCTTAAAGACAGAATCAGAACAAGGGAACCAGTGATAAAGAGAGATTGATTGCACCGGGCGTTGCACAGCCCTGTGAGATGACATCACTGACAGTTCTGAAAAACCATCTGGGTCGGGCTGCGGCATCTGAGCTCGGTCTAGTGATCTGCAGTGACTGTGATGATTTTTTTTTTTCGACCCACCTTCTGTCTGGGGCTATCGCCACAACTTAGCCCTGTAGGATTTAGATAACTGCCCTTTTTAGATTAAAGAACCTTAAGATCCTTGGATTTATCCGAGTAGTTCAGAGAAACAAAATCAGACGGAGAGAGATAATGAGAAAGAGAGCCGGGAGGAACAAGAGCTCCCCTCCTCTCCCCGCCACCCCTGCTCCCTCTGCCACGAGAGTGTGTGTGTTTGTGGGTGTGTGTGTTGGACAGGCGGAATGGCTTGTTTATGGGCAGATTAATTGCTTTTATGGCCTTGTTCCTCCCTGTGAACGGTGCTGGGTGTTTTAATGAACGCCCACGCTGCCAGCCTGCCATGCCATTCCTGCTGCTGATGGTTTTTAGAGCGTAGCCGAGCTTTAGCCACAGCTAACCGCCTAATGCTTGCTTCATAGCCCCGCACAGGTGACTGATTTTCGTTCCTGTGAGTGTCTGCGTGCGTGCACCTGGCCTTCCCTGAGAGGCCCAGCACAGGTGGGAGGTTCCACCCGGGGCCCACATGGCCGAGGGCAACCAGCAGGTTCACCGGACCGTGACTTTAATCATTTCCTGCCGAGCTGAAGCGAACTGAGCCGGGCTCTCCGCGCTTTTAAGCGACGGTCGTGGACACACCAGGATTCTTAAAAAGACTCTGAAAGGAGATACAGTAGCAGATTTGAGAAAAGCTGGCTGCAGTGCAAAGATGGAATAAATACTAGGTAAGAGTTTTTCACATAGCAGCTTTGCACGGATCAAATAAATAAAATAACTCTAGTAAAATCTCCTCCCCACTAGTTCCCTGCCCTTCCATTCTTACTTCATCGACTCTAATTACACATTACTCGTCTCTCTCTCTCTTTTCGACCTCTTTCCCTCCAATCTCATTCGTCCCTATTACTCTCTTCCTCCCTCTCCCTCCCCCTTTCATTAATCAGGTCTGCAGGGTTTCTCTTTCTTCTGGCTTTCTACTTCATTAAGCCTGAAGCAGAGATGGACCATTGCTAATGGACAGTCTTGACTTTAACTCACAGCTCAAGCCTCACTGTAATTGTTTGTTTTGTATGTGTGCGTATGTGTGGGTGCGTACCTGGGATGAGGAGTGGTTGTGAGCGCTGCATGTGAACTTGTAGTTTTATCACAAACATTGGAAAGAAAACGGGTCTTTATGCGTCTATTTAACCGGTCATTTGTATGTGAACTTAGTTGAAGTTAAAAAATAAATCAACATACAGCAAATAATCAAATCCCGCTGACCTCCACTTTACTTGTTGCACCATTAGATGTTCGGTGCAATTTTACATGTTAAAGATCAGTTTACTGCAGGTTGCAGCAGGTAAAGACAAATGTAGGAAAACATCCTGTAGTTAAGAGGAAGCACCGTCGCATGTGGGAAAATGGCATCGTCTGGGGAGCTCAGCTTGTGCTTGGAGAAATTCTACCTTTCAAACACAAAACCTTACCACCATTAGTTTTTAATTTAAAAAAAGTTTGACAAAAGAAATCAGCACATTTTGCTTTGTGTTTTTTATTTTTGTGTTATGGGTTAAAGTCATCATAATCTGTCCTTTGACCAATCTTTCTTAAATCGTGTTCTATAAGTTTGCTGCCTCTAGTTAAAGTGACGCTCTAAATCACTCTAAATCACCTCTTTTAATGTCAAACATCAACCTTTAAGCATATCTTGTGCTCTGACTGCCTCCACCGGGGGCTCAGAAAACAAATATCTCCGGACGAGGGAAGCACAAATAAAGTTGAATACCCTTTAGAGGTCTTTAACGAAACTTGTTGAGAAGCAAAATGAAGTTCCATATAGGATTATATCACCCTAACTAAAAAGCCCCCGGGGAACTCGTATTCCTTAGTCTGCATCTCTTTTACTACGTTTTCCACAACTGCCTTTACAATCTTATTAAGCAACAATGCGGATCCCTCCGTTTGACCATAATGCTCAATAAAAGAGACTTTATAGTTGCATACATTTACCCTCAGCTGTTTGCATATATATTGGTGGTGGCCGTGCGGTGCAGTCGTTTGTACAGTGGTGTTCTGGCTCAGCTGCCGCGGAGGACAGGTAGTATTGAGTGGTGTTGTAAAAGGGGCTGCTTTACTGTGTGTTTGTTCTGGCATGTTAACGGTCGGCTTTATGGCTTTGATTATGGCCCACCAGGAGAGCGGGGAGGGCTAACTAACCAGGGAGAACGTGGCTCGGGAAAAGGACAGGAGGAAATCATAATGTACATTTCCCCAGGCTGTGCATGCCTGCACAGTGAATCGATAAGACCCCCCCCCCCCCCCGTCATGGTGTACGTTGTTGTTGTCTGATTTTGTTGGGCCTGACTCTCGCTGCTGTAAACTAGAATGTCTTTATGCCTGACGCCTCCTAATCAGCTGCACTGTATGTTCTGCACGAATAAACACCTTTTTTTTTGGTGAAATTACGTTTATTCTTTGTCGCATTGAAAATCTGCTTTTTTGTCTGTGCACCAGCATTGCTCCTGTTACATGACTGTTCTTTACAAAAAAATGTTACAAATCATCTGGTATTTATGATTTGAGACAGAATTTCAACTTTTATATAACTGCAAAGATGACAGGCACATGCTGTGCGCACAGAATAGTTTTCCAGGCTAGTTTCTGCTCCAGTCTCACACCTTACAGATGCTCATTCTGTTGCCTTGACAACCTTGGACCCCTGTGTATGCGTCTCGGTTTGTTTGTGCACATATATACATTAAACCCCGGTAACCGCAGAGTGGACTTCCTTTTCTTATACCGTAGTTTAAGCTTCTTGCCTCACGCCTCTGTAGTGCATTAATGTTGCCATTACCATTACATCGTCATTCGTGCCGTGCATCAGTGATGTGTTATTGCACCTTTCTCCACGGTGGAAGATTAGCTCGCTTGACTGTCTTTAGGTTTTCTCCTTGCTCCATTTCCTCTTTCTGTTGCAGCGCCTGTCCTCTCTGTCTCTGACACCGTCAGTCATTAGCCGAACTCCCACAGCAGAAAGAAGAAGCCTGCGTGTGTCTGTGTGTGTGCGTATGAGTGCAATAGAAAGAGTGCCAGCCGGCTCTGATTGCAGGGTCACTCAGGGACGACATTGCCAGTGTCTGGACGCTGAATCTCAATGGACACTAGCAAATCTGCACACACACACACACACACACACACACACACACACAAGTGCCATAAGACACAGCGTCTAGCCAGGAACGGCCCGAGATAACGGCACCTGTTCTCGGTTTTTGCTATCAGCCTGACACACAAACACAGGGCGTACCGACAGGTTCTGTGTCCCCGTGGCAGAAGAGAGCGATGAGGATGTGAGTGCGATGGCAGAGATGGCGCCGGCTGGCTGGCTAGGCCAAAGGACCCCAGGGAGGTTTGACTGATAGAGGCTGCCTCCCGGTACTCAGTGTAGCCTTTATATGTGTGTGCGGGTGTAGGTGTGTAGCGAGGGGGGAGTTTGTGTTGCATGGCAGATGGTGTAATGGTGTTTAAACCAGTTAGGTTACCATCAGTGAAGGACCAGGTCATGACAGCTCTCCGGCTGAAAGGTGACTGGAATAACTCCGAGCCGCAAGGTTACCCCGTTATTAGGTTGGTCATCGCCTGAATAGAGTTAGTATTCCATGCGTGTGGAGAGAAAACCTGTCTCTATTTAGTTGTTTGTCTTTGTTTTATGATGACTAATGAATGTCGAAGGATGAGAAATTAAATTTAGTCGAGCGCTGTACTTAAGCGCAAGTGTGACCCACTTACACTGTACTTCACTTCCTCCGACGCAATTCAATTGAATTTTATTTATATATCGTCAGTAACAATCCAAATTGTCTCGAGATGCTTAACAAAATCCGGCCTGAAACCTCCAGGGCAAGTCTGAAGTCGACAATGGCGGCGGAGAAACGAGATAAACCTACAGTCCGCCTGTCGTAGATACATCCATCTGACTAAAGCAAACGTGTAGAATCTGACGATGGTCGACGTGCAAGATATAGCCGAGGATGTTACATGACAGTTTGAGAATATAAGAGGTAGACAGGTTGGAGCATTGCTCACTCAGGTATGGGTGGATAGCTGCGGGCCATGACGACTGGGCAACCCCAGGCCAGAGACATTTGCAAGAAGATGGAGGAGGAAGGGAGGGTGCGACACAGCAGCTAACGTGCTCTACAGTAATAGCACAGAGTAGCTGCGTGACTAAAACAAATTAGATAAGAAAGTAGAGGATGGAGCTTGATGAAAGAGAGAAGAGAGTAGAGGACATGTGCTCTGACATGTTCCTACATAATGCATCACTTCCTGTTTCTGCACCATGCGGAGTTGCTGTCTGCTTGCATCTTTAAAATCACAAAAAAAAACCTTCTCTGTATAGCAGTGATTTCTTATATAGAGTTTATTCAACCACCTGTCCTCTATAGCTCCTTGTGAATCTTACATCTCGTCTGATAGCTTTAGCGGTTAAGCTACTCTGTCTCCCTCTGCTTCTCCTTCTATTTCCTGCACGTCCTGTCACATGTTTAGTTACTTCTCTGCCTCCTTTAGCAGTAATGGTACTTATCTCCATTTTTTTCTCTCATTCCTATACTTCATTATATTTCAGAGGCATATAATGGATTGTACAGTACACACGTTGTATATGCAATGATTTTAAAATCCGTCGTTACACTATATATACATCTATTTTTATGGATACTATTAAATGCATCCGTCACGCATGTTGTTGGTCTTCACTCAACAACTAGAATTATCCGGGTAATTATAGGTTTGAAAATGCAATGTGTGTGTGTTCCAGATCCTGTAAATGTCTATGTGTCTGGAGACTGTTTGCCGGAGTTAATTTTTGTTCATTAGCAAAGCAAAGGCAGCTGGCCGGCGTTCTACAATGCTAAACAACGACAGAGTGACGACCAGCAGTCCTTTGCCAGCCCATCAGGAAGCTCATCAAGTATTAAAGAGGAAAACCAACTATAGCCCGAGAGACTGTGAAGGGAGCGCAAGACAAACAAGAGGAGATGAAAAGTAAAGTAGGCACACAGAAGTGGCGAACACATCAGAATAGATTATGTTTGTTGTGTCGCGTGGAGAAAAGGAGAAGATTGTGACCTTAGAAGAGCGACAGAGTTGAAAGAAAAAAAAAAATCGCGCGGCAATGAAATGGGTTATAACTTTGCGTGTGTTTTTATAAGCTCCTCAGGTGTGTGTGTATGTGCGTGCATTCGTCTCCCCTCTTTGTCTGTCACTCTGTCTGCTGAGCTGAGTTAAGGTGGCATTTAAAGGAGCAGGAGAGCTATTTAAATCATGTGTGTGAGTGTTAGTACGGGGGTGCGATGTACAGATTTACGCCTCGTGTACTGGGGAGATGAAGGCCACTTCCCAGGAAGGCAGTTTCTCTTTTTTCCGTGTTTCTCTGGCTGCTTGGCGTTGGTCCAATTTCTTTCTTTTTTTCTTTTTCTGAGGCTACGGGCCTGTTCTTTCACCTCCGTCTTTTCTTCTTTCCTCTGCCAAGAAGGAACTGTACTTTCGTATTATCTGCTTCTTTAATCCATTCACCATCTTTTAACCATATCGGCCCTCACAGCATCAGTCACTCAGCTCCTCCGTCCTGTCTCCGGTGTGTTGTCTGTCTCACCCTTTTAAGATAAATAAGATTTTTTTTAATGCATTTGTTCCCTGTTTCTCTTAAGCTGATGAACGATCAAGCATCACATTTAAGTTGAAAATGACCCAAACATCACTGCAATGCTTTTCCCCTCTATAGCCACATTCTTCTTTAGATTCATGTCAGGTAAAGTCGCCTTTTACATCGTCCTTTTATAGAAAATGTGACATGCAGACAACGAGGCAGCAGGGACACCAAACTCCTGCAAGGCAATCATAAAGACAACTACGAGGCAGTTAAAACAAAACACCCTAAAAACGTTATAAGAAATATAAGGAGCGTAAAAAATACATTATGGTGCGGCATAACAAAAACACAATATCAGTGTCAATATAATATATACAAGTAGTGGTTTAGTCTGTATAGTGTCTCCCTGTAGACAACAGCAAGCATCCACACAGTACGTCTTGATGTGTAAAACCAGAATCTTTGTAATAAATTTAATAAACCAGTTTCTATTGGTCAATTGCATCGTTCTACTATACAACCTGTATTATTTCTTGGAAAATGTGTCACAGCATATGAAACATGCACAGAATTTTGGAGGAAACCCTTCTGTTAGAGTAAAACGCTCACATTTCTCTGCACACGTGTAATATTTGGGACACTACAAAACACCGCACAAAGGCATCACACACAGATAGCACTGAGCGGTAGCTTAGGCTGGCTGGGTCGAATGGATTTGGCCTTCCTGAGGACCTGCCCGCTGTAAATATCCCTCAACCCAATTGTCCTCCTTGACAATCCTGTCAAACCTATTCTTAATTTACAGCGGCCGAGAGCTCAGCGTACTGCGTCTCAAGAAAACCCTTGCAAATGCACGAAACAAACAAAATAAAAAGCAACAACAACAAAATAAAGTAGTAAAAAACAAACAAACATATTAATACATGCTATAGCTGCAAGCTAATGGAAATGCTTACAGGGGACACCAAAAAATGACGAACAGTTTCTGTCATTACTACTACTACTCATCGGTGTTGGATTTTTATTTTTAATTTTAACGTCTTGCTGAGATGATTTCTTATTGTCCTTTTCCTGCTCATCGCCTTGTAAATGGCCTTATATTTAAGCTGCTTTTCTCCAGGTTGGTGCACAAAGCGCTTTACAGCCACAATGACGCATGGATCCACTCGCATTCACAGTTTACCAAACACCCTGGGGTCAGTGTCCTGCTCAAGGACGCGTTGTCATGTGGTAGGATTGAACCGTTACCCCCGTGATTCATGGACAGTCTTCTCTCCCTACTCAACCACAGCCGTTATCTGTTCAAATAATCTGACAACAAGCGCAATTCATTTGGTAAATATAGACATTTATTCATTTATCGCATTGCTTTTTGGGCTCCTTGTTGTCATTTGTGCTACTTGAGTTTGTATTGAGTATTTGCAGAACACGTGTTATCCATAGACTGTATAAATATGGAGAATGTGTTGCCACTTCATTGCATTGGCCAAACTTAAACTATTTTTGGGCCCACAGTACAGAAAATATTGTATATACAGTAATGTGCACGTTTTAGGCAGGTGTAAAATGCTCTAAACTAAGAATGCTTTCAGAAATGGAAGTGTTAATAGTTTATTTTCATCAATGAACAAAACGCAGTGAATGAACAGAAGAGAAATCTAAATCAAATCAATACCTGGTGTGACCATCCTTTGCCTTCAAGACAGCATCAATTCTTCCAGGTACTTGCACACAGATTTTGAAGGAATTCGGCGGATACGTTGTTCCAAACATCTTGGAGAACTAACCTTCTGTGGATGTAGGCTTCCTCAAATCCTCTTCATGTAATCTCAGACACGCTCCATGATGTTGAGATCAGGGTTCTGTTGGGACCATGGGACCATCACTTCCAGGGCTTCTCCTTCTTCTTTACGCTAAGGATAGTTCTTAATGACCTTGGCTGTATGTTTGGGGTCTTTGTCCTGCCCCAGAATAAATTTGGGGCCAATCATCCTCCTCCCTGGTGGTGTTGATGATGGATAAATATCTGCCTGTATTTCTCAGCATTGAGGACTCCATCAATCTTGACCTAATCCCCAACTCCGTTTGCAGAACTGCTGCCCAAAACTTGCAAGGAGCCTCCACCATGCTTCACTGTTGCCTGCAGACACTCATTATTGTAGCGATCCCCAGCCCTTCAGTGAAAAACTGCCTTCTGCGTTTGACTCATCATGCATAGTTGGGTCACTTGGCCTTGTTTCCGTGTCAGAGGTTTGGATCTTTGGCTGCAACTCTTCCATAAAGACCACTTCTGTCCAGACTTTTCCAGATAGTAGATGGATGTACCTGGTACTGTACTGGTTTCTGCCAGTTCTGAGCCTATGATACAGCTGGACATCTTCTGATTTCCAAGGGAAATATGCTTGATGTGTTTTTCACCTCAAGTTTCCAACCACTGCGTCTGCGATCATACAGAATTCCTGACTTTGTGTCAGTGTACCTATAAGGATTTGATGCTAGTGGGAAGGGAAAGAGTAATAACACCAAATACTTTTGAAAATTGATAAAAAATAAACAATCATTATTTATATTTATGAAAGCATTCTCAGTTTATAGCATTTTTTTCCACACACTTGCCTAAAACGTTTGCACAGTATTGTACGCACTTGTAGAAATATGAAGAAAGACATGTCAAATAGCTGTCAAATATTCCTATTTATTTATTTTTCCCTTTATTATCTCTCATAAATGTCTGCCTTCTCAACGCACTGTCACTCCTGTCTTATTTTATTTTCATTTATTTACTGTGTAAAGTGGAGCTAGAGGTTGGGTTAGAGAGAAAGGGCGATGAGGGAGTGGGGGTGTGGGTGAGTGGGGGGGTCTCCTGGTCTCTATTTGGCTGTCTTTAGCTCTATTTCCTATGTTGTTGTGTTAAGTCCTGCGGGTTCAAGGTCCCTTCTCCATCAGCATCCCTCTCGTCCTCCCTGCATCCTTCTGGCTCCACTCTTCCTGACTCTATCATAAATTCACCAACACGCATATCCACACACACACACACACACACACACACACACACACACACACACACACACACACACACACACACACACACTTATCTACACACACCAATCAATACAAGCCTGCTTGGCACTGCCAAAGCCCAAAATGACTATAGATTTTCTGTCGGCTCTGCCACTAAATTATGCAAACTTCTGGTTTATGTTCCGGGACTTTTTTTTTGGCATTCCTGCCCCACAAGCGGGATGGGCTTTTCCGCTGAGGCAGAGATGAAATCACAGAGGTATGGATAGCAGGGAGGAAAACACCTTCAGACAGGATCAAATAAACAGTTCCTGACAACAAGTTCCGTTTTGTGGTTTAGTGTGCAATAATTGCAAAACGTACACAGCTACATATTTTGCAAATCAATACCGTGTTTTAAGATGGTAATAAATGTCCTGCTGAGGTCGAGGTTTTGTTTAAGTGGTGAATAATGCGCTGCGGATATCAGCGTGGGAGTTTTTGCAAGCGCACGCAGACCCGCACGGATTGAATCAGTAACAAAAACTGCAAGGCAAAGGGAAAGACAGAATTTGATCCAATAATTGCTTTTTCATAAAGATCGGGTTAGATTAAAAATTTAAATTCCATCTTCAATGGATTATAGAAAACTTTATCTTTGCAAAGTTAAATATGGGATTCATTAATGAATAATTAATATGTTTGTAACGTATTTGTATAATGAAATTCTGGAAAGAAATGCACAAATAGAGAAATACTCTAATTCAATTTCAAGAATATCTCTTTCTATATATATTAAACTATTTATTTGTAATTATTTACATTTCAGCTGATTTAGAACCATGAAAACTTGTAATATTTTATTTTTTCACAGCGTCTGGAGCAATAATGATCTTATCAACCAAAGAAGATGCACCTACTGTATAATGACAGCGCTGTTACAATCAACGTAACATAATCTACATTTGATTAACCTTTTCAGTTTGCACCACTGATGCTTTACTCGTTAAAGAAAACACCAAATAAACTTTATTTGTGCTTTTGATACACGACAGCACATGAACAGATGTGTGCGGTCATTCTGCAATTTTGCGTTTTGTGTGTGTGTGTGAGTGCTTGTGCCTGTGTGTGTCTGCTTGAAAGTGTGTGTGTGTGTGTATTTATTCCTGAGGTGGGCTAATAGTTTGTCTGGCCGGGCCTGTGACAGGACCATCAGTAACTCTAAGGGGAAATTGAAATGATCGGCTCATTCAGTCTCCCGGCAACTCCATTACCCAGAATCTCACAATCAAACACACACACACACACACTCACACAGGGACACGCACTTCTCCTCTCCTCATTTATACTTGGCTTATCTCTCCATCATTGTCTCTTGCTCATTTCTCTGTCTCTTGTCTCTTTCAGTAGTTTTTCTTCTACATCTCACTGACTTTGA
Source organism: Mugil cephalus (assembly GCF_022458985.1). NCBI lineage: Eukaryota > Metazoa > Chordata > Actinopteri > Mugiliformes > Mugilidae > Mugil > Mugil cephalus. The sequence continues at coordinate 10,986,352 of NC_061778.1, forward strand.
GTTATTTCTGTGTCTTTTAAGCTTAGGCCTCTTCATTTCACTTACTTTTCGGGCTTTTCGTGCTCTCTGTCTGCCTGTCTCAGAATTCTCAAATGGCACTTCTTTTTTTTTTTTTTTTAAGTCTGTTTTAAAGTTTTTGACCCCGGTGCCTACGTGTGACGCAGATAGAGAGGCAAGTGTCTGTCCAGAAAATCTTTAAGGTGGTGTTTGGAACGGCTGAGGAAACTCTGGCTCTCAGGGAAAGAGAAAAGATCAGGCACTTTTCTGTATAATCCACCTTTGAGCTGCAGCTACGCTTTCAAAGATCCGCTTTTCATTTGCTAGAAATCGAGAGAGAAAGACAAACAGACCGAAAGGGATGAGAGGGGAAAAAAAAAAAATCTCCTTGAAGCAGTCATTGATCACTAGTCTAATTCCTTGATTCTGTCTAATGAGCTGCTTGTTCCTTCTGGCAGGCAGACTGATGAGACAAACAACACGTTCTGCCACATGAAATTACACAAACAGCCCAAGAAGATATTTTAATGATGCTGGTGGCTTCTGACGGTAATTTTGAGTTTCGCAGAAAATCCAGTAAGACATACTGTAGTTTCACTGGGCCCATACTCTAAGCAATGTAGGCACTCAAATGGTATATGAATCAGACCATTATCATTTGTTTTGCTTATACTGTCTATTGTATTTTTTGTATTTATTTCATTTTTTTTACACCTATTTTTCTTTTAAGTGCACTTCAAGAGTTTTTTTTGTGTGTGTGTGTTTTTGCAATTGATCTACTGTGACTGAGCATTTTCCCCTTGTGGCTGAATAAAGTCTAACAGGAAGTTAAGTAACTTGCATCGAGTCGAAACACACGCGCGCAAGATCTTCCGTGTCGAAGCTGGTGGATGCTCAGTGCCCTCATGTGACCCTCTCGGCTCATCAAGGAAGAACTGCTCCACTTAAACTTTGTTGCTCCTTTGTAATTGAATTAGTCTGCTCAATTATGTAGAGGCAGGCCTGTCCTCATTACACAGCACTATTAAAACACAAGAGTGGGGCCGGTAGGGAGGAGGAGGAGGAGGAGAGCAGCTGGTGAGGAGTGGAGAACGGAGCTAAAAGTCATTTTTAGTGAAAGTGTAAAGTTTTACTGCTCTAATCGAATCCTGTCGTGTCCGTACAACTGTGCTGTAGTTGCATTAATTATACCCTTCATCTCTGTTTTCTCTCTCTGTGACTTTAAAACCAAATGCCTGTGAGTGCTAAGCCAGCAGATTTGGCCCGAGCTAAACCACTCGCTTCAGGGGTCCCTGAGTTCAGCACAATAATCAAAACATCTGCCCCAAATTCACTCAAATTTAGACTGTCCCCACATATCTGAGACGTAACCCGCTTTCTTTCTTAATTTCCTTCTGATTGACTCTTTGTTTTGTTCCTCTTGTCTGTCTCTCTCACACGCAGGATCAGCTGAAGAGCCTCCAGAGTGACTACAAGCATGTTAACGACGAGGCCTTCCAGCTGCAGAGGTGGGTTTCTTAATTGCAAATGCAACAATAAACAGAGGCACAATGAACAACAAGCCAATTTCTCTGCAGATGGTACAAAGGCATCGCTGTTTAATTACTGATAACCCAGACTGAACCTGTGCGTGTGGTGCATGTCTGTGTCCTCTGAATGTCCCCTAATCTTACCCCCGCCCCCCCCTTGTCTTCCCCTGCTCAGTAATCATCTGACTATGGACCTAGACAACAACATCAATATCAACCTGCCGCCCGTTGAGACCAAGGTGTTGATGTGAGTATAATCATCTGTTTTCTAGGTTTTCAAAATAGCAGCTGTTACCATTAAGTGACAAAAGTGTCCTCTTCAAAACTTTATAAATATAGTAATATTTTATCTCCTTTTTTTTTAATGTTTTAAATTTTGTGGGGTTTTTTAAGGGTCATGGTTAAATTTGTGGAAAAAAATGTGATGCCGTCACTGCCAAACAGTGGCATTTAAAGGGTAAAGTCCTGAAATGAATCAAACATTTAGTTTTTGTGATAAGGACCGAAGTTGATTGAAGTTAAATATATATATATTAATGTATACTATATTTATGACATTCTTAAGGAGCTTTCGTTGAGGTAAAAATAGAGTAATATGAGATTTGTGTTGGAAATATGAATAATTGTTAAAGAAGCCATATATCATCAGTATCAACCATCCACAAAAAATAAAATTTGCAATAGATACTTTTTTCTTTAGAGCATGAAGGCTAGAAAACCATTGCTATCCAACAGTCTGCAGTATAAATGAAAAATCACTCTTATTGGAAATGTTTCTCTTGTAAAAGCTCTTTGCACAGTACGGGTGGGTCCAATTATTGGGTTACTAAACAAAAAGGTCAGGAGTCAATGCTCCAGGTTATATGACTGTATAAATGGGTTGGAACTGGCAGTGTTGTGTGTGATTTGAACTGACTAGATCTCAAGTGAATTCACAAATGTTAATGTGTTGGGCTGTTTCTACAAGTCTAAACTATCATATTATTACTACATGCAGCATCCAGCGGGCTTGGCGCGACTTCCTGCAGAGACAGGAAGTGGAGAAAAGGAGCCCCTCCCCTCCCTCCCTCTCCTCCTCCGACAAGATGAGCATGTCAATCAGCATGATGACACTGTCAGACGGCAGCACCCCAGTAAGTCATGCCCACGTCAGACATATTCTCCGTTGCAAATTTAGAGAGGCTGCGCGTTTGAGGATGTGTGTCAATTGAACACACGATGGCTAATGTGGTATTTTACTGCAACTATGAAAAGAAAGGCTTTGCATGTGCAGCCTTCGGTTATAAGTTTGTGGCAGTCTGAATCTCTGATACAGACAAACACGAGTCCAAGCAAATAACTATTACATGTTGAACATTATGTCGCATTTCAATACTGATATAGCCCTCTTTCTTAACCTTTGTAACGACCTCATCTAAACATTGTCAACAGCTGTGGATCAGATCTGCTCAGTGTTCTTGAGGAAATTTGCATCACTCCTCCAACTGCTTCAGTTCAGTCACATTATAAGATGCTTGGTGGAGCGTCTCTCTTTTTAAACGCAGCGTCTCTGTGAGACTCCAGTTGTAGTACTTTCTTTCTGTAGTAGACTTAAGTCAATGTTCAGGGTCATTGTACTGCTACTTAGTTGATAGACACACAACTTTACGTTACCCTTTCAGAGATTTCGCTTAACTTGGGAATTTATTTTCCCCTCGGTAAATTCTGGTATGGTGTCCAATAGCCATCAGCAAGCTTCGCTGATTCTGTTAAGCCTTTAGGTGTAACTCTGGTGTTCTGTCTTACCTCATTTCGCATTCTGTGTTGTGCATTTGGCATCGTTTTAGCTGGGCTAAAAAGTCTTGGGAGAGCAGCCAGAATACTAAATCACTGCTGCCACTATGTAAATCTTCCTAAATCTGTAGCTTTATGCAAATCCGAACTTATTGATCGTACATCTTCTTTTGTGGGGTATCAGCAAATTCGAACTATGAGTAGCAAACCAGAGGTGTTTATTGTAAGACAAAGTCGTCTTAACCTACGCCTCTGGTCTTGTTTCTACCTCCCGACTCCTGATGTTTGTGATGTCATTAGCTTTAAAGCGTGAATTTTAAGATTGTATTTATAACATTAACAACAAGTTAAATAAAAGATAGGGAATATTTGAGACTGATTCGAAATGATTCGGTTCAATCTTTCTTGCTGCTGTATCGTGAAGGCTCGAGTGTTTTGAGCTGTGCTGGAGAAATCCCGTTTCTGTCCAGAAGGGGGCAGCGTCTCTCAGATAATTTTCATTGCAAAGCAAACTCAAACCCAACCACTTCAAAAGTGTAAATATACAAGGACATGGTCTTACATACGGTCTGACTTTTTCTCTCTCGCTGAAAGAGCACAGGGGGAATTGAAATCAGTGCAGGGGCCATTCTCATTCAGCGCATCTTCCCGTCTTCCATTTAAGCAGACCACACTAAATCCCTAGGATTTTCTCTACTGTGTCTGTTGTGGTCATTATAATTCTGCGCCGACGCCGTCTGTAGCTATCCGGCTGAATAGCAAGTGTGTGTACACTTTTCTACTAATCTCTGAGCCTGAAGTCAACAGGCAGGTTAAATCTCCGAGATGGCTGGGAGAGTTCTGCGTATGAGCACTCTTAGGTGGTACTTGTCCTCTCAGTCGCTACAGAGAAAAGCTTTTAAACTGAAGAAGACTGTTTGATTTGGATTCCCGTGGATAAGGGCGGGGAGGGTGAGGGGGGTTCAGACAGGTTGTGAGTGAAGAGAATCGAAAGTGGTGAGCAGCAGAAGTAAATTTATGCTGTCTTCGAGGCTGTCAAGCAACTCATCTGACACGTGCAGCCGGTAGTGAGCTTTCAGGCCAAGAAGGCTGTGTGGATAAAATCATCAAGCGTTGTTTATACATGCAGCATGCACATACATAATAGACAGTGGTTGTGTTTGAGGCCCTTTGGGATGGAAGAGGAAATGCTTAGCTCAGTATCTTAGACCTGCTGACAAGGGCAGATGATCATCACTGAGAGAAAGAGCGAGAGGGGGAGATAGAGTGTGTGTGTGCGTTAAGACCCTAAGGTCAAAGGAGAGAGGGGAGAGCGGCGGAGAAGAAGGGAAGATGAAAAACAGATGTTGGTTCACAGGTTGAATGTGCTGATAGTGTAGATCTGCTCTCCTCTGCGAGAGCTTCTCCTCTCATTTTTATATATCTTACAGATGGATCACTGTAGTCCAGTGATATCTTATCTGATGTATTGTCTTAACGCTGTCTCGCTTCGCACACGTTCTCTGTCTTTCTTTCATCATCCTTTCTTAACTGTAACGTTGTCGCTGGACGTGACAGCTCTGCCCCGTTTGAATTTCTAACCGTTTCATTTTTGTTGACCCAGCAGTACATTCTCAACATACACCGGGGTCTATGCAATCCTGGACGCACACACTCGCAGAGGGGATGGAGTCATATTTTCTTGAGACACTGGGACGTGGAAGCCATCTCTAAAGTGATTGAATTTCTAACCTTTGCGACTATAACATCAGTCTTTGACAAAACCTTGCTGCACAACACTGCAGCACTGTGTGTGTGTGTGTGTGTGTGCAAGCTTGTGTGCACGGCACCATGTCTTTGTATCAGCGTTACATTTCCACCTTTGTGCATGACATGGTTGACAGGCAAATCGTCACTGTGCAAATGATATTTTACAGTGTAACTTAGCTCGCTCATTGTCATGGCAATCTCGCAAAAAAGCAAAAAAACAGAAAAAAAAACACGGCAGCCCTGGATATCTCTCTTTATGATCGATCCCTCCGCTCTATGGCAACAACGGCGCAGAGCGAGGCAGAAATTATAGGTTTCATTAAAGAGGAACCTAACAAAACTCTGGCTTTTATGCTCAGATATGAATCAGCTGTCCAAATTTTATTGTTTCATAATACTGTGCCGTGTCAACGCAGCCAGCCAGACCACCTACAACTGCACACACACAAACAAGAGCAGACACAGACCCGTGGACACACACACGCACACACAGAGACGGCCCCAGCTTCAATTTCAGACTGTCTACATGATAGATTTCTTTTTATAACCAGGCATCAATCAATAGTGTTTGGGGACTGGCTAGATGTTTTTCTAGCATTATTGCTACTAAATTAAAGGAGATAAAAACAAACATCCAGTGAAGAGAAAATAAAAATATATTCTTTTTAATTGGTAAGAATGAAAGGTTCCTTTGTGCTAGATCAGAATATAGTTCAGTAAATGAAATAAATATAGTAAATTGGTATTTTGGGAGCTGTCCACTGCCTCGGTGCTGATCTACCATGCAGTACCTGAGTTGTGACACTAGAGGGAGGAGCTGTATTACAGTTTTGCTCTCTCAGGAGAGCGATTGGAGCCGAACACTTATGTTGACCTTTTTGGGAACCCAACAACCTCGCGATCCCAAAGTTAATGCAGCTCCAGTCGTGTTTGTTTGGCCATATGATTGTCTGTTTTTTCAGGCCAATATTTGCATCAAAGTCTATCTGGGTCGGGTAATTCGACGAAAATCCAATGAATAAAACCGGGATATAACATGTGTTTGTGTGTGAACGCGTTTGTGTGTTGGCTGGTGAAGGGCACAGAGGGGCAAATTAGTCCATCTGGCCTGCTAAGGTGCTGAGAGACTGGGCTGAGGAGAGCAGCGCCGCCTTCCCCGTCTGCCAGCTGTCACGTGTCTACGTCTCTGCCCCCTCCATCAGTGCTCTCTTAACATTCCCCTCCCTTCATTTTTTTTCCGTCATGTCACAGTTTATTTTAGCCTTTCCCTTTCATATTAAATGCGTTTCTCCTTTTCCCGTTTCTCAGAGGCGCTCTGCATCTCCCTCGCCCTCTGTTTCAGCCTCCGTCTCCTCCTCGTCTTCTCGCCCTGCCACAGTGCTCTTGGCTTTATCGGGTCAGGCAGCTGCAGTGGCAGCAGCTGGGGAAGCCTGGTAGGAGAGATAAAAGAGGTCAGGCAAAGTTTAGGGAACTTTCGTGGAGTTACTGCACATCTACGGTACAGGTACATATAAAGCAGCGGTTGACTTCGCACAGATACGCGACATTCAGCAATATTGTGCTGCCTATTTAGGTCTTCAGGTTATGCTCGGGGTGCGCTCGGAGTTGTCCTGAAATAACCCCGTGACTTTTTGTCGCTGACTCAAATTCATCATTACACAAAGCATTATCAACTTCGGCAGATTACTGAGCCAGCAGGCTGCACAGACTGTACCCTGTGTCAAAGCATTTAACCCCTCACATTTGTTTCACCCATCTAATCCAGTGCACGGTACGAACTGTCGTCCCCGCCACTGAGCTCACATCAGTTTAATCCTTGCAGTCCCTTCTATTCCCTGCACAAGTCAACCTTTTATTACTATAAATGAAAGAAATCGGCAAAGGTCACACACTGTATTATCACTCTGGTAGAATGGTTATTATACCAAGGTCTCAGCATTGTTATGGTATGAATGGCTGCCCCTCAGGCTCCCTGTGCCCTATTGTGTTGTATTTACTGCACATTAACCTCATAGTGTGTCATTTATTAATAGGTAGACAAATGTCTTTTAGTCTGAGTAGCTTCAGTATAATTGAGTTTAAAGTCACAATGGATCCCAAACAAATGTGTCAGAATTTATTGCTTTCCTGACACGAAGTCAAGTGAAATCAAGTCTTTATTTTATTTTATTTTATTTTATTTTATTTTATTTTTTTCATTTATAATGCCCAAATTGACCTCAATCGGCGAGAGAGGCAACAAAGCAGGTCTAATGCGGAAAACATCCCAGTAAATCAGTTGCAGCAGCGCCCCGATCGTTATTATTTCAGGACTTTTAAACAGTCATAAGAAGTCAAAGTCCCACTTTCTCACATGACCTACTGTGGTGAAATAAATATACAATACAATGCAGCAGTAAGTTGTCCAGCAAACCTCTTCACATTTGTTGAAGAGGATTCTCTGAAAACCCTCAGACTCCTTGGCATGAGAGTATGTGCCTTGCAGTGTACTTAACCTTATTGTAAGAATCATACAACGCTTCTTGAACATCACACTGCCAGCTAAGTCACCAGTCCACTGCAGGCTGTCGCCATTCCAAACATTTCCCGGTAGCCTTTCCCACATCCCCTCTACTGTGGACCAGAACATCCCTGCGATGATTTATGGTAATTATGCAAATGAAACACGAGGCTTTGGAAATTAATGCTAACCCCCACCAGTGTCTTCATCACTGGAGGATGGGTGTAACTGAAGCCAATGCTTTTACAATCCTGTTACTGTAATACCAGGGACAAAGCAAAATTGAAGTCTAGGTCCAGAGATTAAGGATTGCCTCAAATTCGTTTAGGTTTATTGAAGTCGCAGGGAGGCTGTTCACATGTTTAATCTTTTTTTTTCTTCATTCATTAGGTGTAAATTGATTGAAAGTGCTTCCTACATGTGGGAATGTAATACTTTTCATTCCGCAGATGTGATGCCGCGTCTGTGTGCTTGCAGATTTTGTTCTCGTAATCCTTCTTGGCTGGATGTGACCGTGTGCTGGATGGTAGCGGTGCAGGTGGGGGCGTGTTGGGTCTGAGGTGGGCCGAGCAGAGTGACAGCACTGATGGGACATAAGAAGACCGCTGCGACACAACATCCACTGTATTGATTGACAGAATCATTAGTGACCTCGAGCCACTCCTTCACCACCTTATGGTGGAGACACTGTAGCTCTAGAAATGCGAGCTGTAGAATTTACATCCCACTGCCTATCAGTGACTCATATAAAAAGTCATCTACCCGACACAGCTCTAGGTTTCTTTGTAAATGTTTCAGCCACCCTGCAGACATGTGAAGGACATTCATGTGACTCTTATAATTATGTATTAGCGAGCTGGAGCCTTCTGTGTAATAATGCCTGATGGGGGGCAGCGAGGTCTGACTCTCTGCTAATCACCTGCCAGCAGCACGTCAAGTCAAACATGGACCCTTTCACACCTGGGACATGTCGTGTCATTCGTTCTCTGAAGTGTGTAATGCACATTAAGGCCGTGTGATGTGTGTGTGTGTGTGTGTGTGTGTGTGTGTGTGTGTGTGTGTGTGTGTGTGTGTGTGTGTGTGCGTGATGTGTGTCCATGGACGCGGAACCCGATGCACACTGAGTCTTAATTAATCGAACCCTGAGGCACCTTATTTCATACATGTAGCCCACTCAATGCATTAATGTAAATATCAGTTCAAAAGCCGAACTACTTCGCATAGGTGTGTGGGCGTCGGCGGGTTGTTTACATACGATAAAGGCCCTTTCTTCAGAGTGACGTCATGTTGCGTTTGCATTATCTCGTGGAATCCACAGGAGGTCACTGTTCTGCTTTGTTGGCACAAACCGGGCAAAGAGCAGGGAGGAGTCCAGGTCCAGTTAAAAAAAAAAAAAAACAACCTTATAAAGAAGGAGGACAGGGTATTCCTCCCTATCTTTACTTAATATCAGTCACAGTATCAATCAGGATTTAAAAGCATGGTGTTTGCTGATCTGATCCAAACTGGAGGCACTCTTACTATCGCTGTCCAGAGGATACTTAGTAAACACCCTCTTCTCTTTCTGTCTGATAATGTGAGGGGGCCTCCTCTTTGAAGATAATATGTCATTATCAGCACATTTGTAATTAAAAAGGGAGGTGAGCTGATGTTTTTTTTTTTTTTTAAATTTACTTCAGTAGCTTATCGTCCCTCCCTCCCTCTCCTCTTTTCTCCTTGTGCCTTTTAATTTGACGACCCTTGAATTAAATATTAAAGAGTTTCAGCATGATGTCAGACTTGTGAACGAGCTGCTGGGTTTTTCCAGCCCATCTTCTATTTATAAATTTCCCCTCCTCATCTTTTTTTTTTTACTTCCAGCCCCAACTTGCTTCACTGGTGTGGGGTGAATGCATTTGTGCTCTGAAGCAGGGATGAGGACAACCAAGAGAGAGACAATGACAATAATAATGAAATATGCAAACAATAAACAATGCCGTCTTATGCTCTTATGGGAACGCGAGAAGGATTTGCATTGCATTTCAGTGACTGATACTGCATGAACATACGTGCTCATGCAGTTCAAAACATATGTTTTATTGATTTGCAAACATCCAAACCCCCAATTCATTACACCGATCAGCCACAACATTAAAACCACTGTCAGGAGAAGTGAATAACGTTGTCTATCTCGTGCCAATCCAATGTCCCAACCACCTACACCAGACCAGGCACCCCCACCCACATGGTAATGACACTCCTTGACCAGTCATCCCTTGACCTGGCTTACACATTTACTAGATCCCAAACTGATTAAGTATCAGTATCTGATTAAGGCTCCTCTCCTCAACCCATAGAACCTAAAAGCCCCCAAGGACATATCCACAGAGAATAGTGTTATGGATAACTGATGGCTGCTTGGGCTCCTTAAAGATTTGACACTCTTCCTCAGTCTCAGCAGCACATTGTGTGGTTCTGATTGGTCGGTCGGGCTTGAATTGAACACATGTGATATAACATAAAGCGTGGGGGAGATTGTTCCCCCCTTGGCGAAAGTACTGTATGCATTAAAGGAACCACTAGGCAGCTCGTCTCTTTGCTTCTATCTTCCCCCTTTTTCTTATGCCAAGAGTGCCTTTCTATCCTCTCCAACCCCACAACCGCCACCACATTAGCTCATCGATCTGCACTTGCTCAATAACACAGACGTAATTGATCATTAATGTCTGATTGGGGACAGCGGCGATATGAAGAGCAACAGACTGATACAGTTGCGAATCATCTCAGCTCTGGAATCTATTGATCAGGGCTTTGCAGAGGTAATCAAGGCCAGCCTAGCCACATGCTGCAAAGTGACGTAAATTATTATTAAGGAAGGTTTCATGCAATATTTCTCAGTGATACCGTGTCTCAAAGCAGATGATTACCGATGCAGTGTGCGACTGTATGACTTTCTGCATTCAGTAAAGTAGGAATTTGCATACCGGATTAAGAAACACGATATAGAACACATATTTCAACTTAATTTAAATGACATGTCCTTTAAAGTTATGCTGGAGCCTTTCCCAGCTGTCATTTGGTGAGAGGCGGGGTTCACCCTGAACAGGTTGCCAGTCTGTCGCAGGGCTAATGTCAAACCGCCATTCACACTCACGGCCAATTTAGAGTAGAAAATGTAGCTAACCAGCATGTCTTTGGACCTGGAGAGAACCCACACATGCAAAATTTATGTGGAATATTTTGCAGTCACCTCGTAAACATTGTCTTTCAGAATAAAACATTGAATTTGACGAGGAACCTGCATTAAATTTTATGCAAAAGGTGCAGCATCTCATTAACTCTTCCTGTGCTTCTGTGGTGCCACCACGGCAACGCTGAAAAATCTCACCTGAGTAGGCATGAGAGGGAAAAAAAAACTGCCTTTAGTTCCGGTGTAACAAGTGCCGAGTCCCATAACTGGGGCTAGTAATGTTTTATTAATAAGGGAATCATCAGTGTATGTGTGTGTGTATGTGTGTGTGTGTGTGTGTGCTCCCACTCGCATAGGCACATAGGAAGGGAATGGGTAAGGAAAAGTATGCTGCCATTAATTCTGACACGGTTTTTGAACGTACTGTACTTCACCTGAATAACTGCGAGACGAGTTGTGCGCGATACTGGGTGCGAAAGGAACAGCCTGCAGCGCTGTTCATATCCAGCCTCATTTACCAGATTCCACTCCCCCATTATCAGCGGGATCATTATCCTCTCTCCTGCTTGCCCCGTCTGCTTCGCTTCTACTGGGACTCGAGGTGCCACACTAAAATATCAGCGTGCACATCTCACCCTCACCCTCACCCAGAATGCTTATTATTCCGCTCTCCTTTTTACATGTGAGCCACAAAACCAAAAATAGTTAACTTCTGAGAGCACACATGTGGGTATTTCTTGACACAGTATTCCTGTGCCAGTTTTTTTTTCTTTTTTTTCTTTTTTTAAATGACAAAATGAGGTTAGTGTGGCTGTTTGTGTGTGTCTTTTTCCTTTTGACACCAGCGGTTTGCAGGCCGCAGTTGAAGCTTGCATCAGTGTAGTAGAGAGTGGAGATAGAGAGATAGAAATCTAAGATAAGGTAAATGTTGCGTCTTGGCTTCTTCCAATATACCGCTCACTCATTTTCTTCTTTCGTGCACATGTAGTGTATAGAGCACTGCTGAGCCTAATAGAATGCAGTTTATATGGCACAGCAAGGTCATATATATGTGCCCATGAAAAGACACATTTGTCTCTGTACACAGGCGGGGATAACAGGAAATAGAGCATTAACCGTTCCCTGTTGGCCGTCTCACATTGATAATAACTACTTAGAAAACACCAGCGACGGGAGGAAAAGTATCCAAGATGTACTACTGCTCAGTATTCTTTTTCCTCCTTCATGCCGAACACATTTATTTGATTTTGAAAACTGTTGCTTTTTCCTGTTTCTTGTCAAACTGACGTCAGTCTCTCACTCCGTTTCTGTGATTTTTATTTTTTTTTTCCTTCTCTGCCTGGCGTGAACTTTTATTTCTGAGAAGTTCTCTGTGTTGTTATTCAAGCCGAACAATCCCACTGCTTATTCAGCCCTGTGAGATCCCACTAATAGTCACAGTGGCTGCTGAGGCGTGGAACGGTGGGTTACACTGAACCGACTCTGGAAATATAAAAGACAGCAAGCATAACAGACCCCGATTGCTGTGTACGCGTCTGCACGTGTTTGAGTGTGCGTGCTCCCTCGGATGTGACCATCTAAGCTGTGATTTTTATTAAAATACTGAAGATGCGGCCTGTGTGAGAGGGAGAGAGGAAAAGAGGAATGGGATTTTGTTTCTCGGTTTATTGGTTTGGCATTTAGAGACTGGAGAAATCCCAGGGAGAAGAAGGGAGTGAAATGTATTGAACAGAAGGGAGATAAAAAAAAAAGAGGGTAGAGAAAAAAGCCTATTCTCCTTCCCACTGAGTGGTCTGGTCCCCAGAGAGAAATAAACTGATTTGTGATTAATGAAAAGATGGAGAAGAGGCTTCCTCTCCTTCTCTTTCTTTCTCCCCCCCTGTTCCCTTTCTCTTCCACCCAGAAAATCCATCTTTGGTAACGATGTCTGTGTGAAGGGAACGATTAGGAACCGGATAAAGGGAGAAATCAGCCAATAAAATGAAGACAAAACATTCCGGAGCATTATCGTCACAAAACCACTCTGGGCCCGCATGGAGATAACGTGTTATCATGAAGCGAGCACCTGAACTCTTGCAAAGCACCGTTCTTACCCTTCTCCTGTGCAATCTTCAGTCAGCAAAGGGGTTAAAAAAAAAAAAAAAAAGTTTTAGAGGCGACACACAAATCCCGAGATGCATCGAGTTTCTTCATGCCTCATGAGCTCGGTAAACCGATATCAGATGTGCACCTCATCATAACCTCTACTGCGCTGTCGCACATCCCCGTGCTTCACTGTATTACAGAGCATTACCTTATTCATTCAGCGAAATATAGGAAAGAGGGAACTGAAATAAAGAGTATAGATGATGGAGGAGGTTTGTTTTTAAACTGCGCTCAAGGGAATAAGTAAGGAGAGCGTGGCAGCAAAGGAAGGTGCAAACGTAAGATGTTTAGAGATGGAATAGGGTTGAGCAAAAGTATCATAATTATAGACACCTGGAAGATCACAAACCACGGTGCAATGTTGCACCTGCCTGTCACAAGGGAGACTTCACAGCAACCCGCAGTACATCTCGTCATCCACATGACATTACTTATGGAAAGCGAGCGTTTTTTTCTTTCTTTTTTTTTTATGGTGTGTCAAGATGGGGACAGGAGGAAGCGGAGGGGGAAGTATGGTAATTGGGGAGAGAAGCAGCGTTTCTCGTGAAAGCAGGATGTTGAGAAGACAGGCTCTGATTCTTCCACATAATGTCACTCAGCGCTAAGGTGAGCAGGTGAAAGGAAGTGCAGTGCAGGGGTGAGGCGGGGGAACAAGAGTCACACATGTATTGAAAGGAAGGAAACTTAGAGACTTGAAACGGGGCGACTGCTGAATAGGTTATAAGAGACGTTTAAAGATGCTAATTAGGTTCATCCGTTCATTTTGTAGCCACTTATAGAGGTAGATTTAAGAGATGGACTCACAGACCGACCTAAATTACCTCCTCCATTCCTCCAGATGCTCATGGGGAAACATTGCTCGTCTTCCAAGCGTCTCCTCCCTGTCCATCATGGTTGGGATTCTTTAAAGTGTCGACTCCTGAGGCTCTTAATTGGCTCCTCTCAGTGATCTCAGGTCAACATGGTTCGACTTTAAAGCTCCTCTCTCAACAACCATGTTTCCTAGGCATTGTGTTTAAACTGTATGCAACTAATTTGCAAAACAAATTCAAGGGAATTCAGACTAGATTGGAAATGTCAATTGTTTAATTATTGCATAGGTCTTCAACAGGGAGTCAGCAACCCCTAGTGGGTCCGTAGAGGTACTGCAGGGGGGTCGGAAAATCTTTGGTTGATTAGACATTTTTTTATATATATTTTTAATTTTCCCCCACAATTTTAAATTTTTCTTTAAATGCACATGAATCCCACATATTTTATAAAGGGATAAATGGAAAGAAGACGTTACCTTTCAGTTAGCACTTCACTCATTCAGCGATACAGGAACTATCTCAACAGCGCCACACTAGAACTGTCAATCTAAACCTCCTGTACACAGTATGCCCCGCCCCTATCGCTGCTGAGCCAATCACGAGGCTGCACATTACAAGCTGACTCTGTCAGGTTCTCCGCTATTGGCTGAGAGCCCATCGAGTCCCCTGGTTAAAACCTAGTCGCATGCTGCAATATTAGCAAAAGCTAACCGTGCGGCTATATATATATGAATATTTGAACCCGTGTATTATTTTTACAGTTTAATATTTAGTGCAAAATGTTAATAATAATGTATATTTATAAATAGCACCAGGCTGAGTTTAACACATTTAGTAGGTAGAGGGTCTCTACTAAATCTCCCAACAGTGTGGGGGTCCTTGGCCTGAAAAAAACATTGAAGACCCCTGGTTGAATGTAAAGTTTATTGCTAAAAGAACAGTGTCTGCTTGCAATGATGAAACTATCCTACTGCATTAATAAATTTTTAATGGTTTAGACATAATGTGCTTCAAGTTAGGGAAAGAATGTGGTACCACAATGTTTTCCTACCTGAGGAGTGGTGCATTTATGAACGTAATCCACGTTCCATTTTTTTTCCCCCAAGGTAACCGAGAAGAGAGACTCGTAATGTAGAACGGTGACATCTTGGAGTTTCATTCAGGGTTCATGCTTATCGTCCCTGTGTAAGGCAGGGACAGGCCTCAACTCATCCGTTTTCCTTTCCCACTGCAGTCTGATACGTCTGCCCACACATTACTGCGGCTCATGAATCTGATCCGGCCACCCGGTCTAAAAATTCCTCCCGTCTTCTCCTGTGAGAAAAAAAAAAAAACCTGAGGAAATGCTGCCTCCTCACATATTTAGATCTACCGTCAACATCTTTTCTGAAACAGTTTTTGGACTCCAAATATTACAATTCACGCAAGTATGAGTTATTGCAGGGCTGTTGTGCTGGATTGCGTTAGTTTTGGTACGCCTGACACACTGGCACCTGAGCGTAGAGTTTATAGTTTTTGTCAGATTTGAGTCTGTTTTTCTGAAGTTTATCAAGTATTCCATTTGTGTTTGTTTGCGTAGTCAGTAATATAGTACAAGTTTCCTCAAAGGCCGTGCACCCTCAGTGAATGACAGCAGACATACTGTCCCAGACTACGCGCCGTGTCTGCATATTCACATCAGCTGTCTAGGAAATGATGTACGCAGCATTCATAGAGCAAACAAAGAACGCCTGACGGCTTTGATATGACAACATTTTTCCCCTCTCACGTGGAGCTCCTCGCTCCCAATACTAGTCACAGAGTTCACGAACTCTGAGAGAGCCAGAAAGGGGGGAGGTGAAAAAAAGGGATGCGGGGGCGTATGAGAGGGAAGACAGCAAATGAGAGGGAAAGCAGTCTCTCCAAGAAATGTTTAATTCCTGAACAACTTTGCAGCTTCTTCCAGCTCCTGTGGAGAGAACATAGGTTTTGCAGAGAATAGAGAAATTGCTACTAAGGCGAAGCCATTTTAAATGCTTTGTAGTAAGCAGATCTCATATGGGACCATGGCAGAGGTAGGAAGTTCAGCAGGCGCAGGCAAGGCGAAGCTAACTAGTTTAAAAACAAAGAAGTTCTCCGTTTCCTGTTTTGCAGCTGTGGAAACGAATGTCTTGCTGAACATCGCTGCTATAGGATCCTTTCCCTCCTGTGTTTGCGTTATTAATTTAGTTACCTTCCCTGTGCACACCAGCTGTTTTGCTCTTCGATGTGGATAAATATTTCATTGGATCATTTCCATTTCCAGTAGACAGCTGTCTCCCTAGCATAAAGGCTGAAATATGGAAATGACCTCAGTCACTCTGACACAGTGAATGCATTCAAATCACACAACATCAGTCACAATATATATACTTCTATACCGCCAGCCCTGCTTTGCATGCGTTTCAGAGTGTTTTACAAATTCAATATTGTGCTCTTACAAGTGCTATTTGAATGGAGGAATGCTCCCTGTATGCATAATGTGGCACAATTTATTTATTTTTATTCCGCACAACTGTATCGGGTTCCCCCCTATAAATCCATCTTGCTCAGGCAATGCAGGCAGCATAGAAGGCACAGCCGCCGTATTTCAGTCAGCAGCAGTAATTAAATGACAAATGACTGAGCAGACAAGTAATTTGTTGAATAGGAGTCGATTTGAAATATTACTGCAATCAATGTTAATACAAACATGCAGCAGGGCTGTCTGCCAGGGCTGGACAGTATACCGGTTCATACAGAATACCGGTATGTTTTTCCTGTTATGATACTGTATGAATTTTTAATATATCAGCATACTGATGTATCTGATTACACAGCTTTCAGAACACAGCGCCGCGAGACATTGTTACAGACCAGACAATTTTCAATGTAACACTTACTAAACACGCACGGTGCGACTGTGTCACTGTGAGGTGTGGTGAGGATGGAAAAGTCCAAAAAATGAAGTGGCAGAACGAGAGGCCAAACAAAAAGATGCCACATCAGGTTTTTTTTTTTTTTTTAGGGTGACCAGACGTCCTCAATTTCTGGGGACAGTCCCCTTTTCGGATAATGTCCACCAGCTATAGCTGTCCATATCCTTTATGATATGCCATTTTAATCATGCGTAAAGAACAACAATCATTTAAGTGTGAAAACCATGTAATAAGGCCTGGCTGGTAAAGCCAAATTATTAAGCTTTATTTAACCGATTATTATATTATTTTTATTCTTGTGGAAAATTCTTGATTTAGTATTCTCTCATAAACCTGAGCAAAAACATTTTCAAAAATGTTAGAAGGTTAACTTGCTTTGCCCCTGTGAGTGACATTAGCTACCAAAATAAAACCACCACCGTTAAGGTTAGCATCCTTTCATTTGTCAAAGAAAACACTGTGAGCAGCTGAATAAAGTTTCTATATTCAATGGTGTAGAAGAATCAGCTCAACTGGGACTTCCTTTGAAAGTAACGCTGAGATCTAAATGACTGGTTAAATTACATTTTGCATTTATCAGTAACTTGCGAGAACCTGCGAAATACATTAAAGCAAAAAAACATATGGTACGGAAATGTGCAGATCAAATGCACCTTGTTTATTCTTAACAGATATCTCTATACTACTCTTTTCTTCTTTCTTTTTCTTTTTTGTGTTTTAGTCCTCGTGCACAGTAGTCTGGCTTCTTGCATTACATGCCCTTATAATGAAAAAAGGACGGCACGAAGCTATTTTGCATAGCCAACGTTATAATTTTAATAAATATTCCACTAATATTCCCATTTATATGCAGCCACCGGTGGCAGACTGGTTTAAGCGTGCGAGCACAGGCTTCCTCCTTCAATCCTCCAACCACCTTTTGAAAAGTGTGGATTTCTTTCTGCACATACAAAACACCTGTTGATATCAATGTCGAAAAATGAAAACCCTCGAATGAGACACGTCCTCTGGATGCTCTGTTTGCTTCTCTAAAGAAGGCTCAGAAATCTCTGCAAATCCCATCTGTCCTAATCAGAAAACACTGACTGTAAATTAGTTACAATTAAATTAATTACGTGCACATCGTTATGATTTATCTGACCGTTGTCTTAGTGTTAATCTCAGTTCATATCACTGTCTCAAGACCTGAAAAAAAAACAAATACAGTTCAAGAGTTATAGCATCAAAGAGCAAAACTTCATTATTTTAGAGCAAGTGTTTCATATCACTTGTCTTAGCCCTGCGCGTGTGCACAGCCACTGACTCTTGGCGTTGTCAGAGCTTGTATTCCCGAATGTGCTGTTAAGTAAAACTCACTGGACCGTGCCTCCGTATGTCTGGCCTCTGTGCCGCCAGTGTCTTTGAGTTATGCACCAAGATTAGTTCATTTGCTTTTTCTCTAAAGCAGTTTGTCCCTACTCAAAAACACTTTGTTCTGCGTGATCCTCTTTCTAATGAGGAGCGCGTAGCGGTGGAGCTCCGATTTGTGCATTGGCTCGAGTCAGAATCCTCCAAAAACACGTTCAGCTATTAAATGAGGAATGAGAGATGCTCGTGTGTCAAACAACTCGCAATGAATGCAATCGAGCTATTTACCAGCGAACATGGAAGACATAATCATGCTCCTCTCAATTTCAGAATTTCAGTCATCGTACACTGTTTACTGTATTGCATTAAGAAGCATCGGAGTATGTGATTTCATAATAATGATCTGCTGTAAACAAAGACGACACTAACAGGTGCTCCTAGCAGTTTGAAACTGTACCTGCGCAGGATTTTCCGTAAACAACTCTTATATCAGTGAACCAGCGTTCATCTCCGCGTGGCTAATTATCCTGTAGGATGGAACACATAGCAGGGTTGTTTGGATCAGCTTCAGTGAGCATGTGCTAAACCTGAGCGCTGTGGGAATTGTAAATCACCACAGGATGCAGGGAAACCTCCAACGGTGGTATGTGTTTACCTAGGAGAAAACATCCTGAGCTCTAAAGCAATTGTTTTTTTGTTTTTTTTTAAGCTGTTTCTGTCAGGTTGTGAACGCGTGTGATGGCATGCGGGAGCGTTCTGCGCATGTGTCCCGTCCCTCTCAGCCCTTGGTCCCAGGCTAACACACGTCCCTTTGATCAGCCACAGGATATAAAGGAGATAAGGGCCCGTCCTCCATCTGAACCCTTCCAGCTTAGTTCGCATCTATGTCTTATTGAAAACAGCTGGGCACATCGTAAGGAGCACTAAAGTGTCTTGTCCCAAAAGTCCTCATCTTGTGCTCATTTGTGCGGACCGATGCACACACACTGCCCAGCTTCAATACTTACATCTTGTTTAGTGCTGTTCATCAGCTGAGCGTCAACTGTGTGTCTGCGTGTGTCATTAACATAAAAAACAAGATAAACTAAGACAAATAAGATAAATTGAGAGGATAATTATAAAATAATCTTTAAAAAAAAAAGATTTACTATGTAGGACTGTTATTGGGGCCTAAAACAAATGTTAAAAAGAGAGCATTGTTACACAATCAGGGGTTTCAACACCCAACCGTTCTGCATAGAAGCCGTGTGAGTTATTGAATCTGTAATGAATAGTCTCGATGACACCACTAGCTGCCAGATCGCATAGTTTAGCCTAATCCATCACTGAAGGAACATTTTTAAAGTCTCACCCTGAAGCTCGAATGTGAAAAAAAAAAAATGTCCGTTTTTAATACTGGAGCCATCAATTCACCGGTCCCCGTCTCTCCGCGGCCTTAATTACGTGGTATCTCGTGTACCATCTGCCCTCTTGTCCAGGCCCCGTCGTCGTCCAGCACGAGATGAGTGAGATGAGTCCGCTCTAATTAAATAAAAACGAAAGAGACAGGGACTGAAGGAGATTATAACATGTGTGCAGCATGAGGCTGGAATAATGTCTATATTCAGCAGTCGCTGAGTTTATGAACTGCTCAGATGCGGGGTGAGAGCACATTTATATAGGATAACTGACAAAAGAAATTAAACCAGCCTCAACGGAGACATCTGCGCCAAACAAATGTTGTTTGTTCAGCTATTAAAAAAAAAAATAAATGAAATATTGCAGTATTTCATGCTTCAAATGGCACCCGGAATAATTATTATCTCTGGGCTCATTCAATAAACAAAAAAGTCACGCATGGCTGCACGTGCAGGAACACAGCATTGGAATTTTGCGTTCGTAATTAGGTTTTTAGTGGAGGAGAGATATATATAGTCTGCTTTTTTTTTTTTTATACATACTTACCTCCCTATATTTCACTGCTTTTTCTGACACACTGGGAGAAAACAGAAGCTCGACAAACTCTCGTCCTTTTATTTTCGGCCTAAAAACTGTGACTTATAATTGGTAAAACTGATCAAATAAAATGTTCACTTAAAAATGAATAAAATTTACAAGTTCAGTCGACTTTGTCTCCATTCACCCAGAATGGAGCAGCGCCGCCTGGAGAGAGTAGAGGAAATGGCTCACTTTTCGTGTGTGTGTGCTCACTCATCCACAAAACAGTAAATATCTGCTATCCCTAAACTGTTGCACAGCAATGGTCCAACCGCACAGCCCCACAATCAATTCTACCCCCTCATTCAGGGTGTGTGTTTGAGCATGGAAACAGTAGGTCTCAATCCTCGTGAACTGTAACAGAGCATGGAGCACCCTGTAGAGGAGATCAGCTGGGCAACCATCTCTCCTCTCCCTCTGTGGGACACACAAACACACACACCAGTTAGAAATGCTTTGCTTTTCTTCCAGATCAAATTGAAGGGCTGCACGTGTCCCTCAGGGGAAAACACGTCGGATCAGGGTGAAGAAAAGTACTTTTGTGAATGTTTTTTTATTGACTTCTGTACAAGAACGTCTTTTTAATCAATGTAACTGATGCATATTCCTCTTGCATGTGTGTCTCATCCAGTGCGTTGTTTATCCTGCATCGCATGCCCTGCAAAGGTCTAGAGTGATTAACTCATTATGAGGCGAGGAACCACATATGGTAACTTCAACACACGTTTGAATTCACGTCCCCCTCAGTGAGGTGGAGAAGCGTGTGGTTTTCACCCAGCTAATCAACCAAGAACAAGGCAACATTCTCAAGTCAAATGTGGTCTTCAAGGTCCACCTCTGCACGAATGCTGAGTAAAACTTCTTTATTAGGTACCACGAACAAGAGGCCTAATGTTGGCTAATGTGATATTGTGTACGTTGACAAGCTGAATTAGCATTTGTCTTTTAATGGTCTAAATACATGTTTACATTTGTTTAAGGACAATGAACCATATATGGTGGCTTCAGATGTTACAAAAGTAAAAAAGACTTTTTATGTTTTGCCATAACACTGCGTGGTTGAAATTTAAAATGTCCAAGTGTTTCAGTGAATGCGCTATGAAGGATTAAATCTGACCTTTACTTCATACTCAGTACTGGGTGAGGTCAAGAGTCCAAATGCTGAGTCCTTGACCTCAGATCACCTCCGAATGCTTTCATTGGTTTAACAGAGCCCCGCGCGGGAATGAAAGAGAAGATTTATGGGTTTTGTTCCTTCCAGGTAATGCGGTTTTAAGGTCAGTGAGATGCACGAGGCTGAATCTCAGAGGGATCCGCTCCTCTGTCATTTCAGTCTGAACCTCTTATTTCTGGCGGCTTCTGTTCAGTTGAACTCACGGTGCGCGGACCTCGCGTCCACCTCCCTCCCTCCCTCCACTTTTTTATGCTTTCATCCCCTCGAGCTGAAGACGCAAGGCAACCCTCGCGGCTCTACCCCGGACAGTCTCTCAATGGCTTGTGACACTGGTGAAATCAACTCTCGGATAAGAGGATTACGCGACGACTGAACAGAACGTTTAGTGTTGGCGCGCAGAAACAGCCCGATCAGCAGCTCGGGGTGATTAGGCGGCTTCCAGACTTCAAGGAGACTTTTTCTCTTCTCCCCTTAGATTTTCCCAACTCAGCTTGGGTTTTGGGACATCTTATCTCTTTGAATTATCTCTCCATGATTCCATACTGAACCTTGAGTCTTATTTTTTTGTGTTTAATTTAGCTCCATCTCCCTCATAACTTCTTTCATCATTGTTGTTGGAAGTCATCAGTGTTGCAGCGTGGGGATAGTAGTGCAGCTTGGAATTATTGTCTGAACTTCTGTCTGATTAGAGTCATCGCTGTGAGTGTGTGTGTTCTTTGGGGAGGGGTTTTGTAGTCATTGAATTTAAAGCGAAGCAAATGTATATCGCCTTGTGTGGAATGGCTTAGTGCTGTAAAACAGAATTATAACTGCAGCACATTAGACAGAGCAAGCAAGTAAGCGAGTACCCCGCAAGGACCCCCAATACAAGAGAAGCTACTTACTCAGAGAGAAACGGTGTGATGCAGTCACCACCGTGTTGTCCTGGATGGACCATCTAGTAAACCATGAAATCTAACACAACAGAAAACAAGTGACAGTTAAAACTTTCGCTCCGCGTCTGTCTGCGCTCTCCTCATTCAGTCACAGAGTGATTTTTAACGCCGCTCGGTCTTAATGTCAGAGAGAAACCAGCAAGATGTTTTGCCCTGAGGGAGCGAAGGGAGTTAAGTGCCTGGCACCCCGCTTCTTGTTTTCACCTTTTATTTGTTCAAGCACTTTAAAGTGATCTCTGCAGAGTCAATGCAGCAATTCGTTTTTCCCCGCGAAAAAAAGAAAAAAAAAAAGATTTACTGGTATGACCTTTTGCACGTGGAGAGACGTTTGAGACCTTGATGAACGCCGTGTCAATCAGGAAATGCTCAAGGTTGGAGGTGTTCAGTAATACAGTATCTTTCCGACTTTTTAATAGTATGTGTCGCACCGACAATTGAAAAATGCCATCGCAGGTTAGCGTGAATTCCTTTAAGTATTGTTTAGATATTTTGCGGTTGAAGTCACAACTTTTCCAGTTTTTATGCGCACCAGCGGCTCGATCGCAAACTGATTGTTTACTCTGGTGAAGGTTGAAGCGCGCAGAGCAGAGTGGTGGAAATAGTTTCTAATCTTTCCAAAAGAAAAGATGTATTTTCATTTTTTTTTTAAAAAAGTAATCGTTAAGGAGAAGAAATACTCAAGAAATACTCAAGTCTTCATAATGCGTCACAACAGCCTGCATCACATTTTAAATTTTTTCAACATTTTATTGGTACTGTTGATGCAAAGTCATGTAGCGTTTTAATATTACAAGTAATTATTTTACTGTGTCTAAATGATGTCATATTTTATAAGCTCATTAAAGATTTTGTACAAAAAAAAAATCAAATGTGTAGAGTAATGCAACTACGCCGATGAGGCATTACATAGTGACCATCTTTATTACATTGTGTAGGTCTCCCAAGGAGTGTCATTGCTATGGGGTGGGGGTGCCAGGTCTAGGTGGGTGATACATGTCTAAGTAACATCCATATGAACCAGGTCCAAAAGTTTCCCAGCAGAACGTTGAATTGATATAAGATGGTCAATGCTGTTTACGTCAGTGGTCATGTTATATATGACTGGTTTAGAAAGACGTGTAGACGATACTTATAATACATCTGCATTATAGCCATTGTGCCTTGGCATGATGTCTGTTCAAGTTTCTCAACAACCTTTTAATAGATGGGCGTTTGTCATGTTGAGGTATTGTGGGTTCGGTGCAGAGTTCCTCTGGTTAGTGTATTAGTGAATCAGAGCAGTTTCATTTAGCTTAGCACTCAGCCTCAGAAGGACTCAGAAGGAAAATGCAACTCTTTCAGCTTATTAGCCGAGCCCACGACCTCCACTCCTTTATCATGCTCAGGATGACAACACATTAACTTAAATGCATTAACGCGAAGACGAATGAAGACTCGGAGCCGAGGAATCCATCAGACGGCAAATGGAATAAGATTGTTTATTTGTTTAAGAAGAAAAGTGGAAGAGACAGATGAGAGGGTAACACCGGTTGAGGAGCAAAACAGAAATGCACTTGATCAATAGATGGGCGAAT
The DNA here is from genome assembly GCF_022458985.1 of Mugil cephalus. Classification (NCBI taxonomy): domain Eukaryota; kingdom Metazoa; phylum Chordata; class Actinopteri; order Mugiliformes; family Mugilidae; genus Mugil; species Mugil cephalus. The sequence goes on from NC_061778.1 coordinate 11,009,969, forward strand.
GCTTACTGTAATCTTTCATATTAAATGTTAACTGTGGGGGCAAACACCCTGTTTCGCAAATAAATCATTTCTGCACGCACACAATTAAATGTTATTATTTAAGCATTTTAAAAGCAAAGCTTCAATTCGCTCTATGATGCATTTCACCAATGCACAGTGCATCTTAAAGCTTTTAAAGTCAGAACCTCGTACTGTCTTGTCTGTGACGTGCTTTGCATGCGAAAGCTCCAGTCATTCCTAAATTCTAGTTCTCGCTCAGTCAGACCCCCAATGAGCCATTTACTCACTCAGCAGGGGGGACCAAGGTATTCATTCGCTATTCCAGTGGCATTTGTGACTTCAATCATCCCTCTCTTGCATCTGTATTGTGTAATCCAGAAGGAAGCGAGGAATTTTAGAACAGGTCTGTGAAGTCCAACAAACGGTACATCACCGCAATTACCCCGAGCCCGCTCTGTAGAGTTCTGTCCTAGTGCGCCGATCTGGACTGAGCCATTAAACTCATATCCCAGCCTGTGAGCATCTCGCATTTACCAGCCTCTCCCTCTCAGTTGTTAGCTTTGTTGACAATTGTATTGACAATTATACCGACACAGCCTATACAACTGGTTTAATCTCCTGGTGTTTTATGTTAAGTGATATTCTCAGGAAAATAAAAGCTAAAGGGTTTTTTTTCTTAACTGGAAAAAAAAGAGTTGTCGTCTATGGGTGGGAAATAGTTTTCAGATTTTCTATCTTGTCAACCAAAGAAAACCAATTTCTTTTTTTATTGTCATATTTCCAGCAAATGAATCGAGTTTTTTTTTCTGCAGCAATGAAAAGTTCTAATCCTTATTGCTGCAGGGAGAAAATTAATTGAGTCACGGAGGGGTCAGTTCACTCCCACACAAAGACTCCCACATATATATATATATATATATACGCCTGAGCGTTGAATGTTTCTTTCACTCTTTCACATCCCTAGTTTAGCAAATTTGGAAAAACAAAAGATAGCTAAGACTGTTTTTTTATTATTATTATTTATTAGATTTGCAAGTAATAATAAGTAATAATTTAATTTGCATATAAAACCAGTGCACAAACTGAAAAATGATCAGATACATGAATGACAAGAAAACAACATGGCGATCCACCTGTCTGTTGGTTGGTCTATTGGTTCACCATGTTTGGTGAATCAATAAACTAACTCCCCCAGATCCTTCCTAAAATCTTTGCTAAAATATCCATCAGAGTTTTCATATCATTATACGTTATAAGACACTGGATGCCTCAGCAGTTTAAAAAGCAAAAATGCGCCATGTATAGGGACACTAGAGAAAATTAACAAACATCCACATTGGGAAACGCTGAAATCGACATAATAAATTTGATAAATGTTGGTTTCATCCAGTTAAGTTATGACAGGATTTAAAAACCAACAGATTAAAAAATAAATGACCAAAAACTTCAAATAAATAATAAAATCTCAGAATAAGATTTCATATACTTCTACAAACTAGCTAAAGTTTAAAAAAAATACAAACATGATTAATGTTTTATTTTTGGTGTGAAAACACATCATGCTTTACGAGGACACCATCACTGGAGCGGACATAAACATCTCCGCGCTCTTACTTCGTAATATGGGCGTGCGGACGTGAACAAAAAAAAATCATTCAGTGGGTGCGCCGGCTAACTGTGATGCCAGGGGAAATCAAGCTGAACAGCACCCAGTGGGAACCCTTCCATTCCATTAGCTAAAGTACAGGTAGATCAGCCCTGCATGCCTGACTCCCACTGCCGCATCCATAGAGGCTAATGTATGTTTGTCCATGTTTGCAGGCAGGTGTGTGTGTGTGTGTGTGTGTGTGTGTGTGTGTGTGTGTGTGTGTGTGTGTGTGTGTGTGTGTAAAGGCTTGTTTGATGCCTGCACGGTTGTGAATACTGGGACAGCCATGGTCACGCTATACTGACTGCATACACCCACCCAATATACAGCCATTAATCATTGAGCAGAGGCTATAAATACCTTCTAACGGGATTTCTCTTGTGTGAGAGTGTGTGGCTGCGGTCCTTTTATTTTTCTTCTTCTTTTTCTTCTCTTTTGTTTTACAGTAAAATGAAATGAAGGTTATCACCGATACAAGTCCCCGTAACAGTCTTTGCCTCGTGTCTCCTCCCTCAGACTTGAAGAATAATACTTTTACTGAAGGTCACGGCTGCCAATAGCTTGTAAGCAAGCGAGTGCACGTATTTTGTCTATAATCTTGCACGATGTGTGTGTGTGTGTGTTTGCACGCACGCCCGCCTGCGCTCATCCATATGCTTGGACGTGGCCTGTCTCTCAGCAAGGTTTCAGTCATTAGGATCGTGTCCAAGTCACGCAAAGCAGAGCCTCTCATCTCTCATTTAGCCTGATGGACACCCACTTGGGGAACCACAGAGGGGAGACACGTCCCGCTCCGTCCGTCCTTCTCGCTGACTCTGTTTGTTTGAGCGTGCATGACTATCCGTGCCTGTCCCTGAACGGCTGAAGGGCAGAGTGTAGAAACTTTTTTTTTTTCTCCATTTAAATGAATAAAATATCTCCATATCTTCCTCTTAGTAAGAGCATAGGTCACAGATATAAAAAATGAGCCCGGTTTCTTTGGCCTGATTGGTATCACGCAGCACAATTACTGCCTGTTTTTTTTTGCCTGCGTAGCTCAGCTCATGACTGAATGGCACAATATTTAATGAGCTGTGGGCGTAATTGCACAAAGATTAGATTACAGGGAATCCGTTGGTTGTACATCTTCTGGAATGGCAGATGTAATAATGCTGGAACTAGCGGCAGACAAAATGCACCTGGTTAGAGTCTGACATGCAACAATATTATAGGATGTGATCATTTTCATTTTCCGTCTCAAGCTGTTTTTAAGTCGTCTGCAGACATAGATAAATAATATGTCTTATTGGGATGACACATATAGGAAAGTGTTGGTTTCCTTGCAGTCTCTGGCGGAGACTACAGTCAGAAGAAAGTTAGCTTAGCTTAATTTCGCTTATTTTAGCATCTTATCTTATGGTGGGTTCCATTTGTACTCAGAATTTCCAAGTTCCGAGTTGTAATTTTCCACCAAAGTTGGATTTTGTACTCAGAAAGTCATAGACTCAACCCCCAAGTTGACTTACCAAGATGGCTGCCCGGTGTGTAAACAGTAGTTAGAAGCTCCTGTAATATTCCGTTTATTAGCATTTCTGATTAGTTTTTGTTGCATCAAATCAGTTGTACAGTCAGCATTTTTCGACATACATATGTTGAAATTCTGTTCTAGTGTAATCAAAGTTTTTCATGTGTTATCCCCCTCAAATCAGAGAACGCACACAGACACCACAATAGCTACATGATCTGCCATCAGTATTATTCATAAGGCTCTGCAGGCATATCAGTGTCAGGCATATGCCAATACTGTTTAATTACTAGACCGAGATAATCCTCAGGTAATTACTCCTTTTTATTAATTTCCATTTTTAATGTCCTCTTATCCTTTCATTTGCTTTGCCACGGCTGGTGATGGGCTGGATGGGTTTCATTTCACATTTTGTCTTTTTTTTTTTTTCCATTGTATGCAGAGGAGCCATTTGAGTGATGGTAGTAATAGGGTAATTTGCCAAAAAAAACATGCCGACACCTCAAGCTCCAGTGTATCCAATTGCAGTATTACTGGCTCCGTGCCCCAAGCAATTATGTGTCAACACAAGTCTTCATTAGTTTTTCTTCTTTGTCTTCTGATGCCTCTGTCTGTTGAAATGTGCGTTCCTCCACCTGTATTTGTTGAATCTACCGCCCGATCTTAGTTGAAGTTTTTGTGGTTGGACTTCTTGGTTTAAGGGGTTGGAGGTTCATCATTAGGATGTTTTTTTTTTTTATCAAAGCTGTTTTTCTTGGTCCGCGTAGATAAAAGAAAACTCTAATTAAGGACAAAGTCCAGAACATATGAGCAAAAAACTCTCTGCAAACTGTGAAGACATTGGCAGCCCAGTGCAGAATTGGAAGAAGTGAAGGTACACAAAGACAACAAAGTAATTTGAGAGAAAAGGTTGTGAAGAAATGGGAGGGAGCAGGATCATTATGGTCCACCGCAGAGTACCTTGCTCGGACATCATTCTCCCTCTTCCAATTAAGCCCTCCAAAAACAGATCTCTGCCGAGAGGAGGGAGGCACTCAGCTAAGACCCCGAATGTCTCCCACTGGTCCAGTTTCCCCTGATAAGCAGTGGATCAGTGCAACCGTAATGCTGCTGGGTCGGAGAGTTTGGGACGTGCTTTGTCAAGTTGAAGAAGTTCCAGTCGTTCTTTAGCTATAAGCAACCGAGGATGCATCCTTTGAAAGGATAAAATGAGCCCGCCTAGAGAGAACAAGGGTTTTTGGATTTATAGAGGCACTTTCAGTGAAAGCTAAATGTTGTAATCAGACCTACCATCACAAGAGAGACAGTTCCTCTATGCCCTTTGTCTCTCACATATTCACACATGCAGTATGCATGAAGACAGCCACAGAAACCTAATTGCCTGAGGTGTGAATACAAGCAGACAGCTCAGTATATCTCTCTTGTCTTCATTCTCCAATTACACATACACCGCTTTTCTACACAGCAAACAGAATACGCAGAAGAAACTTTTACTTTTCATTCTGAGCATCAGATATTTCCATGCATTGCATCACATTAACGCCTTTCAAGGTGTGCAAGGAACTCGGCTCTTCGTTGATGAGTCGTCCTAATCATCCTCGCCGTGCAACTTTTTGTCTTAATCCCCCGACACTTCCCATAAATCACAGGGTCCGCATTTACGTAATATCCTAATCATTGGCTCTCAGCAGGATATTGAGACTTTCTTTCATTGTCCCGAAACCTCAGAGTGAATACTAATGCAGCTGGATGTGATCAGTGGAGATGCAGTCGATTTGAGCTTCCTCAATGTGCTGAGCTCTACCGGATGAGAAATGGGAGTGTACATTGTGGGTGGGTTTGTGCGAGAGAGACGGAGAGAGAGAGAAGCAGGGAAGGTGTTCAAGTAATCCTTCAATGCATGCACTATATGTTTGTTGCTAGGATGCACATCTCTCTCAGAAGGGAATTAAATCTGGATGACGGCACAGCAGCAATCAATTAATCCAGGATGGAGTCAGGAGTCATGCACCGCACACACACACACAGAAATGAAGCAGTGATATGACACCTTTTCAAATGGTCTTTTGTGTAACTGAAAGCGGATACCTAGCATTTAACACTTTCTATTTTTACCCGTGACCTTTGAGTTACCGGCGGCGTATTTTTGCAGTAAGTGGTGCATGTTCGCTCATATAAAGGAGCGTCATCAAGCCAGAAGAACGGCCTATATCAAACGCTGGACTGCAGGAGAGAACACCTACACAGAAACACAGTTAGTGCTGAATTTATGCAGCAAGTCATTGGCCTTATCGAACCACAAAACAGAATGAATCTAAAAGCCAGACAGCTCTAGTGGCTTATGAATAATGATCTCTTAGCTAGGTAATTTGATTTATCATTGCATACTTTTAGCCAGAGACTACTTTTTCTTCATCAGCGAATTGATTCCCGAGGTTGAGAGACAGCGGTTTGATAGTACTCTGGGGTTTGTCTAAACTCCTTTTTGCTTTATTACCTACAATATAAGGCGGAGGTTATAAGAGGCTGAGATTGAAAGAGATGATGAGGGGAGCCCGGTGCGAACAGAGCAGAGGACATGTATCGGTATCGCAGTATCACTAATTATTTTGTAATACATTATGTTAATCGCACTTTGCTTTGTCTCCGCTCATTCCTCCATCCCTCTCAGTGTCTTGCATTAACTCTGCAGCCGTTCCTCTTCATCTGCAGATCGACTATTGATGCCTTTTGTCCACACGTAACATCCGTCAGGCCGGTGAACCAACACTGAGGCAGAAAAAGGAAGTGGATGAACACAGGAGTCGTTTTACTTTGCGCTGTGTTCAACCGCTGGTTGCCGCTTTCAGGGGTTTTTGGCAGCCAGGGAAGCGTTGTCAGAGAAATAGGATGCTGTAATTCTTCTGACAAGCACAGACAGGCACCGAGCCGGGAAAGCACAAGGGCTTTGTATCCATATACAGTAGAATAGAGGAGAGAAGCCTGAAGAGGGTATTTTGAGAGAGATACCACAGAGGTGTATGTATACATTGGTAAAGCGCATAAGATAAACAGTGAATATAAGAAGAGCTTTTTCACCAGCGTATCCTCCCAAGAGTGTGCTCCCCTTTATACATGACAGAAGTATCAAAGGCCTGTTTGATCTCACCACTGGCTTTTCACCCTCCGAAACAAATCGACACGGTTCAGGGCTTCTTTTTCTCTGAATAGCTGCTTGTTGGAGTTTTGATGATGAAATGTTGCAGTCTGTTCCATTCCTCACTCGCTGGATTTCTCAGCTCCTCCCTTTGGTGTTCCTTCTCTTACCAGTTCCCTTCTCTCAAGTGTGGCTCACTCCTTCACAGTTCAACATCTCACCTCATGCGGATGAGCCGCTATTTGCATGCGGAAGGTGCTTTCGGCGCCGGCAGTTAGGGTGCGGAAGAGGATCTGGAGGTATCGCATGGGAAGACGAGGAGAGAAAGGGAAGGGACGTGGAAATGGAGAGCAATATGCCAGCTTAGTTAATTGTAAATGCTTGCCATCACACCCTCTTCCAATCTTATTGCCACACACTCACACTGTTATAGACTCTTAGCAGTTCCGTCTGGTCCAAGTCACTCTCACTGTGCATAATGTCCACCAATTAGACCCAGGCTCATTTTGGACTTGGCATGTCTGATTATTTGTCATTTGTCCCATCAGTGCTGTGTTGCTGGACTCATAACTGCTACTTAATTGGCTGGGAGACAGAACACTGGGTCTATATGGGTGCTTAGGTTGGCTACTGACAGATGATGATGCTTGGTTTGGGACTGTGAAAGCCTATCTGTGGGGTAATGGAGACTGAATGGATGGTGCCCTGCAGATGTCTTATGTTTTCTATTTAGCCCATATAAGCTCTTGCGTCTAGACCAGAGATGCCTATTAGAGGTGTGTCAGATACATAGCGTTGTCTGTGCTCCCTGATTAAACCTACACATGGCAGGTACACCAGTCTGCGGGAGACCGGAGTCTGTATATTTTTGGACCCGTTTGACAGAGAGCACCTAGCCAGGAGGATAAATCAACATAAATCTTCTTTGAACAGGCTGGTAGAAAAGGGTGAGGAAACACTCTTTCTTTCCCAGAGCAAAATGTCACTAAGGTAAAAGGCAAGGAACTCCCAATAGATACCCATTGTTGCCCTAAAATGACTGAATCTGGTTTATTTAAGCAGTCAAGTTAGTTTATTTAAAATATATATATTACATTAATATGTACATCTTAAATGATCTGGGGGTTAATCAACGCAGACAGGCCCTTTTTATCTTATAAGCATGACCACTCTTTCACATACTTTGTGAATTCAACAGCAAATATTATTATGTTGCACAGATCATCATGCGCATAGATCATAATATGAGAAAAAACTGGACCGATTCATCAGATATTTGCTTTGTAGCAACACTAGCGGGGACGTCTTTTCTAAAACCTTGACAGATGCCTTGAATGTCCTATATTCGACTGCATGAATAGGATGTCCAGTGCTACAAAAGGTAGATAACCGCTGTGCTAGCATTCTCTTGATACATTTAAAATAAACAGGGAGGGATGTTTATTGAGAGAGTTGGACGGACAACACTTCGACAGATAGGACAGTGAAATGCAAACAGATAAACAAGGAGACTGATAAGAACCATTGAATCGAGCTGTGAATAGCTGTCTGGACAAGAGGAGTACATTCAGCAAAAGACACGCGTAAATAAAATAGGGCGGGCTGGCTATTTCCAGAAACAGAAGAGTAGTAGCCAATATGTGCGTGACTGCATGTTGGAAGATGACAGGATGAGAGTGTGAGAAAAGAGGGAAGAAGTGGCTGAGAACAAAGGGTCATGGCTTGCAGGAAGTCAAAATGAATTTAGTAATTTCACACTTTGCTTCAGTGTCGACTCTCCCCTTTTTGGCTTCTTCATCAAGTCCTGTTTGTTTTTCATTAAGGAACGTGAAAATATTCTCTCATCTGCTTTCCTGTCTATTGTAACCATAACAACTAGGATCATTGTTCATGCATTACACCTGCCACTTATGCAGTGGGATCTAGAAAGCCTTAAGCCTCCTCTAATATACTGCACAGGAACATGGTGTTACGAGCAGCCCTTGAAAGACTTTTCTTCTTCTAAGGACTCCAGCGGGTATACTGCCAGGATGTGAACCCAGGTAAAGGACGGACGAACTCTTTGCCCCTGTGCCACTTGCACATCCTAGGATTTAAGTGCAGCCTTCCTGCCAAATAGTTTCAGACCCCAAACTAGAGAAACTCCCCAGTCATTCAGAACAGATGCACTTGCGCAGCGACTATGCAGCAACTCATTCATCCCCCTTGTGCCATCTCTTAATCAGATTATTGTGTTTATTCTACCCATGGCTTAGGGCCTTTTGGAGTACTCATACTGGCAGCAACTCTTGATAATGGCATTTTTATGTATACTAATTTTTTGAATTTGGTAAACCATCTAAGCTTAAGCGTGCATGTACGTTTTCTTGTGTGCAGAGAAGAGATGACTACGACTTCATCAGCAGCTCTGTGACTCTGATGCAGCCCACAGGAACAACTCCAAGACCCTTTAACTTTGTGTGTGCTTGTGTGTAGTTACACATCTCCCATCAATGGAGACTCTTTGTATAAGGGGTACTCTGTCCACTACCGTGGGACCAAAAAAAGGGAGTGGAAATCAGAAAGAAAAAAAAAAGAAAATGGAATTAGATAACGGTTATAGGTGACAAAAGAAAAAAAAATACAGAGAGAGATACCCGCAGTAAAAGCAAGCTGTGTCAGTAATAAGAAAGCCACTCTTACGGAACTAAAAACTAAAAAGGTCAGCTCGTCTGGTTGAGAGAAGCACTCCTCTGGGTTCTGCAGCTCGGTCTTTTATCCACCTTGTTTTCTGCTCCTGTTTTTAATCCGCCCGCACTCTCCTTCTGTTTTCCATCTCTCCCCGACTACAAGGGGGCAGTTAGTTTATAGTGGAGACACCTGTATTATCATCAGGAATGCTTTGAAGGAGGCAATGAGGGGCGATAGAATGAGGATTTAACAAGTTAAGCTCAGGTTGTATACGAAAACAACGACATGCCATTTCCTCTCCTCTCCTCTCCTCTCCTCTCCTCTCCTCTCCTCTCCTCTCCTCTCCTCTCCTCTCCTCTCCTCTCCTCAGGGAGAGTAACCTCTGTCTGGCAGGAGACTGGATACAACACATCTTTTTTATTTCTCCTTCTATTCCCTCGTCCACTCCCTCTTTCTCTCCGTTCCTCCCTCTGTTCACTGGTGATGTCACTGATGCAGAGATAAATATGTTGCTTTAAAGACCAGCTCACTGCTGAGGGACAGTCCGCAGTGCGGAGACCAGGGTGACAAAGGGATGCTTAGCAGAAGGGAACGGTGTGAAATAGACACGGGGGGGCGGAGAAAGTTAGTTTTAAACAACTACTCTGATTCTGCATACTTGCTGCGTTGCATAGACAAATAGAGAGTCTTCTGTGTGCAGCACAGAGAGAAGGAGTGATAGCATACTGTCAGTTCATGTTTTAAATATGCCTCGCTGCTCGGTCACAAATCAATGGGCTAAGCCGTGCCACGGAGGCGGTCGGGATTCTGTGATAGAGATTTAAATAATGATCTACATCTTTCCCCCCCATGCGCTCAAACACATGCGCAGCCACGCCCATCCACATACACATAAGCATTGAAAAAAAAACTTCTGCAAACCAGAGAAAGAAGAGGCCCGGTTTGGTGCGTGCACATGTCTTGCAGTAGAGGTGATTTATAGCCCGTCGGCTCATCCCTAGATGAATTCTCCCATGAATCATTGCACCTGCGGTGGTGATGCCAGACAGGGCTGTGTCACTGGCTGCTCGTTTTGTTTGGCCCTATACGACTTTGTTAGCAGGACTTGGTTTTTCACCGCGTCTTTTCTGGCAACTCAATAATTACAAACTGTGGCCCTGACAATATTGTCCTCCACGTCTTCCATTATGCATTGCTGCTAGGGCCGCGCTTGACCTGAATTATAGATCTCTTGAAACTGCGGGGCCACGTGTGTGAGCAAGCGTCCTGCATGTATGAAGGACAAGGACATAAAGTGGGATGTTTCAACGGGACGGTGTCTGCTTTGGATGTATATGCAGTCATTTTTTTCAGATTACCTTTTAAGCACAATCCTGACTGTAAACTCAGTGCTAGCGTCAGCTCATTCAGGCTGACAAAGAAAGAGATACAAACTAAAGTGAAATACATCACATTCATTATCCAACACAGCATCAGCAAAAACAATGATTGTTATCGACAGTCTGCTCTTCTTCCTCTGACGTCTGTCCTCAGACATAATCATATTAGATAAGATACTCCCTTGATGATTGGCAACTATTAGAATCAATAATAACAATATGACTGAGGATATTCATCTCATCTCATCTTATCTTCTACTACCGCTTATCCTCACTAGGGTCGAGGGGGTTGCTGGTTGTCTATCCCAGCTGCCATCGGGTGAGTGGCGGGGTACACTTTAGACAGGTCGACAGTCCATCGCAGGGCTAACCACCCAGCCGCTGTCCCACCCACATTTCATATCATCAAAAGGGTCGATTAGTATCAACTGCATTTTCATCTTCTTTTGAGTTTGATCAATTTTAAGAAAACACACTTTCTACCTGTGCAGGCTGCAAGTGATGACAAACATCTTTGAACACGTGTATCTAGATGCTCAATTTTTGGCACAATCGCCACATTGTCTGTTTCTTCTAATGAACCTGAAAACCAGCCTCACTATTTATATGTGCATACTGGCTGTTCGTATGTTGCTCCTGATACGGCCAAATAAACGTACCGGTGCTGTTGTCTTGCAGCCCAGCCCTCTCTGCTCCCTATTTGCTGTGTCGTCAACTGCTGCGGCCTCAGCCTCTGTGTAAGTGCTGAGTTGTGTTAGTTTAAGCCCAGATAGACCACAGGCCTGCACACATATTTGTTTAGAAAAACGCAAACGCAGCTCAACTTGGACACTCTTGTCAGAGTTTGCAGGGAGTGGGAGGCGGAGGAATTTGCCGAAGGATTTTCTGCCTCTCTGTCTTTAATCACATTGCTAATTAAAGTTTACTGGCTAATTGTGGCTGAGATAGTGTTTCTGTATGCTGCCTTCTTCTCCGTGCTAGTGCCTGGCTAATTACGGAGCTAATGGTCTATTGGTCTGCGCTGCTGTGGACACAACTCTAATGCACGAACAGTAAAGTGATGGATTACAGTCCGCGTTCATCAGTCCCGGTCTCGCCAGAGCTTCCCTGGAGGTTCAGGCCTTTTCTCCTGCCCCGGAATGAAAGTGGCACACCGAAATCCACCTTGTCGCCACTTGCCGCAGCACCCAGTAGTTGTCATTTCATGCTAGCTCGTAAGACTTCTCACCGGCCTGTAGTGTAATACACAGTTAATCCATCGACACTCGTGGGCTTGCACGTGACACGGACCCCTTTCATGCATGGTCACTTCTCTCCAGCGAGGTTATAACACTGACAGCTGGCACTGACAGGCTCACATCCTGAGGCGGGTGGTAGGTGTGTCTAACGTTTGTGCATTCGTCAGCCATAACGATGATTAGCAGGGTTAATTGGGCACGGTGAGGCTCTGAATATGCTGCGGGATGACAGGGAGCGGCTGTCAGAGTTCTGTCAGAGCGTCGTGCTGCACCTAGGCATCATGCCTCAGTTCTGTCCTTGCAAATCCCAGCAGATCAAGCCAGGGCAACGCAAAGATCTTCAAAAGAAGATTGTTTCTCTGTGCCTTTGTCTCTGTGCTGAAACTTGTTTCATCAATTTGCAGTGCCGCTCTGCACACATGGAGTGTTTTGTGTGCAGAACTATGCAGTGAGCTACGGGCATGCTAAAATGCCAGTGGTCTTGCGTTGAGCTGCACCCATGACCAAAGGGATGGACCTGCCAGGGTTGTCAAGAACAAATTGCACACCGGTGTCGTGTTATATTCCTGACCCCACACACCAGATTTCCTTTACTTCGTCACCCTAGTGCATGCTCGGGCTCAGCTCAGATAACAAGCAGCATTCTCAACAAACGAAAGCACAAAACGTCCTTTGAAATCCTTTCATTCAATACATGCAGGCTCTCATATTGTAAAGAGCTCATCCAGTGTGTGTGTCTTGGATTTGAAATTCATGCAAAAGTCTGAGGTTATTCCGCCTGATCCCCAGAAAAGCACAGGGATGGCTCCCTCAGAAGACGAGCCTATTATAAACGCAGCTTCTTTTAAATGTTCCTCTGTGTATGCATGTGCCTTCTTGTGTGTGTGTGTGTGTGTGTGTGTGTGTGTCAGTGTGCTCGTGTCCTTCGCCTTTGTAATCGGATCCCTATGATGTCTTGACTGTTTGTCAGATGAACCAAAGCCTTCTGCAGGCAACACATGATAAACACAAGGGTAAAGAGAGCGAAAGAAAGAGAGAGACCAATTTGAATTAGGGATTCATCTTTCTTCGCTGCATACTTTGAAGCTCGGGAGAAGCCGTGATCGGATCAAGGATGGTGTAGAAAGAGTAAGAAATGGGATAAAGGAGGGGAGGGGAGTGGTAGGAATGAGATTTTCCTCTCTCTGGGAATATGGGGATCTTCTTAGATTCCTTGAAGTCAGCACGCTGACAGCGACCCTAAGCTTGCCGTCACGATACAACTGCGCGTACGTGCGTTCGAAGCCAATACTTATAAATCACGTATGAGGCCTCATCCACCATATCAGATCCTTGATTGAATTAGATCAGCATGTTTTGGCCTTAAGAGGATTTCGCCACATGCATTTTGTATGAGACTTTAATCGGCACTGTTACCATCACTGCTGCTATTCAGGGAAGAGGATTAATAGTGCGGATTACAGGCTACTATTTAATATATTCTTTGTAAAAAATAAAATAAAATAAATAATAATTATAATGATATGCCACCCACAATGTGAGCATACATTCACACAGAGCAACAGAGATGATCACCTATCATTTCTGCTTTATGCTTTGTATCTTTTACCCTTTCTGACTTTGATACGAGCTGTGAGCTTTTTTTTTTTTTCTGTTTTAGCCCTCTTTAGCTCACACTTTTTCGTAGTTTTTCCACTTTAACCTAACTGCTAACTACGTTTCTGTGCCCTTACTGCAGTGCCCTGCCTCGTCTCACTGTCTGACGTATTGATCAGGACAGCCTAAGTTCTCTGCATTGTAGCTCCCCGGAGCCCAGACGCTCTACACAGATGCTCCGAACACCGGCTCGAACGTGCGTGCTGGAATTAATAATTTGTCACAGCATCGAGTATTAACCGCATAGCTGCATAAATGCACGCCGCTGATGAGACGAGCGCGCATACCTGCGCAAAATATTCCCACAAACAATCTTTTATTCAGGCATTTGTGAGGGTTTCCCTCCCCATTTTCAATCGGCTTTTATCTTGCCCGTTTATCTTCTGCCCGTGTCTCGAGATCGCCAGGTTAACCCCTCTCCCTCCCTCCGTCTGATCCCCTCGGTGAGTGTGTACCTGCCTCGTGTGTCTCGGCGTGCCTTGAACTGTGCTTTGGAGTAATTACCTGGAGAGGCAGAGAAATGAGAGGGAACACCTAACCTTTAAGTCTTTATCAGCCTGCGGGGCCGGAGGGGACGCCACCGACGCGTACACATCTCCACATCATACACAAATGCAATTCAGCCAGGCATTCGGCTCAGATAAACACACGCTCCTGCTGCGGTGCCAAAAACAATAGTGGGACGCACAAACGTCTCAGATGTATCGACACGTACGCGCACACACACACACACACACACACACACACGTCGTTTTGTCTTCGACACAAATGCCTTTGTGTACAGTGGTGACAGGCCATCTCGTTGAGGGATATGGTCACATCAGCCAGGCGCATATGGCAGACCTTAATTACACTTGCCCACAGACATACATAATTGATCATGTAATCAATTAATGAACGTCCCACACGCGCCCCACCCCCGCATTCGTGGCCTGTGAAGCCCATTTGCTTTCACAGGTCATTAAAATGATGAAGGGCTGGAAGCGAGGTTAGAAAAGAATATAAGTGATGGTAACAATAGGGTAGAGGGATATTAAAGGAGGAAGGAGGGGTTCATGTACAGTGTGAGTGAGCGTGTGTTTCTGAGAACGCCTGGAGTTGATTACCTATTCGTATCCTTATTACTCACCGGCAAATAAAAGAAGAAGCGAGCGCATGCACAGGAAATCTGCAGATAACTTTAAGGAGTAATAGTCTGTATGTACTGGCCTAATTCTTCCTTTGCCCTACTTGTTTCTCCTACACACCAGCTCGACTTGCATTCGTCAGTCTGCCGCCAGGTTTTTTCATTCCTATGGCCCCCCATCTGTACACACAAGCGTGTCCACGATCACGCAGGGTGGCAGGTGTGTGAGTGTTTTGACAAATGCAAATTAATGAGGACGAAATTTTTTTTTTTTTCAGCGGAAAGAGATCCATCTGATTATTCTGATCCAACTTGGCTTTGTAGCAGTGAAATGAGCTTGGCAGTTGTTCAGAGGAATGAAGCGGTGTAAAAGGATAGAGAGAGATGTAAGAAACTCACGATTTTTTTTTTCTTTTTACAAGTTTACGAGTTCACCAATGTGTCGGATAGTTTCCCTAAGGGGGGGTGGAGGAGGTGGAGGAGCAGGAGGAGGCGGAGGAGGAGGAGGAGGAGGAGGAGGAGGCTTCCTTTTAGGTGAAGGGTAGAAGGGAATTGTCTGCCCATACCTGTCTATCTTGTTTTCGGGTTACTCCGCACTGGCAGCAGAGAGCAGAGGAGACTGAAGCAGTGATTTAACGCATGACTGCTGTCTCACTTCATCAGTGTCCTGTCATCTCCCACATCACCCCACAATCCAATTCTGCTATTGCTTCATCATCCACTCAAGAGCCCTGACTTGTAGAAACTGTTATACAGACACTGTGGGTCCAGCTTTTGAACACTTACTTTTGAAAGTTTATTCTTGGTTTACAAGCACCGCTAGATCCCTGAGCTGGTTGTGGGTTAGGGCTTTTGGGCAAACTGAGAACAGAGATGAACACAATTCAGGGCATTAAATTAAAAATAGGTGAAGAAATACTGATTTCTAGTTAGAGCCAGATGCTATCCAGTTCCAACAAGGAATCAGGAGGGAAACGGTTACAGGAATGGGCATTTACTAAACGTTAAAGAAAAAAATAAATAGTGTGTTGTCTGGTCCCATGAGGACCAGTGCAAGAAAGAGAGTCATACCAGCTTCCTGTTGGTCACAGAGCCCTACCTGTCACACAATTCCCTCCATTAGTTTCATTTTGTCTGAGCACTTCTCCTTGTTGATGACCTAAAACAACAGTACAAAGGGTTTTGACTATAATGACTTCCTGACGTCATCCCCTCCACTCATTTGAAAATCAAACCAAATTTGTTCCTCGTTGTCTGCAAAGACCTCCTCCTCCCGTCGTGCAAATGTGATACCGAAATATCTCAGGTGGTGCCACTGGTGACCGCGCAAATGACATCAGCAGCTCAGAATGGCAGTGCCTGTTCCTGAGTCATTTTGGCTTCAAATATGGGGAGGTGGGGGGGGGGGGCTGTCATGACGTCCAAATTTATGAACAGTTAGCGGGTCTGACTGACAAGCTTCTAAAGCTGCTATCAGAATGAGTGACATAGATATGTCTGTCACCAGAAGGGTCACAAAGAGGTTAAATGTTCTCCAGCTTTGACTCGTACAACCCACATTTTCAGTTTTATCTTCTGTTGTTTGCGTTTACTGCTTGTATGTTTTCTATAGATTTGTACAATTGTAAGGTGACTGTACTCTTTCCTCGCAAACCGAGTCACATTTTAAACTGAGGATGCACAACCAAGAAAGTGAAGAGTTATACAATTTGTTCTATTGTCCATACTTTTCTGCTGCAATGACCCAGTTTCTCCAGAGGGATCATTAAACTTTCATCTTATAACTTCTCTTGGAGCTAAACTTCCAGGCTCTCCTGAGCTCACTACAAAGCACACCAGCACACTTTGGCTGCATTCAGCCGCCGCTGCAGGAAAAACACCTCCAGAGTGAGCTCCATTAACATCCCAGCCAGAAGAGACAGAGGACATCCAAGCCTGGGAAAAGAAAAAAAGAGGAGGGGGATGTTGTTATAACTAGCAACGGCGCTGAATGACTAATGTCCTATCAAGTCACCACGGCTAAGTCAAACAGTGAGGAAGTATGGGTTAATGCGTGGAGGGGTTATTTGCACATTTGAGTGCGGGGCGCAGTAATAAACACACAGAGATCTTACAGAGCGCTCCGCCTGCCTTTTGTACAACTGTTGTCATATTGATTCATGGCAGCTCGTCCTGTTTACATACAGTCGATTTGTAATAACATTACCAGAGGGCTATAGAGATATGACATTTGTATGAGAGTGTAGACTAGTTAAATGATGTGAGTGCGTGTGTGTGTTTGTGTCGCACACACAGTTAATTCCAATTCAGAGGCCTCAGAGCTTTTGAGAAAGATAGAAAATGCACGACATTGTGAGCAGCAAAAAGAGTGGAAAAAGAATCACTTCCAAGAGCTGAAGTATGGCAGGTGTTTGTAATGGATGAGAGCATGAGCCAACGACAGCTCACACAATGTTAATGCAGGAGAGGGGATAAGAGACGATGTGTGGAGAGAGCAACAAAACAGCTGATCTTTATCAATAAAATGCCTGAAGAAAAGAGACAATAAAAGGTTGAATGTGATAGAAATACTGGATATGAAACAAAAAACACCAAAAAAAAAAACAATATAGATATTAAAGCCTGAACAAAGCAAATATTACCCATCGAGGTCAATGACGCCATCAACGCTGCCGGCAGATGTTCCTTGTTAAGCAGCGGCTGCTCAGCTCCGCCGCACAAGACATATTGACAAGCAATACGGCTCCATTTTACCATATCGGACATTATGTCAAGCCCAGAATGATATGTTTTTATAAGTGCTTTTACAAGTCTACATATCACGTCCCCAAGTAAATTCGGTTCAAGATCAAGAGCGTCATCAATCACAGCGTCTTTTCCTCTTTATGTGGGTGTGAAAAATGACAGAGGTGTTGCCGCTGCCCTCTCTGGACTCAGTTGGCTAGTAAAATCTCAGATAATCTCCTCATCTAGTGCGAATTACAGTGTGAAACTAATAAAGTGGCAGCCACACGGACCGAGTAGGCGCTACCAGTCAAAAGTTTGGACACAGCTTCTCATTCAGTTCAATGGGAAGGTGTCTCTAAACCAGGGTTCTTCAATGTTTTTCAGGCGAAGGACCCCCAAATTTATGGAGAGATTAAGCAGGGACCCCCGACCTACTACATGTGTTTTATATTAAGCTCGACCTTGCGCTTTTTATAAATATACATTATTATTATCATGTGGCATTCAATACATGTTGTTTTTAAATAATACACAGGATTTTTTTATTTATTTATTTAGATATTCATTTCCTTATTTAAAACATGTTTAACAGTGGGGTGGCCGTGCAACTGCGGTAAACATAAACATACCTGACATAAACATACCTATATATAACATGAACTGCTAGCTTCTCTTCTGCTAGTATTGCTTTGTGCGCCACGGATTTCACCTGTGGACTGAATCGGCTCTCAGCCACTTGCGAGGAACCTGATAGAGTCGTGGAGTAATTTGGGGCCTTGTGATTGGCTCAGCAGCGATAGGGGCGGAGCCTACTGTGTACAGGAAGCTTAGATTGACACATCTCGGCTAGTGTCGCGCTACGTGTAAAATCGTGTCCTGTATCGCCGAATGACTGAAGTGTCGACTAAAAGATAATATCTTCCGCCTCCATTTATCCCTCTACTAAAATACAGTGGGGGAAATAAGTATTTGATCCCCTGCTGAATTTGTAAGTTTGCCCACTTCCATAGAATTGATCAGACTCTGGTTTTTATGGTTGTTTACTGGTTATGGGTATAGACAGAATATCAGTCGAAAATGCATAAAAAACACACAATCTAAAAGTTATAAATTGTTATGTATTTTATTAAGGGAAATAAGTATTTGATCCCCAAGCACAACACAAGTCAGTACTTTGTAGAGAAACCTTTGTTGGCAAGCACAGCGATGAGACGTTTCTTGTAGTTGGTCACCAGGTTTGCACACAGTGCAGGAGGGATTTTGGCCCATTCATCTTTACAGACAGTCTCTAAATCCTTCAAGTTTCTTGGCTGCCTCTTGGAAACTCGGAGCTTCAGCTCCCTCCACAGGTTTTCGATCAGGTTAAGGTCTGGAGACTGACTAGGCCACTCCATGACCTTAATATGCTTCTTCTTGAGCCACTCCTTTGTTGTCCTGGCAGTATGTTTTGGGTCATTGTCATGTTGGAAAACCCACCCACGAGGCATCTTCAGTGTTCTTGCTGAGGAAAGAAGGTTTTTGTCCAAGATGTTACAGTACATGGCTGCATTCATTGGCCCCATAATGCGGTGAAGTTGCCCTGTACCCTTTGCTGAAAAACAGCCCCAAAACATGATGTTTCCACCTCCATGCTTAACCGTGGGTATGGTGTTCTTTGGGTCATACTCACGTTTTTTCATCCTCCAAACACGGCGGGTCGAGTTAATGCCAAATAGCTCAACTTTGGTTTCGTCAGACCACAGCACTTTCTCCCAAGCCTTCTCTGAGTCATTTAGATGTTCACTGGCAAACTTAAGGCGGGCCTGTACATGTGCCTTCTTGAGCAGGGGGACCTTGCGGGCACTGCAAGAGTTCAATCCATAACGGCGCAGTGTGTTGCCAACTGTTTTCTTGGTGACGGAGGTCCCAACTGCTTCCAGATCATTAACAAGCTCCTGCCGTGTTGTTTTAGGCTGCTCCCTCAGCTTTCTCATCATCATCCTCACTCCATGAGGCGAGATTTTGCGGGGAGCTCCAGACCGAGGACAGTTGATGGTCCTTTTATGGGTCTTCCACTTGCGAATAATGGCACCAATAGTTGTCACCTTCTCACCAAGCCTTTTGCTGATGGTTTTGTAACCTATACCAGCCTTGTGCAGGTCTACAATCTTGTCCCTGACATCTTTTGACAGCTCTTTGGTCTTGCCCATGGTGCTGTAGAAGTTGGAATGTAAGAAACTGATTCTTAGAGCAGGTGTGCTTTATATACATGACGAGTTAAGATCAGGAGTATTGGTAATTAGTTGACTGAGCACAGCTGTGTGCCACATGCGCACCAGCCAATCTGTAGGAGCCTGAATTCTAAGTGAATTGTTGGGGATCAAATACTTATTTCCCTTAATAAAATACATAACAATTTATAACTTTTAGATTGTGTGTTTTTTATGCATTTTCGACTGATATTCTGTCTATACCCATAACCAGTAAACAACCATAAAAACCAGAGTCTGATCATTTCTATGGAAGTGGGCAAACTTACAAATTCAGCAGGGGATCAAATACTTATTTCCCCCACTGTAAGTTGTATTCATGTTAATGTGTATCCTCCACAGACCCTCTAAGGGTCGCATACCCCCTGTTGAAGACCTGTGCTCTAAACTTATGACTGAATGTGTGACTGTGTGTGTAAGGCCGTATAATGGGGAAAATTTCATGCCTTGATCTTCATGATGGGAGCGAGAGGGCAGTGGTGTGTTTTAGAATGATGGGGTGCAGGAGATGAATTGGTGCTGATGGGATTCATGCAGTAATTTATGCAAATACTAGTCATCCCTCCCCACCTGATCCTCCAGGCTTCCTTTCCACCGGCCTCTCATTTCCGAGCCCAGTTGACACAGTGTTCGGTTTGTTGCACAAAAGAATCAGGTGTCGCGCGTTTTAAATGTTTACAGTTATAGCCGTTACTCGCAGTCATTTTGGTTTTTATTTCAATGATTAGCGTGACTGACTCTGCCATTAACTATCACCGACTGCTTTTTTGCAAATTAATATTTGACTCTTTGAAACATCCGCATCATTCACTGTGAAAGGGTTTTTATTCAGCCATTGTTCAGCCAGCTATATTTACACACTGGTTTTCCATCCCCTGGGTGAGCTGCTCCAGCTCCATTTGACCAATTCATCAAGGTCTGTGATTCGCTCTTAGTCTGCCCCTCCTCTGAGAACTACTTGCCTTGGGAGACGCTACCAAGGGGATACCGAAACCCCACCTCATCATATTCATGTAGCAAATCTTAGAGGGTTTACAAGTGGCAAAATGAATAAGGATGTTGGTTTCAGCCTTAGAGATAGGAGCTTGGACATCCAGGGGGAGCTCAGACTAGAACTGATGCTCCTTCTTGTTGAAAAGGAGCAGCTGAGGTGCTGCTTTTCCCCTCACAACCAGCTGGGAGCAGACCTCGAGATAGACCAAGAATTCACTGGAGGGATTACATATTCCCTGGCAGGCCTAGGAATATCCTGGGAATCCTCATGAGGAACTAGAATGTGCTCCTAGGGAGAGGGGCGTCTGGAAAACCATGGTTAGTCTGTCGCTGCCACAACCTGTCTTCTGATAAGAAGATAAAAATGAATGAGTCTTGGTTGTTTCTTTGGATCTGCGGTTTGCTATGTGATATTTATATTCCGAGTATGCCAGCCACAATTAATCAGTTTGCTGTTTGATATTTTTTGACTTATGAACATTTACGAACTTAACAGCATTTTCTTTCTTCTTTTTTTTTTTAATCTTCAAAGGCAGGTTACCCATGTTTGCTGCAGTTATTGCACATTAAACTGACACCATTCCTTTAGCTGTTTTTGGATGAGCCCTTTATTAGTTTGGCAAAGTGTCTTGTTTGTACCGAAGCAATTTTACAACTGAGAGCAGCTTCATTTAAATCCTCATAAAATCATCCTACCTTGAATATCTCCACGTGGAGAAAACAAACTTTCGCATCACGTAGGGCTCATTCTTAATGAATAAGAGGGCATTTTCTTCCTTTCAATTAAAAACTAATTATCATCTAATTATAATCACGGTGACTGTGGGACTGCGAGTCTATGATTTGTTTTTAGACCTCAGGATGATATTTAGTGGGGTTAATAACAAGTGGAATGACTTGTGCCAGTTGTTGTTGGCGAATGTGTCTCTGTAACGCATTACAATCATATTGTGATAAATAAACACACTGTCATTTTACTCCCTTTCAGTCACACTTCGATCCCTCACGAACTAGAAAGCCTGCACTCAGCTTCCTACACCTCCAGCGTCCCACCTGAACAAACACACAGACGACACACACATGACCGAATGACGGTGGCCGAGCTGCCATCCGTGAGAGGGGTTGTCTGTCTGTCGGAGTTCAGCTCTATAAATCAGTCAGCCTCGAGACGCCTGCTATTCCCCCTGACACAAACACATCTGACAATCAATTCATCATGTTGCACAGTGAGGGTCAGTGGGTTGGGCGGGGGCATCGCCAAACCTGTGCTCATTGACAATTTGCACTTTTGCCTCCTTAAAAGATCCCGCCCTTGCTGTAAACAATTCAGAACTGAGGCTGAGCTGTGAGTGACGCGTGAGTGATGCAGACAATGCAAATTTATGTCTTGACGCTGGTCTGAGTTGCAGGAAATGCATGATATGAATCACTGTGGAAGGAAATTGGCTGAGAAACACAGTGAGACGGGAATCATCCCTGACACCTCTGGGTCATCAAGTGGAAATACTTACCACTGAAGATAAAGCCCATCCCACTGTGACATGCAGAATATGTAAGTCAGTCCTGAATTGCAACAAAAGTACTACTGCATTATACACTCAAGGAGTCTGCATGGTGAATATTATTGTCAAAGTTATTAAACTTTTATCTACAGTACAAAGAGAAGGCTTAAGAGAAATGAAGCATTTTTTTTTTAAGTTTTTATGTAGACTAGAACGCATGAGCTGTCTTTTCTCATTATATGCATTCAGGTCAAGAATATAGATCTCATTGTTGTTTACTTTCTTCTCTGTTTTTATTAGTCATCAGTGACTACTCGGTGTCGGTTTTGTCTTTTAGAAATAGAAATAGAAAAACCTTTATTTGTCCCACAGTGGGGAAGTTGCAGTTTGCAACAGGATACATACTGCAGGTGCACAAAAGTAACAACAATAAAGAATGGACTGTGTAAAAGTTAAATAATGAGATAAAAATAATAAGATTAAAAAAAAATAGAATAGAATAAACAATATACAAGTATTGGCATATATACAAAAAGAACTGAAGTGCAACAAAAGTAATTGGATTGTAACAAAGTATTGAATGACAAACAGATGGTGATTGTCGGATGCTGCACAGGGTTGTACACAGCACAGGGTAAGTAGTGAAATGGTGAGAGTGTTGACTCTTGAGGAGTAATGTTGCAAATATTACCAATGTTCATTGTGGAGACTAACAGCAGCAGGAAGGAAAGGCTGTATAAAGCTTTTCTTCAGACGGCTATTACCACCTAATAAACTAAAACTGAACTCATGCAAACCCCTGCCTGTGGTACTAGTCCATACGGAACACTCACATGCAAACACAGATACACAATGCAGCGAAACCCTTTGTAGCTAATAGGCACAGCCACCTTAGGCCTTGAGTGGCCTTGGGAGCCTAGTTAAAGGCTGCAGGGAAAGGTCTGTATGTAAATGGCTCTATTTGTCATAAGGGCAGGGTCTGAGGTCCTCCTGCTGATTAACATTACCAAGAGCACCCGCCATGAGTCAAGATGTCAATGCATCACCACTCTCTAATCACCTGCAGGGAGATCATTGAATGTCTGGCACATGTGCGTGTGACATTGAAGTGGGAGGGCTACACGCTGCATCTGTGTATCCCTATATATCTTCCTATATTTGTTTTTTATTGTCTGTTTATGTGTTTAGTGGCCCATTTTCCCAGGTAGGTGCGCGAGTAGGTCTTTAAGCCTTTGCCGCGTGTGCCCACATGCGTGTTTATCGTGCCCGTGCGTTGGTTATCATCAGCAGAGCACAACATTTAACGAGGGAGAAGGGAGCAAAATAAATATAGTGCCTTTGAAAATGATTTCATCTCGTCCTTTTATTGCCTCTCATTTCCATCCATTTGTCGTGTGGGAGAGAGAGGGCGCATGGAAGCGGGGAGAGGGAGAAAATTTGAATCATTACACCCCAGTGTCAACATTAGTTTGTCCTCCTTTATGCCTCCGTTCGGCTTTATTCATTCCTCTTACCGCAGCTGTGTACTGTGAGCTCTGTTTTTAACAGTAGGACAACTGCAATGAAACAATAAGGCTGGCCATGAAAAGTGTGAGTCCTCTCAGGTGAAAAACAAATGAGTCACTTGCATATATTATGCATATTTACTTCTCTGCAAAATGTTTAGTTATTGTAGATATTTTATTGTATTCTAGCCGTATCAGAGAAGCACCGATTCATTAACTAAATCCACAGAAGAGCCGCGGCAAGTTCTCCAGGTACTTCAGAATAGTTGTTTCTCAAAAGCCTACCTAAATAAGGGTTAGGCTTAAGGTTGTTGTCAGAAGCCGAGACTCACATAACTATTTACGTAGAATCCTACTCAGCGCTGTTTATTTTTGGAAGAGGTGCAATGTTTTCAGAACATCTCCTTCTTTCTCTTTTGCCCCCTATAGGCCGCACTCGCTTTCCTCTTGTCATATTGTTAATTGGTTTGACATTTCCTTCCTCTGACCTAAAGAGAATCTGTCATTAGATGAGCAGTCCAATGAGATTCCTGGAATGAAGTGTGTATGTGTGTGTGTGCATGTTTGATTGCCAGCCTGAGAGGTCACAAGCTTTCCACGTGCCAGATTGTTCCAATTTCCTCTTTTCTTCTTTCACTGCTAGCGGAAACTATTGTGTGGATTGGTTCGGATTTCCTGCACCGATACGTTGCCGAACCGTACCACCATTTTGTTTGTTTTGCTTTTTTATCGACTGCGATGATAATGTGTAGCGTTAGGAGCAAATTCATGGGTTAGCTTTTGGAACAAAGGATGGCAGAAGGATCAGTTCACGCGGAGTGTGTCCCATTTTGCACCATTTTGCACACATGGCTGAAAGACAAAAAGGAAAAGGACAGGTGAAAGAGTCCTAATCTTCATCTTGAAGGAATAAAACAAGTCCAAACATTGTTCTACGCTATGACTTCTTTGACAAATTAGAAAGGGCCGTGCTTCTTTTCCTGTTCGTGAGGCTGAAATCACTCTTTTACTCTTTTAACAGATGAAGAAATTAGCTCAGGAATGGATGCTACTTTATCAATGAAAGGAAGAAAACCAAAAATTCTTCTAATCTACAAAAGAACAACCAAAACGGAGGCATGTAGCATCCCTGTTTCTTGGGGTATTTAACAAAATGTGCATAGTTGAAAAGGGTTGAAACGAGACCAAGGCCACAATGGACCATAACAACAAAACAACATGGTTAAATAACTGTTCGACCACAAATTAAATTGTGTTTAATATTCGTTCGATGGAGGAAAAGGATTATTTTTCAAAACCAACTACGTAAGCTGGTGTAGTGAACCTGGTGGCCTGCAGGTCAGAGGGGCGGCTGCAAGTAAAGGGGTACAGGACATGTGACCAGAATTAAACGGATAAGAGACTGTGATAGCAGGTTTGTGTGTTTTCAGAAGGAAAACTAACCTCCACATGGACCACTGCAGCCAGGAACGGTGTTATCCTAAATCTTTTTTTTTATTTCTCTGTGATGAATCTTTGGTGAGATTTCTTAATAACCATTTAAAGCAGCGTAATAAAACAAATCTAATTACACGTTGAGCCGCTTCATGTTCGCGCTCCGCTTCGGAGCGATTGCGCTGAGGTGATCCGTTTTCGTGCACGGCTTTAAGGTGGCTGGTCTTTTCTTAATTAAAGCTGTTCTCCGTGTGAGGTCAGAGCCTACAACATTAGGGCCATTACCCCAAGGAGCCGGGGGATCGATGCAGTGGGAGAGGAGCATCCTTCTTGTTCTTTAACTCTATCGACTCTCATTTACCTACCTACCACCCACCATCCGCCGCCGAAAGCCAGCGCAGTCAGGATGAGCAAGCACGCAGCGACTGGGGGGTGAATTCATGTACTTTGCAGGCACTTATGTTTTTGTGTGGGTGGTGGCCTGTATGTTTAAGGCAGACTCTTTAATACAATGCAAGTATGCAATTTATTTTGATGATCCTTTAGATTTCTGATCTTTAGTCCCTCTCCATCACCTCATCCCCCCCCCCATCCCCCCCCAGTCGCATTCTGCTTTTCACCGCCTGTTTCCTTCACACCCGTGCCACTCTTCTGGCTGCTGCACAGCTGGAGGTGAGGAAGCAGTATTTGAAAGCGTGCACCATGCTCCACCCCATCTCTCCCTGCACTCCGCATTCAGCCTTCTACCAAGCTGTGTGCACACAGCAGGTCTACATTCCCCTTTGCATTAAAAAAAAAGGGAATAACAGGACACATTTCTGCCTTTTTTTATTTGTCAAACACATATCACACTGCTTCAGACATTGCACATTTTTCATTACCTCCACCCCCCCTTACCCTTCTCCCCCTCACACTCCGAACATTTTCTAGGTGTTGGTATTATATGCTGTGAGCCGCAGCGATTAAGAGAGTGGGCAGGAGGCTGGGGCTTTTAACTCGTCTCCCGGTGTATTACACGTGACATGTTTTACAGTCATCTGCAGTGTTGAACAGCATCTCAGTCTTTCTGGGAACAAAGACGCCGTTGTAATCAAAACAGTGGCTGACGCGCTCCGTTTTAATCAGACTACGGGCCATGGCAGCAAAAATGTCACTTTTCACTCTCCCGGCAGACAAGTAAAAATTAAAGCGCAGCTCTACACAAATCATGACACAAATGTTTAAATGAAAAGCCGGACGAGCGCGCCGTCCTCAAACTCTGTTTACGTAGTGGTAGATGAAGGATTGATGACTCACTGCATGTAATTTATTTTTTTATTTTTTTTATTTTTCCCTCTTGATCGTATGATTGATGGTCGCACAACATCACCACGATATTATGGGTATCATCACTCATGCAGGCAAACTGACAGTAAAGAGGGGGCTGCTGGGGCCTGTATCTGTGCAGAATAACGTAGTAATATTAACTGTGTTCTTCACACGCTGTACTGCGTACAGTACCGACTAGTCGCTGCTAGAAACGCTACAGTACATATAGATTTCATTGTTGCAAAGTGTGTGACTCGACTTTCACAGAAAATATATATACAACAACATCAGGAGTCATTCAACCCCTACTGTGTAATACTAGGCATGCACATGCATGTTTGCGCGGATATATGTATTAGCCCTGAACCCTGATTGTGTATTCTACACCGCCGCTGAAATCCAGAGCCCTGGGACTTTTTTACTGTGCGTTTCTCTTTGAGTTTGGGAATAATGGCCATTACTCCGGACGCGGTTATCAAATCTGACTTTTAAATCGTGCACAAATGCACATCCCACATTCACTGTCGTCTCCTTTCCTCTGCGTGCCCTGAAACACTTCCTCCGTGCGCCGTCTCTCCGGGGAGGACTCGTATGAAAGGTCCACACCCCAGGGACATGCTCTGTTAATAGCCCCCCTAAATGAAGTCATCCATAATGTTCCAACTCCTTTTGTACGCGCGCGCACACATACATGCGCTCTGACTGCGCATACGGGATCTCGCGCTCTCCCCCTGTTTGCCCCAGGACATATATGGGAACAGAGTCCGCTGGGAAGGCTGCGCAGAAAGGAGAAATTTGACTGAATATGTGGAAATGACTGAATGTGCGACCTTGGAATGGTAACAGAGACGAGAGACGGACAGGTAGAGTTTGATTAAAGGTTGCTGGGGGTGAAAGACAAGGTTGGGTTTTTGAAAAAAGAGAGGAGTGACAGGGGATGGACAGGGGCAATGGTGAAAGTCCTTCAAGAGAAGGAGGGGGATTGAAGGGGAGGGGAAGTGAGGTAAAGTCTGGTAACAGAGGATCAGAAGATGCCAGGGTCCACAGAGGCTAGGCGTTCATGCATATGTATTTTCATACTTTGAAACAGTCCTGATTCATAATTTACATCACAAATGCATCAAACTATTCTAATGAGATGTGGCAAATGAGATATTTTTGGACCAAGTTCCTCAGGAATCTTTGCTCTGTACGTCTAAATTCGTCCCGTTTGTTTTGTAACTTTGGAAGTGAATATCAAAGCCGGACGCTCAAACAAGGTCTGAAGCAGAGCTCTGTGGGCGTCGTTCCAGCATTGCAGCTGCGTTACGTCACCGAGAGCCGGTGTTTCTGTTCCCGGCCCCTCTCTGAATATTTCACACTGCCATTTGCTCCCGAGTTCCCTCCCAGAGAAAGGGAACCATAATAAATTGCGCTCTGCCACATCGCCCCACTTCTCTCTATCTCCCCTACCTGCGTCTTTCTCGCTTCCTGCCTCTCTGCTCTCACCCACGCGTATTTTTTTAACCTCTGGCTCTCCATCGCTCAATTCCCTGTCTTCACCACCTCCCTTCTCCTTCCCAGTCAGAGTGATAATAGGTCTGAAACATGTGTGTGATGTAATCCAAACAGACCACGGTTCTGTGTCAGGAATACTTCTCACTTTGCCTCTGCCTGCTGCCCCCTTCCACCCCCACCCACCTCCATCCTGCAGCCTGTGCGAAGACACAAGGGGGGGATCGACTCGGTATCGCTATGTCGCTTTGGCTTTGCTTCACTTTTGTATCTCCTTCTAATGGAAGATATCTGTTCAATCTGTTCAGATCTATAATACCAAGCTAAAATACCACTTTGTCTTTAATGTCTTTAAACATTAAAACCACTGACAGGAAAAAGTAAATAACATTGACCATATTGTGACAATGCAATATTTAGTACTATTGCAATATTTTCCTAATTGCTCCTCTGGGATAAATACATTTCTTTTTTGCTGAGTCTGATTCTGATTCCTGGAACCCCCACCCCATAGCAGTGACACTCCTTGATGAGAGCATCCGTCCCCAGCTGGACACAGGCACTCACGCGAAAATTGTTTACGAACAACTCAACAAAACGTGTAAGACAGTGCAAGGTTTTGACCTGACCTCTAAATTCACTATATCCCAAACTGATCAAGTATCTGTGGGATGATCCACATAGGCCCCTCCCCCACTAACACCCTCAGAAGGCCCATGTCCATTCTCTGATGAGCCCCAACTATTTTCGAGGCACAATATTAGAAAGGTGGTCGTAATGTTATGCCTGATCGGTGTATCTGTTAGATTCTTTTTGTGTGTGTGGGGCAAAAGGTGACTCCCTACGTTTAGGATGAAAGTGTCGTTTTTCTTGCATTGTCGCTTGTGTAGTAGCTGTAGCTGTACGTAGCAAACCACCCGGCAGCGTTTGAACCGCACCAGAAATGAGTGGCAGATCATTGCGCGGGCTGACCTTGTGAACCGCGGTGGCCCCGGGCGGCAGACGCATGCTCTGCTGATCAAAGGCTGCGCAGACAGTGTTGAACTTTTGTACCTGCATATATCAGCCTTCTCGCCAACTTTCTCTCTCCCCGAGGAGGAAGCGACCAAGTATGTCTTGTCAGAGAGCGACAACACTTTTATCTGTTCAAGTAAAGACAGGCAAAAGAGTCTGGGAGAGAGCGGGAGACGACGCGGAAACAAACAAACAAACAAACAAACAAAAAAAAAAGTGTTTATGCGGAGACCAAGAGGATAAGTTAAGAATGCCAAGAAACCAACAGAGGGAGAAGAGATAGGGGAAAAGAAAGCAGTCGCTTAAACATTGACAGCAGTGAATGTTACACACTGAAACCCCTCTACATAATGTCTCTTTAGTTCCACTCAACCTGTGCAGAAGCACGAATGTTTGACCTCCATCAAGAAACCTATTTCCTTCCTTTTTTTTTGTCTCTTTTTTTGATCTCTTTCATTCTCAATATCAGGGCTGGGGCTGTGCAGGGCTGCTTAAAGGATGCAACATGCATGTGAGTGCCTCTTTTATGGTCTGTCCAAATCCACGTTCAGTTTGATATTATCTTTGTAGCAGAAAACAACTATTCTGGCAACGGAATGTGTTCACCCTTGAGTATTTCTGCATCAGCAGTCGTGAGCAAAGTGAAATTAAAATGATTATATTCTTTTATAAATCCCTTGTTGCAGCGGTTTGGTATTAATGTCTCATTTAAGTGGCTTACGAGCGCTTGCATCTGGTGTTAGCCATATGCACGGCCATAAAACCTAAATCTTTAGGCTGTGCTCTGTGAAAGTGGTGCAATGAGGT
Organism: Mugil cephalus; assembly: GCF_022458985.1. Lineage (NCBI taxonomy): Eukaryota > Metazoa > Chordata > Actinopteri > Mugiliformes > Mugilidae > Mugil > Mugil cephalus. Next base: position 11,039,359 of record NC_061778.1, read on the forward strand.
CCATTGTTCTAAATCTGTTGCAGGCCATGAAACCATAATTATGCTTCAATTATCTAATGGCTCGTTGACATGGTGCTCTCCTATTGCAAAGGTCTCAGCTAAGCAGCGGCTCAAGTGGATGCAGGAAGAAAAAAAAAGAGAGTTTAACGCAGGGCATGCACTAACAGGCTCAGCAATGACTAGTAGGACATGCCTCGATCTAACCTTATTCCTTAGCATCTTGGCACATGCACACATTATTTTCACATTATAGCTCACAGGAAGCACACGACTGCAGTGCGTGCAGCACAACTGCAGTGCTGCATGCTCAGATTTGGGTCAAGTGCCGGATCGTGGCTGCACGGCTCTGGAGTCGGGCTGCGGCTTTTTAACAGATTGGATTTGCCCTCTCGTCTGCTCACGGGCGGGCACTTAATGTCGTTCACATAATGCTTTGAGCGGGCAGACTGAGCGGAGTGAAGCATGAGAGGAACTTGAAGAGATGGAGATGGAGTTGGACGATGCCTCTGAGGGAAGTTTCTGAATAGTTTCAAGTAAGCACCAGACTACGGATGTCAAAACGACTGGGTGGCATATTTTATTTATGCTGTTGTTGTCGATTTTTTTTTACTTGGAATCAACATCCTGGTTCCAGTGTGCTTTTTTGTGTTTAAAATCATTGTAAAACAACTGTAAAATTCAGTTGAATAGTATACACTGTATCAATAAATTATCTCACCTTGCTAAATGTATAATGTGCTCTTTGTGAAACCCTTCTTTAAAAAGCTTTCTATGAAGGCAGCAAAGAGTGTTGGATTGCTTTTGCTAGAACAGCCACGCAGTTGTGCGTCCATTGAGGACTCTATTTCAGTGCACTGTCTCTCATGGCGTCACACATGTCCTCTCCTGTTCGTCCGGTTTTATTTTGAACCTCCAACCTGTGATGAAGTTGTATTTTGGCCACATTCAGCTGTGTCAGAACTGCGTCGTGTGCTGCTCTGTGACGCTGACAGGTAATTGGTCAACCTTTTTTCCCGCAACACTCAAACTCGTCAGGAGTAAGTCAGTGTGACAGGAGCGCTCTTACTTGCCTTGGTAGAAGATTTGATATAGACCGTTTTTGAAATATTGAACAAGTGGTTACTGACAGAGGAACAACCAAACCACATGAAACCTGTTCGCTCACAGCTGTTTTCTGTTTCTTCGGCCATTGCCGTCGTTGTTGCAGGGTTTAGTGCCTGAGCACGGTTAAATCTCTCATGAGTTGACGTTCTTATACATTAGCTCCAAACATATACCTTCAGTTGATCAAAACAAAAACATAAAATTTCTTAAAAGGGCTACAACCAGCTTATCTGCACATATAACTCTCAATTTTCTCTGCAAATGCAATATTCCTATTCATGACTCATTTAGGGGCTTTCTGGCTTTGACTTTCATTAATTCATTCATTTCTAAATGATTAAAATCTTTCACTCTTAAGACGTGTCCACGCAGTCCCATCACTGGGGACGCTGTAACACATTCATCCTAGTCTGACCTTTAAACTTGCCACAGGCACGAAATACCATTTCGATGTTAACCTGTCAGATGCCGTTTAATTAAAAGTTGTGTCCATCTTCCTCCATGCACACACACACACACACACGATAATACATGCACAGCTGGATTTAAATAACATATATAAGAGACCCCTCCAGGCTATAAAGCAAGTACCTCACAAGTTGCTGGCCTAACTTCTTTCTGGCAGGACTTCAAGTTTGTGGGATAAACGCTAATGCTATCTCCTGTCAGTGATAGATAAATCAATGCCGCACTCTCTGCCAATCAGAATGCTGCTTCAGCTCCAGACTGCTACAGAAAGCTCTCATCTCTGCAGTAACGATTGATCCACTTTTACGCTGACAGGGTTGATATAATGTTGTTATAATCTTGATGCTAGATTTATTGATTTCCTGTGTGCATGAGAAAAGAAAGGAAAGGAAAGGAAATAAAAGGAAAGGAAAGGAAAGGAAAGGAAAGGAAAGGAAAGGAAAGGAAAGGAAAGGTGTCTAAAGGCGAGGAGGTAAATGTCTCCCTCATGTCAGAGAGCGTTTCATAATCAATCTCTTTTTGCTAAGCCCTTGACTTCACAGGATTACGAAAGGCCGAATGAAAGTGAATAAAATAAAAGAATTAAAAAGAGGGGGGGGGTCATTTTAATTCACTGACTAATGCCTTCAGCTGCTTTATTTCACCCCATGGTAGCTTTATGCAAATGGAATATTTCTGTCATCTGATTTCTCCCTCACCTCTGTGACACTGCAATAATGAGCTGCACTCATGCCAGAGTTCAAATCAAGTCTTCCGGCTGTTCGGTGGGCGGTGGAACACACAGAGTGAGAGAAGAAGAAGAGCTCAGTCAAAAAATGTGTGGCAGCTTTCGAAAAATTCCATTCGTGCTCCTTTTTTTTTTTTTTTTTTGGCAGAACATAAGCAGCTTCGCTCTCAAACGCAAGATACAACAGAAAAGAAAAAAACCTATAGAAAGTATATTTTTTATTTTCGGCGCAGAAGATTCTTTTGATTGTGTTTCAACGTGGTGGACTGTTGTTTCTAACGGGGGATTGAGCCTAAATCCTTAAACTGATTGGCAAGGCTCAATACCTCACACTCACGGCACAACAAATGTGGAGGCTGGGTTGTGTGACTGTGCTGTAATGTGTCGACATCAGTTAAGCGGGTCAGATTCTGTCTGCGCCCAGTGTGTGTGGTGAAATACCAGAGAAGTGATCAGCGACAGGCCGTTGCTACAAGCTGGAATCCCGTTTCCTGGGAAACCATTGCTCCTGCGCTGTATGATACTGACTCTGTACTGCAAAAAAAAAAAAAAAATGAAACCAGAGATTCACTAATTCACCGTAAGGCTTTTATATCTTTATTTTCTCCCATGAACAAACAGACAATATCAATCAAATCAGATGTACTTCCTTTGCATCTATTTCTTTTTTTCTGGAGGAGTCGACAAGTGGACCAGACCAGTGTGACCAGTGTAAAGGAGCCAGTTCTGTAGCTCGGTTGGAGGTGACTGGCTCCACTTAACTCCCAGCTAATGGGGCAGGTTAAGCCAAGGCAAACATCAGGCAATTTGTAACTCCATAAACCTTAATTATGCATAACTTTAAGCATTAAACCAATTTAAACTACACTGACCAGGCATAACATTATGACCACCTTCCTAATATTGTATAGGTCTCCCTTGTGCCTCCAAAACAGTTGTGACTCATCAGAGGGTGGACATGGACTTTCACAGGGCACCCTGTGGTGTCTGGTAACTTAATGTCATTAGTGGGGGTTTTTAGTTAGTTAGTGTTTTTTTTGTTTGTTCGTTTGTTTTGAGTTAAACTGTTTTTGTGTGTGTGTACGTCATGCTGCATCCTGCTGAGTGTCATTGCTATGGGGGTGGGGGTGTATCGCCTGGTCTGGTCTGGTCTAGGTGGATGGTACATGTCTAAGTGACATACACACAAATGACAGGTCGAATTGTTTCCCAGCAGAATTGTCACAAGATGGTCAATGTTATTCACTTCTTCGTTATGTCTGTGGTCATAATGTTATGCCTGATCGGTGTAATGAGTTATAGAAAAAAATCAACTTTCAGACCAGTTGTCAGAAATGGGGAAATATTTTTTCTTTTGTTTTGTTTTGCCAGGTTGTAAACATTTTTATATCTGCTGTAAACTTGCTCATTTTGCAGAAACATGGGGCTCAGAGGTGGTTGACTCACTCTTGGAGACAGAGCCTCAAGTGGCCACTCAAGGAATTGCAGTTTTTGGCACTTATGTTTTTGGCTTCATTTATTCAGCTCTTCAGGTTGATGCTGAACCCATGTTGTCATCTAGCCTTTCTAGTCTCCACATATTAGGATAGAGGGCATAGGATATAGGATTGTTGTCATTTACCCTCCCCTACATCATGCATCACTTTTCTGAGTCAGGTTGGAAAATGCTATTAATCATCCTGCAGAAGAGCTGTGAATAGTAGCATGTTTTTACTCTTCTATTCCAAGCCGAACTCTGCATTGACAGAGACAAACTTCTCTATTGATCTGCTGAGCACCTCCCCTTCCCTCACATCCCACAGGAAAATTAAAGCAGCATAGAAAAGCTTATTTCCTCCTTCCTCTGTGTTTCTTTTCTTTGCCCTCCCTGCACCGCTGCCCCAGACTGCCCGGTGGTAATTCAGAACTTTGACACTTGCAGCATCTTTGTTCCACCGTCTTCCCCTGCTTGTGTCTGTGTGCGTTAGCGGTTCTAATGTGTGGGGCGTGAGTCTTTTACAATATGTTCAATATCACACCGCAGGGCTTCACAACCCAGAGAACAACTCTAACGATGCAGAGAGAGACAGAGATGGTGGGATGTAAGAAGATATGGCACTGAACTATCGGTGCAGAGTAAACCCATTTGTCTTCCTCTTCCCGTATTTGCAATACCCCTACAGCCAATAAAACATACCACACACAAACATAGGCACGCGCACTAACAATGGAAGCCTACATCTTACAAATTCCACACTGCTCTGTACGACCCACGGAGGCACGGCAGCTCAGATTTCGAGACATATACTCTCCTCAAGCTGTGTTTCAATTACCAAACCAACAGGGCTGAAAAGTGAAGACATATTCTCATCATCTGGTCCGTCTGTGTTGCCGTGCATTTTCGTAACCGTATAAGATCTGTGTGTGCACTGAGGTAACTTCCCTGCAGAAAGATAATTTAAATTTAGGTAGCCCGATATGCAATATGCTTCAAATAAATATCAAGTTATCTATACCAACATTTTCCCAAAATTTGTGCTGTGTTTTGCAAACTTGGAATGCATTCAAAATGAATATTGTATCACACAATGGGTGCAACTTCTATCCTAAAGCAGTGGTCCAGCATTGAGCAAATAATTTTGTTTTTCACCAGTAGCTTTGAGGAGACATCATCCGTCAGCTGCAGCTGTTTCGTATAAAGACACAATGAACAGCTACTTGCACCATTATAGCTTTATATTTATCATACAGTACATGATACAAGTAGATCTTCCGTCCACTGTATTCTATAAAATGTTAACCTATTCCTAAGCTGTTTCTACAACCACACCCACCGGACCAAAGAAAAACATTAAAAGTGAAACTTTTATTTCATTCAAACAAAGCAATAAGTCCGCGCTAAGACAATATTAAATCACAGTTATTGTCACTGTTAAACATTTACGGCTCTTGTAGAATTTCAGTTTTAAGAGCCAGTCAGGATTAACTGGCTCAGGCCCGTCCGTGGACGCGGCCGTGGTTTGGCGAGCAGAAACCGAGAACTTCTCGACACCGAGGGGGCTAGTAATAGTCTGACAGGCTGGCTGACTGAGGGGAGATGTGCGCTAATATTTGCACGGTTATCCATTGATCCGTGCGGATGAGTGTCGAGGCTTTGTAGATTAGGTGGCCTGCCTCGGGGCTCTGTGGAAATCAGCAGGATACACTCTCACATCAGACCATCTTAACTGTCTCCACTTGCAGGGGGATTTAATCTCACTGTCACAAACCTGAGCAGTAAAAAGGTTTTTAAAACATTGGAAAGTTGTTGAAAGGACTTAGTGATTAGCGGTGGCTCCCAGATGGTGCTGGATGGCTGATCCAACCTATATGCAATTAGCAAACAATAATACCACGGTATAAGAGGTTTATCTACATTGTGAGACTCGGCTCTGATTCAGCTGCTGTCTCCAGTGTTTTTTTTTTTCTGTAAACGCTCCCAGGCTCTGATCATTTGACAAGTCACGCTTATTACTCTTCATTTAACAGCACTAAAGCTGCCCATGGGGTAAAATATCATGGGAGGTAATATGATTATTGTGTTTTCCATTTAGCACCAGACGTTCATCAAAAGGGGAGTTTCTAGTATTGACGCCGTATGTCAACAAACTCTATCTTACTCTTTCGCCCCGGATTGCTTGCCTTGCAATAAACATGAGCGCCATCGTCATTTCCATTTCAAGCTCAATTACGAACACGGTCACTGCGCGACGGTCAAGTGAGCGCCCGCGAATACGGCCTGTACGGGAGGACATAAGCTGATAATACATAAACGGCATTCTGGGATGGGAGGGAGAGTTGTGGAAAATGAGAATGGACATCCTTAAGAGGCTTGGTCTCCTTATTTCCCCGTACTGATTGGTAGTCTTTAAATAGTGAATGAGTGTGTTATGTTTCGCGTGTGTGTGTGCGGGACGTAAAAGCAGGACAGACGCTGAGTACCTCTCAGCTCTCCTCATTCACATGTGTTCCCCAGAGAGGCATGTAGGCTTGTTTTAGAGAGCAGAAAAAGCAATAGCTAGAGAAAAAGCTGAAGAAAGTGAAGGGGTTTTTATTTTATTTTTTAACCCTTCAGTATAAGGTGTGTTACATAAGCAGAAAAATATTGCCTCACATCTTTTCAGTCACTAAGCTGAGTTACTTCACTCCAACTATACCCAATTATTCCTTCTCTTTCCTCCTCCTTCCTTCCTTCCTTTCTTCTCTGTTTGACGCCCACAATCCCGCAACCACTTCTTTGGCTTCGTACCCGCCTGCCAAGTTTTCTGTACTCTCGCCCACCTGAGCCCAACACCTGTGTGAGCCGTGAGTTCCAGGAAAAAAGGGGGCCAGGGTGCCACCGCAAGCAGCCTGTCACTCGTTCTTTCCTGCTGGGTAGCTACCGCACAAGCCTGCCTGTCTGCATCTCCTCTGGAGGATCCAGCTCTTCCCCCCAGAGAGAGTGTGTTTCTGGGTATTTAGGAAGCTGGAGACTTTGTTATCTCTTCTTTCCTACTTACACACAAATTCCCGCGCGGCTTGAGCGCACGCAGCTGGCCACGCGCACAAAAACACAAAAGCACACTTTTTGAAATCCTGTTCACGAATGTGGGCTGCTTGGTGGCAGTGAGTCGCGATAACCTTCTCACTGCCACCAGATGGCCTGCTCTCACTCATCAGAGCAACGTCGTGGCAGCCAATCACAGGCTATGTAATATTCATGAATGAAAACAAGGCTGGATGGTTGAGTACAATCTTTAGTGCTGGGAACACACTTTGTGTTTGTTTATCTGGTTATATTGAGTTTTGAAGCGGTGTTCTCACATTTCTTGGTGTTTGGTGCATTCCTGTCACCCCAACATCAGCTCAGCCCCATCATACAGGACTGTTCATTGTTTTTTGAAATGGACAATTTGTCTGCATTTTCCCTCAGGCAGTATTATACAAGATACTTGGAAATTAGATAGCTCAGTAATCACCACAATGCATCATTTGCCTCCGTCCAGTACTAGTTGAGTACAAAAGCTAAAATAAGTAAGTAAATAACATCTGCCTGAAGATTTGCTTCAACTTTTTCAGGTCAAGGACTCCAAACTGATGGAGAGATTAAGTAGGAACCCCTACCTACTATATGTGTTCTACATTAAATTTGGCCTAGTGCTGTTTATAAATATACATTATTATCATTTTGCATTCAATATTAAGCTATCCTTTATCCCTTTACTAAAATACATTGAATTCATATTAATGTGCATTTAAATAAAGTAAATTTTTTGGGGGGAAATAAATTATATATATATATATATATATACACACAAAATGTCTAATCAACCAAAGACTTTGTGACCCCGCTGCAGTACCTCCATGGACCCCCTAGGGGTCGCAGACCCCCTGTTGAAGACCTATGCTTTAAGGAGATCCAAATAAGGATTGCATACTCTCCTGAGAAATCTTCTTATACTTTTGTTAAGCACGATAGAGCTACAGCTACTGATTAGCCATCCTAGTGGTAGGACTCTACCTGGGATTCTACGAAGTGAGGAGGAGGACTCTTAACTAGGAGGCTAGGGAGCTATGAGGAGTTCCATTTAACTGGGAGGCTAGGAAACAGGAGGCGTTATTAGCTGGGAGACAAGTTGCTCCACCACTATTGGACAGGTGGAAATATTTCTACATCTAGTGTTTGATGTCACGCTAACATCTCTAGGAGCACTGCACAGGTGGCCACCAGCAGCCAGTGTTCTCTCCCCCACTAAATCTTTCACTCCTGAATTAAGTCGTTTTATGTGTCGTCGACAGTGTTACTCAACACGTGTGTCTGTGTCTGTGTCAAATTGTCTGTGTGGGATCTTAATGAACTGAACTGAACTGAACTGAACTACTGGATGGATTACTATGACATTTGGTAACGACGTGTATAGAGGATGTGCAGTAGCTGAATCAAAATGACTTTTTCCTGTAGCGAAAGCAGCAGATCATTTATTCTATGAAATAACTCGCCACCGGAAAGACGGATCAACACAAAATTGTGCACGGACATTCATTTTCCCCCACTGATTAATATTAATGACTTGGTCGATCTCTTGATTTTTCCTCTTGAACTGGGATTAGGGCAAAATTGTCATCTTCCAACACACACACACATATACACACATATACTATATAACCAAAACGTTTTAGCAAAGGTTTGCAGATCAAAAATTCTTCAATATTACTGGCTAATCAGAGGTTTGTTATCGTGATCATTGTGAATATTTATCTCAGAGCACATCTTGCCATGACTCTTTGCTACCAATTGTTCAACCAGAGATATTAAATTGTTCCGTTATTTACGATAACATGAAACGTGAAGACAGAATAAGGAAATCCTTCTTTTATCAAAACTAAAATCAGCTAAGAGCGTTTCATTTTCTGTCGACCGACTCCCCATCAGTGCATCGACCGGTGCATCCAAATGACAATGTATTTACAGCAGTCGCTCAGATTTCATTTTTTTTTGTCTTAAATTTCCTTTCACACCAGCTCAAAAAAAAAAAAAAAAAAAAAGAAGAAAGAAAAGCAGTGGAACATGACACTGCTTTGTTGTCTTTGGCAGCCAATTAACTTGCGTTCGCCTTCCTCCCCACACGGTCACACAAATGCACATAAATACACAAATGTACCAGGACAAAGACACACATAAACAACATAAAGCTGTGGCGTTATCTGTGATATGCAATTAGGGGAATATTTACAGTTGTGCTGATGGAAGCAATAATGGATGGAGTATTAATCTATTAGTATGCACAGGCTGTCTGTGATTTCCTCTGGAACAGTACTTTGCATTGTCAGAGACAGAATAAAGTGTGCGCTGCAGAATCGGCTCTTTCTTCTCTCTGCAAATAACAATCCCCCTTTATTATGCTTGCATTTATATTTTTTAATCATTTTTATTTTCTTTGCTCATTTCATTCTCTCTCTAAGCCCCACTTCTTCCTGTTTCCCCTATATTGCTCATTACTTATTAATACCCCCCAAAAATTATATTTGGGATTTTTTATCCTCAGTGGATTTTTATATAAATAAAAGTCCAGGGAGTTTATCAAAAAGCAGCCAACAGCAAGTTTAATGTCAGCAGTTGTAGAATATTTTGTTTTGGAGTCCCTTCTCTCCTCCTCCTCCTCCTCCTCCTCACTCCCCACGCTTTCCCTCATGTAATGACTCATCTAATGAGTTGAAGTCCAGCCATTTCAACCATGCCACTGGCCTCGCAATCACACACAAAGGGAGGCAAGCCTGGACCTAATCTGTACACCACAGCCAGTGATCTCCTTCAAGCCAGGCGGGAGTGGTGCGATAGAAAGAGTGAGAGCGAGAGAAGAAGAAGAGGTGATCAGTAACGCAAAGACATAAGGAAAGATAAAGAAAAAAGAGAGAGGAAGCCAAGAGGAAAAACAGCCTCCATCATCTAAGAAGAAAACGGGCTTTATACATAAAAATAAATTAGATAGACCATGTGTTAACCAGTCCAAAGTCTGCTTGTTATTCTGTATGTTTATCTAGCTTGAACATGCAGTTTACTTCAAACTGCACCATGAAAGAATGGGGAAAACGCCAGAGAAGCTGTCCCTGCTGAGTCTTCTTTGAAGGACATCACAGGACTGCAAGGATCACTGCGAAGACACATTTTTTTTGTCTATCCCCACTCTTTCGCTATCTTTCTCACATACACACACACGCACCAACACACAAATCCGCCCCTCGTCTCCCCATTCAGTGAGTCATCGGTGATGTGTCAGAGCCAGATCGATACTGGGTGTCTCTTCCATATATAGAATGGCAGATACTCCTTGGAAAGGAGGAGAAGTTAGGCTATGAAAATGTGTTTCGTCTTGACTGCTAATATTGGTATTGACTCATTCCCCTGGGGGGTGGGGGTCCATCCTTAAATCACAAACAACACTCACAAGTGAAAATTTGCAGCTTCTTCCTTCTTCCCCTTTTCCTTTGGCTCTGCACAAACCGCCTTGATGCATTGTATTTTTACATAACCCGATTGGTCTGAAAGCCGTAGAAGCGGGTGAATGCAATCGTTTGTCACGGACGTGTTTTCTGGTGTCCCTGTCAAGTGATTGAATGGTTCATCAATGCCTTTACAGAAAGGATTCATCAGAGCCTTTTCTGCCACCTCTCCAGCAGATATTTGGTAACCGTGTATTTTCCTCGGTCGTGGTTATCAGGACAGATTTTTGAGTCAAGTTGCAAACCACAAGCTGCGGCATCAGACTTAGATGTTTTCTTCATCTAATCGTGTGCATCTGGACGCCAGACCAATATATTCCCTCCTGTTTTCACTCTTCCAAGTTGGAAACATGTGGCCATTTGGTCTAAAAACAGTTACCTCTGTGTTCGTGTAGTGACTGAATCTATTTTCCTGCTGCAGCTGGAAACAAGTGGAAAGTTGCATGTGGAAAAACCAAAGCAGTGAACTTAAATATGGTGAAATACTCAAGTGAGTGGAACCCCAGGTGATGCCTATTGTGCCTATTGCCTATTGCCAATTGTGCCTATTGTGAACATACAAAAAAATAAAAAGCGTTTGGGTTTGTGGTAGTTTATTTAAAGCCCCACTTCGTGAACATATTTGATATCGTCGAAGAATCTTTTTGTTGCTAACCTAAAACAGCAGATGCCTGCATCTTGCTTACATTCCTTGCTTTCATTCCTTGTAATCACCCCACCCCCCATACCCACCACCACCACCACTCCAGTCTCATATCTTCTCACACTTTACACACCTGGCCGACTGTACCGGAAAAACATCGAGCTAAAGATCAATACCACGTTCATTAACCGGTCCATCCCTAATGTGCCTCAGTGACTGCTGGACTAACTCAATGCTAGATATCATCCGGGATTCTTTCCTGGAAGAAACGCAGGTCTTCAGTTCATCCCTAGTTCACGTCCACCTCCGACTGACCAGACACTTCACCAGCTGTTCACGCTCCTTCACTTCCACACACTCTCTCTCCATGTGTGCGTACACGTATTTCTGACCTATGTGTCATGTTTTCCAGTATCGGACAGTGGACTGTAATATCTAACAAGGATGAGTTCAGTCAGCTGCAGGAGAACTGGAGATTTATTATTTTTTTACAGGATTTATTTTAATGTTTCTTGGGCTGCCAAATACAGGTTGTGTATTTTGATGAGGCTCTTTCTTTTCAGTTTTTATACTTTCACTGTTTTGAAATTAAAACACTTTGCAGTCTGACTATTACTTGCACTCACATTATTCATAACACTTTGGTCCCCCAGTAAAATTGACATAAATCCTTATTTATTTTATTCAGTTTAAGTATATTCATAAAATGCCTATTCTATATTAGTTTGAGTTTGTCTTGTTAATGAAAACAGCTCCACGGCTATAAATTAAATTTTATAGTATACATCCACATGCAAGAAACCACTATTAATGCTGCAACAAGACTGTAAACAGTTCACTATAAACATGGTCATGGTCGACATTTGGATGAAATCAGATCATAAATGTTCTCATTATAGAAGGTGAAGGTAGCTAAGGAAGGAACTTGCAAACAAGCCAGTTCTGCCCAAAAACCCCACTGAGAGCTTGGATTGCAAATTTCATTTTTTATTTTTTTTTTCAAACTCGGCTCAGTGCCTCGTGGCGTAAATTCTGAATTTGTGCTAAAGGATTTATATTTTAAGACTCTTTCTTCATCACAGTAAAGTTTAACTTTTACGGTCATTTCGGTTTTTAATAAAAGTGAAATTTTAAAGTGCTCTTTGGCCAGTGCTTCAACCACATGTAACTACATCCATTTAAACTCTGGCAAGAAACTGCAAAGTCAACCCATTAGCGGTATTGTGTTAGGGAGGCTGGACACGTACAGGATCCATTCAAAGTCAAAATTATCACCAGATATTAAAGGGGACATGTTCTATCCTGAACAGTGTTCTTTGAAGCAAGTCAGTCTCAATAAACTTCCACGTTAAAATGCCCAACTTTAAAGAAGAGAGAAAATCTTTACGGCCTGATAGAAATGGCTTTACTGTTATTGAAGTTTAAAGTTAATTAATTAAGCGTAACTCGGGGCGTGGTTCCTTTGACTGGCAGACGGGTGCCCTCACAGGTGTCACCAACCTACCTCAGCTCTGCTCACGCTGCACCTCTATTTTTAATCAGCTGTTCCCAACTGCTCTCTGGTGACGTCACAAAAGGAATACATCATCTTTTGGGGCGTCCTTGGTTCCGGATGGCTAGCTCACCAACATTCGACCTGATCTGTCACAGCATAGATTGTAGCTCCAGGGAGAAAGTACAGTGGCATGTTTGTTGTTGTCAAGTTGCCACGGTCTCCATGGGTTTGAGAAAATACGCACTGGCCCAAAAAGAAATAAATAAAAGATTTATATTTATATATCACATGCTTCAGATGTAACTGTTTATCTGTAGAGCTTTTCATAGCTGGCTGAGAATCTGCATCGTCATCGCCATCATGATCGACCCTCCGTGTGTCACATGCTGCAACTCAAAGGAACTGGAGAGGAAATTGCGTCATCGCGCAGGTCATAAGTGTCGCGCTGTTCCTTTAACCTTCTCTTTCTGCTCATTTTTCATGCAGCTGCTCTCTGCTGTCTACCTCCACATATACAATACATACATACACACACACACACACACATCTTCTCCTCTCATTTCTTCAGGGCTAACTGGACTGAACCCATTGATCAGTTCTAATGATTGATGGCAGCCGTTGAAAGCTTCCAGTCACTTTACTTTCCCCTTCACGGTGTACAATGCAAACATACACATTCTGCATTCTACTGTATATTTCACCATATTCTGAGAAGTCGGATAAGAAAAACAACTCTTTCCTTTGCACAAACTTTGTTGGTGCTATGCAAAGTGCAGTGCATTGTGCAAGGAAAACAAAAGCTGCGACTTCATTTCGCTGTCATGCTGTGATTTCTGAAGGCTGGAAGCCGCAGGGCAGAGGACACGGCTCAGGATAGGTTCCTGTGATAGACTTATCACAATCAGAGAAAGATAGCATGCCTTTCATTCCTGTTTATAGGAAAACAAGGGGCAAGGGAAGGTGAATATCATAGAAGGACGAATGCTGCCACAGACACGTCGAAGATTCAAGATAATTCAAGATAACATGCAACTCTCTTCCTCTGTGTCCTGATAATAATGCAGCTGCAACCATTTGTTTGTGCATGTCTGTTGCTGTGAGAACCAGAGTATTCCATTGGTTCGTTGGGTTGATTTTCAGACTGACATTTGGTTCAGGGTTTGGGTTACCAGATACATATTCACCTGCGGTGGGTTTTTTTCTTTAAAAGAAGGTTCTTATTTAAGGCCGAAAAACAAATCAATTGAAAGCTTTTGTTAAAGATTTTTGGTGCAAAGTGCTGCCTCATGAACATGCAAAACTAGGATCTTCCATCCATAAAGCCATGTCGTCAGTCAATATTGACCTTTCAGCCTTTTTCCCAACAGTTAATCCCTGACTCCAGGCCACCCAGGACCTGACTCACATGAACTCATCAAACAACTCCCTGTCGCTTCACCTTTCCCTCCCTCGGCCTTCCTCTCTTTTCATGCCTCATCTATCCTCTCATCTCGGTGACTGATGTCGAACTCAGATCCCACTTCCCTCTATGACTCCGCTTCTGCCTCTTATTGTTTCAGCCTCCATCTCCTTTACCTTCTCACTCCTTATATTTTTAGCGCTTTCTTTTAACGGGTAACAGCGAAATAGTCTCTTTATGTTTCCGCTCCCTGCCTCCGTCTGGCTGCCGTCGAGTTCAGACGTTGTTTATTGGGGCTTCCTCTGATAGGGAGCGCTCAAACATATGAAATATTAATGGAATGGTGTCTGCATGTTTTAGGGTCAAATGCAGGATAATTCATTCATTCAGATGCCATCTGTGTTTACGTTTATAGAAGCCAAAGGTGTCTCAACTGCGTTAGTAGTAGAGCGTCTTCATTCTGTTGGCTTATTCCTGAGACATTCCTACAGAGGAACGCCATTCATGTAGGCTTATAAATATACTCATTATCCTAAGATCAGATCAGATATGCGGCATCATTTGACCTTCATCTCATCTCTTCTGTATCATGAACAGTTTTTTGTCATCTGCTAAAAAATAATGTCACCCAATTAGCACTTTGTAATTACCCCATCACCCAAATAGACTCGATTTGCGATTGGTTAATCAAAGATGTGTTTGTGTCCGACGCTGGGAAACCTCACGCTGATTTGTTATCTGGTCACACGTTATTTTCTGGTGTCGGCTCATTCACTCTCTCACACACAGTAGATTTACAGTACAGGTTTATTTGCATATTTTGTGCGACTGGGAGAAGGGAGCGCACTTCCCTTCCGAATGGCATGAAGCAAATACATCTGTGGAGCCAGACAAAGCTATTATGCGTCCACTGGCGGTGCTATCTGCTGGAGATGTGCGCGCACACACACACACGTGTGTTTTTTGCCAATTGATCATTACCAACTGCTCATCCCATCAGGCCCTGGCAAAGAGCCCCTCTCTGTCTCAGATGTAGAGAAGCAAGCTGAGGTATCACACACCCAACAAACCAGCTCAAGGTGTTGATTGTGCACACTGTGTTGTTGTTTGCATGTGCGCATTCTTTCAGTCTCCCCGCATCAATCTCTGTCCACCCTCTAATGAGGGTGAAAGAACAGACTCATTAAAGCACCTCATTCTCCCACCGTTCTCCGAACAGCTAGAGAGAGACAGAGAGAGAGAGAGGAAAAACTCCTGATAGTGGTAATGAAATCGAGGGAAAGAGATTAACATACGGCGAGGGGGAAATGTGGGACAGAGGGAATCGCTGATGAGAGAGGCACCTGAGACACGCGGAGGGTTGGAGGTGGCGAGGGTAGACGGAGACATGAAGAGCTGGGCCGAAAAACAAACGGGGAGGAGTGAGGGATTCCTGGAAGGCGAGGGTTGTGTGGTGGGTGATCGTTTCATTTGTTCTAGCCTCCTCGGCTGCAAATGGAGAAATTGCTCAGATTTCCTCTATTGGTGTGTTGCGCTTCTGAGGTGGAGCCAACCCGTCTGCCTGGCCAAAACTCAAAAGACCCATATTTACTCCCTCAACTCATCTCTCTGCATCTCTCTCAGACGCTTGTCAAGAGCCACTTTAAGCCTCTCATGTTCAAAGCAGGCGAGTGGTTTTCATCTTTTGTTTTATAATCCAATCAGCCATATAGTGTCATATAGCTGTGCCACATTTTCTTGGCGTCTGTGACCTCACTGTATCGCGAAATCTCCCATTTCTGTTAGGGATTTTGCTTTTCACGGTGCCCTTCTCAGACCTCTGACTGTGTAACATTTGGAGTGGAGCCGCGGCGTTTGTGGCAGGGCTGCAATGTGTGCGTCTGTGAGAGCGGATGGGAGGTGAATACACACTGATCTGGGTAGATGGCACCGGGCCCAATGTTGCCCTGTGGAAGACAGAAACACTGTACTAGAGGATTAACCACTGTTTAAGCCCCTACGTCTGGGGCTGCTCCACTCTGCACTCTTTGTGTGTCCACGCGATTTTCTGCGCACGCCTCTGTGCATTCATGTGTTGATGTGCGTTCGTGTGCCGGCGCGCCAGCGTCTACGCGCAGCAATGCCTGCTGCTGGCAGATTAGTACAGAGTGCGAAAACAATGGCTAGGCTTTGAGACAAGAGAGGCGAAAAACAGAAGAGAAGAAAGAGGGAGGAGGAAAATGGGTGAGTGATGAAGGAGAGAGGAGGAAAATTGACTGATATCGGGGAAATGGCTGGACGAGCGAGAGAAGGAAGGTATTAAGGACGAATGAAAAGGAGGTGCCTCTCAGCTCAAAGTAAATGGGGTTAGTAAAGGTTTGATGAGATTTAAAAAACGGAATGAAGAAATTTGAAAAACATTTATGAGGAATGCAGGCTGAGCTTTAGATAGAAGTTTAGAGACCAGAGCATGTAAGGGAGGAGATGGACAGACAGATGAAAGCATAAAAGGCGCCAGATTTAGGCTCACTTATCTATAAGGCAGCAGTTTAAGTGCCTGGGGCTTCCCTCTCGCAGCCGTCTCTCTTTTTTTTTTTTCCAGTCCCCCACCAAAGGGGCCCGTTAATTCTTTAGGATCCAACGTGCTCCATGCATGCGTGCACACGCAGATGTCTGCCTAAACATTCATAAATTCGCCGTGTGAGGCCGGACGCGTGTGATAGATTTGTCTTTACGCGGACGGCGCACACAAACAAACACGCACGCACGTGCCGCGTTGCCACCATCCGTCAGGGTTGTCCCCAGCGTCTCCTGTTCTCGTCCACGGCCAGCAGGTGTCACATCGAGAGGAAACTTGGCTAATGCCGAGCTGTTGGCAGCCGACCAGGCTGTCCCCGTGTCAAATGCACACACAAACCAGTGCTTGCACTCTGTGCTTGCACACAAATATACACTTGCTACACAGAGAGAGAGAGAGAAGGTGACACACACACACACACACACGCACACACACACAGCTGTTGGCATGGCTCAGCTTTCTGACAGTCTGACAGAGGGCTGCTGGCTTTACACCCACACGACTGTGCTACCCACTGGCCTTCAACTCCATCACTCTCTGTAACATAAAACATAAGCATGTACATAAGACCGCTGGCATTCAGTACGTAAGAGAAGAGAGGAGAAACATATTACTGGTATTGTAGCTTATAGCGGGTATATATATGAATTTGCTTCATTATAAATTGTTTATTACATAATGTGGCATCAGATAATTGGCACGTCCCACTCTCACAGCTGCTGAGTCACAATTCTAATATGCTGATGATTACAGGTCTGAGAAAGTGCTGCATATTTTCTTTGTGTGTAAAGCTCTGGGCTACTTCCATGCTTCTGACTCGCCACCCACATCTCAAATAGCTTAAATTAACTTTGGTGAAATCCAATCAGCAGCCACGGCGATAGGTTGTCTCTAACTGTCCCTAGGACCATAATCGCGTAAAGCTCGGATGAAATCAACACAACTATGCGGGTTGTTGTGAACTGAGCAACGCCCTTCAAATCATAGCAGTGCTGCACGGTGAATGCGTTTCTCCGGAGGAATAATGTTGTTGTTGTTTTTTTTTTCTCTCTCTCCACCTTGTGGTTTGGGGAAATGGTTTAAGTCATCGTTTGGTCTTCCTTATGGGAAAAAGCAGCAAGGATTCAGGTATTATAGCTGTATTTCTTTTCTGTTAATCTCCTTGACGGAGGGGAAAGCTGAGCACATTTTCATGACAGCTGCACACTTTTAAATGAGTGAATGGGTGCAGAAGTCACGATTATTGGTAAGTGCAAAGTGACTCCAAATTTTACACCGAAGTCCAATGCCGCGGTATAAATGCACCTTAAACTAACGTTACTGGTGTTACACCTCGCGTCAAAAATAAAGTGTTAATAGGAACCGTACAAGTATTTGTAGACTTTGCTGCGTGATGTTACAATTTACCTGGATCTAATCAGATAAGTTAAATCCCCTTGTCTGTCTGTACTGTTTGTGCATATACAGTGATCGGGCATAACATTAAAACCACTGACAAGAGGATGTGAATAGCACAGACCATCTTGTGACAAAGCCGTGTTCTACTGGAAAACATTTAGACTCTGTGTGGACCTGGCCTCCAAATCAAGTATCTGTGGGATGGATTTGAACACGTCTGATCCACAGAGGCCCCTCCCCTCAACCCATAGGACCCAAAGGCTGGGGACCACACTGCTGTTGCCAGACGCCACAGGACTCCCTCAGAAGACCCATGTCCATTCTCTGATGAGTCACAAGGAACATGGAAGACCTACACGATATTAGGAAAGTGGTCCTAACGTTATGCCTGATCATTGTACACTATAGTATGCACTGCATGCCTGACTGAGGAGCAGGATGTTGGGTTTTCCATGAAGTCTTAAATCCCCTTCCAAACTGCTTAAAGTCTACCACCAACCCACACATACATGCACACATGAACTGACAGGTGTCCCACCTTGGCAGCTCATCTTGTACAGTTAGAACCAGGTTAGCGACTCTCTCATTATGTGCCATTAATGTTTGGCTGTTCGGAGGGATGTCTGGCATTGAAGCACAACAGCGGAAAAGCCAGGAAGTGACAGCTGACAGAAGCCAGCCTGCGGACCATGAAAAGGAAATCCTGCTTCATTTAGTGGTGGATATGTGGTGGCGAGACTCTCTCTGCCCACTGCTGTGGTCAGTGTTCTTTCTTTATTCTGGAGCTCGTTGTTGATGTTGTTGTTTTTGTCAGACACTTGGCTGCAGAACAGTCGCCGAGGCTCTTCGTGCGGCGTTTTTGATGAACTGACTGCGAGCAGCTGGGCAGGACGATAGAGCAGACGGAGAGGGCTGCAGCTCATTGTTTAATTGAAATGAAAGACAACTGAACGCTGCCTTGAAATTCAGAAAAACAAACAAAAAAATATATACCTGCATTCTAAGTAAATTTTGTCATTTGAGTACATTTGTATAAATTAGCAGGCAATACAAAACGTATTTAATAAAATCCCAAACTCAGGAAATGAAAAATATAGGAGATTGTTTAGGAGCCACGGCTTGGATGACAGGGAAACAGAGGATTAAAGACAACAGTGGCAAAAAACCATGACATCTTCAATTGTTGGTGTAATTGCTAGACGGAACATAGTCTGTATAGGAGCCAGGGATTTCACACATTCAGGAAGTCGCACACAGACAGAAAGAAAAACAACAAGACGGCTAAGGTAGACAAACAGAAGAGTGGCAAAAGATTCAGTCACTGGAACGATTTCCTGTCAACCGTAGACAAATAACCCCTTCATTTTACCAAGAAAAACACACATACAGTACTCAAAGCACTCCCCTAGATATGTTCCTTGTGCAATTTCAAAATATTCTCATATTCTGAAAGAAATGCTGCACATCAATTTCTCCCTAGCCTGGTGTGCACCTCTGTAGGAGTGCAGCTACATGTTGTGACCAGAACAGGTGTGAGTGGTCTATCAGTGACCATACAATCAAGGAAAATTCACCCTCAACTTGTCTCCTACACACCATCTACTCACATAAGCCTTCTCCCCTTTCTGCTTTGCAGTAATTTCAGTTGTCCGACAAGTATTATCTCCAATTCAAACACAAGCTGCTTAGTTCTGATCACCGTTGTTTTAAGTACACGGAGAAACTCAACACAGCTGAGTAGCTCAAACCTCGCTACAGAAGCAGATATTGTTAAATATTTCACAGCGAAATATATCAAGATTTCCCCTGTCAGTAAAAAAAAAAGTACCACGAGGCCAATATGATATACCTTTGTTTTGCTTTTGCAATTATTCACACACACTCGCATTGTATTCAAGATTCATTATTTTTTTACATCTGTCTATTGCTGCAGGTAAATGCTCGCAGATGAGAAGTTGTGAGTCAGTGGTCGCACATCAATACAGAGACAGTAGGATAGATGAGAGTGTGGGATGGAAAACTAAAAGAGGAAAAGTCAGAATTAAGTTATTGACAGATGGTGGGGTGTGTGGGGGGGTATCATTCTGAGGAGCAGGGAGAGATTCTGTCTGCAGTGTTGAAGGTGAATAACAATGCTCTGTGGTCCAGATCAAAGTGCTCTCCTCTTCTTATCTTTCCGTTCATCGCCATTTCCCCCCTTTCCTCACTCTTTATTCATTTTCACACTCACCCTGTCTTCCCCTCCCACTCTCTCCAACATAGTTTTTCTCTTATCCACCCCTTTGTCTCATCTTTTTCTCCACTCCAGTACTTTTAATCTCTCGCCCTCACCTCCCCTCCTTCTCTCCTGCCCAGTTCTCCTTCTTCCTTCGGACACTTCTCTCCTTTCCCTGACCTCCTTCCCACCCCTGATATTTCCTCTGTTTTCTCTCTTCACTTTCATGCGTTGTCAGAGGAATGGTCCACACCCAAGCTATCTCCTCCGTACACCTCAAGCCTTTCTTCTTTCTCTCCTTCTCTTTCTCCCTCTCTCTCGCTCTCTTTCCCTCTTCCAGCTGCATGTGAGGGATTGTGTACATTCAGTAGCCCAGCTATCTCCGAATGGCCCATAAATCATTGAGGCTTGGCGTGGCGAGGAGAGACGGCCAGCCAGGGCAGAACTATTAACACAGCTGAATCACACTCATCATTGTCCCTCTCTCTTTTTCTCACCTCCTCTGTCCCTTGCTAACTCACACTGTGGCGCTCCCCTGTTTTGTCCTCATCACATCAACAGCAAATAATTCCCACATTGTGTAAGTCTATTTTGTTTATACTACATGTACTCAGATTCTGGTACCTAACTGAGACCAGAATACTATCAGCAACAAAGGCCGACTGTGATCCTTCCTCTTGTGTCTCGTGTCTGCACCAAATATTTGCAATTGAATGAACTGCAGAAATTAGCGCGGAAAACTTGCTATGCATCTGCAGGAAAGAGAATAAACCCTCCATACCAACAGATGGCAGTAGTCTGTAGTCCTCATTCAAAAGGGAAAAGAGCTACTTTTAGCCAGAGCAGTATATATCCCACTGTGCTGATTGGTTCTGAGCTGTTCAAGTGTTTCATGGACGCCATGTTAGATACATCTAACCAATATTCATCCGTAGAGAAGTTATAATAACAGAGAATAAAATTTAATTAAAAGTTAAAATATGCCACAGTGCTCAGCCTATGACTGCAGCACAGGATCAAATATGAAGAAAGTTATGGGAGCAGACGATTAAAAGGAAGAACTGGATGTCAACTGATTTCTCCTTATCATGAGGTAAATGTCAATGTCTCTCTTTGACGTTTGTTAAGATTTTATATAGGAAAAATAAAGTCATACCATCATTAATGTGTAAGTTACCTTTTCCTCAGAAATGGCCAATACTGCTTTACAAATTAATTAAGTTTGAAGTTAACCTGGCCTTATTCCAGCTAGTTATCTAGACTAAAGGCTTAGAAAAATAGCTGCTACCATCATATATACTGTGAAACCCATGTGTACATGTAACTTATGTAGATAGACACATTTAATTGACATCTAACTTTACCTCGGTTACTACTAAGTTATTGTTGCTATCGTGCTAATATTATATTGATAATACTAAATAACAGTGAGACTAGTTTAATTTTCACTCTTTATGAGTATTTGTAATTTTTCTGAGTAATTTCAAACTTTTAACGGCGATGGATGAACACGGAGACTGAGGAGAAGGTAAACACAGCTCCATGACTGACGAGGCGATTGGGCTACAAAGCATTTTACAGGCTCATTTAACATGATTAAAATAAGTAGACGCTGGGATATTTAAGTGCGGGCCTTTTACATATTAACAGATGTTGGCGATAACATTTATAGGCCCGTTAATGGTGGAAATAAGTGATTTATTTCAAGATAGCACATCTGCCCCACAGGGTTACACCGTAGAATCTAGACTCTGAGGTAGCAAACATGGCGCCCAAATCTAAGAAGAGCTTCAAACTATCGTACACAGTTGATTTCTTCCGAATCATGCAATCATATTGTTGTGAAAACATTTATGTATTTTAAAATTCAAACAAGAAGAAAACACTCTTTTTTTTCCTAACACTTTTTGTGCAAAAGGAAGAGAACACAATATCAACAACAATCACTACTGAAGGCCAAAGTCCAAGATGCCTACCTTCAGAGAAGGGATGGAAAACACAAAAAGGAGGGAGATGAAGGCATCGAAAGCGCTGAACTCCTTTATACGCAACAAAACAGACAGAAAAAGTTGTTTGAAGAACGATAGAGAGTGTGACGACCCACACCTGTCTAATCTCTCCGTGTGTGGGTGTGGAGGCTGGATGTGAAACCATATGGACTTATTTAAATCACGTTACATTATGTTAACTGTGATGTCAAATCTGCTTTTCAAACACGTGAACAAGGAGCAACAGATTGTATAGTTCTTCAAAAGCAGTTTCAAGGATTCAGACGTGATTTTTAACCCTAATCATCTATAGATTGTAAATGAATTTTACCGAATAAACAACAGGCTCCTTCAGCCTCGTATTAGTTTCTGTGGATTTGTGATGAGTTGTCTGTTTACTCATGCAGTGCAAAACCATTCCACTTCTCCACTGCTGATCAAATAATGGTCCTGCTCTACAAGCCACTCAGTAAGATGTGTCTCATTGCGAGTACGCCAACATGTTGAGCTCCAGCTGAGCTCCAGTCAGCCAACAGATGGATTGTACTTCGTCACTGTGATGCATGGCATTCATTTACCAGTTTGCTGAATGTGTTATGTGGTTACTCATTGGTATTCATTGCTCCTAACTGCCTCTGTATATGATGACCATTTTATTAGATGACAATGCTAACTTGGACTTCTCCCTGCCTGGCTAATCCCTGAGTGGGTGGGGGACCAGGCACCAGAATGCCAGCCTGTTACCGAGCTGTAATCCCTCACATACCTCCCTTCATTTTCCACATTGCAAAAAAGGGAACCTGTCAGATAAATTAATGAAGCCATATGCTTGTAAGGGGGAAGATCATTTCAACAGGTGCACTTGAAAATCAGATATTGCATCTCTCTGTCCGTTATTCATCTGTTTTATTCATTCGTAAGTACCTCCGCAGAATACTTCAAACAAGAAACCATGCGACGGCACTGCGGCATAAAATCCTCCAACTGCCAACTGTTGGACCAGTAGAAAGTTTGTGATCCACGAAAGAAACTCAGGCGACTACCGATGGAAGCGGTTGCGATTCTTTTTATTTCTTCATCTCTTCAGACAGATGCTCCGTTTGTGAGCGTGGGACAAACACACTAATACGCTGGTCTGGATGTGTCAGTGCTATGCAAATTCGTATTCATTTAAATGTGTGCTTCTTGTTGTCAAGTCTTGGTGCGTACCCTCTGACACTGCAGACTGCCCATCTGTTAGTACAATACATATTCATATGAATGCATCTATAGATAGTTGCTTCCCTTCTGTCTTCCTCTCCTCGTCGACTGTCTCTTTTTTTTCTTGACTCTTATGAATGGCAAGCCTTATTAAAGTTCTCACATTGAGTCATGGGAGTTTCACAGGAACAGGAAGAGAGATTACTGATTTTGTTTAATTTCCCTCGAGCCCAGTGTCTTAGAATGGCCCAGAAGCATATGGCCGCCTGCCCGTGTGCTTATGTAGACCAGTTTGCATTAGTTTGTTCTCATATATGTGTTATATAGAGTGTATTTCTTGAAATTTAAATGGATGAATGACTTTTCCTAGTCTCTGACTTCTGTCTGTCCGTCTGTCAGCGTGTGTGCAGACGTATAGTGTCAGCGCTACATTCGACAGGGGGGTGAGGCAGTTTTTGATGACCTCTCTGTGTGTGTACTGAACCTGCGAGCCCATGCCTTTCTGCCACCTGTGTCTTCCCATGTAGCCTGTGTCCCACGGGACTGAGATGATTGATATGTCAGGCATTTTGCTGGCCACCTTTCCATGCCTACACCGACCAAAGTCCCGTCCCTGTGGTCCGAGGATGACTGATTTGTCAGGCGGTTCCTCTAGACAGCTCTTTTGCACCCTGCGAAGCCTCATGTGACCAGTTGAACAGACTTTGAAGAGGGCTTTCTGTCAAATTTAACAATAAAGATGAAAAATGCTGTGTGTATTCTTTCTATTTTACTTGGCTTCCCCTTTTATTGACTAGATTTCTCTCTCAGTCTTCTTCTCTCCCGAGCCATCTCAGTCTCTGAATCTCATATCAATTTTTGACCGAAGGAACTGGCAAAGACATGATTTATCTCAGACATACAGTAGTTGTCTGTTCTGCAACTTGCCGAAGAAACCTAGCAAAACCCGTATATACCCACATATTGGAGCATTTCATACCTTTTTTATACTTTTATGTTCTGAACATCAGGCTGTATGCCAGTGTGTGCACGTAGATGCACACAAATTTCCCAAACATTCACACGAATGTGTAATTGGATGTAAATGAGGAAGGTTTGGGCTGAGTGTGTTTTGCCTGACAGCCTTGGTATCACAGGCATATCAATGTGACGGCACAGTACCATGAGAATGCCAGATCTGTCTATCATTTCCCAGGTACAGACCTCTGGGGTGGAGGGAAGTTGAAAAGAGAGAAGAATGAGGATAAATCGTGGAGCTGGTCAGCAGGTTTAAAGACAAAAGCAGGGAGACGAGCCCGAAAGTCATTGCTTCTTCTTTGAAAATGTACGACCAGGTTCTCTATGTTTGAGGGCTCTGAAGTTGCTCTGCAGGTGGAATACCTTTTTGAATTAAGTAGCAGATTGGAGGTGGGATAGCAAGAAGAGAAGCGTTCTCTCGCATCTTTATTTTTTATTTTAAGACAGGCTTTAAAAATGAGCGAATAGATCTGCTCATTAAACATGGAACATACACCGAACAGCCACAACATTAAAACCGCTGCCAAGTAAAGTTAATCACATTGACCATCTTGTGACGACTCAATGTTCTGCTGGTTAAACTTTTGAACCTGGCATTTGTATGGATGTTACTGAGAGATGGACCACCCACCTAGACCAGACCAGCCTCCTCCACCACATAACAATGACGCCTTGATTGCAGGAGCCATCCACGGCAGGATGCAGCCTGACACAGACGCACACACAAAAATTGTTTAGGACCAACTCAAAAAAACATGAAGAACAGCGCAAGGTGTTGACCCAGACTCCAAATTCACTAGATCCCAAATTAAAGTTTCTGTAGGATGCACTCATTAACTGCATATACTATGGGCAAACCCATTGTGACATCACCCATTGGATCTGAACCTCAAAAATAAAGCCTGAAGTGGGTGGAGCCAGAGTGTTGGATGAGCTTTTCTCTGCCCACACTCAAGCGGCCACTCGATGAACAGCAGTTTTTTGCACTTCCACATGGGCTTCATTGCTCAGACCCGGAGGTTGCCGCTTGGTTGCCGCTTGGTTGCACTGGAACAAGCCTGATCCCCAGAGGCCCCTTCCCACAACCCATAGGACCCAAAAGACCCGCACTAACAACATCCGGTTTGCAGACACCACAGGACACCCTCAGAAGGCCCGTGTCCATTCTCTGATGAGTCACAACTGCTTTGGAGGCACAAGGGAGACCGACAAAATATAAGGCAGATGGCCATAATGTTATGCCTGATCGGTGCACATCCTGTTGTCCTCCTCACTTCTCCTTTTCACCCTTCATTTAGTCCTATGATCTACTGCCACAGACTGACAACATCAACTTTCGCACCACTTATACTGTGAGACGGGAGAAATGCTGCCGAATCCTCACAATTGGCCGAGGTTGAGAGCACACACGCATATATATATATGCACTCTATCCATGTCACTGTGATCTGTTGGCCTGCTATCGACTGTGGAAGAAATCACCAATTATTCCACAGCCTTATCTGGCGCAGGGGACGTACGCACATTTGAACATTTAGAGAGGCACTGACTGAGAGCCACACAGGTACCTAAATAAACCTGGGATAGACTTAAATATAAATCTGTGCTCACAACTGTTTACATGTCAGACTGCTCTCGCTCAAT
Source organism: Mugil cephalus (assembly GCF_022458985.1). Classification (NCBI taxonomy): domain Eukaryota; kingdom Metazoa; phylum Chordata; class Actinopteri; order Mugiliformes; family Mugilidae; genus Mugil; species Mugil cephalus. The sequence continues at coordinate 11,065,212 of NC_061778.1, forward strand.
TTAACTAGCAGCTGCCCTGTGCGTGTCACCCTGTTCCCTGCGCACACCCTTGACAAGTGACACAGATCTACCAACAACCAGACACACACACACACACACACACACACACACACCAACACAAGCCAACATAAGTATCCTCCAGACAGTGGGTGTTAGCCAGTGGCAGTTTAAAGGAAATTAATGAGCTCTTATAATGAATGCATTAACCAACCTGTGTGCCGTTGCCTATGGGAAGATTACAGAACCATACACACATACAGTACATAGACACACATACACGCAGCCCACAGGGAAGACTAGATTAACACACAGAGATGCAGACTGCTCAATCACTATGGTTACACAGATGGGTCCCAAAGAGAGGCCGGCCAGCACTGAGGCTGGAGGCAAATGACACACAAACACACAGAAAAACTGACGCTCACTGTATATGGTTGCATTTTTGCTAAAAAAGCGCCCCTGCCTCTTCAATCACTGTTTCTGAATAAGACTTTCATGTGATCTCTAATGTAACATTTTCTCTCTTGAGAGAGTCTGGTGTTTTCTGTGAACTGCCCCGCTGCTCTAATTTATCCTGCCCACCTATGTGTATTTAACTGAGCCTTCAGGTCCTTATAGAATATGGCCTATGACAGCAGGGGAGATGGAAACTCTTCTCTCCACACTATAAAGTTTCATTGTCCCCTTTCTCATCAGGGAATTGTAGTACAGATAGCATTAAAGTGAACAATACCGCCCGTATGTGCTCCATATCCGCCAGGACAGCCGGAGAATATATCACTTTGAAGAAAAGGGAAGTGGGGCGAGGGAGGATGGTTTAGGACGTTTCTGTCTTTACCCACGCGCCGCATTACCTAGTGGGGTTAAATCACATCACAGGCTATAACTCCACACTTTTTCGCTCGCTTGTCTCAATTGCTCATTCGCCGTCTTTCCATTTTGCTTCCCTATCTCTCCTTCTGTCCCCAGCCGATCCCCGAGGGGACATATGTTGTCGTGCCTCCCATCCTCTGAGGGCTCTGCAACCTGACAACCCAGCAGCCTGTCGTACCCTCTGGGGCCCGGGGTGCTGCAGGTGAAAGTAAATACGGTGCAATACTATAGGCTTGAGGAGTGAAATTGGCTGTGGCCAACACAAGAGTTCAAGACAGGGAACTTGGTTCTCACGCCTGCGTGTACCTGGACGTAAAGCACATGAATATGTGCAAACAAATGGCGATTACACGGGAGTAATGCTGAGAGACCCCGCTGCAGTTGAGTTAAGGTCATCCGGTACGTGCGAGCTGAATGGCTCTCTCAGTGTGCCGCTGCTTCAGACACTCAGCTGACTATTCTTAGCATGGAGACAAGACACTGAAATACTACTCACTGTTTACTGGGCTGCAGCTACACCCGTCTGTACTGGGACTGAGGCAAACACACAGAAAAGAGAACAGGAGAGGGAGCCTTGGCATGATTGCAATGCTTTTTTATTATTATTATTAGTTCATTGAAAAAAAAACATTAATGGCCCAAGAACCACGTGATCACGTGTATGCATCAGATTAAGAAAACTATTTCGGCTATGTGAATTGAGATTTTTTTAAATAAAGTAAGTAGTTGTCGCACTTACAGATCCTCTTACAGATATGACCATTTGGGAGAATTTAGTTCTTTTAGGCCACATGGTTCATTATGATCCTTATTCTGCTGTGCTCATCTATACTCATCCAGTTTTTTCTTTTCTTTTTTTTTCTCAATACCATTACTCTTCCCTAATTCGGTCCATTCATATATTCGTGCTTCCATGCTTCTGTGCATACAGTATATTCTAGCTCCCCCGTCCTAGGACCGGGCTTATGAATCAATATGATATTGATTTTGTGATATGAGTTTTTGTGCAGTCTGGTTATAATAATGACCTGATGGCATCAAATTAAAGTGTCCTAGTCTGTTGTAACAAGCCAAAACATCTAATGTGCGTTGAATGCGACAAGTTCAAACCCTGCCAAGTTTCTATCGTGGTGAAGAAATGTGGAAAGAGGCTTCTTGACCGTCCAATGTGTGCATGCTGAGATCTCAAGGCAATTTTAGTAATGCTGTTTTCTAAGCATAATTAAAGGTAACATAATTAATAATCTTACTACTTTGGACTTCATATGGTCACATTACAAATCTTTCTCCAACCATTTCAATGGTAAATCAGAACGTTGTGGAGAATGTTGGTGCCGAGGCATTTGTTAAAAGATGAGATTTTACTTGAGTCAACGTTTCTCTTTATTGTGGTTTAAGGTATTGCAGAATATTTCTTTTATATTCCCTTCCCTTCTCGTGAATCCATTTGTCACTGCAGCTTTCACCCATCCATCCATCCTTACATCCTCCTTTTCATCCATCACTGCCTCTATTCTTATAATAACCCACCGTTCATTCCTCGTATCCTCACAGCGCTTTCGCACCATCCATGTTTCCCTCTGTGGAGCTGTTTATGCACGTTGTATCTCCTGCCTGCGGTGACCAGGAGGCAGTGTGCCCATGTCTAAGAAGCCCCTGCAGAAAACCCATTGAGTCTGTCTCGCCACGCTCAGACCCGTGGATGTGGTGGACCTGCCGTCAGCATGTGACACGGGGACCGGTTGTCAGACAAAAACCAGTCAAGTGCAAAACTAATCTACCTATCCATTTGTCAGAGAGCAGCAGAGGCAGACAGAGGTGGTATAATTGCGCTCGGTGTTATAAGGATTGCCACCGCTGCTTTCTTTTTGTCACGGTTATGGAGGCCCGGATTTCACAGCCCTTTTTTTTTTTTTTGGGATCGCACCGTCCATCTTTAAGCTGTTTTAGATTGCACAGACATGCTGATAATTGAATGAAAAACAGGTCCCACGTAGGTAGCTGTGTGTGTGCGCGCGTGCATGCGCGTCTGTGCGCGTGTGAGAGGTTTAAAGCATCGGCTGCATTTTATGAGCAATAAGCTGTTGTTTGTGATCCTCTGCGGAAGCATAGATAATGCATGGCTTAGTCAGCAGACGGGTAGCTGCCTATTATAAAGCTGTGATCCGGTTAATTGACTGAAGGGAGGTGAGACAAGTGAAGGGAAGAGGTGAAAGAAAAAGGTTTATTTGGAGAAACATATTGTGATACCATCGTAATCTAGCACATCGTATTTCTCTATGTGCCTGTTTGTCACCCAAGTCAGTGAAACCTGTGACTGGATAACACTTCTGTATTACATTAATATCCTTTCCTTCCTTTTTGCCCTTCTGACCAACGTGCCCGAGTGGTTAAAATGTTAATGAGTTGGATCAGTTTAATAATGTCAGCGCAGCAAGGCTCATCAGTCATTGCTTCATATGGAATAGCATAATGCTGACTTGAACGCACACTCGCTGAAAACTGAGTCGTTATGCCCACAGCTTTACAAACAGCCTCTTTCTCCTCACGTTCATACGTTTCTGTGTGTGTGTACAGTAAAACATTCTTCTACAGCCCGTCGATTTATTCCTTTTCTTACCTTCCTTTCAGAATTCTTCCCGCCTCTGTCGACTTCTAGCGCCGCTTTCCTGTCTGACTCTTTTGAACGTGCTTCTTCTCTCCGGGCGTTTCCCTCTCGGTTTTGCACAGCAGCTCGCTGTCATTTCTTCCTTTAATTCTTGTCTATTTGACAGGGCCCCCCCGCGCAGACTTTTCCACGTTTTTTTTTTTTTTCACACACGTTACAGTACAAACAAGCTTGTGCACACACGCACACACGTGGTAGCGGTGGTGTTGCCGTCTTAGTCTTTGTTACTGTGATGGCGCTGTCATCATCGTCTAGATGTTAGTTTACCTGAGTTGAACAAGATGGCAGAGCATCCTACATCTCTCTGGTATGATATTTGTGTGCGTACTTATTACTAATGTTGTTCAGACATACATTTGTTTACGTGGATTACATTTGGGGAGAAGGTTTAAGGTTTAGTGTAAAGTTGGGGTCACAGTTATTACAAGGGGTAAGGTGAGTGTCAAGGAAATTAGTCTGAGTTAATATTATGCCTAATTTAAAAAAAAAAAAAACATAAATAAAAAAGGAATTTGAGTTTTCAAGAATTCAATCCACTGGAAATCGCAAACTCTGGCTTGGAATCAATAAAGGGAGTTATGCCAACTCTACAGTATGGAAGAGGATAAGGGCGACAAAAAAAAAGTAGTTAGAGCAAATGAATCTCAAAATCAGAATTCTGACTTTTTTCCTCAGAATTCTGACGTTTTTTTTAGATTAATTCTGAGATTAAAGTCAGAATTCTGACATTCTGACATTAATCTTGAAATTAAGATTAAAGTTAGAATTTTTTACTCCGAATTCTAAATCTTGAAATTAATTCTGAGGTTAAAGTCAGAACTAAAAAAAAAAAATTAAAAATTAATTTGCTCTAACTACCTTTTTTTTAGGGGCCTTAATCCTCTTCCGTAGTACAGAGGGTGAATTTCTATTTAATTCAATAGTTTAAATCATACATTTTTTTGCCCATTAGCCTGGAGCTAGAAGGAGTCTAGCATTGCCAATATCACTATGGCCGGTGGCACCACCAAGAGCCGTCTTGAAGCTCAGTGCTGTAAGTTCCCTCTTTGACACTGGGACTGAGGGTTTCACCCGTCATCACATCCAGTCAGTGGTTCTGACTGGGAGCACTGATCATAGCTGCTTTGCCTTTTTGTGAGTTATCTAGTTGTTTACAGTTGCCCGTTTCTCCTGAATTCATCTCACTATATCCTATGTCTTGACATGTGCTGTTGTTAGAAGACCATGAACATTACTCCGTTCATCTACTAGGAAACTCTTGTGTGCATTGATTACAACGTTTATGTTGTAATGATGTGACTTCCAGTTGGAGGAAACCGCTTTCAAAACCAGCAGGATGCATTTCTACATGCTGTCCAGACGGCCCATCCCTACCTTACAAGACGTAACTGCATGTAGGCACATACAGAATCAGTTCCTCTGTAGAACATGCACCTAAACACAACCACATGGTTTCATCAGGCATACAAATCTGAGCTCAGCAGTTCACGCTCTTGTCATGTTCTCAGTCTGCTGAAAGTCCTTGATGCCAGTTTCTCACGACAGTAAATTAGTTAGTCACCCACCAATCTTTCCCAGGAGAAGCGCCGATCCAGATAACACCCTGTGCATCTGTACGTTCTCTCGAGCGGCCTTTCATGTGTTTGTGCGCTGTGTAAGGTGGTTCATTTACATCTTGCGATCCCATTTCCTTTTTCCTCTCAGGCTGTGCTGAATTCAGGTTGAGATTACTCACCTGATTTCCCTTCCCGGGAGAGTGCAGGCTATGGAAGACAAACAACGCGGTCACATATGTGTGTATGTGTGTGTGTGAGTGTGTGAGTGTGTGTTTAAAGCGATATATTTAACTCTGTTGCGTACGTGAGTGCAGTTTTGTCCACTTCTGCATGTCCCTTGTACCCTATACAGCATACAGCGGGCCTCATCCATTCCTAATTAGTGTGTGATCGATAACTGGTTGTTGTGATGCTGTGCGTGGGGAACCGTGTCGGAGCAGGTGAACAGTGACATTTCAGCAGACAGGGATTACTCCGTTGACCTTATTGTTGTGATTAGAATTCAGCCGCTGCTCCCCCCCTCCCCAAGAGATGACCTCACCTTGTTCACACTGCGCCGGGATGCTGGAGGTTATTCAAAACTCCTTCCATCCCCCACCCTCCTCCTTCTCCTCCTCCTCCTCCTCACTTTCTTCTGCACAAGCGTGGCTGCACGTTGCTTTTAAATTATTGCTACATCCATCTTTACATGTTGCCGAATCTTTTGCGCGTATGCCCCGCCGTCGCTAGGCTGTCATCCTGAGAATGCGCTCGCAACTTCTAATACAGCATTCTCTCGCTGCTCTGTGTGTGTGTGTGTGTGTGTGTGTGCAGTGAAGAAGAAAAAAACAAGGGCATAAAGCAATATTTGTGGCAGCTCTGCGTAACATTTTTTACATCCTTTTTTTTTCCCAACAAGCCATTATGATCTGTTGCTTTTATGCAGTCTGCTTAATTAACAGTTCTCAAACGCAGGAAATAAATAAGAACTGTGAGTGGAAAATGAGAGGGTGACATGTATTTTCTTAACCTATTTTTCCTTGTTGTTCCGTCCTTAACTGTGAGTAGGGACCAACACGTCTTTAAAACCTGGTAGAAGCATGGTCTAACTAAAAGAAAAAAGTAGAAAAGTCTTACAGAAATCTCCGTGAACGTTACTGATGAGTTTTTCCATGTTGTTTTTTTTTTTCTACTTTTATAACTACAAACCAAATTAAACTATTTTTACTGTCAGAGCAGAATATCTGAAAAGATGAGCAAATAAAACCAGAAGTGTCAGGAGTGACATGCACCCGGTGGAAGGTTGTGTGTTTCTGTATCAGTAAACAGCGATACTAAAATGGCCACTGGTGAGGCATGAGCTGATCTTAATCTGTCCAAGGACACTTTCCGTCGTTTTGAACTGCTTTTAAACTCCCACATATTCATCCAAGGGCGGCAAGATATTTCTACTTTTTTTTTATGCGCATATTGACAACGCTCACAGCAACAACTGGATGGAAAAACACTGGGTTTGATTTTTACGGCTGCTTTAAACAAGTTTGAAACGAGCCCGGGGGGGTCAGCGGGCTAATCGTTGCTCGCCACATGCACAAAAGGATTTATATTCCGCACCTCTGAAGCCTTTCACACTTTGATATGTTGATTTGTATATAGATGAGCCCAAGAAACACTTTTTTTATCAGGCACTTAGCAGCACAGTTCACAGAAACTTGAAGCAAAACTCCTGACTCCTAAAATCACCCAGTCTGTGTATTTTTGTGCGCGCTGTGCCGTGTTTGTTTGCACGCATTCACTGGTGCTTTCTTATTCCGCGTCGCCGTTCACGTCGAATTGTGGCTACGTGTGTCTGAGGGCTGTAGCTGCAGAATGGCGACTCAAGGTTCCGTCATCTTCGCTGCAGAATCCCTGGGTGACTGGCTCAAATATCTGGGATACAGCCCAGAGTGGCACAGTAACCGTGGTGGCACATAATGGAGCGCCAGCAGCAGGTGAGCGTGCAGGATTGTGGATTTAGTCGCAGCATTTTGGTTCGACTGGAGGGGGGGGGGGGGGGGGGGGGGGGGGGGGGGGGGGGGGGGGGGGGGGGGGGGGGCAAACCTGTCACACCTGTTTGAAGTCGTCCCCGCTTATCAGAGAGTTTTTCCAGCTAAGAGAACACAGTCAAGAGGAGAGGAGAGGAGAGGAGAGGAGAGGAGAGGAGAGGAGAGGAGAGGAGAGGAGAGATCATTAGTTATGACACACACACATATTGGATCCAGGAAAGTGATAATGGTATAATGGTTACAGTAGTGAGAGAGGAGGACAGCTGCGGAGCGATGGCTGTAAAAATGGAGATGGACCGGTGGACGCTCGGACGGCACCAGGGGAGCGTTTGGGGCATCAGAATTCCTCCGTAGCCTCCCACTGCTGCCAGCTTAGCGATAACATGCATGAGTAGACCTCCGGTGAAAGAAGATGGGAAGATGAGGCGAGGGGGAGGATGGCGAAAGCAGGGCAAAATTGATGATTCAAAGGAGCAAAGTGGTCTGAAAGCCTCCCGCATCCTCTCTACCTACCTTCACTCCCCTACATTCCATACGGTTGGGGTGGGGGGTGAGGAGGGAGCTGCTAAGGATGTTAGTGTCCATTAAGATTGCAGCGTGTTTACATAAAATGAACACAGACTTGCGCTGGTTTTACCTCCCACCTCATCTCACCCTCCTTCATAACACACAGACTATGACTCCACATGTTTACTGCTGAACAAGCAATACTTTCAAATGTAAATTAAAAGTGCATTTTGAAGTCTTTATTCCCTATTGAAGTGACACTCTGGAGCCCCTCCACTATCAGTGACCTGCCTTTTCTGTTAGTGAATGGCAAACATATCTTCATCATTAGCTAGTTATTCTCCTGAGCATTAAATGCAGGATAAAGTACACACACTAGTCACCAGTCAGGCTCTGCATTGATGCGCGATCTTGTTGTTCAACTTCTGAATGATTCAGCACGCTCTATTGTACGCTTCATTTGTGGCCGATTCCTTTCGTCGGGGTGGTTTTCTCAATATTCTGCTGATAACGCCCTCCCCTCTCTAACCTCTCTCCCCCTCTCTCTCTCTCCTCTCTCTCTCTGCCAGGGAGCTGTGGGCTTGATGCCCTCATGGCTATTTACCCTCCCAGCCTCTTCAGCTCTGATGGTGCATAGAGCATCAGCGATGGCACAGAGAGCCTGGAGGAAAGAGATGAAGCGAGGGAGACGGTGAATGTAGAATACAAAAGAGTAGAGGGAGAAAAGGAGAGGCCGTGAAAGATGAAAAAAGACACACAAGTGTTCCGCTGAGAGGTTCTGATGAAGGAGGAATGTGACAAATGAAAGGGAGCACATGAGTAGTAATACGCGAGGGCGGGGGTGCTCATCATGTTAGGGAAGATAAGGCCCCCTCCTGGTGTATTCCCTGCCTGAGGTCCTGCTTTTGGACGTGTCTCTGACAGGTCATGCATCTCCGCTAAAGGAACTGGTTACCATTAGCTCTCTGAGTGATCCAGGTTGCATCACCAGAGAAATAATATTCAAACCTCCAGAGTCGGGTTTTTCCGCTGGTTCATTGCATGAATTTGTCTTATTTTAAATGAGCAAAAACCCTGCATCATAAATGATCGCTAATATTCAAATGATGCTCACTCGGGGCAGCTCTGTTATTTTCTGCCTTGCCAATCCACCTGCTCTTACTTAACAGAGCTGAGCTGTGATGACCAAACCACTGTTATTTACCCCATTGTTCTCAGGACGGTTTTATTAATAAATGACAGAAGCAATTACAGAAACCCAACCACTGTTTCATACAACTCCTGCCAGTCTATTCACTGATGATTCTCCCATTAACCGTGCTCTGTGGGTGAATATGTTGTGACACCTAATTTATCCTTTAGGTTAGGGTGACTTATAGTAATAGTTGTGGTAACACGTCAAATTCACCACCGATTTTAGATGCTATTGTTTTTGAATAGTTTTTTCCCTTTAAACCATCTATATCCTCTTGTAAGGAAAAGTGGATAAAATGCAACTGGACATTTTAAACCTTTTAAGCCGAAAATTACATAGTAAAAGTAATGTAATAAGGATGCACAAAGGGATGAAAATGTCAGAGCATAAAAGCTAAAGTTGAACCTGTGAGGACTGCTGCAGTCCGTTAAACGTGGAGGATCCCATTACCCTTCAACAAGGAAACCCAGCCATTAGAAAGGCCATTACAGAACGGTATACCTAATGCTGCATTTGGGTAAAAAGAGCAGGGAACAGTAAATGAGTTTGTGCACACTATTAGTCTTGTTAGGGGGTAATTAGTTTGATTTGCACGCTTTCAGGAACAAGGAAAATAATTAAGTAGACCATTAACTGAAAGGACAGAAACAGTACTGATACTCATGAAACAAATGCAGTACTGTAAAAAGCAGTTCAGTTCCTGCGAGCTGAAACAAGAAATTGAATCTATCCTTCATCAGTGATCGATGTTGTTACAGTTACACAACTTGCTGTGAAAGGTATCAATGAAATCAATTCAGGAGTATTGCTTAAGAATAATTTTAGGCATTACACTGTCTAATTGCACGGGAGACCTCTAGATACTAATCTCCAAAAAACAAACTAGAAAGGCAAGAAGCTGGTGCAGCAACCGGTTTGCATGAGAACACTATAGTGACTACTATGAGCTGTTAAATGAACATTTAACTATCTGAATCATTGTTAATTACATGCCCATTATCTGCAATTACTGTGATAAACTAAGATGCAAAAAGATTGCAGCTCATCTGCCGTGGAGCTCGATAGCTGAATTGAATGTGAAGGCCCGTCACGATTATACCAGATACAGCTCGAATCAAATACATACTGTCAGAGATAAGGGGAATCTGTGCAGTTTAATAGACTGCACAGAGACAATTAAAACTCAAACGCATTACATTTTTATCTGAGAGGCTAAGAAAACCTGATAACATTCCTGCCTTTTAAATGTGTCTTTTGGGTTCAAGCGAAGGACTAAATTACTTATATTAATTATCATAAATTATACAGAAATATGTGCGTTTACATTAGTATTCGTTGCAAATGTGTGTGTATATGTCGGAATCATGCAATTGATGCCTTGCCTTGGCAGCGATGTCCACAAGTGGCACGTGCTGTTGCAGAATCCTTGGAGTGATTCTCTAAGGCATATCACGGGAAGTAATGTTCACACCAAGTAATGGTGTCAGGGTCAGGGTAGTGGTTCAGTTTTTGGCACATCTAACTCACATAGCAGACAGCAGAATTTGGAATTTGTATTCCATCGCATAGCAGCTAAACAGATTTAGTCACATTGTCTCTGTTTTGACCTTAATAGCTGCTTCTGAAATGTTTTAAACTCTGAACGTAATCCAGGGTTTTGTCGGGACAACCAACATCAGCATTACATCATGTAATAGGGTTTTATTGTACGGCGGCCACAAAGTAGCTGCTCTACAGCCTCAGGTCACCACATAGAAAGGATTCCACTGGAGCGAAGGCACAGTCACACTGCCGCCGCTCAGTCCTTCTCCCTTGTCATCTCTGCAATGATGAGTTATGAGGCCACGTCTGACTCCGATGCAGTAGTAGCTCACACCTGACAGTTCAGTAGAGATCAATAATTGATTTAGACAGGGTGCCTCCACCTGCCGGGGGCTCTCTGGCTTCACTTGCACACATGTATTAGCTGAAACACAAGCATGCTTTTTTTTCTCGTTTAATGATCTATACACCATCAACTAAGGGTGGGAAAAACTCACTCACTCAATATGGCGATATATTGCGATATCATAATATCGTATCGTAATGTATCGTATCGTGACTCAAGTATCGTGATATGTATTGTATTGTGATGCCTTTGCCAATACCCACTCCCACCATCAACTCAAGCTTAAAATTGAGTTGTCACTCTGCCACATCACAGCTGATGAGATTTCAGCAGGTGTTTAACTTAGGCAACACCCTGTTGACCTGGATGTCTAAGTGGCTGCCTGTGAGGTCAAACTGTGCAGCACCTGTGCTTTTGCTAGGTTGGTACAGAAACCGGCAGACTACAATGTGATATATATGCCCTGTTTTCCACTAACAAGCACTGAGATGGAATCAGGTGACAGATGTGCACATGTATGAAAAAGATTTGCTGCGATGTAGAGAATAGCCTCCTTTTGTCATATCACCCGTCAACCTATTTCCTTTCTTTTTTCTGTCTCATTCAGTCCTTCCTGGTTTAATTTGCACCTTAAATCAACTCCTGCTGACTCCCTTCTCTCTCCTTCCCCAATCTCTGGATGTTTAGGCATTTATGAGGGGAGGTGGGGAACAGCAGGTGCAAGGCCTGCACAAAACACCAGAGAAGTGATCCAATTTGGTGTGGGCAGTAAATTGTGCGGACATCTGCGCACTGCACGGCGTGGAGAGGAGCACAGGGCGGGGTGGATGCGTATCCTTGCCCGGCTGTACTGCTGACAGGGCACAGAAACGGCAGAGGAAGGGTGCCAGGCACACAGCAGAGAGCGAGAGACCGAGGACTGGGAGGTGACACAGTCTCCATCTTTGTATCAGACTCTTAAATTACCGTGGGTATCTTCATCTACATTGCAGAATGAGATTAGGGGAAGTTAATACAGTTGAGGGTAAAACTAGTATGACCATCATGTAAAACTTTCAGATATCTAACCTGTGATTCATGAAAATGTTCTTCGGGAACAGCGCACGCTCCTGAGCCTGAATCTTTCCTCCGCCCCACAGGACGCCTCCCCAGGCTGAGCTAATTGAACAGATTACAAACCATTCCTTCTTTCCCTCTAATTAGCGTTAGTGTGCCGTGGACTAAATGGGTCTGGAGCAGGCCTCGGCCCCCCAGTCTTGCAGACGATTAAGATCTCCTGCCACAGCGGTGACTGTGGTCATAACTTCATTAATGACTTGGCTGACTTTCTCCAGCTACTGCTGGTCCCCCCCGCCCTCAGAGGGTAGGTCTGGATTTAGCTTCGTTACAGCAACTTCAACTGGATTTTTTATTTAAGATTTCTCAGCTCCTTGTGGAAAAAGAATATATGTATTTTCTGTCCTTTTTTTTCCAGTTTAAACATTTAGATGTAGCCGTATTGGTTTTAATTAATCATGCGTGTCATTACGATCATCCCCTCACGCCTAACTATAGTCTTGGAAACCATCATTTAGATCAGCGCAAGCATGGCTGTAATCAATCCTGATTTCTGTAGAGATCATCAACGTCATCATTAGCGACATTTTCATCTTCCTCAATTTCTTCATCGCCATAATTCTCTTCCTCCTCCCCCCTCAGTGATACTGTTGCCTCCTCCTTTGTCACATTTTTTGTTTCCCCCTCTCTTTCTTTATGTTTATGGCCATATGCACATATTCTGGTCGTTTGTGTAAGTGCTTGTTTGCTTCTTGACGAATTTTACCACTCGATGCTCAATTTAGCCTCAAGAAACCAAGCTAGATTAGACTGATTTTTGTAACTCTGAGTTTGTCCTCGCTTGGCGACAAGCTGTAACCTCCACACACACTACACAGCAGACTGGAACCTGACGTGTTTCCCATTTAAATGAATCTAATCGCTGTGAGTGCTTGTATATGCTCTGGACAAGATTGTTGCTCTCACAATTCATTTCACACTTCGTTAGCAAATGAAATTGTTGGTTGGATGTACAGTATGGAAGGAAAGATCAATATATTACAGGCAGGTATTAGCGGTGCAATCCGACAGAGGCACCGGGGTTCGACAGACTGTGCAAACACAATTACAAAAAACACGATGCGAAGGTGCACAGTTATGCATCGCGGCACACGAACGCGTGCAGACACAAATGAACACACACATGCATATGGTTTCCAAGGAAATGAAGAACAGCCTGAAATTCACACACACACACACTCTCTCCTCTTTGTTCCTGCACTCTTTGCTCACCCACTGATCTGAATGGAGTAAATCATCATTGTGTTTGGGGAGGAGATTGATGGTGGTTCTCGGTGGTTCGGCCACCCATTCTATTTAGAACCACAGGTCAGTCGGCCAGTTAAGGAGCCGACCTCTATTGTTGCCATCTGACGTCTCTATTCATCATCACACGGTCTGCATCCTGCTGCCGTCGTCTCCAGGCGCAAACTGCTTTGTGTGGCACTTTGTGTACGTGTTGAAGAAAATGCGGGGGAATGCGCAGGGTGGGAAATGTGATGATAAATAGCATAGGATGATCTCACATTACACTGTCACTATAGGAACGTTGTATTGTCACAAGATGGTCAATGTTATTGACTTTGCCTGTTGGTGGCCATAATGTTATGCCTCATTGGCTTATATGTTTATTTAATTGTAAAATATAAGACAGGAGTATGTTTCAGAAAAATATCAATCAGGCTTTCCTCATATGAAGCTCACACATGTTTGTGTCATCATGTTTGTTTCACCACCATGCCCATTAAGGCCATGTCCACGGTTTAATTATACTCCCCAGTCACCGCATTCATGTTTTTTTTTCGCTTGCTTTGCTAGACGTAGACTGACACGTGCGCATAACCGGAACAAATTCAAATTTGCCTGGGTTTCGTGAACTGAACAGGCCACTCGTCTGCAATTATAGTGTTTATGTTTATTCATTCATTCGTCGTGATAAGAGCAGTGATTGTTTGAGGCGGGAGGCGTGCAGTGGAAGTGGCCTTGCCGTTGACTCGCTTCATAATGTCTTTGTTATGAGCATTCTCTAGCAGAAAAAAAAAAGCAAACACCTGAGGCTGAGCCTAGTTTTTCTTGTCACCACCGGCTATTCCTGCAGTTGTAAAAATCTGGACATATAGTCACAGTTTTGAGAAGGCATGCGTCCTCCTACAGTGTAAATATTTGTGTACTGTACATACAAGGATCAGGCATAAAATCATGACCTAATATTGTGTAAGTCTCTCTTGTGCTTCCAAAACAGTTGTGACTCATCAGAGAATTAACATGGGTCTCCTGAGGGTGTCCTGTGGTGTCTGGCAACAGGATGTTGTTAGTGGGTTGAGGGCAGGGGGCTCTGTGGATCAGGTTTGTTCCAGTGCATCTCACAGATTAATGATGGGAATTCTGGCTCTTTTTAGAGAGCCAGTTCTTTTGGTTCAGCTCACTAAAAAGAGTCGGGTCTTTCGGCTGCTAACTGACTCCTCAGACTTTTCTGTTGCTTAAATGAATTTATTACCAAACTTTCTAATTCATGTAGTTTCTGTCTCTGCCTCCAGTTCGTACACTGCTCAGTGTGGACGCACAGACGCCACCATCATACACCTTGACCAATCACGTTCAGAAACAAAGACAAAAAAATAAATAAAAAATCTGAAGATCTAAAGTTTTTTTGAGTTGCTCCTAAGGAGCGCCACATTTCGATGCGCACTGTAACACACTAACAAACAGTTCGCTAAAACAGAATGGGTTTTGTGTCTCACTTACTCTGTCAAATTGGGTTGAGGCACATGGTAAGCCTTGTGATGCTCAGGAGATTCCTTTATGTAAGAAAATGACTTCCAGGGAAAAAAAAAAAAAAAAAAAGTGCTATAATCCTGTTATCAAAATCCTCTGTACACAAGACTGAACAAGAGAGACAAAGAGACCCGCCCCGCCCCAATCCTTTCCAGAATAAGTTGGAGAGTGTTCACGATTTTCAATTTAACCTTACATGCAGGCGTCAGTGTCTTAGAGCCCAGACTCCTCTTGACGTGAGGTAATAGATATGGTATGGATTGTATGCGGGAGCTATAGGAAGACATTTAAGAGGTACATGCGTTGCAAGGTCTAAAATGAAGTATAAAGATTTCTTTCATGACAGCCAGCACTGGGTCTTCTTTATCTGAAGTAGACGTGACACTGTGCGACCTGGGTGTTGAGTCTATTGTCTGGCTTCTCTTGGCCCCCGTGTTTCTCATAACCAGCCGGGACATATCCCATCTGCAGGTCTGGCCTTGTATAACAGTCGTGTTTCTGACGCTTCATTTTTCTGTCATCTGTTTTGGTCTGAGCTTTATTTCAAGGTGAACTCCCCCCCCTCCCCCCGGTCTCTGGGAAGACTGGGGGAAGAGGGAGAGAATCCTCCAAGGTCACTTTCTGTGTCTCTCCGTCTGAGTTGGTGAGTTCCTGACAAGGCAGAGACAGGTCCAATTTCTCACTGACTGTCAGGAGCTACCTGTTTTTTAAACGCCTGTGAGACAGATATAAGCAGAGGAAGATGTTGCCTGACTTTTCAGTATTATCTGAGGGGCATTCTTTTCTCCAGCCTTATCTCTCTGTCAGTAATGGGCCTTCGGTGATTCCTGCCAGATATCTGTTGCGGATGGACCGTTCGCCAGGCAGTTAGAGCAAAGCATTCCCAGATACTGTAGATCTAGAGCGGGCTATTTTTTCCACTTGTTTCTTAGCCCTCAGTGATTGGTAAATCCCTCTGAGTGGCAGCTTGACAGACGCCGCACCTCTGCTTCTTAGTAAAGTGGGAAGCAAAACAAAAAACGCAGGAGTGATTGATCCGGGGCGCTGGGAGCGCTGCGCGGTGAACTTTCTTTGACCACCTACTCAATCAAAAGTGCAGTAAAAGTCATCCTGTTCTTCAGGTGTGATGAAGACGTGCGTCAGAGACCTTTGATGTGACAGATTACGGACGTCTTCATCTGGCCCTCCTGACTCGGAGCTCGTTTCTGCTTTTATTGTTTCGCGGAACAATTCACTGAGGGGAAGGATGCCATGTCAAAACTGCTTTTAGGGTCTGTGATGCTAAAGAGAGATGGGAACTTCAAAGACGATGACATATGTGTGTGTGTGCTTGTGTGTGTGTGTAAAAGTGACCCAGTCAATGTTGGCCTCCTGTTGACAAATCAGTGATAAGGTAATTGCCTGGTGAGCATATGAATTTACAGTGCCGACATTCTTCCTGAGATAAAACCACCAAAAGTAGTTTATCCTCCTTAAAGGCATTCACTTAAAATCTACAGCTCTACACTTGACTTCACTATGACCGATTAATGTTTGGGGAATTGGGGAGGAAAGGCAGAGGGAAGGGCTGATAAGAGAGTTGAAAGCGGCAGTGGAGGAATGGAGTGGTAGCAATAGGCGAGACTCCCGCTGCCTCCTCTTTGGGGAGATCCCGGCCAGTGCTGTCCCTTCTGCAGCGCAAGGAGAGACTCAGCCAGGGGTCTTTGAAGTACTGCTCTGTTATTACATGGATGAACTCCTTTGTGCTGCTATTATACATTCAACGCACCATATCTGAAGACAGCTCCCATCCTTCAAACAACTGCGAATCAAGGCAGCGCCCAGCAGGCCGTGCAGAGAGCGGAGAACGTTGTGAGTCACTGAACAACATCATTGTAGTAAGACGCGGCGCTTTTGTATTTCCGAAATGTTTGGCTTCCCGCTCAAGTGACGCACAAGCGGCTCCAAATCAAAACACTTGTTAGACAATTTCTTTGGGCTACATTTTTACTCCTGCTGTGGGTGAGATTGGTTCATCATTGACATTTAACTTGATCTCCGTTTTGGAGTATGTAAATTGCCAGCTGCTGCAAGAGGAAACAGAATGCAACATGAAGCTATCGTGCCATGTTGGTGTTAACCCCTGTTCAGCTCTGAGACTGCAGCTGGCATCTTTGTGTGCGTGCGTGTGTGCGATAAGTCACTCGCTGTCATCTCATCCAGTTAGAGCGAGTCCCATTGTAAGAACCAGATTAGAAAAGGCTAAAAGAAGAATCGCATCTGGTGCAGTTATGCTGGAATAAATGAAGTTTATCGCGCCATGTGAACGATGTTCTCTAATTCAGGGTGGCAATTAGCAATTATTTGCTTTATTGATTAATATGTAAATGGTTTTCTGGAATCATCAATCATTTGAAACTCTTAAGAACAAATACTTTTGCAATTGCTTTTTGGTGCGACCAACAACCACAGAATCTAAACATTGGCGTCATGTGAGAAGGGAAGCGGATCTTAACATCTCAGTAGCTGGAATCAAGGAGTATTTTGTGCTTTAAAAACACCTGAAATGATCAATATATCTGTGAGGATCCTTAGTCAGCCAAGTCATAGTCCATAACAAAACTAAAACAAAGGAAGCTGGATTTATTTTAGTTTTTCTTAAAGATTCACCCGAGTGGCTTCTTTGGTTTAAAATGACTGGTGGGGTTAGACTGGAGTCTAAGTCTTTATTTGGAACACATAGTCAGGATCGGCAAACGGAGAAACAGTTTGGACCCCTTGATAAGACAGGAGTTGCCAGATGGCAACCTTTTGGCATATTTTGTAAGGACAACTATGAACCCTCTTAAACCTATCAAGGCCCTACAGTGCATTTAAAATACTCCGCATATCTCCCCTAGCGGCCCCGTTTTATCTACCCTATGACTGATTTCACTAGTTTAGACTGTGTGTCTGTGTGCGTGCTTTGAGGGCGCGGGGGTTAGCACACATAATTCTTTGCCTGGGGAGCCCAAGAACCTGGGATTGCCAGTGGTGATGCCCACATAGATGATAAGGGTCTGTTCAGATTTACTTGGATGGTATAATCTTTTCCACAAACGTTGGTCTCAACAAACTGCCGAAAACTCTGAAAGGATCAACAGATTATTAGAATATTCACAGAAAATGCTTCCAATGATTCACCTTTACCGCAAATGAATGTTATTTCACAATGAAGCTTTCAATTTTCCATGTTTGTTGACAATGTGTTGATGAATGGCTGCTGACGATAGTCATTTTTCACTAGTCTCTCTACCCCCTTAGACAAAATCTGGAAAGTATTGGCTTTATAGTCCATATGTTTTTAACTTTAAATGTGTTTAGATTGGTAGGGATCCTTGCAGCTTTAATAACATGAATGTCACCAAGCAACATGCCATCTTTGATGTGTAGGAGTTTGATGGTCAGCTTGCCCTTTCTGCTGCAGCTAAATGGTAGTTATACTTTTGTAGGCCTGTATTAAAGGTCTAACTATTAATATAACCGTGTTGTTGGTTATTCTTGCCTGCAGATTTGGTTTTAAAGCCCGTTTAAAGTGGCCGCGGGGCCTACTAAATCACTTTAACGCACCTTGGTGTGGACACGACCTCAACACAGGCTAAACCCTGCGTCTGGGTTCGATGCCGGGCTGCTGCATTAGATTGCTCCAGGTTGTAACGCCAATAAACAGGTGTATAATGAAAGTATTTTAGCTATAAATGTGTTAGAGCTCTGAGTGGTCTGTATCGGTGAAATAAAACAGGTCTGGACGCGACCGTGTATAATAATTCACCTGGATTCTCCCGTCTCTCCACCGCTTGCAAGGTCAGTGGGTGCAGAAGGCTGGGCTTTAAGTTGTGTTTTGTCGTCGTCACTCCTCTGAGCAGAAGGCTGCGACAGAGAGAGTCGCCTCAAACACAAGACCTGTGCCGGGCACGAAGCCGCACGCTTGTCCTGCGCTTAGTTTTTGAGCCGCGTTTCTCGGTTTTAACTGGGAGGTAGATGCCGGCTGCTTGTGTGAAATCTCCGAATCGTGCGCAAGCCCACAGTATAAAGAGGGACGCACTTTACTCAGAGGCTATTTATTTCCCAGCTGACGTGGGAGCCGGAGAGCGCAGGCTGAAGTGTTCGCTGGCTGGGCATCTCTGCGTGTGTGCGCGACGGGGAGGAGAGGAAGCGTTGACCTGCCGGGATTTTGAGACATCCGCGTTATTATTTGAAAAGAAAAAGAAAAATTCTATCAGGACTCAGACTCCGGCTGGCTCTTCCCGTGGACAGACTAGCCCACACACTCAGAGCGATGACTGCTCTGAATTATCCACCGGCTCTCTGTAATTTCGCCAGCGAAGCCAGCCTCGCCGCCACCCGCCCTTAGAACTGAGCTGCTGTGAAACAAGTCAGCGCCGTCGCCGTTGTCTAACAGCTGGGATTTACACTTTACAATGTCTTGAGGCGCGGAAGGGACGCTACAAAGATGATGGCAGTGAGTATCGGTTCGTTTTAAATGGCTGTCATGTTGCATCCAGGCTACTTCTGGCTCGCCTCCCGTCGTTATTCGTGCGGGCTGGGACTTTAATTTTGACCGTTTGTGGTGTAAATTCAACTGGGGAGGGGGAGGTCAGCAATAAGTGGGTGACATCCGCCGTGTTATTGTATGATATTGGGCGTTTCTGCCAGCGCTGTTGCCAGGGGGGATATCAGGTTCCTCCTGGGACTTTTTTTTGGGAACATTACATCATTTGAGTAGCCATATGAATGACTATGCAGATTGAAGAAACACCCGGCGTATCCAAACGTTTCTAACCCCGAATGGCGTGTCTTTGGGCAATTGGAATATGTATCTCCTAAATGACCAGTGTGTGCCAGATGTGATCATGCAACTGTCATCCGTGGAGAAACGCCACTTATAGTGAGCTCGATGCAAAAGACAGGGCGTATGCGATGATGCCCTTTTTTGCGAGCCACCCAGAGAACGGCGGGCGGAGTTGTGAGTCTCTTGACATAAATTAAACGCCCCCCCTTCAAAAAAAAAAAAAAAAAAAAACACCCGCCCGGCTGCGGGGTGGAGGTCGGTGCAGCTGTCAATTTGCATGCATTTTGTTGGCCAAATCCAGGCTGCATGGGCTGCCTGCGCTTCGGTTAATCCCACAGCGGATCAGCTTTGCCGCTTCAGCCTGCTGTCTTGCAGCGCCTTCCTCTCTCTCTCTCTCTCTCTCTCTCTCTCTATTATACACACTTTAGTCTATTACATTATTTTAATCCGGCTCATGTGACCACCGCGTATTTACACGATAAAACCTGGAGCCTGAGCGCTGTTTGGAGGCTGCACAGATCGGGATAATAACACTTCAAGAAAGGGATCGGTGGCCGAGATTTGAAACGCGGTCGCAGTTTGGACGCTCAGTTTCCACTCAGTCTTCCCACGCTGGAGAGGAAAAAAAAAAAACCCACCCGGTTCCAGAATCCGGGTTTTTATAGCACTTAAAGAAGGGGAGGGGGTGACAAAGCCAACATGACAGGCTGGTTTTCACACCCCAGAGGAGGCTGGTG
This sequence comes from Mugil cephalus, assembly GCF_022458985.1. Lineage (NCBI taxonomy): Eukaryota > Metazoa > Chordata > Actinopteri > Mugiliformes > Mugilidae > Mugil > Mugil cephalus. The sequence goes on from NC_061778.1 coordinate 11,085,340, forward strand.
ACCGTTCCAGCGCGTTTCATGATCACGCCGGTAAGGTTGTTCTCCTCCGTGCTGACAAACTGGTAGCCTACAACATGATAAAATAAGAAAGAAAATGTGCCATATTGCGCGTAAATACCACCTTATTCATGGGTTCATTTGAGTCATTTTGCTGTAGAAAACGGGTTCAAGCTATTCGTGACTATTAGGCCATAAGTAGGCTGGTGATGTTGTGTGTCCTTAAGTCCTTCCCCCCCTGTTTAGCTGCAACCCCTAAGAGGCTCCAGGACTTTTTCATGTCAAAAACCACATAGCTTGTTGAAAATGTTTCCATTCTGCTACATGTTATTACTGTCTAGACAAACGAAAGACTAATCACATATTCTGGCTGTGGTCTGGTTTATTCAGGGTAGTAAAATAATACTGTGATTTAACTCTGCCACTAGAGAGACTCTAAAGGTCCCAATACGTCAGCGGTAATGCAATATGTTGCCAAGGTTTTTTGGGTAGGTAATGACCACCAGCGATCGCACGAAGGAAAAACATTTGACTTTCACGGCCCCCGGTTGTGTAGCTATCTGCTGCCAACCTCGTCTCTGCAGCAGCTTCCCTTCTGTCCTCTTTGACCTGTTAGTATTTCAAAGAGAAATTCAAGTTCCTCAGCATAATAGTGGTTTTATGCCTCTACGACACATCAGCACTTTTCGTATCTCTAAGATGCTGAGTCACATTGCCTTCCCTGGCGTAGATATTTTCTGCACCGTGCTTTGACGTCAAGAGACGGTGCCTGCACAGGTGCGATCCACATGCCAATAAAGATTTTTGTCATTAGGATTAGGATTTTGCCATTTCCCTCGGTTGGTTCTTGGCAAAGGTATACTATACCCACGGTGCAAACCGGCATTCTTCATAATGAATTTATTTTCCGGAGCAGCTCATAATTGTGGTCACGTAGGAACGTGTCGTTAATTTCTTTCCGCCCTGAGAGAAATTTTGGTGCTTGTTGCTTTTCATTAAGTTTTAAAAGTGATGAGGTACTGTGATTGCGCTTTCCTGTGGAGGAAAGACCGATAACTCTGCAAGAGAAGGTGCAGCTCAGGTGGAGATTTGTGGAGGGTTGTAAACAATGGGGAGTTTTCATTAGCTGTGAACAGTCAGTCTGTTGGGTGATTGGGGCTCTGCGGGGACCACCAGGGTCAAGGTTAGAGACCAGCTCCGGGCTCATCTGTTCATCTCGCTGTGCTGGTGTGCCGTGCATTGACGAGTTACTGTCATTCACTCCCAACCCTCATAACACCCTGCTTTGTCCCCGTGGTGCTGTGCAAATGTAGCAGTGGGTGGTGGGATATTATTCTGACACATCCAGCACAGCACACGGACTCCGCCTTAACTGTGTGTGTCAAGTGTTGCACAAGCCCTTCCACACACATACTGTACGTATGCACATTTACCAATAAAGAGGAATGTAAACGCAGTGAAGTTTAGCACAGTCTGGTGGGTGTTTGACGGTTCAGAGCAGCACATTCATGGGGAAGAAGTCTGAGGAACAAGCCTAAAAGAGACAGTGACTGCAGAATTCTGTGCAGAAAGGAAGTTCCTGCGGGACAGGAAGTGCTGTGGTTGTGGTTGCCCGTCTCAAACCACAACAACGGTGTGACTAATCTAGTTCTACACACTTCCCTAAATTCTCTTTTTATTTCCTTCTTTTCCTTCTTCCTTTTCTCCCTCTACAGTCCGGCCAACAATATGTCTCCCACTTGTCCTCATTCTCGTTCTCTGTTCTGTTTCGTTGCAGGATTACCGGGAGGATGGCATGGACCTGGGGAGCGACGTGTCCAGTCGTTCCAGCTCAGAGTCTAACTCCAACAAGGTTACACCTTGCTCCCCTTCTCTTGACCTAGCCACTTTGGAGGACTACAAATCCTCCCCCTCTCTGGACCTGGTTACTTTAGAGGACTATGAGGAGGACGAGGACTACCAAGAGTACAAGAAGAAGGTGATAGAAGAGTGGGAGAGTGAGTATGGAGAGGACTACACCTCTCCACAGCCTCCCGGGCAGGGGGAGGGCAGAGGAGACATTGTGAGCGTCGACAACACCGGAGAAGGCTACAGGAAGACAGTGAACAGTCGCAGCCTTGCCGAAGAATTCCAGGATGTGAAGACCGCCCCGCCCCTGCCGGCCCCCGGCGGACGCACTGCCACATCAGTGGCTGCTGTCCCCGAGGAACTGAAACAGAACGGCAATCTGATTTTGCCCAGGAGCAACCGGCTCCACTCCCCCGAAAAACCACAGGGGGGCACAGGGACTCCCAAGCCCAGCCACCGCAGCCCCAGTCAAGGCAGGTGGAGCCGAAGCAGTGGCCGGGCTGGTGGCGGTGGTGGTGGCGGTGGAGGAGGAGAAGGAGGCGGCGGCGGAGGAGGAGGAGGAGGAGGAGGAAGTGGTGGTACTGGGGGACTGGTGCGAGGATACAGAGAGCAGGAGAATGTAGAGGAAGAGCCTCTGCCAACCATGGACTGGGCAGCTCTGGAGAGACACCTGGCTGGGCTGCAGTGCAGAGAGCAGGAGAACCATAACCTCAACCACAACCAGAACATGGGCAAGACCAACTACACCTCAGTGAGTGTGCAAATTTGTATCCATGTTGTTTTTGTGAGTTCCTGCATGTTTGTATGATTTCCGCGTATGTGTGTCAAAGGTCACGTCACACATAATCCAGCAGTTATCCATGTCAGATGGACCCTGGAGACACAAAGTTGGGTTAGCTGGAGTGAGGAGGAGGGATTAGTCGGCTAATGTGGCGCTAAGCTATGTGGCCCTGCGATTAACCTGACCATCACGGAAGTCTACACAGCTGGAGGGGGAGTGGAGGCTGTTGAGAGAACAGCAAGGGGACGGGGATTCAATGCGTTTAGCAGCCGATTCTAACAGATATCCCCAGGAATTACTTTTATTCAGAGATTTAGAAACTAGACTGAGAAACTCTGCCGTGTCATCAGCATTATTATTGCTAAGTGTCTACTCAGCAAATTGTTTTAATTGTCTGATTACTGTTGACAGTCTTACAAGATTTGTTGCTGACCTTAGATAATTAAGTCTGCGTAACCTAATTTGTAAAAATTGGATGTGTTCTTTGTTGTTGTCATGTGGCGTTTCCACCAGAAGAGGTCAGTGTTGCACTGACAGTCTGCGCAGAGCTGCTGGAAGCCACACCAGCTGCTCTGGCATTAAAGGTTGTTGTGATTCACTTGCAAATTTATTACACCACTTAATTTAAATTGCAGTCTGAGCCAGAGTTTTACGGTTTATTAGGCTGTGGGTCCAAAAGGGTGTAGCTTTAAAATATTTAGGGAGGAGCAGGAGAAAATTGTTTACAGCAGCCAGAATTTCATTGCCAGCACTTAGCTCTGTCACAGAGGAAGTGAGGGCAATTTTTTTTTTAAAAATAAAGCTGAATTGGAGTTCTCTATTGATATGCGAGCACCCAAGATCTTTTCCTCGGTGCACACACACACAATGGCTCCGGCCAGTGCCATTGTGTGTGTGTCTTTGTTTGTCTGTCCCGGAGGCCCCCTCTGTCTTCCTGAGGCATGTCAGGAATGCAGGGGGAGAAATGGGGGATGAGAGGAAGGAAGGAAGGAAGGAGGGAGAAAAGGACAGGAAGAGGAGCAGGCTGTTCAGGGCCACGCGGCTACGGTACCGGTGTCAGCGCTCATTACCTGCTGGCCATGTTAAACGGGAAGATCAGGTGGTTTAGTTTGTGTAAAGACGTTCCCTCTCCATGGGCGGTGGAAGAAAATCTCTGGGAAGAGAGCCTCTGTCTCCGCATGTGGCCGCTATCTTCTGCATGCACACGGAAACAGACATTTCGCACATATGCTCCTCACCATTGACATATTCTGCGTCTCTGCTGGCGTCTTATGTGTGTGTGCATCTAGGTATGCTGGGCCCCGTTGCAGCAGATAGAGACGGAGATGATAGCGCCACGGCGTCCCGCTGAGTCTCAGAGTCTCAGTAAAACCCGGCCTCAGGTTTCGATGGTCTAGATAAGAAAATCGAATTAGCCGTGTAATCCCACCTAAGCGGGGCGCACAGAGCAGATATGCTATGAAAGATAGAGGACACAAGATCATATCCTGGACAATCCCACTCTTAAAATTATTTTGGTGCCTTAGATGTTGGTGTTTTGGATCATATTGGAACAGCCTATTACTCAGATCAAATTTGACCTTTTGGTTCATGTAGCTGATCTATCGCTGAGCTTCCACATGTGTAAAAGGAGGGACGATCTTAGTATGGACCCTCTGCTAACCTGCCCTACAATAGCAAACAAGCAGTCAAGTGGCAGTTCAGGAGACATCCCCACAAGACATTAGGATTTCTTTCCGTGTCAGGGGTTTTCTGGGTATCCTAATTCGCAAATTTGCTGGATTTAGCAGACACCCTGGAGAAAATAAGGGCAGAGATGTTGCTTTTAAAATGCTGTTAAATATTTAGACATCCACTCACGCGGGACCCGGCAGAGAGGCAGAGCGTGCGTTCGTATGTGCGGGGCGGTGTGTCTGTCTGGTAATGTTGCCGGGGTCCGGAGGGATGGAGATATTCGTGCTTCAGCAGAGCTTCAAAAGCGTCTGTGCTTTGAGAGAGACGGGACACCGCGGAGCTCAAAGCTAATAGTCTGTGGTGGTCACTGAAGTGCCCGGAGACTGGTTTAGCTGTGCAGTGGGGGACAGCACAGACTTTGTGTGAGAAATGTGAAATGCCTTTCTGCGTTTTGGATATTCATACATCTTCATGTCAAAATAGCTGGTAGATTGCAGCGTTAAATGACAGAACCGCCCCCTGGTCTTTGAAAAGTTTTATTAGGCTTTTTATTTTGCAGATTGCCGTTTGTCATGTGTCAGCCGTCCCTCATGCTGTTTCGTTCCCCCGCTCCGTATTGTGTTAATGAGTGAGTCGTATTCTTGCAGGTGTGTTTATTCAGGGCGTGGCTCCTTCCAGCTGTAATCTCACCATCTGCCTGCAGGCTGCGGCTGTGGGCTCAGGAGGATTCACAAGGATGAGGGTTCACGGCGACCTGCTCGTAATTTGTTTCTAATGAACTGTGGAGGCACGTGGCAGAGAGCGACGCACAGGGACCCCAAATACACCAGGGTTAACTCTATCTCCAGCCCTCTATTTTCCTATGCGCGCCTGGAAAATTAACAATAACATTATTCTTCCTATCCGCTCTTGAGGTTAAAAAGGCAGAGATGGGGCCAGGCTGCATTTATGGCTGTCCATACTCAAAAAAATGTACCTATGTGTTTTCTGAGGTGCACACTAGTGGAAAAATATGCCTCCAGGCTGCTTCTTTTTCAATCTCAGTCTGCACACACCCAGGCTTACGCACATCATCTAAAAACACCCCGTGGGCAAACTCTAGTTATAAAGGTAGGGCTTGTGTTGAGACCTGCAGCACCACTCCCCCTTTAGTCTTTCTCCCTCACAAAGATCTGCTGAACTTGTCGGAGGATTTACTTCACATGTTGGCGCAGAGTTTCATGAAAAGCGTTGAGCAAACACCATTTCAAATACAGTCCAAGCTTTGTGAAGTCGGAAAAAAACAACTCCCTGGGACATGATTATTTTAACCGAAGCGTGAAGTTTGGAACACTGATCAGGCATAACATTACAACCACCTTCCTAATATTGTGCAGGTCTCCCTTGTGCCTCCAAAGCAGTTGTGACTCATTAGATAATTGGATTGTGAGGGTGTCCTGTGGGTCCTGTGGGTTCAGGGTTGTGGCTGTTACTTGGTTGGTTTGAAATCTGGTGAATTTGGAGGCCAGGTCAACACATTCTGCTGTTTTTCTCGCTTTTTGAGTTGTTCCTAAATGTATTTTTTTGTGTGTGTGTGTGTCTGTGTCAGGCTGCATCCTGCTGAGGATGACTGCTGACATCAAGGAGTGTCATTGCTATGGGGCGGGGCTACCTAGTGTGGTCTTGGTCTTGCCAGGTCCTAACGTTTCCCATTAGAACATGGGTCTTCAACGCTGGGTCCGCGACCCCTAGGGGGTCCATGGAGGTACTGCAGGAGGGTCGCAAAATCTTTGATTGGTTGATTTTTTTTAAATTTCCTCAACAAATTCAAATTTCTTTAAATATACATTAACATGAATCCAACATATTTCAGTAAAGGGATAAATGGAGGTAGAAGACATTATCTTTCAGTCAGCACTTCACTCATTCAGCGATACAGGAGGTGCCTTAACACTTCGCCGTTTCACACAGAGACCTGTCAATCTAAGATTCCTTTGTTTGAAATAAAAAATAAATAAAAATTACACGCGTATTATTTATGTAGCTTAATATTGAATGAAAAATGATAAATATATCATTTATAAATAGCACTAGGCAGGGTTTAATATAGAACACATATAGTAGGTAGGCGGTCTCTACTTAATCTCTCATCAGCATCAGAACATTGTATTGTCACAAAATAATGTTATTTACTGTGATTAAAATAGGGCAGGTTATTATGCCAGTGTTACCTGACGCCTGCTGCTACCTGTTAGATTAAAAACTGTAAAACATCATCTGCCTTGTAAAAGTACTCGACCAGTGTGCCATTTCCCGCTGCCAAACGAAGGAGTACGTTCCTGAACAACCGATTAATGGGAAAACGTTTCTCAAGCACGCCGTATAAACAATAAAACGGCCAGCAGCCAAACCAGATGGCACAAGTGTGCAGCGCTTCGCCCCCAAGAAGCACTCAAGGGCTGTGGAAAATAAAAGGGTGAGATGGGACTTTCTCTATTTCCATCTCTCCTCCCTGTGTGTTTATGTTTAAGTTGAGCGACTGGATGTGTACGCCACCCTCCACTAACAACCTAACTACTACCTTCACCCAGAACTCAGACTGTGCCACGTAGGAGAGGGAATAAATTGCAGGTTTTAAGAAGTCTTGAGCGCAGTTATAGTGGATATAAATAGGCTGAAAAAAAATTCAGGGGGGAAAGAAGTTGAAGAAGAGTTTGCTTCTGACTGCGGTAAACAAACCTCAAAAGAGAGATGAATGTGAAATGTTGGAAGGGGACTCACGGGTCACGATGAGGATAAAGCAGAGCCCAGTGGGGAATGAATGTGGGAGAATATGTAGTCAGCGTCTAAATTAGTAGGAAGTAGGAGGAAGTTTCAAAAATTGTGGAGTAAGGCTTTAACCAGGTGTGGAGAGTTCCTGCTGAGACTCATTCAGCCCTCCAGGCTTAACCACTGCTCCCCGTGTGTGGCTGTGGCCACGAATGTGCCGATACCAGCTGAAACTCGCCCGGCCCACTGCTCGTACACACACACACACACACTCCATATACAAACTCCACTGTCTCCTATTACCGTAGTCCACACATACACACACCTGCACCAGCTCACCTCACTAAATCAAATCAAAGGATATCTTTTTCTTCTCCTGGTATCCTGACAGTCTGCCGGTGTCGGTGGATGTTTTATTCCTTTTTTTATCTATTTTTTGGTCTGTGGAGCTTCTTTCATCTCAGCTTAACCTTGGATTCCTCACAGCAAGCCGGGCATTTAACTCAGGTAAAACACAACGCAATCAATCAGTTAGAGCGTGCTTTGAATCCACTTCCTCAGATCTTTTCACCATGGCACGGCAAAACTCGGTGCTCGCTGCTCTTAGCTGGATAAATTGTTTTGCAAATGTAATTACAGTTCAGGGTGCTACATTCTTCCGCTGTGACATGTTTTCTTTTTGAATTGCCGTGTTGCTGAAAAACGCTGGGAACAAAAAGTAGAACCAGCTGTACCATCTGTGTGTGCCTCTCAGTTTCCTCAGTGTGTGTCTGTGACCCTTTAACAAAGAGCAGGTTCATGCTGGCAGCACTCAGACCATATGCGGGTTGCTGTATGTTTTTTTTTTCATCTTTCTGTTAGAAGAAGAATATCACCCCAAATATGCAGCGCACGTGGACTGTTTGAATCCTGTTTTACATAAGCAAATCTTTTTTTTTTTTCTTGTCGTACAGCTGTTTTGAATGTTCCCTTTACCTTGAGGGCCAGAGAAGGTTTGAATGCTCAAAGGAGTAGCCACGACACGAGCCTGGCGATCAAAAGGCTTTACGTCGCCTCGGGATAATCGTGTCTCCGGTTGCGATCTGCTCTCGCACGCAGGCACCGCAACGCTTCGCCCCACGCTTAGCATCGTCCAGCTTGTGAGGCAGAAGCGGAACATTAGCACGGGCAGGATTTGTGCAAATCAGTGGTTCCACAGACTTGAGCGGTCAGTAGGATATCTGGTCTGTCTGGCGACAGCACACGGCATACTCGATCAGCCAAATGTTCCCGATGGCCAACTGTCTGCTTGGTGTGTCAGGACCCAAAGATAGTTTGTGGTTGAAGATTGTTTATCACCAAGGTTGCCATGCCCTCCAACTCCCGACTGTTGTTGAAGTCTGTTTTGACTTGGGTCGGTCGACTCTGCCGCGGTTTGTCCGGTGAATGTACGTCGCTGCAGCGTAAAATCAAAACTGTTTCTGTTTTGATTGGGTATTGTTGAAACTTAAGTGCTGGAAATCAGCCAAGAAAACAGGTCATTAAGTTCAAGTCTCATTGACTGCCACAACGGGAGTGGTGCTGTCTAAACTGTTCTGGAGTCAAAGTGCAATTTAATGAGCTGCCCGATAACCTCTCTTCATCGGAACCAGTAGGTAAACAAAAACAGTATGGTGAGCCTAAAGGTGGAGCTGACAAGACATGCCTCCAGTCTTAAAGTGGAACAAAGTTTCTTTGATGATCCGGAGCGATGTCCCTGAGATAGTTGTAATTGGAGATGAAGGATAGTGGAAAGGCCTACCCCAGAGCTACACATTCCACAAACTTTTGATCCTCGTAGATCCACAAAAACTCACACAAACACACCCCTTCCTGTGATTCACTCAGTCGTGATTCACCACAGTCTGAGAAAGGTGTTGAGTCAAAGCCCTCTTCAGTGTCTTCTGCATCCTGTCTGACATGGAAGTCGGCTTAGGCTCAAATCTTTACCTTCTTCTCCTCCCCTTTGCTTCGCTGTTCAGATACCCCCCCCCCCGTCCTTCGCTACCACTGCCTCCTGTTCTCGGCTAATTGTTTTCTTCCTCTAGCTGTCAGGAGGCATTATAGCCTTATGTTCTCACACAGCCAAAATACAGCAGGAGACCATTTTCCCCTCTGCCGCCCCGCTCCCCCATCCTCACCCTATGAAAACTATCAAAGAGGGGCGCAGGCTGTGAGTGGCAGAGCGTGCTGTGGAGGAAATAGGGATTTATGTAGCAGCCAGGAGACGGCCTCCGACGTTATAGCTCCGTGTCAGTCTGCGCACCGCAAAGTCGCTACGGAGCCCGAGCCAAATACACACGTGTGAATGCACACTCAGCCGGCACATATAAGTAAAAATGAAGCAGAGGGAGATAAAAAAAAAAGGTTAATTTCAAAGAAGCCTTCAAAAAGAGAGCAGGAGTTGTAAACAGAGCGCAAGAGAGATGGTTTTGAACGCATCCATCACCTCTCCCGTCTGCTGTCAGAGAAATAAAAGGTTTGGGATGAGCCCGCACACACAGTGTCCCTGTGTTTGTGTGCTCGCATTTACATGGGTGCTCACTTGGGTGGAGCTGAAACATGAAACACTGGTCCTCTCTGCTCCTAATTATAGAGCGTGTGTTTGGGTTTGTGTGTGTGTGTGTGTGTGTGTGCGAGAGGTAGAGAAGTGGGTTGTAAACTATGTGTGTTTACACCGGGGCTAAAAATATGAAGCATGTTTCATCCCGTCTACAGGGGGACGGAGACTTTAAAGGGTAATAAAACAGGAAAGCATTAGTATTTTTGTCTCCATGTTTCTGACTCGGCGTTATCTAAGCTGCTACTCTCTGCATGTGACTGCGTGTTTGTTAGTGTGTGTCAGTGACACGACGGGATAGAGGGGCATTCTGCCAGGTCATGCAGAGAGCTTCATCTGTTGCTGGAGAGAACAGAACAATTTCGTCTCCTCACATGCCTGCAACACGAGAACAATCATTTAAATCTAAAGCAGGGCTGCAGCCTATAATCTGTATTTGCTAATCTCGCAGATTATTTCTGATTTAATCAACTAATTAGATTAGAAGTGTCAGAAACAAGTGAAAAGGTCTGTCAGTTTCCTAAATCGAAGCGATGGTAGCTTCATATTGGTTCTTTTTTTGGTGTTAACACCATTACTTTAGATAAACATCAGTAAGTGATGATAAGTAGTAAATTCTGGGATTAATTGGCAATAATAATTACTATTTATTGATTGATATTGTCTTGATTTTATTTGTCCCAAACCAAGAGACGTTAATATACAATGACAGAGCCCTGAATCACTGAATGTTCAATGGTTTGTTTTCCTGAAGATAATTATTCATTTTCTGATCTGGACTAATTGCCTTGAGTCAGTTATTTTCCACATTTTATGCCACCTTATTTTTTTTTTGCTTTTCGCACATTTTTTTTTTTATCTGTTGTCAAGACAACAAGCTAAAGAAATCTTTTCACGCCTTACTTCCGTCGGCCTCTTATTATCATTCACTGTGACTCACAACTCCAGTTGTCGCCGCACAAGCGTAACTGGTGGTCAGCCAGTCATTTACTCGTTTGGTACACAAATGTTAATGCGTTCTGTGGTGCCTTTAAAAATGTGAAACAAATATTAACACGCCGTGGCGTTCACAGCAGGCTCGGCCTTCCCACCGCCGACTGCAGACACGCAGTCCTCATTATAACAACCTCTGGTGGCTGATCATAAGCACACACACACGTGCACACACACACAGATGCACTCCCTGGCCTTCCACATCAGTTCCTCCCTGTCAGAGCGAGCTCATTACCGCCAGAATCTGGCCCTCACACTGAGCCAACCTGCTTTACAATGCAGTGTTTTTACACTGGCACAAAATGTCAGCCCGCTAAAAGCATCTGTGCTCCTCTCTGCCCCACTGAGACGGTGAAGGGGGGCAGAAAAGGGGAAGGAGGAGGAGGAGGAGGAGGATGCAGAAAAGCGGTGAAAAGAAACCAAATGTAGTTACATTGAAAGGCCAGGGAGGGAGAGGAAGGAGGGGTGGGCGGCGCGGAGGCTAATAAGAAGAGAGGGGGCGAGCTGTTTGCCAGAGAAAGGGAGGAGATGTCACAGCATGACTGAGAACCAGGATTTCTCCTTGAACTCCGCGCAGACTCCACGACACGTTCCTCACCGCTCACAGGATCACTTCTGGTTACAAAAACGAACCAACACACGATTCAGTGAGCAGTGACTTATGGTTAAGCACTTGTAGCGTCCGTTAGCGCGCATAAACGCGCCCGCGTAGCGTTGCTAAACTCACGGAGCTCCGCATGAGTGTCATTTTCACGTGCGGGATGAGACGAGGATGAGTAGAGTAGCTCTTTGCTGCGAAAGTGGCACGCGCAGCAGCAATTTCCCCTCGCCCCGCGCAAGCATAAATGACACTCTCTAGCTGAAGTGTGGCGTCGAAATCAATGCCGTTTTATTAAACGGCACCATTTGCAGAATTGTTTTAATGCTCGCCCAGACAAACATCTCGCAACGCGGCCAGTGATTTGGAGGCTGAACTGCACCCCTCCTGTCCGTTTGTCCGTCTTAATAAGACACCTAACAAGCCACTTACATAACAGCAGTTTTTAGAGTTTGTTTTTGCGGCTTATTTTTAGCTGCTGCAGACAATCTGAAAATGAAGCGCCGCAGTCTGCGCGGAGTCGGGTACTGTTTTCTCTTCTGGTGTCAATGAGGACGCGCTGCCTCAGCCTCCACCTGCGCCGTGACTCAGACTGTAACCTTGACAACGGCGTGAAGGTCAGCAGGGGATGGGAGGTGGGGTGGAGGAGAAGGGGGGGGGTTGTCTTCGGACTGACTGCTGCCATGGTGACGGGGGAGGGAGAGAAAGGGGAGTTGCCGTAGATTCCTTCATCAAAGCTTTGGCTTTGGATGTTGGACATCAAAGTTTTTTCCTCCATCAGAAAGTGAAATCGCTGCCGTGCATCTGCATTCAGAAGAGGGAAGCGTCAGGCTTTAGTGAGCCTGAAATTGTAAAGATTGAAATAGTGGAGCCAATGCATGAGATCATTGACTCGCTGCTGCTGGGTAAGTGTCTTCCATTTTAATGTTCGGCGCTCGTGAAGCCTGAAGATTGACTGAGGGCTCTGTTCTAATCTGTTTCGTCCAAAGTGATTTCTGAGAGAAATTCACACCCAGCGGGACTTTCTTGCCTCCACGTTAAGCTACCGCCCTCGGGATCAGCAGACTGAATCATAAGTGGTTGTTCTGTTGACTCTGATGACCCAATAAAGTCAATAATTATCAAACCCGCCCCGAAAACTTAAAAAGAGTTGCTGATCACTAGAAAGACAATGGAAATTCACAGTAAATCTGACTCATGTTTTAGCAAACGCCTTCACAAATCGAGCAGCGATTCAGATAATAAAAAAATATTCTGTTCGTTTCCATCATCCGCTCTTAAATAAGCTTACACCTGACCTTGACTAAGCTTAAGAGTGCTAGTTTGTACACTGTGACGCTGTGCGAGAAACGGGTTTATCACACTTCGGCACAGATACTGTAAATACACCCGGGGTTAGTGTCATGGGAGGAAGGCCGTCCCCGCGTGCACCGTGCACAAAGCTAAACCCCGAGCCAGCGATGAGCAGGCCCAGAGCAGAGAGAGATCAGAGCAGGGAGCTCATCGATCCACTTCCAGGTCATTAAGCCCAGGAGTGGTCTTATCGGGAAAAGCAGCGTCACCCAACGGAGATCAATATCGGATAGAGAGATTTGGCCCGAGAGAAAGGATGAGATAACAGTGAGCAGTGCGTGTGTGTGTGTACGCAGTCAAAACAAAAAAATAAAAAGAATAAAAGGAGAAATGAAAGTTGAAACAGATGATTTCATTCCATCATGGTGTCACATTCTCCAAATTCTTGTGCAAAGCTGTTCCACAACTCCTTAAATGGGAGTGTTGGCTTGACTGAATGCACTTCTCCTTTTTCAGTAACTGTAAAAAAAAAAAAAAAAAAGCATATTAAATTAAATAAACATGAGCCAGAGAGAACGAATCACCTGCAATCGAAACAAATGGGAAAAGAAAAGAACAAAAAGACTGATTTATAAGAGGAATGGGTGGATGTCAGGAAATGGGAGTGGGTGGAGAGAAGGGAGAGATTATGTGTGTGGATTATAGAGCGGCCATCTGCCAGCATGGGATTATAATCCTACAAAGAGACAGACAATGGGAAGAAGATGAATCCGCCGTGGCATGGCACCGGTGCTGTCTATAGTTTCACACGGTGAGGAAAAGGTGACACACATAAATTAATGCTGATGCGCATCTTTGCTTCAATAAAAATGTCCGTTTTTTAATTTAATTTAGTTTCGGGCTTGAGATAAAGGTGAAGGAATGAAAGTCACTTCCTCCCTTTTCTGGCACGACTCCATGTGAGACAGCCGGGTGACATCCCGACCCCGACCCACACCGGCCGTAACCTCCCTCCGCCGGCCAACTCTCTGCATGCACTCCACCCAACAGCTCCTCCCCACCCCCCTTTTCAGTCCAAACCAGACAGAGAAAGGCGATCGGGGAGCGCACTCTGCTTTTCCCTGCTCCCCTCCCTCTCTGTTTCTCTCTCTCTCTCTCTGTCCTGTTCTCACACCCCTCCTCCAGTCTCTCGCTCCCCTCCCTCTTTCGGCTTTGGGGAAGCAGCGATCAGACCCTGCCCTTTTCTGTTAACAAACAGACAGACCAGAAAACAAGCAGAATAAGACGGAGAGCCAGGAGGAAGCAGAAGTTGACGAGCCAACCGACTGACAAGGAGAGGCGAGCAGCAGTGGTAGCGATCGAGCTTCTTTTTTTTTTTTTTTTTTTAGTTTGGACCACGGACTGGTCTCTCTTCTCCGTTGGAATACCGCTGCAGGGCTGGGAAGCTTATCCCAGTTCCCGCTCCCGTTCCCCCCCCAGCTCAGCCGGCTCGGCTCTAGGATGCTGTGAAGGATGGTCCACCAGGAAAACTGTTCCTACCAGGTAGTTGTCAGACATTTGCTTCTGCTGTTAAAATAGTTGTTTGTATAAATGTCAAGCCCCATCTTGCACCACGAACCTTTTAATGTCACATTTGGAACTAGGACATGTTGCACATGCATAGGAGTTGTGCGTCAGTGCAGAGACCCAGACTTGTGCGGGAGCATTCTTCTTGTCTTTTGTGGTTACGTGATTGTGAATCCGATGGCTGGCTGGTTGCTAAGAGAGCACTTGACTCAAGGGAATAATGTCGTACCTCCCATCCACCCCCCACTCATTCAGCCTCATCAATCCATGTCAGGGAGGCATGAGTTTTGCATGTAACTGCAAGTTTATAGTGTTGCAGTTGATGTGCAATTTTCGCGGAGAGGATGCACATACTTGAATATATGGTGCAGACAACATAAAATGCGATTTAAAATTAACTGTGGCTCGGAGGGGCATGCTTCGCGTGCGCAGTCATGTTCACGAGTGGGCGTGCGGTTCTGGTGGAACATGTGACGGCGGTGTCCCACTTTATCCAACGAAGAATTGGGAGGAATGAGGCGGCCGCGATTAAAAGGGAGGCAGTTTATCGCAGCTGTGCATCTGCTTCTACATAACCAGCTCTGCCAGGGAGGAGAATCTGCAATGCAGTGGAGATGGAGAGTGGGAACGAGCGAGAGAGGTAGATGAAAGGAAACAGAGAAATGTCGACTATGCCGGGGGAGGCGGTGAGGAGGGAAGCTTCTTTGATGGAGGGGGAAGCAAGTGTGGAGAGTTGCAGAGAGGTGGATGGTGGGTGCACTTGAAGCCTTTCATCAACATGAAACATGAAACATCCAAATCTCTGTCACTTTTTCCATTTGGTTTAGGTTAAATTTTATTTCAAGTGTAGAAAATGGAGAATTTTAATTCAACGTCAAGGCCTCACCGCTCTCTGGGCATCACCAGCATTCACGAAGACTGATTGTCTGTTTCATGTTCTAGAGATTAGGTTTGGGAATTAATAACAAAGTGACCTCAAAAAAAAAGGAATGAAACCACCTCTCAAAACATTCGCGTTAATCTCGGCGCATCATCCACGTATTCGTATTCGCATGTCAGGAGGGTGGATTTGTGCGCCTCCGTGGGTTAGGGAGCGGTTGTGTAATGGGATAAGGATTTCCTGCCATGTTTTGTGGTAGATAAAGGCGAGATGGAGCGACAGGGAGAAGCAGAGAACAGGAGATAACCGGAGAAAAGTGGCGCCAAAAGGGAGCGCGGAGGCGGCGGATGAAGGGCGGAGATGAAACAGTTACAGGAGCTGTATTGACAACCCGGGCTGAGAAAAGCCAAAGAAGAAATGGGCAGAGAGCAATAAGAGCAACGTGCAGCTCTCCGAGGCGGTAGCGATGACGGATGACAACGATAATGGAAAAATATAATTTCAGTGCAGGGGTGGACTTCATTAAAAAAAATAAAAAACGTGTTAAGGGGTGAGATGTCTTCAATGCAAGGAAGGTACAAGAAGAAATAAATTATGAAGCAAATAGGAGAAAGAATGAGAGTGGTACAGGGAGCAGAGGGTTCAGGCTCTGATAACAGCTTCTCTCTAGAGGCCCCTCAATTAGACTGGTAACCTGGCAACCAGCCGGCAGACAGCGCCCCTCACACACGTATAACACAGACACACACACACACACACACCCACAGAGGGATGGAAAGACGCAAAGGGCAGCGAAGGGAGGACGGAGGAGAGAATGAGTGAAGTGTTTAATGAAGACATAAGATGAGTAAATAGATCAAGTGGGGGAAAAAAAGAGGAAGGTGGGAGGTGGTGTTGTCCCTGTGTCTCCGCATGTCTACTGGGACGCTCCGTGTCTTGGGGTAATTTGTGTTTTGGTTGTTGTTTTGTCCCACATTAAAAAGGGTGTGGGCTTTTCCTATTGGTCTTTGAAGCTGCAGAGGAAAGAAAAGGAAGAGGACCGGAAGGATAATTGAATGTGGAGACTCATTTTCTTCCCCCTTGCCTGTTTGCTCAACCCGTGACATTTAAGGCGAGCTCCCACTTAATGTCAGAAACCATTAGCCAATTAAGTTCCAAGCCGGCCCCCGGAGGAGTGAGCAGTAAGCGACCACCAAAAACAGTCCATCGATTTAGTCCCTGTCAGTTTTACAAATAAAATCCAAAATGAAAAAAAAATAAAAAATCTTCAGCATCACATCATGATAGTAACCAATCATCAATTTATCTCGGTGCGCGTTAAGCGAGCTAAAAGCGCACAATTCCTCAGTGTGTTTACTGAAGTCCGAGATCTCAACATGTCTTCCTGTTTTCAGACTCCCCTGTAAATATATATAAGTCCTGCCGTGCCGTATTGCTGTCAGCGGCAGCGGCCGGGTGAAGGGTGATGGTGAGATTTATCGGCTTGGCCACAGTGTGTCTTCCCGGGTCGGAGGAATGCTGTCACGCTGCCAAGGCTTCGGGAACTCTGACTGAATGCTGAATCCTGTCCCACATACAGTAGCAGCTCATGTGCGAGAGGATTTCTGCGTGTTTGTGTCATGCTTACGCGGCTGTAAACCCCGTGCAGCTTGACTGGAGAGGGCTCTGCTGTGAGTGTAACCATATACGAGGTGCGGCCTCATGAATTATAGGTTGGGAATAGCAGTACAGCGCATGAATCGCACTGGAATGGCAGAGTCGATCAATAAGCCTGGACAATAAACTACAAGTATGGGATTACAGACGTCAGTGTTATGTATAGTTTGCCGGGAAATAGCCTGTGACCGCCGCTTAATCCACAACTTCTAACATTTTTGTACAAACCAAATGCACCGTAGTATTTGGGACTGAGTGAAGCTAGCTGCTTCCATGTCTGCTTATTATGCTAGGCTAAGATATGCATGAACCATCTCCAGGTATGAAGTTAATGCACAGACGTGAGTAAGATACATACATTTACAGAAGTGTTGTTGGGACACTTTTCCTTAAACTGGTTATGCAGAAAATAATGAACCCATGTAAGGAAATATTCTGAATAAATCACATTATCCATCTATATGAGCATGTGGACAAGATATAACTGTAGTTCAGAAGTCTTTTATATTAACTGCATTAACTGCACGGCAAAGCACCATTGCTTCCCAGCGCACACAACCAGAGCATACTTTTTCCTATTGTTATACAATTTGCCAAAACTTGATCTCCCTCAGACGCCGGCCTCTGCGTGAGTTAGTGGACTTCCCGTTGGGCCGCCCCATGCTCCTTTCACGGCCCAATTTGTTTGGAACACATAGCACGGCCATGGAAAAAAATTCTCACCACGTTGCTATGGCAGCAGACCCTGTTCTTCTCCTCCTCTTTCCAAAATAAGACGGGTCTCCGGCGTTCCTTCAGTGAATGTGCTGTGTTTTTTTACTCTAATGTCTCACACGAACGCACAATAGATATTAAAGAGCAGTTTGCCAGTTCACTGATGTTCACAGACCTCAAACAGGCCGCGTTGAAAATGTCTTTATTTGCCGCAAAAGCCCTCGCTCTGAAGGTCTGGGACTCAAATTGGTCCTCGCAAAGATAGACGTACGAGTAAACACACACACAGCCATTGGCCTTGGATCCCAGGCTTACAGGAGGTGCCAGGAACCCTCTCCCACAGTCACCCTCTGTTCACTTGGAACAATAAGCCGTTCTCTGTGTGCATGTCTCTCCCTCTTTCTCAGCTGACCCACCGGCCGAGCCATCGTCCGTGCCACAAGAATTAACCTGTGTGTCTCAAATGTGCGGCTTGAAATGTGCGCCAGTGAGGTGTCTGCCCTTGAACTTCGCTTCAGACTGTGTTTGTGCGCTCATTAGTATGTGCGTGCTTGTGCCGTCTGATTCCCGTACACGGGTAGCCCAGGTAACCTTTTCCCATTTGAAATCCGCAGTGACTTCACCTCAGCTATGAAGTCAGCCTCGGTAATGAAGCCGAGATCAAAAAGGGGCCCCACCCTCTATCCCCAGATAGGCCGCCCCAGCCCACAGCAAACACCAGCTTTATTGGCCTGTGTGTGTGTGTGTGTGTGTGTGTGTGTGTTGTCTGTGTTGTCCCCAGCAGTAGTCCAGTGTGGGTGGATTCAGGAGACAGCCAGACAATTCGCTGTACTCTACCCATAATCCTTAGGGATCAGCACTGAATCAAATCCACTTCCTATTTTTTCACTTAACTCTTGTGTCTCTGTTTTTTTTTTTTGTGTGTTAGAGAGTGTGTTCAAACGCTCTTTGATGTTATCATGCATTTATTCCCCGACTGTCTTCATCACAGATTCCTCTTTTTCTTGCGTTGTTCTCGTCTCCGCTTTCTATGTCTCTGAGCAGAGAGACAGACGAATGTTTGTCGGTGTCGTCGCCGTTCTCTTCCAAATCCCTCCCCTCGTCCTTCTCCGTACCCCTTTGTCCTTGGCTGGCGGTTTTGTTTCTTATCTGATACTCGTGCCTTCCCGTTAGATCTTCTACCATTCTGCCTGTTTCGCCATCTGAATCTGTCGGCTGATGGCGGTGTGATGCTTCAAAGGATGGAAAAGAAACACGTGTACAGGAACTTTTAATGCATTTTTTAGAGGGGTAATGATTCAGATTAGTATATATACATATACACAAGTCAGACATAACATTATGACCACCTGTCTGATGTTGTGCTGGTCTCCCTTTTGCCTCCAAAACAGTTGTGACTCATCAGAGAATGGACAGGGTGTCCTGTGGTGTCTGGTAGCAGAATGTTGTTAGAACCCATGGGTCCTATGGGTTGAGGGCAGGGGCCTCTGTCAATCATCCCACAGACTGAGTCAAGTCAACTTTATTGTCAATTCTGACATGTGCAACACAATACAGGATTGAAATTACCTTCCTCAAAGGCCTATAGTGTAGCAACTAAACAAAAAATGTAAAATCTAAAGAGAAACATGACATGACAATATACAATATACATTGGCTGATGCCAAGTGCCTGATGCAACCCTGAGTTAAATAGTGCATAAAAGATTAGTTGGCGTGAATTAATTTATACACAGTATAAGATACTGAGTTTAGGATCTAGTGAATTTGGAGGCCAGGTCAACACCTTGTGCTGTTTGTTTTTGTGTCGTTCCTATGGGTTGGAGGTGCCTGGTCTGATGTAGGTGGATGGTACACTTAAGTTTCCAAGCTGTACATTGTGTTGTCACAAGATGGTCAATGTTACTTACTTCTCCTGTCAGTGGTCATAATGTTGCGGCTGATCAGCGCACATCCAATATGAAGAATTAGACTACTGTTACTGCTAACTTTCAATTTGAAAAAAACCTGTCTAAAAAAAATCCCCCACAAAAGTAAAACCCCTTAAACAATAACGCAGTAAAAATGTATGTCTGAGCCTTATGAGTTATGAGTTTAATTCCCTCTTAACATGGTTTTCCAGTTACTTGTCATGCCTACCATTTTTCTATCTGCCCAGTTGATGGTGTGTGTGTGTGTGTGTGTGTGTGTGTGTGTGTGTGTGTGTGTGGGTGTGTGTGCGTGTGCGTGCGTTAGTCATTGTGTGTGTGTTAGTGTGGAGTCATGTTCCTCTGCAGTGAGTACTGTATCGGCCGCCATATGTGGATATAATTTTCTGTCTGGGCGGCTATGACAAATATATGAGTCACGGGTCGATAACGTCTCGCAAAGATGAGATCATTACACACCGTGGAGAGCTCAGATTGAAAATGTAAGTCACTGATACAAGGCGCAAGCAGTGAGTGAATGAGTGGCTGTGTATGCCCCTCTCTCTCTCTCTCTCTGTGTGCCAGACTAATGGTCCATTGTGCTCTGTCAGGGTTTATTTAGCCGGCCCTGGCTGTGGGGCTGCTGGTTTTAGAGTCCAGACGAGGCACTATTTTTACCTTGGCATGAAGGGAGTACAGCACCTCCACTGTTACGGACACACATGCAGTTTCATGTTAGTTTCACCTCCAATATTCAAGCTAATCTTGCAGACTTTTTAACAGACATGCACACACGATAATCCTTTACATACC
The DNA here is from genome assembly GCF_022458985.1 of Mugil cephalus. Lineage (NCBI taxonomy): Eukaryota > Metazoa > Chordata > Actinopteri > Mugiliformes > Mugilidae > Mugil > Mugil cephalus. The sequence continues at coordinate 11,105,385 of NC_061778.1, forward strand.
AGGGGGAAGAGTTTCGCATGTAACAGACCTAGGATAAATATAGGGAAGATGTTGTAGATGCATGCACAGTCACACCTATCTCATCGCCGAGGTGTCTCTTTTCAAACTGGTGGAGTGCAGCTGCTGTCCTCACGTCAGGGCGTGAAAATGGAAAAAACACCAGTGTGAGTTCCTCCCTCCTCTCCCCTGCTCTCCCTGGCTGTGAGAGGCCGCCTCTGACCAGAGGGCTGGAAGGTAGGGAGGGCCTAAAAGGACCTTACCTCTGACCATTGTGCTTTTATAGTCATGCGGGAGAGGAGTGGAGTTGGGCAGAAGGTGCAGAGAAAGAGAAAGAGTGTCAAGTCATGTTAGAGAAAGGCGAGGAGAGGACACCGGGAGAGGAGTAGATCTTTTTATGTTTATTTTTTTTTTTTTGCACCAGACGATGGCAGGAGTGAGTTGGGATTATGATGCGTACTGACTGGGCTCGACCTCGAGAGTCGGTCTGGACTAACCTGCTGAGTGGGGAGTAAAGAGAGAGGACGGCAGAGAAGGAGGGAGGGATGAGGGAGGCGCTGGATAATACGGACGGATGTGGTGGAATAGATAATGTCATCAGGCAGGCGTCCAGCCTCTACCTCAGTGATGATTACAAAGAGGTTCGTGAGTTGTTTTTTTGTTTTTGTTTTTTTCCAGGATTCCAAATCAAATTATTAATATGTGCTGAAGACCACCGGAAAGATGAGTGTGGTCAATAGAGGAGGAATATTTTAGGTGATGCATGTGACTGTTAACAACAATGTTTCTGTATGTGATCACGCTTATGAATAACTACTTTTGCTCTGTTTTACTAAAAGCATTGCCGAATATATAAGACATAATATAGAAGTTATATTAGTAAACCAATACTTCTTTTGTGTCTATACTGTCAGCAGGTGATTAGACTGAAAAGCAGACGGGACAAACCTCAACTCAGTCCATAGAAATGAAAATTCATCTATAATTAACTGATTATATGATATTTGCATAATATATGTAAATGACAAATCACAAGTTGTGACACTTAAAAAAACTGGCTGCTCTTAATTGCAGTGTGGATTTCTTTTTTTGCAAACCAAATATACCGTGCTGGTTTAATGAGCAACTGAAACTTTATACTGAAGAAATATGATAGTGGTATTTATCAAAAAACAAATAAATATATATATATATATATATATAATAAGCACCTTCCTCAAAATCCTGAACTATCCCTTTAATAACACACTGCTGCATGCAGCTGCGGTATTCAGGCCAGAAACTGATGTAACGCTTGAATTCTGAGCATTAAGGTGCACAGATATTTTGGGCAGCGCTCTGACATAATCGTGTGAGTAACCACACTTTTATTTTTAAACCTGCTTTATTCTTTAGAAGGAAAAAAAACAGAAATTCCTCCTAAATCTTTCCCACAAAAAGCCAGGCCTGCTTGTAGAGAGAGAGAGAGATAGAGAAAGCTCAAATGTCACTTGGAGACCTATTGTCCTGTCCAAACCCCGTTCATGCTCCTCATCTCCCCTCCTTCCTTGCCTTTGTCACCCCCCCACCCCCTCCTTTTTCTTTTTCTTTTTTCCTCATTCCCACAAACAGCCCTCCCCCTACTTCTTCTTTTGCCACCGCATAGACATGCATGTGTGCCCCTCGACCACTTGCTGAGTTGTTCTCTTCCGGGTCTGAGTGACAGGAGCAGCCTTGCACTGACCTACAGCTGAACTGTATGAGGGGTCAAAGGTCTGCCTCCTTATCTGGGGAGGAATGCCGCACTGCCTGGACAGACAGGCCACAGATAACGTGAAAAGGGAAGACAATCTTACACACACACACACGTATATGTGTTAGCCTCCGAAGACAGTATCTATAGAGTGCTGCTGAACACCTGCAGCAAACAGGCGCACTGTATTTGCCTTCTTGTCCCAGATTTAAACCTGGTTTACACTCAACCTTGTAGCTATAACCTACAGAAGTGTCCGGTGAAGGCATTTATATTTGCGTGCTGGTGTATCGCCGCTAAAATGCTAGTAAGCTGTGTTGGGTTTCTCTTTGTGCTTGATGTTGAAGCTAATAAAGGTTGAACAGTGAGTTTTCTTTAGAGGTGCGCATCAGGCTTCAGGACACAAAACTTTGGTGTAAATGTAACGCAGACTCATAGATCTCTCTCGCGTCACTGAGTAGTCACAGCCAGTTAGCTTAGCTTAAAGTGCAGACCAAAAACAGAGAAAACAACTAGCCTTGCTCTGTCTAAACACAGCTAAATCCAAACCTCAGGCCCTGTCCTGTATTATTGTTGTGCCGTAACACGTCATCACAGCTTGCTAAAATCACATCGTGGAAGTCACTGTGCCCGGCCGAGAAATAAATCCACACAAAACCCTTCTGCAAAACATTAAGATTTTTTTTCAGGTTAATCAGACCAGATATCATGTGTTAATTAGTGACCTTTAGAGATGTTAAGCAGATTTGTTACCAGTGGACGAGGCCGGATTAACTGTTTCCTGTTATTGGACGAAACTAATCTGGCCTGATGCTAGTCGTAGCTCCATATTTTAACACACACACACACACACACACACGTGACAGCACCTATACCAAAACTTCTCCTTTTGATTGTATATGATCGATGTTTTTTTTTGTTAGTTTGTTTTTTTTAGAAATGCTCACATTCACCGATTCAGTTTTTCTCAAGTCTAAGCCTGCAAAGAACATCTGTGCTAACAGTCATAACACTGAGTGACCTCGCATCTGTTTTATAAAGCCGAGAGCTCAGCAGCAGCTCGCTGTCAGGTCTGGAAAAATATGTGCGAGTGAACTCATCCCTGTTTGGATTCTCAGCTCCACGCAGAGGTTGCCAAAATGTCAAAGTGAGCTGCGGTTTCTCCAAATATGCGTCACGTCCAGGTGCACTGCAGTGTCATGTTTTCACAGTTGATGTATCTTTAAAAGACATGTAGCCCGTGCGCATAAGACCTGACGTTTGTACACGTGTGTGTGTCTGCTTGTGTGTTAACAGTGGGTTCTTGTCTTGAGCCACAGGGTAAGGTCCCGGTCAGTGAAAAGCCTCCATTGTGCAGAAAAATGCAGACCACCTTGTGTGGAATGACGGGAAAAGAAGAAAGTGGAAGAAAGAGATATTAATAAATGAGTGAGTGACAGATTCTGAAGGACCTCTTTCTTTGGGATATTTTTAAATTCGCGATACAGTGGGAAGGAACCGGTAGGAATGCGGATATGCATACTCTCACATCCACATTTATGCACGTCTCATCGTAACCACCAAACAATTTCTGGCCCACATGAGCCTGCAATTTTGTGGGAGGCAGGAAGGAGGAGGCTCTTTGTTAGCGCGGATAATTAAATTCATCTCCCTCCTCTAATATAGATTTTCGGGGGAGATTTGAAGGCTCTAAACAAGCTCCCTGTCGTCCATTGCCAGGGCTAATAAACCCTCTAAGCCCGCGGAATGAATGGCTGTAGTAAAGAGCGGAGGGGAAAATGTCTTTGTCGATGAGAATGTTTTTCAGCGGAGGAAATTGCTCGGTGAATTTGAGGGAAAACACAAATTAGCCAAATTGCGCCCCTCCCAATCTAATTTGGACAGAGGCGGCTCTGGTGCTCGAGGACGGGAGCTGGAAGAGGCGGTTGGAATTGGTCTCCCTGGTGCTCATTTCCTACTTGCATCTTAAAATGTTAATGTAATGGATCCAGCACTTTTCCATGTCATCATCGTACAGAAACACTCGTTCGGATCATTTCCCATCTCTGGATTTTACAGCATTTTGTTAGAAGCTCCGCTGGAAAAATCACGCTGTATCACACAAAAGTTCACCGTAATGTTTTATTCTTGACGGTTTGAGCGTCTGAGCCAATTAAAAGCACAAAAGTTACACCTGGAAAAGATTTGAATGCTAGCAAGTGAAATTTTAAAAAAAAAGTTGGAAAGGTCGAAGAAATACATCAAGGAGCACGTCCTTGCTAAACCGTTTCACACCTCCACCTCTCAGTGGCGTATTCCACACCTTCGTAAATGTTTTACGAGGCTGCCGTGATCACTGTTTTGCCACACACAGCCCACACACACACACACACACACACACATGCGAGCAGGCACCACAAACAAGCTGTGTACCAGATGATGTTTACACAAAGCCAGGAAGTTGAGATGCCAGGCAGGTGCGGGAGGTGCAGACAGGCAGGATCCAGATCAGATTGCCCCCGTGTGTAGTGGGAATGTTGCGCTGCGGTGTTGATTTCACTTGTGACTCCGCATTATTATCCGTCTGCCTGCGCAGTGTGTCTACATTGGGGAGTGTTGGTCGCACAAAACAGACATTTAAATGTGCAGCATTTTATAGATTAAGTTAATAATTTATTGAGCAGATTAATTGGGAAGCCTCACATTGCCCGAATTATGTGAAAGTGCAAAACATAGAGTGGGATTCATGTTTAGTCCAGCTGTGTTAAATAAATTGAGCGTGCCAGCGTATTAAATTTATTTGAATAACATTTAAATGCAGTATAAAAAAACTTTCGGGCCATAAATTTCGGGCCTAGTTTCAGCTGCTTTTGTGATGGAAAAAATCATATTTTTATCTGAGCTAGTGGAACAGCCGTAGATTAGGAGTTACGACCACTGACCACTGAACATATTTACGGGTTATCTCCAAGTTACTGTAAGTAGAAAAAAGGAATGAACCATGAAGTTTGAAGCGGCGCTTCATGCAAAACATCCTCTGAGCCTTCGTGAACGTCTCATCCTTTCTCCTCATCCCATCCAGCCCTCTCTATTTTTCATCTGCCGTTTGTCGAGAAGTCATTATAATGCTCATTAAACATGCTGCTTCTGTTTTCATCTTCGTCACAGCAGTGTTCAAGGAGTCACTGACTGACACCTTGTAAGTCAGTACGAGCGTGTACAGAACGTGTCCAGTTTGACGTGAAACACAGGCTATGTTACGCTTTAAAGCAATTAATTGAAACTTTTAAGTATGTTCATCTTGATTCCCCCGGCAGTCTCTCTCTCTCTCTCTCTCTCTCTCTCTCTCTCTCTCACACACACACACACACACATAAAGGAGCAGCGGCAGGTCCACTCCTCGACATGCCAGTGTGTGCGCTCACGCTGCCAAGAGCGTCTTGCGGCCTCTTGTGTGAAGTGGGATTATGTTAATTTGTCCTTCGTGAAGGCACTCTCACCGCCGCCCGCACACAATTGTCAAAATGGAAAGACGGAGAGAGAGGGAGGGAAGGAAGGAGGGAGAGGACGAGTTGAGAAAACGAGTGGGAGAGAGGTGAAGGCGTGATGAGTGGTTCCTGAGAGGTGGCTCGATGAGGGGAGTGGGAGAGGCCCGAGGCTGACGGAGAGATGAGTGGTGCCAGGGGAGAATGTGGAAGACAAATGGCTTGAGTGGCTGAATCAGGTGAATAAAGAAAGTGTTGGGATGTGAGGAAGAGCGATAGCGAAGAGGATGAAAGATTTCCAGAGTGTAGGTTTTTTTTCAAAGTTAAATATACAGGCTGGAAATATGGGAACCGAACTGAATCACAAATTGAGCTGTTAAACTGTCCACGCTTTGTGATATTAGTGTAGCTTCATTCTTGTTTATTGAATTATTTCATTGCTTTTCTGCGAATCATTTAATCCTAATAGTTTTCCTTTATTCCAGTGAGTTCTGATTGAGAGAAGCAGAGGTGCACTGACGTGTTTAGTCTGAGGGAACCACAAACATTTTGCTTTTTTTTTGCTTTTTTTTTCTGGCTGCAGACATAAGACATGAGACTGATTTGTGTGCGCACATGCATGCAACTCCCAGAGCACTGTCAAAGCTGCACCTGTCCAGTCTGAGTTCCTTATGAGGACACCAGTGAGTGTTCGCTACAGGAAACCAGTGCGTTTACCGTTTGTTTTCTGAGACAACAGCACCACCCCCTGGCGAATTCCTGTAACATCTCCGCTTACATATTTTCCAGTAACCCAGCTGACTCAACACTTTGTATCAGGAATTGCTAAGATGACACTGAACCTCTCATTACTGATTAAGAAGAAGGCTGTTGCTAATAATATGCCAGCACCATTTATTTGTCAGAAGGTTTTCTGGTGAACTTTCTGTTTGCGCACACAGGCCTGTGCTGTGGGAAAACGGTCTCAGGTGATGGTACACGTATGTCGTTTACTGAGGTAGACGCCTCATCCCTGCTAGGCTAGGCTGGTCTGGCGCTGACCGGACCTCGTTTGGACAGTAAAACGATCACGGTCAAAAAAATGAACCCTATCTTTTTCATGTCATGCTGCAGGCCCAGAAGAATGAGAGGGAGTCTATCAGGCAGAAGCTGGCCCTGGGCAGTTTCTTTGACGATGGGCCGGGCATCTACACCAGCTGCAGCAAGAGTGGCAAACCCAGCCTGTCTTCACGGTAAGAGCTGACCTTTTCTTATCCAATAATCATGTGGTATGTAATTAGAAAAGCAGAAGGTTTTCTGTGGTTTCTGAATTCTCAGAATAAGCATGCATTGAAAGCGGATCCTTCGCAACGTTTTGAGGGCAGTCAATTGATGTCAAGAGAGCACGAAGTCTGGCTGTATGGGGATGTTAAAAAATAAATCAGCAGCATTAATCACGAATGAATGAGCCAGACGTAATCAACCCTTGTGGCTCTCACTTCCTTAAAAGACACCTACATATGTTCACAAACACACACAAAGACACAATGCTGCCACCTCCTACACTGCCTTACTGGAACAAGATGTCCAGTAAACACTGCCGTGATCATTCAAATGATTTGAATCACCTGGATTTCCCAATATTGCTGATTAACTGTGCATTAAGCGTAAGGAAATATCCACATGGTCGTTCTGGGTGAAGGTACACATGACTGCACTTGGTTTATTAGGCAGATATTTTTAGGGGTAAATTCAGTTTCAGATACTTTTTTTTTTTTATGATACTTACATTTAGTTTTTTGATGAATTCCATCCGAAGGGAAGATTATAAAATTGTAAATGAACTTTACCACCTCTTTACTAAATTACCACCAATATGTTTTTGTGGCATTTCTGTCCATTTCTGTTCTTTAACAGTTGAGCTAAGTTTATATCAGGCTTTACACTGTAAGTTATTGAAAGTTACTGGGCACATAAGTGGTTCCTATCAGATTTGAGATTTTGATGCTCGCTCCCTGTAGTGAAAAGCAACCAGAGAACTCAGGTCCTGCTTTAATTGGGAGTGATGGGATCTATACTGTGGAATCAATCCGCTCTGTGTGTAATTACTGGATTGAATAAGCAGATTATTGATCCAGAGAGATGTGGATCCACACCGAGTGATATCCTCGCTCTTCCATGGATCAACCGCCACCCCTCCTCCCCACCCCCGCCCCTCCCCAGTCTCTGGGCCCAGGCAGATCGGCCTCCTGGATCAATCCAGATTGAGCACAAGAAGGGAGACGATTAAAAACACAAGCCTTCCTTAATGGCATCCTCAGCTGGCACTGCAGCTGTGCTGATGAAGGATTTTTGGACTTATTTGTCTCTTTCATGATATTATTACATCACGTGTTTGCATCACTCTGCAGAATTCTCTCCTCGGGCGAAGCATTTTGTTGAACTCAACATCAGCGGCAGTGTTGTTGACAATGCAATCTGTTGTTTTGTTTTGTTTTTTTTTTGCTCCGTGGATGTCGATTACTGCAGAAGCATCTAACCAGTGAACTGATTTCTCTTATCTGCATTCATGCTGACGTCACTCACATTTCCATTTGTGTCCGTGCCTCCGTTGCAGGCTGCAGAGCGGCATGAACCTACAGATCTGTTTTGTCAACGACAGCGGCAGCGACAAGGACAGCGATGCGGACGACAGCAAGACAGAGACTAGCCTGGACACGCCCCTGTCCCCCATGGTAGGCAGCACCAAAATCCGCACCAGCTGGAGAATTCAAGAATGAAAGAAAGTGAATGACTTGAATGCTGAAATCTCTTCAGAATACCTATTTATGACTAAGTGATAGTAGCGATGAGTAAAGATGTGACTGAGCAATAGCAAAATTGAGACATTCAAGAACGAAAGCGGGGTAATGGGTGAGATATTCGTTATGATTCAGAGAGATTCAGAGCCTTCCTTCGACTTTGGCCCAAGTTCTTGGAGTCGAACGAGAGGTGGATTGGTATGTGCTCGCCAACGCCACGGATGACTGGCTTCATTAACCTCATGTCAGCCTGAGACACTTTTAACAAAAAGAGGAGAAAGAGAAAATTATCACGTCTCTGCACGATCAGCCGCCTTCTCCTCACTTCACAGTTTAAGCATAATAACATTTCTGTCAGAGCAAAATGAAAAAGAACACATGAACATGAACACCCTGACCTCGCCAATCGTTTCGTCTTTCCGTCTGTCGTTGTTTACCATATAATGATTGCCTCTCTCTCCGCTCCCTCCCCGCAGTCCAAGCAGAGCTCCTCGTACTCAGACAGGGACACCACGGAGGACGACTCCGAGTCCCTGGAGGACATGGACTTCTTGAGTCGACAGAAGAAGCTGCAGGCGGAGGCGAAGCTGGCCCTGGCTATGGCCAAGCCCATGGCCAAGATGCAAGTGGAGGTGGAGAAACAGAACCGCAAAAAGTCACCAGTGGCCGACTTGGTCAGTGTCAGAAATGCACTTCTCTATTTTTCGGCGTTACGCCCACGTTTAGTTTCAAAAGCCGGTGGAAATGGAAAGGGTCTGAGCCGCAGTCGTACAGATGAGGTTTGTGGAAAACTCAAAAAAAAAAAAAAAAAAGGGGGTTAGCTTAAAAACAAAAATAATATTCAACGACATGTGTTGGTCTGCTTGCTCGGTTATCTCAGCTGCATCAGTTATATATCACGCCCGGTGATTTTAAGATACATTATCAGCTTACGTTCGACACACAATGCTTTTAATGTCACGTAAAAACCACCTTTTAGGTGATTGTTCAGAGCAGGTTTCCAGTAAATCTGCTGACAATAGAAGCTTCTTTGCCCTCATTTGTTTTTATACTTCCCAGCCAGAGTACTACTACTACTCAGCAGAGCGGCCTGTGACACTATCAGCCGGGAAGGTTTTGAAAGGTGTCTCCTGGAATTGTAGCCAAAATCACCTATATTTCCTCCCCCTGACAAGGCAGGACGTCACAGTGACGTGGGATGTAATTGAAACAAATCAAAGCCTCCTCCACCCGTCCTCTGCTCCCCTTCTTCCTCCGGCCCCATTTAGAGGGAGAGGAAGAAGGCGATGACGACCCCGCTCATAATTATTTCATCCGTTTTTATCCGCCCCGCTGCCCCGTTGGATCCGCACGCCGAGACGCACACACACACACACACACACACACACACACCCGCAGTGTTGGACTAGCGCACGCTGTGTTTCCCTCAACCCTGAGCCGCTTTACTTATTCAGAGAGGAGAAGGGCAGCGCGGCCGGGTTCATCTATAATTCATAAGCGGGAAAGCATTGACTTGGGTGTTTAGGGATGTAGCAGTGCTCGGCAGTCAGAAGACATCACTGTCACATTCGGACTGAACCCGCGGTGAATGTTAAGTTGTGATAAGGTTACGCTGACTGGGGTGTCCAAAACGCCAGAGATCTATTAAACGGCAGTCGTCGCAAATGCTCAGCGCTTCCATAGGAGAGGGATTCCCACAAGGATTACCCGTACCGAAAGGGAGCACCTCAAATTATTTGAAGAAAAAAAAAAAGAAAAATATACAACTATTTAATGTTTTTCAGGCAAGGCCATGTGTGTTCTACATTAAACTCGGCCTACTGCAAATAATACACAGGTTCAAATATTCATTTTTTATTATTATTTTGATTCCCCACCTCCATTTATTTACTAAAATATGTATGTAAAGAAATTTAAATTTGGGGGGGAAAATAAAAATATATGTATATATATATATATATATATATAAAAATGTCTAAACAACCAAAGATTTTGCGACCCTCCCCGCAGTACCTCTGCGGAACCCATAGGGGCCACGAACTCCCTGTTGAAGACCTAAGCTTTAAAATGTTGATATCAAAACAGTTAAAATGATTGACATTTAACACAGCTTGGTAAAAGTCATGGAAAAAATAACCCTTACTGAAATCCTAATTACTGACATTCTTTGACATAAACAGCAATGACTAAAGATAAGATAACTTTACAATGATGCAACAGTGTCAGTTGAGGATTACTTCATCATATCAAGCAAATATGTGGGTGGGTGTCTGGAAACCGTTTCATCGCTTGACTAAAACTCAGTTGTCATGTGCCTTGCATGGGAATTTGTAGCGCAGTGAGTGTGCCCCCCAGATTTCTAGTTGTGTGCAAAGAGCGTGGCTTCCCCTAAGTACCAGAGAAAGTGAGAAGAAAAAAAAGAGAAAAAAAAAAAGCAGGTGTCGAGATTAAGATTTTACTGTAAAACCTCAACTCTCTCTGCTTCCTTTCATTCAGATACAAGAATGCGCTTCCTCACCCTGATACCTGCCTACTCATTGCAGGACATGGGCTTTCTAATATTTAATGCACGGAGGGTAATTTGCAAGTAGTAGTAAGATCAGTCGGGCCCGGGTTCTTTGACATCACATTTCTCCCTATGTCACTCTGTAAGTCCAGTCGGTTGAAACTGAAACTGACGAACGCCTCCCTAGTACAGTCGTACTGGTGACATTGCGAAAGTGAAAGAGTGGTGAGAAGTGAACGAGAAGGCGCCCACGCATTAATCCCAGCGTGGCTCGTAGAGCAAAAAGACCGGAATATTTGTCTAGATGTGGAAGAAAATGGGTGTCGGATGGACACAGTGTCCCTGATTACATTACAGATATGTGCACTTCCTATATTACGTACATAGGGAATTCAGAAAGTTTCCATGCAGATAGAGGCCACGCTGTGAAATAAAACCAACCAGATAGCTGGTTATTTTCATTTTGTACCCAATTTCTAACCATTGCTAGTCATTCATTTTGTAAGCAATATATACACAAATATCTATATATATATATATATAAGTTTTATACTTTTTGAGCAGTAACGCTTTTAAACAGATGACCGTAGCTCGAAAATGTACAACATACAGCTTCAGTGTTTACATTGTATCAATCTGTACAACTGTGTGAACATTTTAATAATGACATGTCTAAATACTCAGTTTGCAGTGCAATGCGATTAACACAGGTTAAAACTGAATGTTTTTTGTTTTTTTTTAACTCGTGTTTAATCGTGTTTCTTAGTGTGGCAGTCAAGGGGTTAAACACAGCCCGCCTTTTGGGACCGAACATGTCTGTACTTGGAATCCCCTACGTTTACGGTCTAGCCTTTGCAAAGTGGTGAAATAGAGACATTCCCTTTGGTTTCAGCAGGGAACCATTAAAAGTTGCTGACATGTCTAGTCGACAGTTTCGCTCGGCTTTGATGTCTGTTTATTCTGCTATCAGTGTGTAACCACATTTGCCGGAGCGCGTAACCTTTTCAGACTTCGTCAATTTATACAAACAAAAGAAAAAAAAACACAGAGGAAAACAAAAGAAAGAAAGAAAGAAAATTTGTGTAACACTGTCGGGGAAAAAAAAAATCAGGAAGACCCCACATTCACTCACTGTTTTACTGTTTTTCTTGATAAATGATTTAATAAGTAGGTTAAAATCCCCCTCTGACATTATTTCTACATTTCTGATTTCATTGTTATGTGACAACATCCAGATTCTATTAGTCGACTCTTTTTTTGTTCTCGGATGTGAATTGTAAATTGTAAGCTGCATAAATAGCGGTAACAATAAAGAAGGCGCAATGTTTGCTCGCGCCTCTGTACTTTATTTCACTTTATTTTTTATTTTTTTTGCAGCTTCCACACATGCCTCACATCAGCGAGTGTCTAATGAAGAGGAGCCTGAAGCCCACCGACTTGAGAGACATGACGCTGGGACAGCTCCAGGTCATAGTCAACGACCTGCACTCCCAGATCGAGAGTGAGTTGACCACATAACGCAAAAAGAGACCCAGAGAGAGAGCGAGAGAAAGGATTATTTCACATGACAGGACCTTAATGACCTCTACTTTCAATAACAGAAATGAGCAAGCAGGCAAAGGGGGAAAAACATGCGCATGCATACTGACCCCTACTCTTTTCAGTGGATGTGAAAGTACTTTTATATATGTTAGTCACTTCACAAAGCTGTACCAGTCAACAGCTTCCCCTCAGCATTTACTGTCAATGTGTGGTACACATCACTGATCCTGTGGATGAATAGTCTCATCTTACATAAACAACTCCAAAGAGAAAAAATCCCCACAAGTTAATTTTTTACTTACATTACAGATTTTCCCCTTAAACTTCATTTTTTTTTTTTTTTTTTTTTTTTTTCTGGGCCAAAGCTGAAAGAACAATAAGCCCAAACATGTGACATGACAACCACAACCACGGTGTGAGGTTTTGATGACTCCGAGGTCATTTTGTGGGAGAACTTATCGCCTACAGCTTTTTTAATAAGGCTGCTACGACCAGGCTCGCAATAGATTATGTGTCACGTCAACTAAGGCTCTTCCACACACGCTACACTTTTCCATACTCTAAATATGCACCAAACACGTATCCCTCCCTCGTGCTAATAGTGTCCATCGTATTTTTTCAGGTCTGAATGAGGAGCTTGTACAGTTGCTACTGATTCGGGATGAACTACACATGGAGCAAGATGCCATGCTGGTGGACATAGAGGACCTCACCAGGTGAACAAGCACTTCCTGAGAAACTTATTCACCTTATTCACATTAATATTTCTTTTTTCTTTTTTTTTAATTCACTTTTGCTACAGAGGAAAAAGATCTCATGAGAAAAAGTTAAAAAAAAAGAAAAGAAAAAAAAGGCTCTGTCCACCCCCTGTATCTCACCTATATCACAGTCACTTCCACAGTGCACACTATTAAAAAAAATAGATTTTTTTGACACTTTTTCATCCTTGTAAAATCCCGATATCTGTCACTGTCAGACTGTGGTTGCTTATCACATTTTACTGTGGTCGAAAAATGCTTCATGCTAGTTTTTTTAATATATGCATTAGTTCTCCCCAAGACTTCGACACGGAGTTCCCCTTTAACACCCCCAAAGATGAGTAAATAATGCATTTGTTAGGCACTAATTTCAGCTGTGGATTTAGCGCTCTACTGAAGGGCGCCGTATTTGGGAGCGGTTTAAAATGAACTGCAGTGCTAATGTGAATCAACATCTTTTCTTGTGATTTGCTGCCAGATTTGTCCTTAAAGTAATGATATGTTTCCTTACTTGATTCCAGGCATGCCGAGAGCCAGCAGAAACATTTGGCTGAGAGGACCCTATCCAAATAAAATCCCCACTCTGCCTCCCTCTGCCAAGCTTAAAGCAAACTTTTCCCCTCCGGCCATCCCACCTCTGCCCCGTGGCGATCCAGATCCTCCCCGCTTGTCCTAAGTATTTTGCTCCTTGCTGCTTCCCTGTCCCCCCCCCCCCCTCCTGTCTACCTTAAGGTAGCTACCGCTGACGCCAACGAGCTGGACCTGTCCGACTCGCTGACATCAGTGGTAGCCGCGGCACAGAAGAAAGCCACCCTCTCTCATTTGCTTCTGTGGTTTTTCTCCCAGCGCTAAGGATGGAGTAGCACTTCCTGCTTCCTGGGAGGAAAAGAAACTGATTGTGTGTTGTCATGGATTCAGTCCACAGCTTCCTTGTGCAGTGATATCGGCCTCGCTTTTGCTATTGTTTCTTTTTAACTTTCTACATTCGCCACTAAATTATAACTGTTCAAACGCAAAAATCGTTGGAAAAAAATGATAAAATAAATAGTGAAAAATTTAGTAGAAAGTAAGTCATGAGAAAAAAGAGAAACAATATTGTATAAAATAATAATAATAATAAAAAAAAATGACGGGAAAAACTAACTTCTTCAGAACATTTTAAGTTGGACAGTAATTTAAAAGTATTTCAAAGTCGACCCGTTTTTATTCTGCACAAATGGTAGTTTTCAACTGAGAGATGTTCATTTGAAGGTGCTAAAAGAGTGTAAAGGAAACATGCCTGCCTTGTAGTGGAGTTGTAGATTTTGGTAATACGTTCACTCTAATTGCTCTTCAACATTTTGTGAATGTTGATTTTCTGACACAAGTCATTTTAAATGAATAAGTGTGTTAATATCGTTTTCATCCTGTTGTATTCAAATACTTTATTTGAGGGAAGAAATGTTTATGTACAGATATGTAAAATAAAGAATAAACTTTTTTTCATATACATCTGAGTTTTAGTTTTTGTTTTGTTTGTTCAGTAAGGAGCTTGCTCTTTCCTCTGAACGTGGGGAGTGTGGTCACTGGTCATAACTGCAGTTAAATATATAAAACATCATCACATTACACTTTGTAGTATGACTCAACTTCTCTTTCGGTCTTGCCTAATCATGACACTTTGTTTTTCTCACTCACTCTCTCACTCTCTCTGGAGGTTTCTTTCACATGGAAAAAAGAAATTAACATGAAACAGCTTTTGGACTTGAATGAATGGGCGCTTGTGGTTATATAAACGGTATAAAAAATCTAAGAAATTGATTCGATATGACTGGATTGTTTGGTAATGAATGTAATGTGTTTTCCTGTGAAATGCTCCACCGTTTATCAGATAGATAGATCGATAGATTGATAGATAGATAGTGCTTGAACGTTCAGTCTCTTTAGAGTGAGTGATGGTAAGTTTCAGTGCTGATGTGAAAAGCACAGAAAGGCCAGGAAACTCCTCTCAAACCACACGACGAGAGAGTCCAGCGACCCGTCTACAGGCTCCGAACACCAGGACCTTGAGCATGAGGTCACAGAGTGAGCTCATGCTTTGTGTGTTAATGAAACATTCTCATTAATCTGGATTTCACAGATAGCTATTAACAAATGTTTAACATTCTCAAAAAGTTCATTCATAAATAGTGAAACAGGAAATGGCCAGTCTCGCTGCAAAGGAAACTCCATTGTGAGCTTTCACTCATTGTCACACAGTCCCCAAATTTATGAAGGGCAGATAGTGACAACATCAATTTTTTTTTAACTTTAAGACACAGTGGCTCGGTGGTTAGCGCTGAGGCCTCCCAGCAAGGAGGTCCGGGTTTGCATGTCCAAAGACATGCTCGGTGGGCTAAGTGGTGACTCTAAATTGACCCCAGGTGTGCGTGTGAATGGTTGTATGTCTCAGTGTTAGCCCTGCGATAGGCTGGGCGACTTGTCCAGCGTGTACCCCGCCTCTCGCCCAATGCCGGCTGGGATAGGCTCCAGCAACCCCTGCGACCCTAGTGCAGGATCAAGCGGTACGGGAGATGAGATGAGATGAGATAAATTCAGAACTAAAGAGACCGGGCTCATTAAAGGTTTCCTTAATCATTACGGCTTTTATGTTTTTATGCCTTATGTAAAACAGAACTTGTGTAGTAGTAGTTTTTTCTCCAAAAACAAATGTTTTAAACTAGTTCTAAACAGATCTGTAGTTTAAAATTTGGTACAAACACTTACTACTTACTCCAGTTCATACCGTGGAGGCATTAAACGTGAGCAGCATGGAACAAAATTAAAGGGCTATTTGTTAGCGAACCCATTAAGCTCTCAAGTCACAACACACACGTATGAAACAGAATTTAGAAAAATAAAAATGAATTTTGACATTTGATGGATACTGTACTGTGCACTGAGTAGATGTTACTACTAATGTCATTAGTGTTTATTTCACCCATCTGCCATGGGCTGGCTCTCATTACCATAGGACATTCGGACACTGGATACATGACTGAAGAATAACATGTCCTAAATGCAAAGAAGAAGAAAGAGAAGAGCGCAGAAAGGGTAAGAGAGGCGAAAATAACTAGGAAGCTAACTGTACACGAATAAAATTTCTTTGAATCATTATTTTGAGTCACATTATTGAATAATTTAGTTCTAAGCCGTGTTCTAAGCGGGGTTTTAATATGTAATAAGAAACTACACTTTTTATTACTATAGACTGCGTACTTTTATACAAAAGGAGCTTTAGGCCTACGCAGAAGAATATCGGAGCTGAATACTTGATAGGCTAATCACCTGTAATGTTAAACATTTATTGATATGTGTGTACAAGGGTCATTTACATTTAAACATTTTGTAAACGTTTATCTATTTATTTTTTATATAAGATATTTTGGGGGGTTTGTGTGTGTATTAGATAGGGACGACTGAAGAAAGGCAGGAATCAAACCCACGCTGCAATGAGGGCCATAATTTCCCAACCACAACATTGCGAGAGAATGCTGAGTGGCTAGTAACTCTGGAAAACAACTATGGCTGATGAACAGAAAAGTATATGTCAAGCCCTGACTGTAAGTAAATAAAGGTACAGAAAAACATAATTTTAATAATACAGCTGTGTTGGTGGGACTGGTTTAAGCTACTTTTTCCAATAAGACCTAGATCCTCCCAGTGGCACTGACACCCTGTAACTCCTGGATGGGACGCACACTGGCACCTCCCTGACGCTCACCGGCACCCACTGAGAGATGAAAACCATTAGCGGTTTTCATCGTTAGTCAGTATTGAATATAAACTTGCAAACAAAACGAAACGGGGTCTTCCCAAAATAGTGACAGTCATTACCAATAAGTCACGGGGCGTCAGCGATGAGCCTGGGCGTCAGTGTCACCCTAGTGGTCAGGCGTCAGTGCCACTGGAAAGATCGCAGGTAGTGTCGGTGGGTGCCAGTGAGGGTCAGGAAAGTGTCAGTGTGCGTCACAGGGTGTCAGTGTCCCTGGAAGGGTCCAGGTGTCTCTGTCATTTTGAGTCATATTTTACCAACTGGTCATAGCTGATAAATCCTAAAGACCTCTTGAAATGTGCCCGTCCAGTAAATTCACCGCTACAGCTCACCATGATTCATTTAACACCAATTAAGCCAGTTAACACACTTTACATAATTGGGTTTCTATGACACCAATGATTCATGACTAAGGCAGCAAATATTTCCACTGAATCAGTGATGCTGCCTTAAATTTTCTCTCGATCAAACATATTGCAAATATGTTTGCATGCGTCAAATATAGGAACAGATGTTGAGAAGGTAATTGCGCTATTTGCTCTTTCTTTTACATGATTGTGTTGAGGTGTTCTGCAGATAATGTACCTGTTGGCTCCTGTCTGGTTCTATAGGCTACATCCTATATACTGTTGTAGTCTACTGTTGTAAAAGCTGTGTGATGATTTTGACAGGCCCAGACGTCAACATCCAAGCTTTCGTTTTGGAAATAAGCTACATTATTTGTTGGACCTGTTGACGCTGCACGCCACTGCTGCGTTACTTTATTTAAAGATCGATTTATTAAAAGATCAGAATCAAAAGGTTACATCATTATTGAAGTTTACTAGTTACTTTTAGTTTCCCTTCTTTTTTTCTTTCTTTTTTTTATCTGACCAGGAAATTACATGACATGACGTCTTCGAGCGGCCGAGGGATTTCCCTCCGAGTACATAGATATAAATCATCAGATGAGAATGCCGCAACACATTACTGCGGGTTCATCAGACTCAAGAGATCTCTGACTGATCAGAAATATGGCCAACTTTAACTTCAGTAAGTGGCAGAGCCTATACTGAGATCCTGACATTAGATTTCTCTTTTTTTACATAGTTTTGTCATGCATGCTGGACATCAGAGGGTTTGTGTAGATTCACGAGGCGCGCTGTGTTTATGATTGTTATCCTCTTGTCATGCAGACTTCGTCAGCTGTGTGCTGCTGCTGACCCTGAATTGGCGCACATCCACCGGAATCCCGGTCCCCGCTCCGACCCAAGAAAATCGCGAAGAGTGCTCGTCGCTCCTTAAGAACCTCGTGAAGGATTTGCCTGAGCTTCTCAACAACGTGAGTACAATTCACCGTTGCACATGTGGGCCATTGATGCTGAATGTCACCATGCAGCAATAATTAATAACCTTGTTTTCTATCACAGAGCGTTTTGTGTTTTGGCATAACATCCGATAAAGTGGATCTGTTGAGCAATGAGACCGTGCTGGCATGCGCACCCAATGAGGTGAGGCTTTCTGTTGATTTATCGGAGATATAAATCATTAATTATACAGTGATTACAAAAATAACTCTGTTTTGAAACAGCTAATGGGAACCGCTTCATCCTGTGCTTTCTCGCTTTTAATGAATGATGCAAGATTCAGAAATGCGTTGTGATACCCGACTTTTCATTTCACGATTTTTGTGGTTACAGAATTCAAGTTGCATGATGCAAAGAACTTCCTCCTTCAGTGAGGTACGCTGGTGCCATTTCTTTCTTTTTTTTTAAAAAAAATATATATATATATAATTATTATTTATTAAACTTATCACACGTACTGTTAATTATTAATAACAAGCCTGGTAGCTATGTTTAATAATAGTATGAACAGGTGTCTGATTTTTTTTTTTTTTTTTTTTTTTTATTGTCTTGACAGAGTGACTGTCTGAGGAACATCATGAGGGACTTCGCCTACTATGATGCTGCTATTCAGTCCTACCTCAAGACCCCGCTCAGAAGTCCCAAGGAAGAAACTGAACTTCTGAAACCAACTCTGGAGACAATACAGAGCCTGAGGAAGGTGTGTTTAGTGTACATGTGGAAATGTGTAGAGAGTGAGAATCATGTCACACAGGAATAGTTAGAGAATCTCCTGGGAAATAACATTTTTATGTTACTTTACAAAATCTTCCTTGGTTTATACAGAAGTGTTCCCCGAAGCCGAATGAAGAGAGCGAGTCTTCAGAGGTATGTTTCTATTCCCTCTTTTTTGTTTGTTCCCTATTTACACCTCATCTTTTTGGCATTTGAAAAGAAAACTGATATTCAAAGATCTTTTAATAGATGGAGGGTTGTTTTGAGTAGCTTTGTGGGGAATCTAGCAGGTCTGTTATTTTTTTTTTGCATTCACACCGTATCCTTCCCTGTTGTCCTTCAGGAGGAGGAGGAGGTTGACCAGAACTGGGGCGAAGACTCCTTCGGTAACCGGCACAGGATGTGTAAGATAATGAGAGGCTTCCATGTCCGCACCATCACCATCAACCGAGCCATGGGCTACATCTACTCTGGAGACTACAGGAAGTAGACATCCTGCTGCATCATCATCATCATCATCATCATCATCATCCTCCTTCCAATCAAATCACAATATCTCCATTCCTTTAGTTTATCCCAAGTGAACAAGCTGACCACACAATTCAGTACCGCTGCTTCCAACTAACAACCAAGTGCTTCACACCTCGCACAACTGTTCAGACCTGTGGGACAGTGAAATTATTGCTAATGTTAGCATAAGAGGCCATGTTGGCCGATGTAAGTGTGTAATGTATTCCAATATTTGGGGGAATGTATTTATTTATTTAAGATCTATTTATTGCATTTATTTATTTATTTATTTATTTGGCCTGTAAAATTATTTATTGTTATTTATAATAAAGTCTTTCTCATATCAAGTGCCGGAGTTGAAGTGATTATTGAATGAAGCCGACGACATTTAATAACAGACTTAAAAGGAAAATCAGGAGAGACACTGTTTCGTTTTATTCAGTCCCCATCTCTTTTTATTTCGGAAGCTTTTGGAGAGATTCTGACCTGATAGAAACAAGTGGAAACGAGCGCTAGGACGGAGAGTTGGTGGTGAACGCTATGAGGGAGCATCTTCTCTGAATGTAAACATTACTACATAACATCGGCTGATTCAGCCTTCTGCCACTTTTCTCAAATAGTGTTGAGATTTTCCCCAGGCGGTTTACAGTGTAGTTTGATGTTTCTAGTATCTATGTCAGTGATACAAGACCTGAAAAACTTACGGGAAAAAAAAGACATAGGAATGATGCTCAGCGTCCAGTTGCACTCACACAGGCAGGACAGTTCAATTTAGCCCTGAATCCAAACTTTATGTATTGCTTCTTTGTTTATAATGTGCACCCACCTGAAATGCACAAACAAGATTTATCCTCAATAAAAAAAAAAATGCAACTCCATTGAGTTTTACAAAGACTTAGTGGTCAAATAAAAAAACACGTACAGATATAACAGTTTAAAAAAATAAAGCTTGAAAAGGCTGGTAAAAAAAAAAAAAAAAGGTGTGTATACAACAAAGTGTGCACAGTGTAAAAAAATAGTTCCATAATTCAGTCAGAAACTTCTTTTTTTTTTTTTTTTACAACAGTCAGACGCATATGCGTGCGACGCAATGCCTAATAGTTGCCGGAAAAGTCCCATAAACATAACATTTAAAACTGAAACAATATCCGCAGGTTGGATTTTTCCCAATTTTTGCAGTTTCGACACTGCAGCACCTACAGTACATTTACATCTGTTACTGGCTACATGATTAGCTACTAAACATCTAAAGGACCGCTACATGTCTGCACAGGTCACTTTAGAACCTGATAGTGGTAGGCAACAATTTCTGGCTACACAAAAGTACCTACGGGTACGGCTCATCTGTTCTGTACTCACTACAGAGGCGTAGGGCCGCGTCTGAAAGAACAAGGCAAGTCTTTTCATGAAATGGAGAAACATGAAGTGTCCACAGACGGATGAGAAATACAAATGGAAGGAAGAGCTGACGTTGTGGAGCTGACTTCAACTCCGCTGTGCTGTATTCCTGAGATCTTCGATCTTCTGGTTCGTGGAGCAACAGATTTCCAGGGGTCCATTGAGTTCATGTCCCTTTCACTTAGCTGCCTGATTGTTCATCATATCTGGAAAGAAAATAGACACAGCACAAAACACACAAAATAAGACTTTTCTCATATGATATTTGGAGCTTGTGACCACTATATAAAGATGCACCTCAAGGATCATCATATGAGTTTAAACTTCATCTTCAAGAGTGAGTCTGACAAAAATGTTCATGCTGCAGGAGACTAATATATCTACAGGATATGTCTATTTACTCCGACCAGCAAACCACTAATCAGTATTAATTTTATCTTGATGTGAGGCGGACAGTGTAACCACTTTCCTGTTACAACTGTAACATGCTGATAATTTGACTTTTTGACTGTTTATACGGATATACCTTGCAGGGTCTGATAAACCTCATTTGGCAAGTCATCCAGATCTTTCACGCTGTCCCACAGGTGGTACGCCGTGGCCTCTGCCGGCCGCCTCCTGCTCTTCCACTGCACCAGCATCTTCAGCTTCTGCATGGTCACGTCTTTCTCCGCCGCCTGGATGTCGTCCAGCTCCTTGGAGTTCAAGTCTAGATAGATGGCCACCTGCTTCCACTCCTTGCCGAGCCGCTTGGCCACCAGCAGCAGCTGCTTCTCCGTCATGTCCTGGTTGGGCGGAGCCGCTGTTTTTACCCCATCTGGAGGGGGAGAAGGGGACACACCCATACGCGGGTACTTAATCTTAGTGTAATTTAAGACAGACGTGTGCACCTGGAAGAATGCTTGGGGTGTTCTTCTGAAGTCACTGAAAGGTGGGGAGGGCTACCTGTCTCGTCCAGCCATCGAGATCTTTTACAGGTCGTCTCCTCTTCTGAGGGGCTGCTGCTCCTCTGCCTGCCTTTGAAAGAGATCGACGTGATGCGAGTCATGTGAGTAGTGAGAAAAATCAAACCAGATTTTTTATTTTTTATTTTTCAAAAAAGGGAGCATACTGTTTGTTCTCTTTCTTGGCTTTTTTTCTGTGTCATCCACACAGTCACCTGGGAGAAGAGAGAAACACGGATGTCAACTAAACTGCAGCAGAAAATAAATTAGAAATGACTTTGACTTTTTGACTGATTACCAGTGAACAGAAAGACGTGCAGCAACGCTTTTATTTTTTTGTTTCTTTTTTTATTTTTTAAGTGTCATGTACGTGAGATCAAGTGCACCGGTACCTTCCCTGATGGTAGCCGACCACACGGTCTCATCTGTGTTGATCTCTATAAGAGACAATGTAAAAGGAGGCGGCTGCTCAAAGAAAGCCTCAAAGTAGCCTTTCATCTTAGTCACTGCGATGGTGAATTTCAAGTCCTGCGCGGAGACATGAAAACATAATTTACTTGTGTAGTGACTAAAAAGAGCACATAACCACAGTCAAAAAACAAAATTGTCTCAAGATGCTTCACAGAATCCAGAGACCCAGAGAAACCCCCAGAGCAAGGTAATGGTGGAAAGGAAAAACTCCCTTTTAAAACAGGAAGAAACCTTGAGCAGAAACCAGCTCACATGGGGGGACCCATCTGCTCGAATGCCGACGAGTACAGACACAGAAAAAAAAAAGAGGAAGGCAGGACAAAAGAGAAGGAGTGCAGACACATTCGTACATGCATCTGGATAAAGGATAAAATGTACATGCAGTAGAGAAAAATTAGGCGAACACGAGTACATGATGCTTGGGAAATGGATGGCGCCGTCATTGAAAGTATTAAACGTGAAACACTTAGTGGGAAAGTGATTGTTGGGAACGAATAATTACGAGCATAGAACGCTAAGAGACGCACCTGAGGTTTGATCTCTCCCTCCGGCTCGCTCAGGAGGCGATACGTCCCCTCGTCGAGTTTACACGTGGGAGGTTTCTCTATCCGAACATATCGATTCTTGTAGCCCCGCACCTGTTTGGCTATATCCTAGTTCACAACAGGGAGAGCAGGAAATCAAAATTATGAAATCAAAAAATGAGTAAACTGAAGGAGTGTTGCATGGCTGCTTGCAATGTGCAAGGTAACGGAACAATAAGTCATGATGGAAAATTACTACACTATTACGCCAATGATAGAATTTCTGGGTCATTTGTTTGGGTGGCCAAAATAGTAGTAGCAATATGATTAGTAACCAGCTGCATCCTCCCATGCACACACATGCTCATGCAACCACAAACACACTTCCTGTGAGAGATCAGTAATTTTTTTTTTGTAAAGGAGAGGCTTATTGTCGTGTTGCGCAGACTTACAGTAAAACACACGCCGTGACTTTAAGTTTACTTATTGACTGCGTCCCCACCCCCTGCACACAACTACCACAACAAATTTTCACAAGTGGTTTGATAAGGTCATTGATACCAGAGATCACAACGTTACACAAGTCTGGAAATAGTCTGTTTGTTCTATGGAGTCTGACCGCAACAAAGCCTTGCACGAACAAAAAGCGAAAGTTACATTTCAGCTGGAGCTTCATGAATTTTTTTTTTTCCTGTTCTTTTGTCGGAGTTTTATCAACTGAGCGGCCGGCGTAATTGGAAGTCTTGATAGAAAAATTCAGGCACATTGTCGTGTGAATGGAATGTTTTTTTTTGGGCTGCTCCTGTTAGGGAGGTATTTTTGTTTTTGTTTTCGCTCGTGTCTCAAAGAAAACAATGTTTTAAATTGAGGAAAACGTCACAGCGATCGGTTTTGTTTCCACGTAAATGTTCTCAGAAGTGTTTGTATTCATGTGCTTGGACAAACTCCAATCAGACATAACATTATGTCCACCTTCCTAATATCGTGTAGGTCTCCCTTCTGCTTTCAAAGCAATTGGGACTTATCAGAAAATGGACATGGGCCTTCTGATGGTGTCCTGTGGTGTCTGGTAAGCGGATGGTGTTAGTCGGGGGATTTGGATCCACAGTCCACCAAGGCATGTTCTAGTGCATCACACAGATGCTTGATCGGTTTGAGATCTAGTGAATTTGGAGGCCAGGTCAACACCTTCTGTCAAGCTGCTACGTGGTGGAGGGGCCCAGTCCGGTCTGATCTGGTCTAGGTGGGGGGGGGGGGTACACACGTCTAAGTAACATTTACATGAATTCCAGATTCAAAATTGAACACTGAACTGTCACAAAATGGTCAATATTATTATTACTTCTCCGGTCATAATGTCTTGCCTGATCGGTGTATAACTCCAATACATTCTCATCGTCCACCGTCGCAGCAACAATTACTAAAACCTTTCTGGACTGAAATTAAAAACAGAGACAGCGGAGGCCGTTTTTAAGAAGCACTGTGCTTCTTTTTTTTTAAACCACTACACAGATTTAAAGAGCCTGTCTGAAGGGAGCATCCATTAGCTAGGTGCTATTATAGATATAAAAATAAAACAGGATCCTGAAAGTGCAGAATGTTTTGAATTTTTTTTTTTTTTTTTACCACATTTCCAAAAGCGGCTCAGTTTTAAAAATAGATCATGGTCCAGATGACATCACCAACCTTGATGTCCGACTGGCTGTTGGTGGCCAAGTAGACGTGGAAGTTGTAGTTGTTGTTGTTGTTGTCACTGCCCAGCTGCTTGTAGACCAGAACCACGCCGTGGTGCTCCACGGCCCGGCTCGTCTGAATGATGGGACCCACCGGCGACAGGGACGTGACGTTCCACTTGACGTGGCTCCCCGAGTGGTCCACCGTCGGCTCGATGAGTGGACGGTTGTCTTTTATGTGCAGGACGCTGAATGTCATCTCATTTTCTGGATCTGTGTGAAGAGGATAAAGAAAAATGAAAGTTTGTTGTCACAGCAAAATCTATTTGTGAACCAAGAGTGGATGTTATATTTTTATCTTCAGAGTTCAAATTTAACTTTTAATGTCGAGAGGGTGACATGTCTCCTGGCAACGTTCACAACATGAACACAACAATAATATGTTAAAGACAAAATTAAAAATAAAAAAAAAGAACACATATTCTTACCAGCTAGGCAGACGGAGTGAGGGAACTGGATGGACTTGAGGACCGACGCGTCCTTGTGGACCGTGTCAACGTTAAAGATGGGTCCGGCGAACTTCCAGGAGTCTCTCAGGAATGAGCCAAACTTGGACCAGGATAGGATGGAGTACCGCACGATGACCCGCTCGGATGCTTCAAACACCAGGCCGGTGACCGAACACTTGTATGTGCCCTCTCCTTCCAGCTGCACCCTAACAACACACACACACACAAACGCGCACACACACACAAAGTCAGGGGTGATGTGGGGAACTGATACGAACGTGCTTCAAAGACACGACGTCACACTTACTGGAGTCGCCCCTTGGAGATCCGCCTGGGTTTGACAATCTCACCGGCGTGGCTCTGTCAAAGCACAGATACACCATAATAAGAAACTACAGGGAGGACATGGGGCTTCTTAGCAGGAACATCAAATGCGATTAAACAAGAATCAGCAGCGAGATCAGACAGATGAAACGTCCGGTTCCTGAGCTCACCTGCTGGATGGCTTTGCATTTTTCACAGCATAATTTGAAGGTCCCCTCATCTGCCAGGACGTAGGACAACAAACAGGATGTTATTTACGAGACACTAACAGGGGGCGGACTGCAGCGCATCGGCTATGATCCGCTTACCTTTCCCATTAAGGACCTCTGCTTCGGGCCCAGCTGCTATTTCTGGAAGATAAAATCGATGCATCATGTGAAGATCTTAGAGGCTGAAATGCTGCGTTAAACCACTGGGGAGGCGTCCCTTCATGAAATTTACATCACTCGCCAGTTTTTTGGTTGAGGGTCAAAGTCAAATCAAAGCTGAAGCTGCAACGCAGCCAGCAGAGCCCTACATGTTGTTGCATAATTATGCAGTATGACCGCCACGAAGACGTGGTAGGGTTACCACTAAAGACATGGCAACTACTACAACAAGCAGACTCCACTGAGCTGCTTGGAAACGACAACCCAGTTCAGTTTAAACGTGCAGAGACTAGTTGCATGTATCAGTATTTAGTTTCATGATGTGTCTCACCATCTCTAGATTCTTCTGCATCAACCTCCTCCTTGTCTGTAAAGAACAGAAGGGAAATAAATACAGTTACAAGGTAATTGGCAGAGCACACTCCATGCTTATTAAGTATCTAGGAAGCACCCCTTACCTTCCTCTTCATCATCTTTCTCGGCACAGACTCCTGTTGAAATTTAAAATAAGAGAAAGGCGCAAAGTTGAGGAACAGAAAAATGAGAAGGAATACTTCAAACACTTTTCCTTTCTTGCAAGAGTTGTATAAGAGGATTGATGTCTATCATTTGAATCTTCTGCCTGCAGCTGCCTACCAGGATATCTGAGGTCCACTAATTAAGAGGTTTTGTCTCATGTGCTCCTGCAAGGATGACAAAACTGCAGGAAGTCACTTCTATTGGGCGTAGGGATCCACCGATACATCGGCTGAACATCGGTATCGGCCGATATTGGCCTCATTAATTACCATCGGCCAAAATAGATGACACGGCCGGTATTTGTTTTTCGATAGGCATTTCGCCCGAGCACTTTGCTGAAAAAATACCCCTTCTCTCTCCCTTTCATTCTTTGAGCTTCAATTTACGGAAGGGAGCACCCCCGCGCGCATTTTCCTTGATCAGCTGAAACGAGACGTAAATTGTGTGGAGGAACTTCAGTCTCGGAGAAAGATTCGCGATATGCAGTTTGAAATAGCTACATGTGACATATGATTCATATTTCTACAGGCGGTACTGTAAGAAAGGTTTTTAACGCATCAAATCTCATAGCCGACCAAAAACGGACGACTGAAGAAAGTTCAAAGCACCGCAAGTAAGACTCGAGACGGTTTTATAATACTGCGGGACATAGACGCAGTGACCTACGTACGTAGCCTGCGCCGTAGTGAGTCAACTGATCAGTCTGACTCGCTCTGTGATAACATCACCCAAACACTAGTCGGCGCCTGCAGACAGCGTCTAACTGTATTTTTTTTTTTTTTATTTTACATTTAGACTTAACATATTTCTATTTCCACAAAAAATATTTATTTATTGGGCAACGCAGATACTAAAAAAAAGTCTTCTCACTGTTATATATCAGGCTGAAACCAGTGAAATGATTTTGTTGGGCAATGTAATATTGACGATTTCACTTTCATTATTTTTTTAGGAAAAGAACTTTAACATGTGAATTAAAGGGTATGTTAAAATTGACGTCAAAGGATGCTTTAGTATCACAAGTTTGACTGATTGAATTTGTGCTCAATGGGATGATAGGGTGAAGAGATGAAAGACTTAAAAATAGCTCAGTAATTAGTAAATAACAAAGAAAACGACGAAGTAAACACGTTTATTCATGATCCATGTAAGTGGAGACGGAAAGCTGCTTTTCCTCCTGAATGAATAGCTGCTTCCATTTTCACACATTTGCCCACTGTAGGATCGTTTCTATCATTAAAACAAAACAGTTGCGTCTGATTATGCTTCCCCTCTATTCCTCTGAAGTACGAGTGCGTCTCTCACCAGACTGCTCATCCTCCTCTTCGTCCTCTGAGCTCTCATCGGTGGATGTTCCCGTGTTCTCTGAAAAATGAATCAAGGTGCTTACATGAATTAGCAGCAAACTCTGAAATGAACTTCCAGTAAACAATGAGTAAAAAATGATTTATGCCACAAAGGTTAACTTGCCTTTGGTGTGACATTTGCGCTTACCTGAACTGCTGCTGTCGCTTTCT
This sequence comes from Mugil cephalus, assembly GCF_022458985.1. NCBI lineage: Eukaryota > Metazoa > Chordata > Actinopteri > Mugiliformes > Mugilidae > Mugil > Mugil cephalus. The sequence continues at coordinate 11,132,774 of NC_061778.1, forward strand.
GTCACGGTATCTGCAACAAATTAGTAATTGTCATGAGGTGAGTGCTGCTTGTTTTGCAAATACTCATGCAGTAATGTCAAAATGTGACAAAGAGTCACATCATATTAGTCACCGCGATTACTTAAAATTATGGCCATTACTGGAACAAACGCACTTGGCCTGAATATTTCATTTAACTACTATTACCCAGCAGTGACTGGTCAGTCACCAGTTATAGATAGAGTACAGAAGAGTAAAGCCTGCTTGATTACCATAAGTAGAACCATCACTCTGCAGTAAAACTAGACCAAATTAAGGACCCAGTAGTGTGTAAAGCATAAATAGACAGACTCTTCTTCTCCACTTTATCGAACCCAAGTCTATTTACAGCGCAGAAAGCGTCAGGTGCTCAACTTGTCATCAAGTTGAAAAGTGTTTACTAAAAAAACTTTCCTTACATAAGGAAAGTAATAATGCATTGAAGTGAAGCAGCGCAGGTGCATCCCCAGTGAGAACTCCAGTTTTAGGGTGGTTTTTTTTTTTCCGTCGTCATCCATATTAATCATCAAAAAAAAGCCCTGAGCACAGCTGAACTGCACCAACCAGCTTCTGCATATGCATCACTCACAGAAGCTGAACTGTGGCACCCTGAGAAGAAGCCTGTGATAAGTGCCGTGCATTAACATTCTGGCACATTTATATAGATGGGGTCCACAGGAGCTGTGGCTTCTCTCTTCCCAGCGGCGGCGGCGAATGTCCACGGACCGCGGGCCATCTGGCTGAGTGCCTGGCTGGCTAATGGATGGAGCACATCCTCTCTGGCCCACAGAGTTTTATCTTAGACTAACAAGCAGATGCTGCCATCGCCGCTCGACTCGCGGCACCTCCCTCATCAATCTCTCTCTTCCGCTCCGTTCATTCTGCCTGCTTTGCCTCTCTCTTTCTCCTCTCCGCGTTCTCCTTCTCCTCTCCGGGCATCCCTCTTCTTCACTCTGGCATAGCCGCTTCCCCTTCATCAGACTGACAAACAAGGTGGAGAGCAAACACCCTCGCAGATGCACACATGCACGCACAACCACCAGTACACACACACACACACACACGCACACACACACGAGTGCTGTGTGGCTGAGAGCGCCTCCAAGGGTTTGGTATCTGTGAGTGTTGTCTGCCATCTGCTGGTCTAAAATTATAGTGCCGCAAAGGGCATAAAAGGATGGAAAACTTCAGAGGAACAGAGACCTCAGATCAGTGAAAAATACTCCCAGTATCTTGAGGTGATCACCTGTCAGATCACCAACTATTTTTTTTTTTATCTGAACATTTTTAAAGGCCTGAAGATGTAAGAGTACCTGGTATTTCATCAGAAAAAAAAAATAAAAATGTATATAAGAGGAAGTGAATCCTGAAAATATATAAAAAGAATTCTTCTGTAAAATGCAAATGCAGTTTGTGCCCCTGAGGACAGAAGTGACTGCGCATTAATCTCCCCGATTTTCAAAGCAAATGATATGGAAAGCAGCAGGGCCGCACAGTCACACGGCAGACAAGTGCAAAGACGTAAACAAAACAAGGTGAGCAAAAGTAGTGACGAACAATAGACGGCGAATGCACACTTTTTAAATATTAAATGGAGGCATACGAGGTTGCACAGCACAATCACTGAACAAACACATGTCAGTCAGTCATTGTTGGGCCCTCTGACAAAGTGAAAGTAGAAAGAGGCGCTAACAGCGAGGGGGAGGGAGGGAGGGAAGGAACGAAAGGGGGTTGATGTTTACCTTTGTTTTCAGCCGCCGGGATATCTCCGTCTCTGTGGGGCAGAGGAGATAACATTCAGACAACCTATAAAGCCAGCAGTGTAAATTATTGCATTTTAAAAGCAGCTACAGCTGCAGGCACTATCGTAATCCACCGCTTCTTCTTGTGAACAGGAAAATGCACAGTCACGAGAATAAGAAAAACAGGAAATGTGTAAACATCTGCATCTGACTTTCACACACTTCACAATCCCACCCAAACTGTCAGTGCAGGAAACCCACAGTGGAAAATTACTGGCCGGGTACTTGGTGGTGAAATTCATGCACATACGCACACACACACACACGTGCATGCACATGCACATGCACGCACACGCATGCACACACACACACACACTTTTAATTCTATTTTTAAGATAAAACAAACAGAAAAAAAGGAGCATGCTACAAAAAGTATCTCCTCATTTGTGAATATAAACAAAATTTAACTTAAACATTTAAATATCCGTGGTATTGAACCGGGGGCGTTCTACAACTTGCGCACTCTAGGTTCTGATATGAATAGGCGCCTATTTAAACCCCAACTCCCCACCAGGCTTTTATAACTTAAGTAGCTACACGGCTGTAACACCTTTGACATGGTCTACAAGTCCAGTTGCCCTTATTTAGCATGATTTGGACGGTATGAGGGCCAAAGTCAACGTATCCATGTATATAAAGTATTTTTTATTAGTTCAATCCAGTTCTCCGCCTCAGATACCTCTGTCTTCAGCCACTTTCTAATAATAGCCTTTACGCTTGCGACTGATGTTACCCTAAACAGGTACTGGTCTGATGTTCATTTTACCAAAGTATGATTGCTCAATTAAAGTAAAAGTTTAAACATTTTCGCCACAGTTTGCTTCACGTGCATGTTTCATAAAATACTTTACACAAAGTTTTTTCCATCCATCCACCGCCATTTTCCATGTTCATTAAGAGCACAATACTAGTTCCTTTCTCCCACTTCTCTTTTACATATGAGGTGTCATTTTCTTTGGAAATATTTTAACAGCTCCTAACTGTCTCTCTTCTTCTTTGCTTCACAGTATCTCAGCTGCAGGAAAATCTATAGAGGCTCTGGTTGTTTAGGCCATATAAATAAAAATATAAATATAAGTTACATATAAATATTAAGAGTCACTTCCATCACATTAGCCAGACCCTGGAAAGCACAGAGCGACGTTGATCCCCTAACTTCTTAAGCTTAGTGCGTAATATCCCCAAACGTATTGTATAAAACAAGTTCAAGTGCAAACAGTTGCCGTGTCTGAGCGGTCGACCGGAGCAACCTGTTGACACAGCCTGAGCCTACAACAAGAGGCAGCACGCCTGAGAGGGAAAACACACGGGAGCCAACCCCTACAAGAAGAACGAGTTCACCACCGGCGAGCGTGAAATATGTAGGTCACCCAGTCTACTTCCTGTTTCTCTCCCTCACTTGTAAAGACGTGATGCCGACAACCAATCGTGACCGATCCCTTTTATTCGATGTCTGTTGATCCTGATAAGCAGCTGCGGTTTCCATTGTTTTCACACATCTGCGCAGGAAATGCCGTTTTCTTCTCTTCAAGGTCGGCTCCTCTGCCAACCGGTCACGCCAACACAACCCAGGAGCTCATTAGTTGCCATGGCAGTCATCTAGTCCTTTCACGCAGTGGTTTCCTAGTGTCGTTGCTCAAGCCGTTTCAGTCACGAAATAACACCCCCCCACCACCCCCCCTCCTGCACGAGCTGACTTTATCTGCTCTCACTTGTTTCTGTCGTCGTTCTACAAAGCGTGATAACAGAATCCTCTGGGAGGGTCTTCGTCTGTCTCTGCTGAAAGATAAAAGCTTCACATTTTTTGTTTTGTGCTTTCTACAACTTCCCATAAACGCAGCACACAAAGGGAACATCTGTGTGCGGATAAACATCTGTCAGTTAGTCTGCAACCATAACCGGGGGAACAGGCGAACAACAGGCGACCTTTGCTACATTCTGTTATTAATTGCCCAGGATCACTGCAGAGCTGTTGCATTTAACTCTACACTCAAAAGCTGCCCTAATCAACTCCTGTCCCATCTCAAACTTGCCATTTCTGTCAAAACAAACTCTCGCAACTCCGACCCGTGACTATTTGACTGCTACTTCCAACTTGTTTGAAGTTGAGGATTTGTCCGTTGCACAGCAGAGAAGCAGCTCTCGCAAAAATCACTGAAAACCTCCTTGTTTTTTCCTCCTGGGATTTTAACTTTACTACTAAGTGCAGCCTTTGACACCATCTCCCACAGCCTCCTTCTTGAACAGCTCGATGGTAACACACGCACCTGTCATGACAGGTTTGCATCACTTCTCCACAAAGTCGACCTCCACTATTCCTACCCCGGCCTTTTTCGCCCGTGACAGAAATCAGACGCTGATTCTCCGGCAAATTCTCACAAACGAGCAACAGTAAAACAGAAGTCCTCCTCGTCAGCTCTGCTTCCACACTGGCCAACGTCAACAGTTTCTCACTAAGCTTTGATAACTCCAGCGTGCTTCACTCCCCTCAGGTTGTCATCCACGACAGCGCTTTATCTCTTGAAGCCCACATCGACAACCCCACTTGGACCACTGCCTGCTTCCACCCCCGTGACATCAATCGTCTGCGCCTGTCCATTTGCACAGAACACCACCAGGATTCTTGTCCACTCCCTCGTCACATCACGCATTAACTGATGCTGTAACTTCTGTTCTCTCTGGTCCGTATGCAAATGTCTTCATAAAATTCAACTAGTCAAAAATGCTGCAGCACGCATCACCACTTGAATTCCCTCCATGGACCACATCTAACCCCGTTCTCCAACTGTCCACCATGGGTCTTGGAACATCCACACCTAACTCCATTTAACCAACGTTCCCTGTTAGCTCATTTCTATATACATTTTAAATCTGACTTTATTTTCATCGCATTGCATATTTTATTCCTGAGATGTTTCATGCATTGCCCTTTTGTTGAAGGTGACCTTGAGTGCTCTGCAAGGCGCCCACATATGAAATGGATTTTTCATTGTTATCGTTAATTTCCAGTCCTTTAACAGCGGGTCATGACCTGCTAAATCTTTAACTCATAATGTGGCGAGACGACACTGCCCCGCCACTTCCTCTCAAATAATGTTATTGTGTGTACTTGATTGCTATTTAAATGCAGATTTCAACAGAGCCGAGCTCATGAAGCGTCCTCTGAATTGTGCTGCTGCTTTGGGGATTTCCAGGTTGTCCAGCAGGTAAGCGATGCCCAGGTAACAACAACACGGTAGTTTTCAGAGAGGTGGATGAGTCATCAGTATCATATCACCTGTCTTTGTTTCACGATACGGGAGATGAAGACTGTTGTGTAAATATTAAAGACGCGGTTATGAAACAGAAAGGGGACTATCCCGACTTTGCAGAAATAACAAACTAGTTTAAAAAAAAAATGGGTGCTGCGCGTCATAATCAACCACGATCACAAACTCCAAGCAGGAAGAGTGTGGCTATTTTCTCTTGTAGTGATCTTTAAATCCTCGTCATTTGCATCAAACTCGCCTACAGCTTTCGCTACACACATCACGATGATACATTGTTGTCGGTGAGTCACCGTCTCAATCTAACAACAGCGCAACGTGCAGCGGAGAGGCGAAGAAAACAAAGAGATCACGACTCCATGCAGCTTTCTCTTCTTTCTCGTTCTCTAGCCGGACGATATGCGCGTTTCTGACTTGGAAACGACACATGTAGATGCGGCTGACTGATCTAAAAAAGCCGAAAGAGATGAGCCCCAAACAGAAAACAACAAAAGACGCCACTTCCTGTACGGATTACTGTGTCATCCACACTGGTAGCGACTCAAAACACTGGCGCATGGCAAAGCGTCAACGCTGGCTGTTTGTTTGTTTGTTTTGTCTGGTAACAATAAAAAAAAAAAGGGTCTTACCCGTCCTCCAGGTGACAGGTCGCCCCGCAGCTCGCCATCCTCGCGACCATCCTCCGATTGTAATCGTACCCCGTTATGCTTTCTGTTCCGCCGCGGCGTGAAGCAGCGGCTGCGCGTAACAGCACCTGCAATGTGGAAAATTCGATCCTATCATCGACTATCGGTGGCTCGTTAAAGCGCTCGGCGGATTAAAAGGCGCGATAATGGTCAGCGAACCCTCGTGGCTGCACAAACCTATTCAAATCACATGTCCGGTTTAGTGCAACACCCTTTATTTAAGTAAACCTGCGGACTTCACCCCAAAACAAGGCGCTAATAGTCGCCCAATCCCACAAAGAAATCATTCAGCTCCAATTTCTGCAGCGTATGTGTAGATGTGAGTTGCTTCCTATGGTCGACGCTCCGAGCGTAAACACAGCGCAGATCTTTAACTCGTGTTAACGTCAATGCTGCGCAGCAGTCAAGGCGGGAAGCGGCTTTCAGATCGGCGGCGCTGCGCAGTTGTCGCGCAAACAATGAAAGGCACATGTGGGCGGGCGCTGCAACCCACCCTGTTATTAGGTCAGAATAGGGTTCTTTGGCGGGATGAGTCCCCCCCCCACCCACGGGTCCGCCCTCCCCGAAAAACACGCGATGGATGCGCAAAGCTCCTCCATCAAATGTTTTTTTTTCTCGTAAATGTTTAGCTCGTCTAATGTGTATCGTTTTGGAAAAGAGAAGTGCAAATTCTTTTGTTCCTGATTATGAACATGCTGATGCATGAACATGATGAACATAGATTGGATTAGTTAATCGTTAACTAAAGCAGCTTTGTTTCAGTTCTTGACGTTGATGTTAACGCGTTCAGTGACTGAAATCATCAAATCTATCATGTCTCTCTCTTATATATTGTAATGTAATGTTGTAATGTGTATACTATAAATATAACTTTTAGGAAATCTGGTCTGAGTGCATAAATGTGGTGTAATTCAATAATCTATAAGACTGATTGGTTTACATATCACTACAATGTATCATACAGAACCTTTCTGCTGCTATTACTGACTTGCACGTCCACAAACCTCATACAGAAAAACCCGCTACTGCTGTGTCTACATATACACTGTGAAGTTCATTGTTGCCCACATTGCATTTTTAACTCTAGTAAATCCCTTCATCCGCTGTGCACTTTAGTTATTGTTTTCTTTAGTGTCAGAATCATTTCTGTTGTGCCTGTGCTCTTTTCTTAGAAGATAGAAATAGTAGTAGTGTCACTGTTAGTGAGGCCTGATGAAATGAAAGGTAATTGGAAAATACAGAAACAATTGTTCTTCATATCCAGAAATGTGCTGAGAAAGCAGGAAATCTGCATCCTTACCCGTGGAAAACGCTTCCACACAGAGTAGTTCCTGGTTCCTGGGAACACCCAACACACACCGAGCACACTGATGAACACACTGATGTCCACTGATATCATGTGAAACAATGCACTGTACTCTGGTGTGAACATGCGCATTGAAATGTACTAAAAGTTTCATAAAATTTAAACAACTGAAATCTTTTAATCACTTTTGTCTTACTGTCAGTCAACTCTTCTCCCCGTCCTCTTTCCCGTCCTTCGTGGTGAGAATGTTCTGCTTGGACGAGAGTGGACGGTCATATCAACACACAGCCACCACCGACATGGACAACTCACTTCAGTCAAAGCCTCTGAAAAGCTCGTTTATGAATGAAATGATAAACTGCGTGTTGCGAGAAAGCGCCAGTGCGACAAAGACGTTCTCTGAGCAGGGCAAGGCAGACTCCATCTGTCCAGGGTCAGAGCGGAAGAGTCTGGAAATTACCACGGGCTGCCAATTATGGCATGAGATGGACACTGGAGGCTAAAATGTCTGCTGGTAAGTTTCATCAAGTTATGTGTAAAGAGGGAGCTGCAGCAGTGTGTTGTAACATACCTCAAGGTGAGGAGCTGTTTTCTCATTCACAGGACAAATCCACATTCACATCTTCCCACCACTGATGCACATAAATCAAGAAACCTGGTTTAATAAACACTGTGCTTATTTCAGTAATTTGGTAGGGATTCATTGTGTGGGGGTGGGTCGGTGGTCAAGAGCCTTATGCATGTTGTATCTTTTACCGTGACTGTTTTGCTGTGTTGTTATGTTTCTATGTGTCCGTACTTAATCTTTCCTTCAGTTTTGAGGGCCCTTGGCCTGAAAAACGTTGATGACCCCTGCCTCAACGCATGATCTTAAATACACTTCGGACTAAACCATCTCTAAGATGCAGAGGTTGAAATCTTAGAGAGAAAGGTTTTTAAATGAAACCCTTTTAAATACAACAACTTCAGCACAACTATTTTACTCTTAAATTGACATTAATAGACTTAACAGAAAAGAAAATACAAAAGGAAACAATCCCCCTCTCTAAATACTACATCGTGGAAGCGGATGTGGATGTGGCGTTCAAGTGCGCGCTTCCCGAGCGCCAGGTCCACACAGGAAAACCTCCAAAAGAGAGAATAATTAAAAATAAAACACCAATGGAACGAATGTGAGGGGAAATGTATTAAGTAAATGTATTAATCAACTAAATATATAAATTAAAAAAAAAAAATGTAATAAAAGTAAATATTAAAATTAATAACCAAAGGGCTGAATTGACAGGTGAGGGAGTGAGTGCACTTACAAAAAGGAAAGAGTTGAGTGCAGTTTCGGTTCATTATTGTGATCTCTTATTAATTTGTGATAAGTGAAGAACTGAAAAAGGAAGAAGCAAATACTTGAACCGAGACCTCTGTTTGATTTGATTCAATGAACTTGTGGATTCGCTTGTAAGAGTAGAGTCAGCAGCTTCTGGCTCACAGCTCCACCCTCTGGCTGTGTCGTGTAATTTCAATATGCAGCAAATAAAAAAACAAAAAAAACACAACATTTATGTCCATCGAATTTTCTTTATCGCTGTAATTTTCTGCGTTGGGTGAATTGAGTTCATGCTCTGATGCGTCTCGTCTGTGTCATACATAAAAGTCTCGACGTCTACATGCAGGCACAAATCCTCCATCAGGACTCCCACTGACGGTTATTTTTGTAGTTCTTTTTTTTTTTTTTTTTTTTTTTAAAGATGGAGTCGTTTGGCAGCGTTTTGTTGTTGAGACCAACAACCATAACCTATGTCAGCATCTTTTCATGGAATATTCCTGTGCATTTTGTTTGGTTTGTATGAATGAGATGGGTAATGAAGAGGGTATAGTTAATAATTCAAACGATTCAAGCACCCTCAGTGATACTAAGAGCATACAGCGATCAGCCAGAACATTAAAACCACCTTCCTGACACTGTATATGTCTCCAGTGTGCCTGGTCTGGTCTAGGTGGGTGCTACATGTCTAAGTAACATCCACACTAATGTCAAGTCCAAAAGTTCCCCAGCAGAACATTGAACTGTGACAAGATGATCTAAGTTATGTACTTCTCCTGATGATTGCTGGTGGAGATTATACAAGACTGAATCATTTTGAAATAATAACAGAGGTTAAAGTGAACCCAGCAAACATTTTAGACACGCACAGAGCTCACTGAGGGACACATTTATGCATCATTATTACATTTAGAGGTTTATTCTCCGGGTAACAGTTCCTGTCCTGAACGATTCTTGATAGTTAAACATTTTCTCCCACACTGACAGAAGCAGCCAGCACTCCCATAGTGCAACTAGGTCAATTTGAGCGGGAAAAAGAAATCCACATCAGAGCGGCAGGCTGCATTACAGGAAGACACCACCAGATGTCCCATCAGACAACAAAACTAGTGCGAGTCAGCAGGACAAAAAACGAAAAAAAGAAAAACATGTCCGCTTGAATTATCCTTGAGCCAAAATGCACATTCAAACTTGATACGTGACACTGACGTGAGGATTGATCGGAGTGTAAATGCTTAGATAAAAGGAATAAAAAAAATAAATAAATAAAAATAAAGGTCGCCATTAATGGCACATAAGCTCACTGTCCAACAAAGAGGGTTGAAGAGCTGCCTGTGAGTGTCTGAGATGTCCAGTGGGAGGAATGAGTAAAGGATCAAGGGCTCCACTATTGATCTCCATCCGGGTGATCTTTTCCCTCCCTCGTCCCTCCATCCTCCTGTCCAGCTTGACGAATGGATATGTAGTTTGCAGGCAGCAGAGAGGAAAGTGAGAGAGAGGGATGCGGCAGACTAAAAGGGACATTATCCAAGTCTCAGAGTCTAAAGGGAGAGATCAGCTCCTCTGTGCAAGGAGAGACAGCGCAACGTCAGACTCAGTGGCGAGACGATATCCCCAGCACCTCAGGAAATCAGAGGAGATAAAGCATGAGCAGTGGAAGAGAGAGGAGAAGGAGAAGGAGGAGGAGGAGGAGGAGGACGGGAGACAGGGAAGGTCAGGAGAATGACAGAAAACACAGGATAAGGCAAGAGAAAACTGAGAAGAAGAAGAGGAGAGTCATTTAAAGTGTGAAATTATGAGAAGCACAGCCTTCAGATTTCAACCGCAGACTCTATTTTGGACGTGTGGAGCAAAAATGAGGACTCGTGACTTGATACGGGCACTTCTCCATCAACTGGACCTCAGATAAATGAATGTCTAACAAGAGGAAGTGTACTGTCAACCTAGCAGCTCTGTACAGCTAACCCATACACTATGTTAGCCTTCTAATGTTTGCCCATTGCATCATATTGCCCTTAGATTCACAGGTATTCGGTTGTAAAACCAGATATTTGACCTGACGAATGTATCAGAACTTGAGGCATCGCCAACATTTTCACAGTTCACCCCGAGAGGAACGTGAACAATGGCAATCCATCCGGTAGCCATGGGGGATGATTCACCCCAAAACCTGCATCTTGTGGTGGAGCTTCAGGAAACATTAGGAGATAATCAAAGTCAGCATGACACCATAACCTGGGAACCACGACACGTCGTCACCAGATGTTACTGCCAACCCCCACAGGGGATGCTGACTTAATTTATTGCATAAATGGAAACAGTGACTTGACAGTTGCACCACAGTGAAGTCACGGTGTAGGTCAGTGTTGGACAAGATATTCAGATCCTTTAGTAAAAGAAGAAAGAATGCTGCGCTAACGGTGAAAGTCCTGAATAGAGGGTATCCATCAACGTCGCTGCCGCCTGGAACCACGCCCCCCTGAGCGGAAAAAAACATGGCGGAATGTAGCAGTAAATACACCGAGGCCGGGAAAAATGTGGATTATCAGATAAAATTAAGGACAACTGGACCCGACAACGATCCATACGAACTAGTATGGATTTGGAAAAGTGGGTTAGCTTCAGTTTTAGGTAATTTCAGTTATGATAAACGTAGCTAAATAAAAGATGCTAACGCTAAGAGCTTTACTGAGAAGTAACGTTGGCCATACAATACCGTAGCGTCCGGCCACACGTTATTCTGTTTATTGTTGTATTGTTATTTATTGTTGGAACTGAAATAGCAGTTCGGAGGTATCGGTAAAAATATATCTCTGAATTAATGGCTCTGAATTAATTTTACAATTTAGATGACATTCAAGTCTATGATTCAAACTAATGTGGCTAATCTTCATGCTCAACTGTCACTCTTTTCCACTCGGTGGCCGTAACCATGGAGACTTTGCTTGACCTCACGTGCATACCCTCTATTTAAAAGTGAATTTTTAAGTATAAACAAATCCACAAACTGTAAGTATCAAAATTAAATACATATTTTACAAGAACAAATACTATATACCACATGCTTTAAAATCAGTAAAACTGCATTAAATACTTTGTTGCACTTCACTGCTGTAGATGTTTAATACGAAGCTGAGTTAAGATACTTTTGGGTGGTTTAATGATAAGACGTTGATAAGATCATTGCAGCGCTGGGCCGCGAGGAGCACATACCTCTAAAATGTCACCTTTTCATGAGCTCAGCAGAACAGCTATCTTTGTGACAAACAATTTTCCAACTAATCCGAGAGGATTTGTAGCCTTAAGTAGGAGAGTGTCCCCAACCCATAAAGCAGCACTTAATCTTGCAATTTGGAAGAAAAGTATCCAATCCAAAGTCGCCAGATTTAGAGATACGGGCTTGTAAACGTGCAAAGTTTGAACAAGCAGAGTGCGTCCAGTTTAGGTGCAATGCTTGAGCAAACGTACTTGGGTACATTCCACCAAAGTCAGCGGGATCCATCTGTTGGGGATTTGTAGCATTTGTACGAAATGTCATCTGAATTCATTAAATAGTTGTTGAGATATTTCAGCCTGAAAGTGGTGGATTGACAGAGCAACGCTGACATCAATAGAGCCCTGTCACGGACGGATAAAAATACTGAGCTGCTGTGTGTTTCACTCTCATAGAAAAGATTTGATCAGATTTGGGCGCCACTGGACATTCAGTGCACTATTTCCAATATATATTTATACATATAGATATGTGTGTGTGTAAAGCATTTGTTGGGCTTTTGGCTTTTGTGCTGTTGTAATTAACATACCGGGCATCGATAAACTGGAAAAACTTGAGTCTCAAAGCTTTAAGTCTTTTCTTGAACTCAACCCAAGTGGCTTAAAAATACCCCTGGAATTAATTTATATATATATGTTGTGTTATAATCATAAAAAGCTGAAACCGAGATATAGTTTTAAAAACAGGTATTGGGAAACGTCAAAGTTTCTCTCTCCTCTGTGGCGCAGTTAAAACAGTGTTTCATTGTGTGTGTGTGTGTGTGTGTGTGTGTGTATTATGACAGGGCTCTTTTTTTTTTTTTTTATAGATCGACCAACCTGTTTGGAAACGATGATGTCACGCACCCTAGAGGGTTAATACGAGCCGCTCATTGTGCGGACTCATTATCCTTTGCACAGACTCACACTCAAAAATAACACACATCCACACAGCGCATAAAGATAACTACATGCGGGAGGAAGGAAACCCATACCTTGGTGTTCTCAAGCCTTCCCTTTATAACATACATGAATTCACGCACACAAACGCACAAAAGGTGTCCCCTTACCGCGGAGATGAGGAGCGCCATATCCATTCAGTTTCAGTGGGCCATTTTGCCATCAGGGCTGAGTTATCACCGGAAAGATCCACAGTAACAAAAGCGCCTGCCGCAGCCCTGCATAAAGACGCTGGAGAGGGGTGAACAGGTACAAAGAGCAACACCTTTGCATTAGAGAAAATGGGACAGAGGCTCCGAAGATCATTCAACCGTGAGCGATTTGAGAGGCAACCTGGTTCAATCCTGTGCGAGGATATGATGTATAATGTATGGGCCCAAGAGTTGGCAGTTCTATAAAATTTATAAGAAAGAATAAAAAAATGTGTGTATATAAAACCAGATACATGGCTTTTGAATTAACAAGGGGAAAATGATTCACACCTTTGTTTAATAGCAGACAGCTCCTGGACTTGGAACAAAAGCTAATGACTAAACTCGTGAGTTCACTCACTACAACACACCCTATCTGACTTTGATTTCACTTTGACTACACAATGTGTGTATTTCTTTGTTCTCCATCCCCATTTTTGTACTTTTTTTGTTTTTCAGTCGTTACTTCAGCATGCCGTTGTCATCATGCTGTCGTCATCTTTTTTTTCTTTTTCACCCCCCCCCTTGGGTAGAGATGTTTTATGAGTCCCCCGGGGTATTTTAATCTTACCCACACGGTCTCTACACTTTTTTGTTCCCTATTTCCAGTGTATGATTCAGACGATGACATCTGAAATAACAGTTTCAGTCGGGAGTTAGCCCCGGTGTCTGAAAAGCTGCTTGATACACTGCGGCGTCCCCATTTTCTGCCACTGATGACGAGAGGAATTAATGTTCAAAAGTGTAGAAATGTGAGGACTTTCCATTCAATTATTACAGAGGGTGGATGAGGAAAGGGGTGAAAGTGTGACGAAAGAGTAAGACTCTTTCTAGCTGTTGACACTGTGGACTAGCTAACCTGTTTCATCACGTTAGCATGCTAACAGTGAAGGAGCTAACATGCTGACTTACGATCTTTACAGCCATCCTTATTCGTTGTATCTGCATGCAGCGTTACCTAACTGCAACATGGGAACATGTGCACCAAATACTTAGCGTAAGCGGCAACAATGGCTGCAATTTGTGAGAACATTTCTTCCAGGAAGCTGTCAACGTTTCGAGGTCACCAAGTTCATCTGTTTAGCAAGATGACTGGCAAGTACTTCAAAGGCCCGAAGGTCTTTTGGAATATTGCCATTTTATAAAATTACAAAGAAAAACTCCATGTATTCACCAAAAAGTAACATGGCCTCCACTCTTTCTGACAACCTAAGCAAGGTCGGCCCAGCTCTTGAACTTGTGGTTCGTCCCAGATGGGGCCCTGTTTTATGTCGTAGTGAGAAGATGGAGAAAATACATCACCCCTCTCGTGGCGTTCACTACTTTGTAAGTGGAAATTTTTGGAAGATGCGATGAGTGTGCTCATGTTTTTAGAATTGGTGGAAGTTAATGGGTAATATATTGTAATTCAATAATTATTATTTTTTAACAAGTGTGAGGAGAATGTTGATATCCGCAACTGTCTCAAGCTGCTTCACTTTGTCTTGACATTTCCTAGACACTAACTAGCAGCAGTGTCATCACTACACACAGCTGATTCTACCACTTGAACACGAGGCATTTCATGTACACATCGTCCCACGTCCGAACCGCAAACTCAAAATTTGAAGCTAGCGTAGGAACTTTCAGGAAATGTCCACTTTCAAACACATAAATACCACAAGAGGGGGCACATAGGCTCTTGGACCCATTTGACACTGTAAGTATGACTAAATAAGAATTTGTCATCTGAGGACCACGACAGTCAAAGAAAACTCACAGCAATCCATCGCTAAACAGTTTTTACGCTATTAAACCATTCAGTCTGAATGCAGCTGTATATCTGCTTGTTCCAGCGTGTTTTAATTTATGTCAAACTTATTGAGTTAAATATTATGTCATTCATTCCCTGGCTAAAGAGACACACACACTTACACAATCGGACAATTGAGGTTTAAGATTTCTTTATTGTCAGTTTCCCTTTATGTTCACGGCATACAGAAAAATGGAAAAAATGAAAAATCGAAATGAACAACATGCAAAGGGACCAAAAAAAAAAAAAAAACAGATACAAAATAGACATTCTGGATTGAGGGAAAGATATAGTAAATCAGCTTATATACAACAGTACAGTGTATGGTTGCAGCTTGAGATGAGAACGTCTTCGGGCGCTGGGAGGAGACGGTTGTGTACCCACCGAATGCTAACCACCACCATACCGTGCTTAAGTTTTTCCGCCCCAGCATCTTGACAACAGTGCGAAGTAAAGGTTTGTCTGAGTGAGCAAACTTCTTGATATGGATCCAAAGTTTTGCATCTGTCCTTGATGCTGTTAGCGTTTGACACCTACACAGTCCCGCCGAGAAGGTCTTGAGAATCTTCCGTTGGGAGGAATGGTTTAAATTATTGTGCATTTTCACACATTAACAGATTTCCTGTCTCTGGACATCCATGAAACTGGGTGGTGGGAAACAACAGAGGAATAGAGGCCATAATTTAGGCAACAAGAGGGGGAAAAAAAGAGAGGCTAGTGTCCGCAACGTCTCTAGGGAACTTGGTTGGGTTTTTTTTTTTTTTTTTTTTTAGTTGACCAGCCCTCTTCTATTTATTACATAAAGCATGGCATTCTTCCTGGCCTGTGTGTCTGTGTGTGTGTGTGTGTTTTTTATATAATGTGTGTTGCGTTACTGCCTCTCTTCATCATCCTGCTTTCTCTCCATATTGCTAATGGCTTATTTTCAGTGTTTCCCCAGGGAACGCTGCATTCAGGGGCCGCAGACGGCCTGGGATGCAACGTGGGCGTTTGGTGAGAAGGATGGAGCCATGTTACAGTCACCTTCTGAGACAGAGACCCCCCCTCCCTTCCCCTTTGAGTGTGACTCAGCACTCACTAGTGCGGAGGCAGGGGGTCAAAAATCCCCTGCCCTCCGCCCCCGCTCACAACACATGGGAATGGGAAAACTTTATCCTATATTTAACCTCCAGGTGCCTGGTGCGTACATGTGCGTTTGAGTCACTGGCAGCTGGGTGGTAGACGGGTTATCTTATAGGGGAAAATTAGGCTGTCCTTGTTCTTTGGGGCTTTTTAGCAGACGTGGAAAAGCGGTGTGTCAGCCCCTTAATACTCCACAGTCACCTCCCTCTGATGAGAACTCGCTCCATTAAATCTGTCTGTCTCACAATTCATATGTGGGAAAAATTTATTTAAATCTTGAGAGAGGCGACGGACTAATTACAGTAAAGGCCTCTTTTAATCTGATGCCAAACTTCTACCCTCTCAGCTAAATAATAACACGAAATCGAGCGCAGTAAAAAGCAAAATGCTGTCTTGAATAACACGCAATTAACAGATAGTAGTGTCAACTGATTCCTTACCACGAGGTCAAAAATACTGCGGGTGATTTACAGTATTCTTTATAAAAACTTTCCTGGAAAGATGCGGTGCCAATTTCAACAAAAAGCAACACTGCTGAGTCAAGTCACTTACTGCTATTACCCATCAAACTCGTCTAAATGAGAGCAGTCTATTATGGCCGAAGATCACCGTGAGGGCAACCTTATGCAGTTATTCACCATAAAGTCAAAAAGTCCGGCTCAGCACAAACCTCCCAAGCATCTGATTTATTAAGAGCACAGAGAGTGATTCCCGGGAGACAGAAAAGGGATTTTACCCTTCTCACTTCTGGTGAGGATGTTTTTGGCCTCTCGGAGCAGTTTTCGAGTCCTTCTCCTCAAAGGAAGTCTGGATTCTGATTCATCCCTACGCCAAAAGCTACACAAAGCCGGCAGAACAAGCCACATTAAGGTAACAGGCGAGCACTTTCTCTCAAATGTACTGCATTTGCTAGAAGTTACCACATCCACATGCTTGTTCAGAACCCCCCCCGAAAAAAAAATCTGCCCGGTGACCTGCGCCACGTCACTTGTCCTCGCTCCCATTTGTCACGTCCCCCGCTACCGCATTTCGCCCATTGATGTTAAAACCAAAAAAAAAAAAAGGAAAAAAAAGAAATGTTTGAAACCTTACAAAGACACCCACACAAACAAACTAAAACATAAATACAGTTGCCCCATCCTCGCAACACACACACAAGCCCGTACACTTTAAGACCTCCGAGCCAGCACAGCGATAAGATTAGGGGAAGTATGTGGGTGTGAAATAGCTGCAGTGGTGTGGGACTTTTCTGGATTCACACAAGCTACACTGACTGCAGGCCCTGCTTTTTATTAGAGTTCAAGCTGATGGGAATACACAGACGCTGATGACACCACCCACACACACACACACGTATCCTGCGCAGATACAGCGTTTGCACACTCTTGCACATTAAATAACCCAAAACTTACATTTCGGTCTTAAAATTCGGACGCAGCTATTCTTACGCAGAGAGAGCCCCTTTGTGCGGTGTGTGCCTGCGTGTCGTATCATTGCACAAGTCGCGCCGTTTCCTCAAATGGAGCGAGTAGAGAAGCTGCAGAGGCTGAAGGTGGTCTCGGTGCAGGAACCTTGAGGTTATGACTTCTGCTCTGGAGCAAACAAAGCAAAAGCCAGAGCCATCAGTGGGTCCATTAACAAAGCCAGAGGCCTGACAAGGCTTTCTTTGTTTCATAATTAATGCAAGCGTGATAACCGTGACATTGACTGTTGGGAGGCCTGTGCATCAACATCTCTGACAAGTGAAAATGAACGCCGCCATTCATCATTACGCGGGGCTAATGGACCCCATAAGGCTGAATTATTAAGCACAACACAAGAGACCTTTGTGCCAGATTAATGGAAGCACACAGCAGAGCACATTTATTACAGTTTTATAGTACAGTCAGTGTGTTATCACTTAAATTGTTGGACATACAGGAGGTCGAAACTTCAAACTGTTGTGTAAGTTAACGCAACGGGAGCACAGTAGCCTTTGTGTTGCCGGCGTTAACCGATTTGTTGTGTGTAAACTTTGGTCTCGTCTCAAACCCATTTCACAAACAGTGCTCAAATCTCACGACAGAGACGCTCACAGTAAACACGCTACAGATACTGGGAAATGAAGCCTTCCTCTGGGATGCAGTCGGTCAGACAATTAGTTTGATGCTGAGAGCTGCCGCTCCCAAACGGTCGGAGGATGAGAAAGAGCCGAAAAAGAGGTAGATAAAGCAAGAACTCGTTCAATCAATCTCACTCGGACGAGAGCATCACTTTGCGGTGAACTTAGAGGAAAAGGCGGCAGGATGCGATTGGTTAGAAACAAACGTCAGGAGGAGAAATGGTGAGAGGCTAAAGGCAAACGAGAGAGGAAAGGGAAGGGACTGTTGTCATGTCGTAACATCTGTGTGATCGGTAAAAGAGTCTAAAACTGGAACAGTGACCTGATCTTAGCACTTTGATTTATTTGAGTGACTAAAATGACTATTTGTTTCCTCTCTACCGTGCACGTAGAAGCATTTTTTTTTTTTTTTTTTCACTTTCCAGACACTGTGGAGTGAGAAAGCTGTGAGCAAAAATAGCAGCTGTTCCCTGTACTTGTCAATAAGAACCTACTGAGTAGCAGAAATGCTGGGAAAGCCCTCAAAACAATGGACTGAATAGGGTTTCTCAACTCTAAGAGCCACGGCTCAGAGGCTATTGATTGTTTATTTGGTTAGAAGGTTGCCTTACGATCACATTTCCCTAATCGAGACAGATTACAGAAAGAAATGCGATGCTGCATAAATTAGGTTGCATGATCCTACCCTTCTACTGAATTTCATGTCATAATGCTCCAGTAATTGGATTTGTTGTACTGTGCATTAGGCCTTGTTTAGGAAAGAAAGGAATACAGACCGGCTATTAGCGACAAACAGTAACATGACGACAGGACAGGGTGAAATGTTCCTGTGATTTGAAAGGATTTGCCACAATTTACACTAAGAAGGCTGAAAAGGCTGCGTCTTATCACTACAGTCTTCTTTATTTAAATTACAGTTACAGGCTGTATTCTTCTTCTTTGTCCTGCCTTAGTGTCACAAATCCTGTTCACTGCAGAAAAGAGGCAACAATCGTCTTAGATCCTACACCCAAAAAGTCTTATAAGCATTGGTTAACCCAAGAAAATGATCTGTAAAGTCACTAATTCACTGCAACATACTGATTTATGCAGACTAGTTTCACTAATCAGTTTATATCCAACACTTGTAGAGAAGCTTAGTGAGCCAGCTATTATTGTTTGATGCGATCTAAAGGGACTTCTTCAGTGTAAATTAACACCTTGTGCGAGGAAGCTGTCGTTTAACCTGGAGTTTTATGGTTCTGTTATTCAATGCAGCAGACACATGGTTCTCCAGGGTGATGCTGAACTAATATGAACCTAGACACTCTTCTAATGGGGGCCAATTACAACCCACATTGCAAGAACTATTCATTTTTTATGAGCGAGGTAGATCTGTTGGCGCCTCATATCAGGGCCATCAACCATTACTGGTTATATCTGGCACTTTATCCATTCTGGATTCAGTGAGGGTTAAAGCCTGGTTCAGCCGTTTGGGGGGAATGGATCATGAAGTGGGATCTGGGGACTTGGACGGGGGTTTTAGAAACTTGCACTTTAATCCCGTATTTTCATTTTTGCACTGGACTTTTTCTTTCCCGATGTGCTTCACTACACTTGGACAGATTTTTACCGAGGCTACTTCACAGACAGGCAAAATATCTTAATATGAGGCACATTTGGCTCCAGTTTAGTCAACTGTAACCTTAAAATGTCAATTACTGATACCTTAACGCATCTAAAATTGTAATCCATCAATTTCTGAATGTTCAGAAGCAAAATATCTGTACTATTACTTTTGATGTCTGACTGAATTTTACATTTTACACCAGATATTTTCAGTGCAGATGGTTTATATGTGATTATTTCTGTATTTTTCCAGAGGGAATTATCTAAGTATCTCCGCCACCATTACAGGATGGAGATTAGTTTGAGCAATTACTGAGCATTGAGCATGGATTTTTACTCCCCCACCCATGGATCCACCCCTCCTCCTACATCTGCATGAGTCTTTATTGACTCTTACCTAGTAGTGTAACAGTACAAATCACAATGTGGCGAATATTATGCTCAGTGAGAGGGCCTTTTTGATATGGAACGACTAAACCCGCGTCTCTTCTGGTTGAATATGACAATGCCAAAGGATGGGGACCGTTTCAGTGGGTTTCACTGGTATAAGGACACGCCGTGGACCTGATGAAAGTGTCTTCACGTATAATGATGTAAGATTATTCATGATTCTCATCACTGCTCCCTCCAGACACTGACGTTGCTCCACTCCAATCGTCTATACTACAGCAGACAGGTCATCTTCGACAGGGGGGCACCTGCTGTCCCGCTCCGCGCTGCAGAGGCTGTGACAGCACATGATTAGAGCACAGCTGGAAAGAGATGCAGCCCTGAAAACACCTGAACGGACTTTGACATCACAACATCGGGCGACGCAAAGGCGTGCATCGCGCTGCTTTGGAGCCGGGGGAGATCCAGAAATGATGCCCCGTCTGCCGGGCGGCGGCAGAACGGCGTGCACTGGCACCTTCTTGTCGGCATGCCTGATCTCGGCTTGCCAAGCCCTCCAGAGCTGCTCGGGGGTCCAGTGCGGCAACGGCCAGCAGTGCTGTCCGCCCACCGTCACCGGGAACGGCAGTGCCACCTCCACGGTGCGCTGCTGCAGGCTCCCCATCCACATATTCTTCGACAACGTGGGCTGGTTCACGCGGAAGCTGTCGGGCATCCTGATCTTGCTGCTGCTCTTCGCCATGGGCTACTTCATCCAGCGGATCATCTGCCCGCGGCCCCGCCGGCTCCCGCACGACGACCGCAGCGAGGAGCCCTCCCTCTTTCACGGGCACGCGTCGGCGTCCCAGGACACCCTGCTGGACCGGTACCCAGAATACAGCATCGGGGACTTCGCCTCCCCGAACCTGCCAGCCTACGACGAGGTTAAATATTTGCCCACGTATGAGGAGAGCATGCAGGAGATGCACAGGGACCGGTCTGACGATAACTTGTTGTCTGAGAACGAGAGGGGCGGTCAGGGCAGAGGGAGAGCAACAGGACCGAGATCCGGGGAGCAGAGGCGGGATGTCCTGGAGATGTCAGGACCGCAGCAGAGCCCAAGGACATCTCGGAACTCAGTTTGACGGATCACAGAGGCGAGGACATCAGAGACACTGTAGTATTCTTATTTTACTATTATCAGGGTGATTATCTTGCAGAGACACAAACTCAAGTGCAATTATAATCCTGAATGTAAAAAAAAAATATATATATATACAATAATAGTAATAATAATAAAGGAGGAGGCTGAGAAAATGTACGTGTTTCTAAGATTATGGAGGATTATCCGCCTTTTGTATGCAAATGACCGCTTGGGACAAGTAAAAGAGATTATAAAGTAAGCGAAGGGGGCTGGAATTGACGTGCTTTGTGTTGGGAACAGCTAATTTGGCTCCGGTACAATCGCATTAAGTTTTACTTCAGCACCTCAATTTAAGTGGCACCGTGAAACACATTCTCGTCCTTTCTTGTTCTTATTGCTAAATATTCTGCTGGACTTGAAGAGAGAAAGAGAGAAAAAAAACCCTATTCTTTTATGCATTCTTCCTTGAATTTGCATCCAAAAGGAATAATTTATTTTTTTGCCCCCCTCACTAACCTGAAATGTGGACTGAAAGAGGGATTATTATCAATTTTAATACTTTTTGGGGAACACGTTTTGATCAAGCCGGCTCTGGAGCCTGTGAGTTTATAGCCCATGAGCATGAAAGGCAATATTCTGCTCACGCATTTCACTGGAAACTGATAAATGAGCATTTTGTCAGTGGCCTGAGTCGCGTTTGATATGTCTGCTGCAAGAGGAGCCACAGCAGGAGGTGTAATTTTTAAAAAAACACGCTCAGATCCGGGGAGCCTTACTAGCCCCGGAGCTACATGTAGTGTCTCTTAGGTTGTGAATTCAGGAAAAAAACAATGGCAGAGATTACAGCTGGCATACTGACATGGCGCAGTCTGCCAAGAAACCCAAGCTGTATTTTCAGGGCAGCAGACAAGATCAGAACTGCTGCTCCCAAGCAGCACTAACACTAAAACATCAATGAGGCAGGCGGCAGTAATTTCTTTGTTCTGGCAGAGGGATCTGAAGATGCAGGCTGAGGATATCGTTTGCATATTGGTTCATAGACAAGAAGGCGTTACGACCCGAAAGCCTAATTACACACAAACCCTTGAATCAGGTGTCTTGGAACGATAGATTTCAAATTTTTCCTGTCTCGTTAATTAGAAGCCAAAAAGAACATGTGTGAATTGTGATTTTCAATGTGCTTGGTTTAAATGATCAGCACTGTAAAAAATAATCACATTTGAGGAACAAAACGTGTTTGCTTTCTTACGTAACCTACTAATCTACTTAATTAGTTGACTACATTAGTTATGAGACTAGTTAGGAGTAAACATTAGGTGCATCGTATTACCCATTTAAAGATGCACAAGGAGATACCACACCTTATCACACCACACCTTATCAAACCTAGACCAATGCATAGAACAGTGAAGGTACCCAGCAGTGCAACCAATGTCTTCTTCTTCATCGCAATAAGCGAAACTTTTACGGATTTTAAGCTGCCGTTAAGATGCAGAAGAAGAACCGTGTATTTGTGCGAATCTACAGCCTTCAAAATTAGAGACCTTGAACTCCTCTAATGCTCCTCACACTAAAAGTCTAAGTGTGATTGTGGTGGCTTGTGAAATCCAATACCGCCAGATAATGGTGGCAGAGCCAGTAGTGATCACTGATGGCTTTCTTTTCCTGAGGGAAATTTGTGGTTGGGAGCAGTTTGCACTTAAAAAAGCATTAAAACCCACTGATGGGTAGACGAGGTGAAGTATGCGACCTTAGGATGCATGAAGCCACGTATGAGTGCTGCCCTGACCGTAGGAGGTGCGAATGCTGTGTTTCGCTCTCTCCCTCGTAGTCATTGTGGACCAGCTCCTGGATCTAAGCTAGAACGTTACAGCTTATTGCATCCGTGGCGCCGTTTTCCTCAAATGTACACAATACGAAGCGTATTGGTGCGCCCGGGGAAACAAAATGTGAATATAAAATGTGCGCTCAGGCGATCCGGAACATGATCCTGTTATTCTATTTACAGTTTAACTACACAAGCAAAATCAATGATAATTATTGTCCTCATAAATTCCACATTATTTCCAGGAAGTGTAGTCTTGGATGAGTTGCATTACTTGGCTATCAATCTGATCTGCGACAACTGCCCAGTTATTTAACATACAGCGCTGCGGTTAAACAAAAGAGAAATATGCAGTATATTTATTCAGTAAAATCACTAAGATTTGGTACAGTAGAGTCTGAATGCATGATTTAAATTCTCCTTTTCAATGTGTGTGGCCACTGTGAAATCTGACTCCTCACTGATAAATCTTTTCATAGATTAATGGTGTTTGGTCTGGACAACTGTGTTTTATCGCTGAGTGAGTAAGCCCACAAACGTAGCGCAGATGGAGGGAGTAAAATAAGATAAAGACTGTGAGTTTGAGAAAGAGGGAAGAAGCTAAATTCGCAGGGTACTGAGGAAAGAAAAAAAAACAGCATGAGAGAATGAACCCACTTAAGAGGTTTTCCTACATCTACTGCTGTTTCAGCTTCACTCACAGTTTCTGGGATTGTGCTGATCACTTTCTACCGAATCTGTCCATATCTGTCCACATCCTCGTGATAAAGTCTACAAGTCGTTTCTGGAGGCAGATCTTCTCCCCCCATGGCCACAGATGGAAGGAGATGGATAGCCTATAAAGGTCTGCTGATGCACTGGCACGCTGCCAACCAGGGGGTGGAGCTCCTTGGCAAGCAGTTGGTTTCACACCTCAGCAGAAGAGGAAATACAAGAATAATTCAAAGAGAAGCACTAGTGTAAATATATTGGATTGTAAACCACACGTGAACCTCGAAATAGCGTCTGGGCGTGTGCGCAGCGCTGGAAAAACACCCCTCGCTTTCAAAGATACTCGGATCTTTGTGTGAAACCTGTCAAGTGTCAAGACATTAAAGGTGAAAAATAGAGATATTTTGAATAAATATGTACGGTTTTATTAAGTGACATGTTTCTAGTGTTTCCACAAGGCAATGTTTTTGAACACATAAAATGTAAAAATATTTTTCCATATAAAAAGTGTAACATTACTGACACACAAACCACGCATTTGTGCACGAGGAAGCAAGTCAATTTTGGACTAATGGAAAAAAAGACAGCAATCAATTTTGAACTCAAAACCAGTCTCTGTCCCTTTCTACTGATGAGAAACAGAGATACTCTTATCAAAAGTGTTGTCATCTACCCACAGTGGCAGCCACTGCTGTTCTGCTCGAATGTTAGAGCTTATGTCACAAAAGTATGGGTATAGTGTAGTGTCTTTGTGACCTGTTAACCTTTGCAACTTCAACTGTTCCCTTTTGTTTTCACATTAGGTTAATAAATGTCTGTAGAATATCATACAGTGGATAAAAAATGCCTTTATTACGCTGAGGTACAGCCAAACCCCCTGAAAGTTAACGCCGTGAGACCACACTGCTCCTCACAGAGACGCTAGCAGCTTTCTCTCTCTCTTTAGACAACTCCATCTCTATCTTCGCCTGGATTTTGTCCCAGTCCACCTCAACCTGTAAGAGAGAGAGAGAGAGAGAGGGGGATTAAGATGAAATTTAATTTGCGTGAGCGGCAAAGCTGAAGTGATCAATAAAACCTTCCAATTGTAGAGGTGCCCAAGCTGGGGTGAGTAACTAAATTAAAGTAAGAAGAAATGCAACTCACCGCCCTTGTTATTGAGAAATCACTTTCGTAAATTGTCTGCATTTCTTATTCTGTTATCTGACAGACATGATGACATGGTTGCCTTAAAACTGTGATATGTTTTAATGTATTCTTTCTAGTTCTGATCACACTGAGACTTTCTTTACAGAGATAAGTCCGCAACTAAAACTTTCTTTCTGCTTTTGCAACCCTTAGATTGCTCCCCCAAGCAATCTAATATTGAATAGGTTCAGTGGGGGAGATTCCTTCTTTTCGCTTTAATTAATTTCTTGGGTCCTCTAATTTCCAACAGGAAATAATCTATTTTAACCTGAAGCACTATGAGTATATAAGCAATACATAAAACATTTAAAACCCATTGGGAAACTATTAGAAGTAGACACAGTTTACGGCTAAAAATTGCTCCTTATGATGATAGGCTGTGTTAACTTACCCCCTCAGAGTACTGAAGGAATCTCTTATTTGTCTCCTTCCTGCCAAATTTCTGTAAGAACTTCCCTCTATAGGCCAGCACAGTGTCCACATGGGTCTTGTGTTTGACTGCCAGCTCCAGTGCCCTGGACACAAAAAGACAAGATGCAGATAGTCATAGTGTACGGAGATCTTGTGTGAACAGACATGCTTTACTTTTAGTCTCTCATGCCTAATTTTAGATCTCATCCTAAAAATAACCCTAATGTTGCCGGGAAAATGCATCCTCCAAACCTACTCATATTTCCCCTCTCCTCCCAGCTCAGCCTTCACACATGCACACACAAACAGGATGATTACCTCTCCCAGTTGAAAAGGTCAATGTTGACTTGTATGGCCTGGTAGATGAGACCGGCTTGCAGCAGAGTGGCCTCAGCCTCCTGGACCTGACCGCTGAACATCAGCGTGTGGGCCAGAGACGACTCTTTAGACGGCTGTTCCTTTATGAAGTTAATGTACTGCACCCTAGGTAACTGAAAGGAGATATGAGGGAAGAGGATATGCAGAGAAAAAAAGTGAGATTGTCAACGAGATATCTTATCTTTCTGGCATTTTTCATACGTCTGTGTCATTGAAGTTTCCATTAACTAATGCTATTACCTCCCCAATGGCAGCATAGGCCATCTCTGCTGCGGTCAGCTCCCTGTTTGCCATTGCCATACCGGCGAGACAAGCCCACAAAGACTGGTCCTGGGGATATGAGGAGCACAGAGCTTAAATTAAAGCATTTCTCAGTATGACACAGTGACACGTTTTTGAATGCGTTTTCTTTTTTGTTACTGTTTCTTGCATTCTGTAATTTCGCAATGAGTTTGTATAGTGCTTATGTGGTGTATAAAAAAAGACTTACTTCTAATGTTAACCTATTCTTACTTTTCAGATCAAAAAAATATTTTAAAAAAACTGTGTCGCTGTAGTTTTGGAGAAAAATGGGGCAGCATACGATAAAAATGGATGGATTCCACTAAATATCAGCACTTTCTGGATTCAGACGTCATGCAGTCAGTCAAGAATGTGAAACTGGAGAGATGCGTGCTTCTTAAAGTCTGTGAACCTCTGTGAAGAAATGCAAGCCGAGGCTTTTGAGTGGCCCTTGTGGTCCCATGACTTGAACATCAATGGAAGGCAACCTATGTGGAAGTCAGCCTCAAAATATCTCACGTTTGAAGTGACCAACAAAGAAACGGAGAGGGTGAAAAACAAAGAGTCTTAGATGTATGCAAACAGCGTTCACAAGTCATTTCAGCCGAGACGTACAGCTTCTCGGCAGCGATAAACAACGTACGACAGAGATGGCTGATTCAAGGCAGTTTGCGGTGCATGTGAGTATGATGGTGTCATTCTAACTATAAAGGGGACTAATAAAGACCCCAGTGCATCCTGTTGCAGGATGCACTGGGGTCTTTATAGTCCCCACTGCTTCCTGCCCATATCCTGGCAGGCCTCATCGTAGTCATTCTCCAAGTCAGTCGAAAAACACGCATGACAAGCACAAAAACATAACAAAAAAGTAAACTTCTGCCGTGCGTATGACGTATGCATGGATGCAAACAAATGCGTCACCACTTTATTTCGTGCAGCTGCATTAATTAAAGTTGAGCCGTAACCACCAACAGTTGAGCAAACTGCACTTCAGAGTCACCACTCTGTAATTTCCCCTTTAATCAGTGTCCATCACCCAGACAAACAGCTCTGATCGGAAAGTAACGCTGACAGCGACTGGATGTGGTCAAAAAACTTGATACAATAACTTCTCTACCAAACGCACTTTGTAGTGGAATCAGTAATATTATATATATCTCTAAATAATTTCATGTGTCCACTCTTATCAGGTGAGCACTTGCCGACAACAACAAGTGTCCTTCGGGGAAAAGCCACACCAAACTCTTACCAGAAGTGGGGGGGTGAGGGGTCAAGGGAAAAAAAAAAGAAAAAAACTCTTAAAACTGGTGCCTCTCTCCATCCCTTTTGTTCCATCCTCCTCTTACCACTAGTCCTCCATTTCTCCAGAGTTGTGGTTATTGCATCATTGCCCAAGCAAAACACAGGCTCACACTGTGTTCAGTGTGCATGAGTACATACGTTTGGAGCTTCTGCACATGCATAGAGCAGAGTGTGCATTTCTGAGTGAGGTCTGGGGGCGGGGGGGGGCTGAGTCCGGTAAATGGTGTCACCAGGCTAATTGAAGGCTAATTAAAACCTGCTGGTCTGGTCCCATAAACTCGTCTACCGCCTTCTCGTTTCTGCCTCGCACTCTTTCGTACATAACATACGAGTGAATGCACGTGAATGTGGACTGTGGTGGAGCTCCAGGCTATGGGATATTTCACACTAGATTAAAGTGCAGAGGAGGAAATTGCACAATTAACACATTCTGTGGTTTTGTTTGGCTATCTAATGTTAAGAAATACTCGAGTAGATTTCTTCACTGTTAGTGTATGTCGGTGTCTCACTTTGGCGAAGCGGCAGAGGCGAAGCGCGTCCTCCCAGCGCGCGGAGGTGCTGTATTCGTGCAGGAGGGCAGGGTAGGGCAGCACGCTGCTGTACACCAGTGAGCCATCACCTTGTCTTAATGTCACCTTGGTCCCAACGTAGCTCAGAATGTGGGGTGCGCGGCTGAACTCGCTTTGAACACACACAAAGCAAACACGTCAGAGTGACATGCGACCACATCCTCACCGTTTGTCGCAGAAAAGGCTGTTTGCAAGTATTGACAGAAGGTATGGCGCATTGACGTGACTGTTCACTGTGGAAAAGAACTCTTCAGTGAGATATATTCAGCAAATGCTACGTTATAAGTAAATGATACAATTCTTTGTTAACGTGTACAGTGTAATGGATTGGGCTAATTTCTAATCCAATAATCAACTAAACGGCCATTTCACCAGGTTGGATATGTGCATGAGTGTGTGCGACGGTATTTCTTATACTAGGGGTAATTTGTGGCAACCCACCACATATACAGTTTTGCTGAATTGATGAAAAAAAACATCCTGACAGTGCTACTTCTGTAATTTTCACTGCATCATCCATCACAGATATCCTAAAAACACATTCAGAAAAGCGCAGCATTCGTTGATTTATCTGCTCTTGCCATGTGGTTTTTTGGTGTTTCCCAAATTTGGCTGCTTAAGCACCAAAACAGTAAATGTAAACCAGTAACATGTGAACGCAAAACATTAGTGCAGCAGACATGCAGAGGTAGTTAAGGAAGGCCTGTGTGGACAGTGCAGGGACTGTCAAGCTGAAGCTGAGGGCTTTTGGACAGTCTGACAGCTGCTGGCAGAAGCGAGTGCCTGAAGCAGTGAGATGCACCTTGGGGAATGAGCTGGAAGGTGCAAAAAAGAGCTGCCTCCTTCTTTCTTCTCTGGCCTTATTTTACATGCTTTGCTGTTACTTTTTAGAATAAAATTGTGAAGGCACTGAGGGATGACTTTTGTACGACTTGCCACTTTTAAGAGCTTTTTGTTTTACAACAACCTGCTGCTTCCACAACAGTATTACGCTCATCATTTTGAAGAGTATCAGCTATTATTGCCTGCTACCAAGTGTGAAAGCAAAAGACTGCACATGCTCACCTGCTGTCCTTTATGTACAGTGTTTTTGGTAGTAGTTCCTTGTCAGTGAAGACAACACTTGGATAGTACCACACCGTGAACTGGTTGTCTTGGATTCCACACAAGATGTTGGCAGCATCGTTCCACGCCATACTGTGAACCATGCTACCTGCAGGATGGAACACACGCACAAAAAAACCACCTCATTCATCCAAGGTTAGCTACACTTGTGTATAAAAATAAAGAGTCACTACACGTCTTGCCAAGTGAGTTCCTTCCTCCCCAGCTCACCGATTTTGCAGATTTTGGGTTCTCGGCCGAGATGACGCACGGAGGTTAAGTAAAGGTCACGGTTCTTGTCTACCAGGGCGATTTTCCTCTCAGTGGACGGACCACACTGATCCAGGGCTATCTCCACCACATCCAGCTACATATAAATGCAGACAGACACACACACAAAACCACAAAGGTAAGAGGGAACAGAGGAGTAAATGATGGAAGGAGGACAAAAGATCAGGAAAAAGAAAGGAAGGGGGAGAGCAGTTTGTACCGTGACCCAACTGCCTTTCTGCCAAGTGTGTGTGTGTGTGTGTGTGTGTGTGTGTGTATGAGAGAGAGAGACAGACAGAGAGACATAGAGTGGGTATACGTGTGTGTGAACGTGTGTGTTTTTGGCCAGAGCTAGCTGGCTTTGGTGCAGTATCTTGGAGCTGTGGAGTACTGGCAGACAAAGCCATACTGACAAACAGTACAACTACTGCTACTTCTACTTCTTTTCCTTTCCTTCTTTTTGTCCCTTTCACTCTCGGTTACACTCAAAACCTCTTCTGCCATTCCTTTCGCGTATATTTACCGTTTCTTCTCCTTGTGGATGCGTGGAGTAAAGACACCCAGTGTGAAAATACTGTTCCCCTGAACTATGTACACGCCGAAAAAAATTAGCCTGCTGAACAACAAGGAGCGACTTAGTTTAAAAGTTAATGTTTAGAATCGGCACGCTCTCGCTAGCTAGGTCTAGCTAGCTCAGGTATGACAGCGCAATACTGTCAGGGGAAATGTTTTTAACATGTATTATGATGCTAACTTTAACATAAGTTACTTGGAGAAGTCACGCACATACTGTAAGCTTCACAAGCATCCAACTGTGCATGCCCAAAACACAGCTAAGTCTAATTAAAGCAGCAATTCTACAAAATAATGTGTCAAGCTAAAAACAGACATTGAAAGTAATTTACTAGTTAGCCTAACACATAAAGACATTTTTACTCTATGTTTTTGTTTAAAAAAATGACAGCACACAAATTCCTTGGATAAACAAGTAAATGAGCAAATTTGCACTGTTGACCAATTTCAGAGAGTATTGACATTCCTGGCATTTGAGTCAGCGAGGACAACTGCAAAGTCTAAAATAAAAGAAGCTATCACGCTGACTGTGGCACAGAAATCACATCAGGGGGTCCCCGAGCTTCCAGCACTAGCTATTTTGGAAAGAGACACATTAACGTCACTGTGTCACTTTTTCACAGTATCAGGCAATTAATAAATAGTCTGGCACGTTTGAAGGTTGGAGGGCTGCTAAGGTGTAACTAGATACATCTGGAGGTTAGGTTAAGATCAGCAAGAGAGATATTTATCAAAGCAATATGTGGATGTCAACGCTGGCTGGAGAGGTGTTCTAGGCTAAATATTTCTACCAGGTTTTATCTCAAACATTTGATTTTCACACTTGCTGGTTGGCCTTCTGATACAGTAGCCGATTCTATGGTGAAAAGTATCACAACTTAGAAGTTTGATGGTTCCAGCTATTCAGCTATCAATGTTATTTATACTAATCTGGAATATAATTAATATTGAAAAACTCTTTCACCGCAATGGATATTCTACTAATGGAATAATGTGCCTGGACTGCGTGTAATAGCGACACTGGACCAATGAGTCTCTGCTGACTGTGCGGCTTGAATAAAGAAACCTCCCATGTGTCAATATGAAACATTTGGTAAAAATTATGAAAGGACTACACACCTTGTGAGTCAAAGGCTTCCCATCACCGAGGGCTTTTCCAGTCGGGGCGTCAAAGAGAAGGATGACTGACGAGGGGGAAAGGAAAGACAGCATAATAACAGTGGAAACAGCCGGTAGAACATTGTTTTTACAATAGTGACATAGCGATCCCCTCACCTTTTTCATCACTCTTGTCTCGGATGGCAATCGTGTCATTACTAAGTGAGACACCCTGGGCATTTAGGATGTCAGCTCTCATGCCGGGGAACTTGGGGGAAGATATCAATCGACCCTCGTAAGAGAACGTGTATAACCCTGCTCCATCCACCAACAGAAAATGTCTAAAAGTGGGAGACAACAGTGAAGTAAGTGTATTGTATATAAATCAATATGTCGGTGAGCGGGGTAGCAAGGGGAGGAATAAAAGAGACAAGGAAGGAAACATCATAGATAAAATGTTAAGAGTAAAAGAACCAAGACAGAATAACAGTTAATTAACTGACACAAGCAGGTAATTTAAAAGCTCACTGCACATCAACACCGTGTTAACTTACTCAGGGAGGCTCATCGAGCTCAGCTGTGATTACAAAATGGCCAGTAATCTATTTAGCTCTATGCTAAGTGTCAGGGACACTGCACTGGAGTATTGCACAAGAGCTACTCCATATTAATCTAATTTCCCCCTGTGGTTTCACTCTGCCTTATTGTATGGCTGGACTGGCTGAGCGAGAGTGCAGTGTGTGTGCTTGGGTTGGCTGCTGCTAAATGAGTGGCCAGTGTGGAGTAATGAAGCATTAGAGAGGCTAAAAGATGATCCAAAAGCATGTTCTCTCTTTTGTTGCAGTGCTCCTGAAAAAAAAAAGAAAAAGAAAGACTCACTTTTCTGCTTGTAGGATAAGGCTGACTGTTCCTTCCTTCAGGTCGAAGATGAGAGGAGTATTCCAGTTTCTTGAGCTGGTATGAATAAAGAGCACAAACACACACACAGATAAAGACATTTAATAATTCAGAGCTAAGTAAATATTAATCATAAATTAGGAGGAGATCAATCTACAGATGTAGCCTGAATAGTTCAGTGATGAAAGGACTAAAAGTGATTAAAACAGATGAAAAATGGCATCATACAAAGTTGTTCTTTTGAATACATGTAACAGTCAAAACATTAAATCCATTAACCGGCTACCTTGGATAGGTAGCCTACCATTCAATCACAACCAGCTTTAACGTTTTCCACAATCTGAGCTGCAGTAGCTTGTCTGTTGGACTGGACTACACTGACCAGAGTTCATTTCCCATGTGAGCCTTGGCTGCTCATGACCGTGTCAGCGGTTCACCTCTTTTCTTTCCTTGGACCACTTTTCATAGGTGCTGACCACTGTAGACTGGGAACACCCAAAAGGAGCTGGCTGATCGCATCGTAAAAGTCACTCAAATCCTTCTACTTGTACATTTCTGTTGTTCCTAACACATCAACCGTGTCTACTATGTCTCATTGACAGGTTATTATAAAATAATCAGCATGTCACTTGGTCACTGATTATGATCAAATGGTATACAAATAGAGATCCAGTTTGTCAGTTTTTTTCATTCAGTAAATAAATTGGTAAGGGCAGAATTTGCAGGTTTTTCCGCGTATAACTGAATCCCATTATATTCTAATTGGATTAGAAGCCAATCATCAAAGTTTGGTCAGAAACAGCGAGCATGTCTGGCATCGTGAACACCGTGAAATCCTCAAAATACAAGATGAGAAAATTCAAACTTGTGTGAAGATGAGAGGAGAGAATCAGCAGACTCAAGAAAAGAAGAAATGGAGTACTGACTTGTAGACATAGCACTGCAGGGAAGTGGCGACCACTAGGTGACCATACGCCAGAGAGGCTTTGATGACTCGATCTCTGAACTCCAATACGTCCACAGCATCGTTCAGCACATTTCTCACCTGAGAAAGAAGGAAAAGAGTAGGGTGCAAAAACAAGAGTGGGATTCGTTTGACCTCATAGAAACAGACGTTCACATTATACGACTGTGCAAACAATTAGCATTTAAACACACAAAGGGGCAGACACTGGCTTCACAGAGACTGAAAACAGTCACGCACACAGAAGAGTGTATTTATTCTTAATATACACAGGAAACTGTGTACAGTATGTCCAAGTATACATAGGTCAACTGTGGTCAGAGAAAGCAGTTTTTACTGTTTTAAGTGTGTGCGTGTAGCGGCCAGTGCTCATTTTTTTCACCTGCATAGATAAATACTTCCCTCTAGCTCTCCCTGTGAATGAATGAGAGGGCCTTTTCCAGCACCAGGTGAAAGGTGGGGTTATTTTTACAGCTTTACAAATCTTCCTCCTCTGCTCCCTTCAGCTTAGCCAAATTTACATGCAACACAACCAGGAATAAAAAACATTTGACCGCAAGGTGGTAAATTTAGCTGGCTAATTCACAAACCACTGGCAGATGTGCAGTTTTAAAACGGACTGTGAGGAGGAGAGGGGGAGGAGGGAGACAGAAAAGCGCCTGCAAGGCTGAAAATAAATGGCTGATGACCTGACTTTGTTTGGTTTACACAAACTACACTTGGTGGAGATGTCTATGGCCAATGAGTGCACGTGTGTTGGCACGCATGCTTCTGTAGGTGTGCGTGTGTATCCCTGTCTCGAAGTATACAAGTGCGTGCGTGCGTGTGTGTATGTACACTTGGGTGTGTTAACCGCATGTAAACGCTACCTTGTGGTTGCCGTGAGTTTAAACAGTAGAGAATGGCAGAGCGAGGAAGCCTGCTAGACAGGCTGGTCATTGTCACTGCAGGGCTGCACACGGGCACATTGGGAGGGTACTACTATAATATATAGCCACAACTAGCCAAGCCATGGGACACATGTGCCTCTCTACATAGACTATTCACCACTCAGTGGTTAACGTCTCTTAATCTTTGGCTAAATATCAATTATCTTTCCTCACAGACAGGTCTATTTTCAGTGACATTTATTTAAAAACACAGCTTTAACCTGTAAAATCCAGGCGGCAATCTTCAGGTCTGAACAATGAAGCTCATGCCGAAGTGCGAAATATTTCAGTTCATCAAGTGACCACTTGAGGCTGGATCCAAAAGGTAGCAAATCCCCATTGACTTTCATGTTAAAAAGCCCTAATTTACAGTGATATTAAACCGATATAAAACCTGGTGCAAAAAAGTTTCTGGTCTCAATACTTTACTTCACTATTCATGACAATTGTACAGGGGGTTTATTTTTTTTCCGTTTAAAATTCTGCATAATAAAGGGCGTTCCTGCTTTGAGTGACAGGTGGTAGCCTACGCTAACAGGCAGCAGAGAGTCGGGTGGTCAGGTCTCATTGGCCAGTCTGCTTTAGCCCCGCCCCAACACAACCCTCTTGTTCAAATGTGGAGTATCCTGGTATGGGTGGAGTTAAGCAAATCCAAAATGGCGATTGCAGGGTCCACCCACTTTGGACTTCATTCTTGAGGTTCAGAATCCAATGAGTGACATCACAGTGGGTTTGTCCATAGTATATGGAGTCAATGGTAAAATCATAATCCTTACAACAGACAGGAATCAAAATGTGCAGTGTGGTCATTAGGTGTAACCGCATCATTTGTTTGAGCAAGATTTACTAACATGTATTTGTCTTTTTTGCTTTTCTTGGTGCTTGGTGCTTTTGTTTAATCTAACAATATAAAACTAAACAGTGAGTCTCCTAGTCTCCACAAAGACTAAATTTACTTTCGCCGAAGTTGAAAACAAGCAGGAACATGGACATGGCTCCGTCTACCTGCATGGTTCTCCTCTTGGTGAGGGTTATTACGAAGTTCTTCCACTCCCAGTGCTGCTCCACCACATGGGCAAAGATGACATGTCCGTTGCCACACGCTCCGGCCAGCTGGGTGCCGTCTGCAGACCAGGCTAAGCTGAACACGCTGCCTGTGTTGGGTTTCTCCAAGGCATAGGACCACTGGAGGGAGGGGGTGAAAGAAAGACATGGAAGAGAGAGAGAGAGAACAATATTGTTAATGGCAACGGATATGTATCTGCAAGATTAAATAAGTTGTGGGGCAGTACACAAAGCAGAGACAATTAGAAGTTTAGAGAAAAAAAAAAGGGAGAAGGTCAAGAGCTCTTTATGTATACGTGCGTGTGCGCACACGCAAACTCCGCTAGAAAGACAGGGGCCCAGTCATTCATTGAGTTGTGATGAACTGTGAGACAGTGAAGGAGAGCCTGGGCCTGCCAAGTCCAGCACTTGCGCTCATAAACATGCACTCTGCTATCCTCATCTATTACATACATTGGGGGGGACGGGGAGGGTTTATATATGTTCCCTAAAACCGAAGCCAAAAGATAATTAGCTGGACTGCTCCCTACCAATGAGAAAACGTTTAAAAAGGCCGAGCTTAAGAAGGATGCGGAGAAAGACGGAGAGCTGCTGTGCTGCGTCAGCTTGCACTGACTCTGACAGGCAGTTATGGCGAAAGACACAGAACAAAAAGAGGCAGCCCTTTACAATCTTTAAGACAAGGCTACCCTTCTCATTTCTCATCTCCTAAGCTTACCCTCAGGTTTATTTTTTTTTCTATTTATTTTATTTTTTGCTCTATTACCAGTGTCTTTTCCTTCTTTCGATATGTTTTCGGTGCCCCTGAAGTAGTCACAAAAAAGGTCAAGGCCATTACGATACCACATGGTTTCTCGGGTAGACACTAAGTGGATCCCCCATACGTTATAAATTGGTTTCGTTTGAACCGGAGCTAGTTTAATTACATAATAGGCCCTTTTGCTACCGGAGTCAACCTGCCTGGCATTCACTCTTACCTTGAGCACAAGCGGCTGTCTGAGCTGAGCTGGGATAGCCGTTTCTCAGCTGTGATCTCACACACAAGCGCATGCATTCACGCTGCAAACTGCTTATGAAGGGAGAAAAGGTGCTAATGTTAACCTAGCCCTGCCTGCTCGCCTGTGATGGAGAGACAAGTGTGGTGCAGCGGGCCAAGTGCTGCGGTGAACCTTGGAGCAAAGGCCTCAGTGTGCTCCCTGCCTCATACGCATGCAGCTGTGGGATCTGAGGTGTATGCTTATTTCCTCTTCGTTGCTTCTGAGGGGGCTAGAGGTAACAGTCGGCCGGCTGCAGGTTACAGGCACACTGCTTTGATCCCCCCCCGCCCCTTCACTCCTGGTCCTCCTGTCTGTCTCATACATACACTACTCAGCTGGTTTTGGTCAGCACCCTCCCAGTAATTAATGTCATATCAGGACCCAAAATAGCTGTGGGAAGAAAAAAAAAAACTTTCCCTTGAGGACAAGGGATAGTTTGTTCAACGGATTTCTATTTTACCCCTCCCCCCACCTCCCATCTTCCTTTTGATTTCTGCAGCTTCAAACTTCCCTAAATATAAATTACTTCAGTTTATGCAGTTTTTTTTTTTCTCTTTTTCTATTCCTAACCCCGAGTGGAGCTGTGTTGCGTGAGCTCCATGCCAAGAATCCTGGGGCAGCATTTACAATAACGAGAGAGCTCATTTATTCTTCTACTAACATCTTGAGATGGCCCGCTCTGTGTTAAAGCACCCCAGGGGGCAGAGAGAGGGGAGGGATGGAAGAGGGATGGATAGATGGAGGGTCAGAGATTCAGCTGAATGTATACACCAGACTGTAATGAAGCAGGACATATGATATCAGCCTGAGGAGCACTGCTGGATCTATGCTTACCTAATGCTTTTAACACATTGAGCCATTTGACTCTTTCTAGAGCCAGTCGGTCCGCCAGCAAGCGAGAATGTGTGTGCGTGTGGAAATGGGAGTTGTCTTCGTATGTACGACACTTGAGCGGATTCGGGTGCATGCAGCAAAAGTTTAAATGCAGTTAGTATTGGAGTATAAGAGTGAAGGAAAATAAGGTAACGAAACTTCGGCAAAATCTTATGTGTTTTTAAAGCGGAGAAATTAAATGTGAGTTCACATTCCCTCTAGTGAGTGCCCTGGGTCTGTTTTTATGCTGTGTCTACATGTGTGTAAAAGAGGTGAAAATCCTCAGGCTTGTTAGGGTTGTCAGCTGGCGTCTGACTATGGGACACGGGGGGGATTCCTATTGCTCTCCTGAGATGGATGGGCCGGGCCAGGTATACGCAAAAACCTTTTCCAGAGCAGCGTTCAGACACGAGTTCTCTGCAACGCTCTCTCCTTCGCCCTGCATTTCTTTCATCTATTCCCTCTCTCCCTTACAGGTGAAGAGCTCCGATATCGTGATAACTGGCTGCCTGAAAGGTTAGAAGAACAACTGCATCCCAATGTTCTTCACTGAAAAAGACTGAAAATGAGAATTTACGACCAAATGACTTTGGTTTTGCCCCGACTAATGCAGAAACAACAAGACAGAGAACAACCTCAAAGTTGTAGTTGTAGTTGGTAAACTAGAGTTACCGCCTCACGGTTACAGTAAAGCTGACTTTTTAGCTTGTAGACAGAAAATATCACCATAACACCACTTCATCATTATACCGTATTTATTCATGTGAAATGTTGTCATAAGTAGTATATGAGTTCTTGAGTTATGGTAACAAAGACCGTGTACACCAAGTTATAAATGAATGTTTCTGTCAGACTTTGTCTCGATGCGTGTATGGCAACGGATATGTATCTGCAAGATTAAGTCCACAAGAACAGGATGTGTCTGAACAACCCAAAAACACGTCTCTGGCAAAGGTGTAACAGCAAAAGGTGTAGGACAGGCACCGTCCTCTGTGATAACTGGCTGCCTACGAAGTTAGAAGAACAACTACATCACAGCGCTCTTCACTAAAAGGGACCGAAGAAGAATTTACGACAAAATGACTTTGGACTTGTCCCCCACTAAGGCAGAAATTACAAAACAGAGAACAACCTCAAACAGTTCCTCTTCTGCAACTAACAACATGTCTTTGGTTGCGGCTGTCCCTCGTAAAAAGGCATAACAACAAAACAAACAACAAAAGGTATGGGACACGAACAATTTAGGTACTTCATCCGGTCTCCTCAGGTTTCTGAACCTAAGAATTTATAATATATAATTTTGTTTCAGTGCAGCCAAACTCAATTTGAAAGTCCACTTGCTATTTTAATAGTAAAAATGAATCAATCATCAGCAGAGTAAACAGCATAAATTAGCAGTAAAGGCAAATTGAGGTCAACCAAAATTCGACTTGAGATTTCTGCTGCTTTGGTATCTGAGCAGACGTATCTCATCATTTCTAGAAATACATTTTTTTTTTCCCCCTTTCACACTACAAAGTCAGACTGCTGTTTTCAGATTTTAAAAAAAACACACATAGCGCTGATAATAAAGAGGGGGTGGGGAGAGAACTGACTATTACAAGAAGAGGAGCGATGGAGGAGACAGAGAATGGGGAGAGCAGCAGGGGGAGGTGAATCAGCCAGTGGCAGCAGATTTGGCAACTGATTTTATTGCAGCCCAAAGGGGTGTAACTCTACTGGATACTTGAGAATCCTACTGGACCAGGCTGGAAGGAGATTTAAGATTAGTGCATAGAGATATTATATAGCAAAAAAGAAAAGGCAAGCGGACATGCGCGAGGAGCGCGCATGAAGGCTGAAATGAAGATTTAGGGGTGGGATGTGGAAGCCGAGTCTCAGCAATTATGTAGCTGCAGTTCACTCTGGTCACTGAAAGTTGTGCAGCCATAATGGACAGCTTTGTGGTCAGGGAGAAGGTGGCAGACATGACGTGTGGCTCTTAGTTGAGGAGAGAGGGTGAGACCCTTGAAGCTCATAATGAGCTTTCATAAACAGACCTAACATACATAGAAGCGATGTATGGCTGCGCGCGTAAGTCACACTGCGACGCAGACGAAAACGCACGCCTACATGTGTCAAAGCGCTGTGTATTTAAATGACTCAGAAGCATGGCAGAACACCCAGACTAGCAGTCTAACAGTTGCGACGATCGCTTTGAGCACCAAGCATAACACCCACGTTTGCATCCTGTGTGTGCTGACATGTATGTATTTACGGGACTTGGGCACACATTTGCCATACGTACGTGACAGAAACTATGCATAACATAATGTTAAAATAACTGTTGAGGAAGGTGAAGTACCATGCGCAATAATTGCTAAAGCAGCCCTATTATCGACCAACTTTTTTTTTTTTTTGCAAATGCAGACCTAAGTGATGATCCACAGGCCCTGGCTTCGAGCGCACAAACTACCACACGTCCACAAAGACCTATTGACAGTTGTGCAGACGACGACACATTTGCACGCGCACAAATGCAAGCACATAAACACTCAAATAAAAACCACAACCGACGTATTGACGCACAGCCTCTTTAAGGAGTGTGTGCGCTCTCCTCCTCCCTTCTTCCTCCTCCTTCTCCTCAGTCTCTCTGCGTTTCTCGACATATGTTTACCATTAAGACTGGCAGGTGTTGTGGGCCTGCCCCTTCTCTC
Organism: Mugil cephalus; assembly: GCF_022458985.1. Taxonomy (NCBI): domain Eukaryota; kingdom Metazoa; phylum Chordata; class Actinopteri; order Mugiliformes; family Mugilidae; genus Mugil; species Mugil cephalus. The sequence continues at coordinate 11,171,881 of NC_061778.1, forward strand.
TATTGTTGCCCTGTAGCTGCCAGCGCGGGGACGACGCTGTGTGAAAAAAGAAAAAGGTCTAGGGCAAAGGTGTTGTTTAAGAACCCCCAACATTATAAGTCAAACTTGTTACTAAAGGCGCCCTCGACCTCTTGCTCTATATGTGCTTTCCTCTGAAAGGGTAGAAAAGGCTCACTCTGCCGTGTTATTTATTTCTCAGCTGTTTTGCCAACAGTGACAACGTTTCGTGGCAGAAAGCAAGTACGAAAAAAGTAAAAATATAAATGTTAAAGGGCTGTTGATGTTTGTTAAATACGTCTAATTGCAACAGCTGCCAAAGTAAGCTATGTATTTAGACGTGTGGCTGATAGATGGGGATTATGCAGCAGGAGTGGCTTGAAAAGACTGACATACTGATGACTTTACTGAAAACTATTATGATTTATTATAACGGAAATGAAGCAGCCCATAGCCAGTATATTCACTCCTCCTTTTACATCCAAATTTGAATAGCTACAGTGCTTGAGGATTTACTATAGATCATTTGTTGAAAATAGCTTCACCGCTTCGAGTCACCCTTCTTTAAATTGGCTTCGGAGAAAAGTCAAGATTTGCCTGGTGCCTGAAACAATGAACAAGTAAAAGCTATCTTGAAAACAAAGTACTGGAAAAAAAGGTGAAGCACACAGGCTCAGAAGGGAGGAAGAGGGAAAATATAAGAAATGAAGACAAAGGAGAAAAAGAAAGTGTATCTGTGCCATTGATTTACCCGTAAGCTCTCTCTCTCTCTCTCTCTCTCTCTCTCTCTCCGCACTACCTGAAACAGTTCTCATGGTCGGGGCTGAGGGGAGTGTGGGGGGGGAGTGGGCGGGGGTGGAGCTGAGTCCAGGGAAAGGGTTAATGACACATGTCTGGACTAATAGCTCCCAGTGGAGCTATCTGCTGATTCAGCCCCATTTCTTCACAAGCATTAAATATGTCTGCCCTGACCGCTCTCTGCTCCCCCCAGCACTAATGCTAGTCAACAACATGCTAATCAGAAGAAGGGGGGTGGGGGGGCATGAGATTTCCAGACTTCCTTTGCTTTTCTAGCCTTTCATCTTGGACACTCCTGACACACTGAAGCAAGCCTCCAGGAAAAACTTCGAACTTCCATTAGTGTTAATAGGTCAATCCGAGTCCATGACCACTCTCAAAGTCTGTATTATATGCAGCTACAACACTGTTTGCCTTCTACTAAATACTGGCAGGGATCTGTGGCATCATCAAGTTGTTACACCATGTAACATGTTGTTCCGCAGCATTACAATATACACAAACTATGTTGTGATGTCTGCCACTCCAATCTCTTGTGCGAGAGCAAGGCTGTTTCATCTTTCGAAGACATGGAAACATGACAGTGATAATGTTCGCTTTAAATGATCAAAGATCCAATTATAGCTACTGGGAAAGATCCATCAACAGAAGAGAACAAATGAATTGACACAAGGCTGTGTTTTCACTGTGAATAAGCATTTCTTTCTAAGTGGGCCTTGGATAAAACGCTGCATAAAGCTGATCAAGTTTTCACTGTACTTAAGATTACAGACAAAATGTTGAAATTATATTTCTTTTTAAAACGATTTAGCCCTACTTTTGGCTACATTTACTGTTTAGCTGTATACGACTTTTTAAAGACGAAATGAAAAGTGGTACGTATAATGGATTTATCTGATTACTACATATTACATACTTGTGTCCTATTCGTACACAGGTGAAAGGAGGGCTGCTTTCTCTGTTAGTTTAACACTGTGCTAGTGAGCTAGTGGGAGCCGACCTAGTCCAGGGTTAACAGTCTTACATAAATCAGAACAGATGGCAGACTCTCTGCAAAGCCAGCTGGCTTGAGTTTGCCTGTGTGTCTATGTGCAGGACAGGACCTGGCAGTGCAGGTACAGAGAGTAACTCCCTGCACATAATAAACACAACATGTCTTAGTGTAATGGACACTAGACATATACAGGCAAGTATTGAGCCATAAACAGACAGTGGGTGTGCATGTACGAAAATGATGAGACAAATTCAAGAAAAAAAAAAAAAAAGTTTAAAATCAATTCTGAAAACGTGCTCGAGAGGGAAACTAAGACAAAGTATTGTGCTTTGAGGAAAGGAGGAGGTCGTTTTGGATGAGGGCTCATCAATCTCTCAGCAGATTAGGAGACCTTGTAAATGTCAGTTTGCAGTGACCCCTCCATGGGGGATGGGGTTGACTACTAGGATAAAGACAAGCTGGTCGTGGCTGAGACCAGGCTTCTAAGATGGACTAAACAATCCAAGTAATCACAACTTTTCTAAATGTGAAGGCAACCATCTACGTACTTACATTGACATTGTCTTACTCTGTATTTCATTTTATCAGAGTTAAGTATTTTTTTGTGGAAGTAATCAACAGTGGTACCAAATTTATGTTCTATGCACACATACATACATAAGTCTATAAGTAGTACCAGATACAAATCAAACCCATATGCATATACACAACAAATGGAACGTGCAATGTGACTGAACCAAACCCTTGGTTATAATTCTGCAATGCATCTATGCGGCGCCAACGCAAGCTTTCAGACTTATGCACCGGTGTCGCCCAATGGAGCTTGAGATTGGGTTTAAGGCCAACGTTGGACATTTACTGAAATCACTGTGACGAACAAAGGAGAGACGGTGTCTACGGACACGGTGTGTAGGAGGTAGAGGAAGGGTGAATTTTCGAAGGAAACGCATTTTGGACTAGCTTGTCGGGGGAGGTGCATGTCAGGTTACAGAACAAATCTGTCTTAAATCTTTCAACTTTGACAAGCTACATCAGACGGGTCTATAAAGAAATGAGCGTGTTGCTAAATGACACCACATTTAATCATTATCACCGCCGTTTGTGAAAGATCTGGTTTTGCATGAGGTGCATATAAAAATAAAACCAGTCCTTCACTGCAGCACACTTGCGAAATATAATGTTACTTTTCTCTTCTGTGCTTTTGTGCGACTGTGTGACTATATAATCTATTATGGATAACACATAACTCCTGATTCTTTGTGATATTGTGATATTGTAATAAACACATTGTACACTTCTGAATGTTAAAGTACCCAAAACACATCAGGTGCATTCGCCAGCATTTACTGTACAACGCCTTGCCCATTAACCAGTAACTCTGCAACAACACTGCATAGCCCGATTCTAAACGCGGGCTAAAGTGAGGAGCTCTACAAATCTCTCTAGTGAAATACCCACTTGGTTCGGCTAAAGAGATCCAGAGGTTGAGCCTGAGACGAGCACAGAGTGGCATAAGTTGGAGCTTTGGCAGTGCAAAGGGAAATGGAGAGAGGTGGGGAGGGAGGGATGGGTGAGTGAGTGAGTGAGTGAGTGAGGGGGGAGCAAGACAAACTAGAAGATAGCGAGAGAGAGAGAGAGAGAGAGAAAGAGAGAGAGTGTAATGATCTACACATGGTTTCATGCTGGAGCCTCAACATAGTAACCATAGACACATGCTGGGGCCTCCTGGGACTCATCAGCAGGACACAGCTGTGAGCTGGACAGCAGAATTCTATTAGCACCAACTATGCACATATGCACTTGCAAGCACATGCATGCACACAGACGTGCGCGCACACACAGATAATTTGGATATTTAAATGCATTTTGGCATCCTACTGCACCACCTGATGGTAGGTCAAGAATATGCTGGTTTACTCGGTTCAATTTAAGGCCTGCACGAGTGGAAAGGGTTTGAGAAATGCGTCCAATGAGGCGAGACAGCTTTCTATGGGACCCCTATGAAAACAAAAGTGTTTATTTTGTGAGACGTGGCTGCCTCCAAAACGCATATCGGGTTTGTACCTGTTGATAACAGCTGATCGGAGTCACGTTTACACCGCGGTGCCTTTGCATATGATATAAATACTAAAAATGATAATTTAACAGCATAAACAAAAACAACAGCGATACAAACACATTAAACTGCGTACGGATGCGTGTGCGGTGGCAAGAACACGGAGACAAGTATATTATAACAAATGAAAGAGTCACTCAATAAATTAGTCAGTGTCGAAGCATAGCACCGTTCTGATCCATGGTGAAAGCAGCAGAAAGGGGGAGGAACCCTGGGGTGCAGCCAACATTAAACCCTTTCAAATCATCCTCTTTTGGACCTTGGTCCATTGCCTCCAGCCCAGCCCTAGTCCTCAGTAACGGCCCTTAATGAACTCTGCGTTGGCAGTAAAGCTCGAAGGGATACCCCAGTTCCACACATGCTCAGCTTTTCCTTGTTTATGTGCATAACCAAAGTCCTTTATTTGCTCCCTGCCTTCGTCACCAAGTATCAACCCTCGCTCCTCGTGCCGTTTTATCCCTCTTTTCCTCTCTTTCTCCTTCTTTTTCTCTGCGAGTGTGACATGTTTGTCTAGCTAGTGGAGGTAGTGATTTAGTGCTGCTAAGAATGATGACTCTGCCAGAGGGGCTGGCAGGGCACTGTCATACTCTAACCATGGGAGGAGGGAGGGGTGGAGGGGTTGAAAGCAAAGAAGAAAAAAGAGAGGGAGCCGAGAGAAAAGTGAGAGAGAAAGTGAGGGAAAGAGAAACCACCATCTTTTATGGAGACCAATTCTCCAAGCCTCACTGCCTAGGCCAACTTTAAAGGATATATTGGACAGTTCCACACTACCCCACCCCCCACCCCGCCGACTGCTCTTTTTTCTCAGCTCTTTTTCATGCTCCCCTCCTTTTTGGTTTCCAACAAGGCAAGCCTTTAGCCGAACTCTAGAGAGGTGTAAAAGTAATACCATGTCAACAAGTGCCTTTTACTCTAACCCACTTTACGCACACACAGGCACCAGCGCACACAAGCTCGCACTAAAAGAATTGGGGTCAATCATCTGCGAGATGGACCTTACTATACGCTGTTCCACAGCATGTGCCAGAATGAGTTCAGCAACACAGAAAACCAAAGCCTGTTCGGCACAAAGGCCCTAGAAAACAAAGGAAAAACCATTATCCTCGCATTCTGTTAGGGAAACTAATGAGCTTCTTGGGATACCAGATTAAGTCTGCATGTAAGTATTCAGAAGCTATTCACACTCTCTGAACTAAGCTGCATCAGGTCTGGAAACTTCATCAGCCTGTGCTAAAATGACTCAGTAAAATTATTCCCATGAAAACAGGGATAAATGTTAGAGGAAGAGAGCTGTGGGGGCCAAGACAAACCCCAGTTACTCTTTTCAGATCTTGTGCTTTCTGCTTCGCAGTGTACGGAGGGAGCGTTCTGTTCTGTTCTGTTCTTACTACAGCGGGAGAACAGAAAGGAAGAGTGCAGAGAGCGAGGCAAGAAATAGCATGCAAAAGCACAGATTTGGAAGAGGAGGGAGGGGTAAAGCAAGAGGGGAGAGAGAGAGAGAGAGAGAGGGAGGGAGGGAGGGAGAGAGAGAGAGAGAAGTAGCCCTACCCAGTTGCCTGGGGAGAAAACTGCTCTGCTGCTGACTCAGGACTCTCTTTGTTTGACAATGCTCCCTCGCTCTTGCTCTCTCTCTCTCTCTCTCTCGCTCTCTCTCTCTCTCTCAAAGTTACTCGTCTTTTTTCAAACACTCAGTCACCATCTTTTCTAATGTGCACATGCTCGTTCTTTTCCAGGCCTTTGCCAATACTTTCGGTTTGACTTCTCCCTCGGCTGTTTTTCTACTCTCATCCGCTACGTGCGTCCGTCTCTTTTCCTTCTGCTGCCTAAAACCCCGAACTGTACTAACAGCCGACCCCTTCTCGTGTGATGAAAACAGATAAAGTCTAATGAATTGTGAGTGGTTTCTTTTGCTTTTTCACGCTCCACTAACGGCAGTTCGCTATCAGGACCAGAACCCCGGGCCGTTTCATTGTTTTCCAGCAGCGGCAATTTCCAGATGTTGGCTGGACAGTGGTTGGTAGCAAACTGCCAGCACGGGCTCAGGTACTATATGCTCCCCAGTGATAAAGGGGAAAACTGTTAGAGGCACTAACTGATAAGATTGTCACAACGCATGAGAGTCAACAGCTAAGAAGGGAATAAAGACAGCAATGAGAGCAGCAGACTAACAACCAGTCAAGAGCAATACACTTTCTGGGAGAAAATAAAGGTTGGCAGCTATAAGGTTGGCAGACGAAGATCCTATAGAGAATGTGGATGCAGTTAAACAAGGAATGGATCGGACAGAAACGGAGAGAGACAAGAGCGATGGTGATTCCAGTTAAACATGGACCCGTTCCAAAAGTGGTAATGCTGAGCAAGGCCCTAAGGGGAACCCTGGACTTACCCAAAAAAAAAAAAAAAAAAAGGGAGGTAAAGAGGGCCTTGGGGAAAACACAAGCGAAAGGGAGTCAAGAGGGGGAGCAGTGATAAGCACAAGATACTCCGACAAATCCAAAAGGAGGAGGGGAGGCAGGAGCAGCAAAATGAAGAAAGATAGGGAGGGATTTACACGGATCCTCCGAATGGGAGATGTCCATCCCTAAAAAGCAAAACATGCTTGTATCTCACAGACAAAGAGGCAATTAGAAGGAAAATTATGCTCCCACATAAGTTCCTTAGACGAGTGTACTGGCACAAAGTGGACGGATAAAAGAAGAATCAGTTCCTTCTAAAGACAGTGGTGTGCTAGCAGAAAATCCCAGCTAGAGATAATAAATCATGTCATGATTGATTACCATTTGGCCAGTGTATGAAATAACAGGCAGAGTCCACAAGTAGATACCAGTGGTTTAACACTTTCACTGTACATACCCTACTCTGGAAAATAACACTACCATTATGAGCTATAACTCTGACACATTATTTATGGCTACTCACAACCCAACAGTTTGTGAGGGGGTGAAAGCTGTTATCACATCGTGGAAGAAAAACTGCAAACATGTACTAGAAGGCAACATTTGTGTTATTACATACAACAAGGATAACTGTAAGAAATGGTGCTCGGCCCTCAGCTAACATTAAAACCATCTGAGCCTAACTAGGTTGCCTGTTGTTAAGTATAATCTACAAATAAGGGAGAGGAAAGGACATGGGTGGAAAAAAGGGCGGAACAGAGGATGTGTGCACTGGATTGTTAGTAGGAGCTTGACGGTGTCCTACAGTAAGCTCATTCAGCTTATTTTCATTTAGACATTAGTTGAAATAGAGCAGAAAAGCATCTGCAGCGTTTACTGCGGCGAACATCTACAGTCATGTTCAGACGGACAGTAACCTTCTCGCTTCTACACCGCTTACGCATCCAACTTGTGGACTTGAATCTGTTCTATACGGAAAGCAGAATTCTCTCTTCATTCACCAGTAACTAAAACCGGACGGCAATCAAAAATCATTTGCCATCCCAAGCCCTGAAAAAAGTTTCTATATTGATTTGTGCACAATGAGCAGCAAAGTCCGCACAATCAGACAAACAAAAACCAAGCAGCTATTACAATTATGTGTGTGAGCAGGGGTGTACAGTGCAGGGAGAAAAAAACAAGTGTACAGAGGAGAAGAAGGGGGAGAAGGGGCGGAGAGAGAGAAGCGAGAGGGTGCTTGCCTGGCACAATGAGTCCTACTTGTTAGCCAGTGACAGTGTCAGGGATCGTGACAGGGTCCAGACGCTAGACACCAGCTGCAGTGCCTCGTAAATAGACTGCTGTCTCGCAGGCACATTTGCACGGCAATGGTTGCACACACACAGACACACACAGGCATGTGGGCACATGCATATACTATGGCAGGCACACAGACAGACACTGACTTATTGTGTCTCCCAAATCTTGTAAAAGGGACAGTGAACCTCTTTGTGTCTTGCGCGCTGTTAAACCTGCTGTAAAAAGAAAAAGCACTCTACACACAAGGACTCCAAGCTCAACAAAACTGTGCATGAAATAATTAAATATGGATTAATAACTCAGTTATGTGTTTAATTTATGCTCCGTGGAAACACGAGACAAGGCAAACTTTGTGATCTGTCCGTAAGTCACAACAAAACAAGTATATCTTAGCGCTTTTGCCTCGATGCAAACTTGTGTATACGTTCACCCACTCCACACGGTGATAATGGGGGCGGGTAACACACCAGATTTGCCCTGGAGCATGGGGGAGAAAAAGCAAAAGAGCAGGAGAGAGTTTAAGACGAGAGGAGAGCAGAGCTGGACGGGAGGTGAAGGGGTTAAATGCGCAGGACTGATCCTGCTGAGCCAGCAGCAATACGTTAAAGTGCAAGGTTTCATTGTAGCAGATACAGAATGAAACTCCTTCCCATTAGACACGCTAGTAACTGAAAAGACTCTTCACACTGCTTAACCCTTACTGCACCGCAAACAAACCGCCGCGACAACAAAGGTGAAGCACTTGTAATTTGTTAATGGTCTCGGTGTTTGTTTGCAAATCCACACGCACAACGACGCTGGAGTAATTACGCCGCGTTGCGCATAAGCATGCGAAGCGAGTTTTCCCTAACGTGATGCACGAAAGGAACGCGTGTCTGAATTCAAACACAGAAAGCGACTCAGATGGAGTGACCTTTGAGGGGGATTTTCTTTTTCTAAACTCTTTTTCTTTCTCTCCGTTTTCTCCCCCCCCCCCCACTCCTCTTCTTGAGCAAGCCTCCCACACCACGCTACAGTACACACTGTCTCTGAGGGGCTTAGGGAGGAGAAGGCGAGCATACCCTTCCTCCAGTCAGAGCAGGGCAGAACCATAATCATCGTAATTATCATCATCATCACACTGCCTTAACCAAGACACGCCACAGCAAAGCAAGTGGTGCAATGATGAAACAATGGAACAAACCAACCACGTAAACAAACCCATAATGGGAGAACGTAAGGTGACTCGGGTCATAACAAAAAAATAGAGGAGCAAGTTGTACACAATTCTGAGTTGTGCTCTTAATTGTACTTAAGATAGTTTGTATTTACCAAAGAAAAAGGTGGATATAAACTGTCAATCTTTCCCAAAACTACTAAAGGCAGAGGTTCAGAAGAAGAATAAGTTATAATATATTATATTAATATACACCTCAAAAGTGCGTACTAACAAACACCTTACCCACAGGAGAAGACATGTGTGTTGGCTCAGACCTCTCTCCAGCCCATTTGTTTTAGTGCTCCAGAAAAAAAAAAAAAAAAAGAGAGACATTTGATCCTAATTAAATCAAAATGGAGCATGAAATGCCTGGTGATCAGGACACAAATACCCAGCCCTGGTTGTTTGTTTTGATTACAGCAACCTGATGCAGCGATGCACTGACATCTCCACGTAAACTCAAAGGAGCCCCGAATGCCCCATGAGGGAACTAGTAATACTGTTCCCAGCCAAACGTTCAGCAATAATAAAACAACAATTACCATTCATCATTCTCTCATTTCCCCTCTCATTACTGCAGTTACCATCAGCACCAGGTAACAAGAACATGTGGCATGCAGCCTAATGTGATTTACAGAGATGAATGATGTATAGAGAGCACGAGGCCTGTAATGAGCTACACAATATGAACCATACTGCGCTGGAAAAGATGACAGTGTGTCATAGATACAGTATGTTTCGGGGTAAAGGACTTGGCTACGAAGCTTGAATGTCATGCTAGCAGATGAGTATAAACTACAGAAAATACACAAAACAGTAGCTTACAATGTGTGGAAAGTACAAACCCCCAACGCGCTACAGTTGTACGATTTATGCCAAGGTTGTCAGCGACATATGCTTAGAACTGAAGTACATTTTACATAAGAAAGCAGATGTTAGCAATACACTGCTAAAAAAGTTAGTTTGAAAAGGTTAACCTTACTATATGCTAAAAAAAAAGTGGACAATATTAGGAAAGGGTTTGTCAAAATGCATGCAACACCAGATTTTGTGCAGGATTGTGCACATTCGCGTGACGCTGAAAGCTCAGCACTTCAAAAGGTAGAACTTGAACACACTTGCAAAGGTTATAGCCCACGGGCGGCTGACATATATACGTTCTATGCACGTGTGACAGGAAATGACTCTAACCTACCAGCAGGTGGCAGTAGTCTGCATTCTCAATTCAAAAGGGGAGACTGCAAGAGCCGCGATTAGCTGGTGGGCTAGGATGCTAGGAAGAGCAACAAACTGCAGTACAGAGCTACGTCGTGCTCTCTTGACACATGCTGATCAGCTGATCTACTGTGAATTCCTTCCAGATGACCACGTCATGAAAACATTGGTGTACTTGTATGTTGAGATTACACAAAGATTTAAAACAAGAAGTGAGTCATGCTGAGAGAGACATGCTGTATCCACAGAAAGGGGGCCTGACTATTGGTGACGGTGCCAGAAAATTATGGCCACAGATGCTCACCGATGGCCCGACCCCTGCCAACCATCTGCCTGAGCCCTTGAAGTCGACATATTTGTTATTTATTAAAGATTACAGTTGCAATGACATCACCCTTGCCAACTGACAAACAGGACTTTAACTAGACAGCAGTTTTGGTCCCTTCAATCAGAACATTTGAAAGAACTGACTGAGAACAATTTATTGCACAGTTATTACAAGAGCATTAGGGTGTGTACTTGCCCTAGGCAATACCTGGATTATCTTATTATCAGCTGATGAGGTACCCATCCTATTTGCATTTGCACTTTTATTTAAATAAAAGATTTTGTATACGGAAATCATCAATCAATCAAATGAATTAATTAAGTACGAGAAGTGGCAGGTAATTACATCAAAATAGTTTTATTTTCCAGCCGGTTCAATGCTCTTAAGTACTCTTTCGATTTCCCCTCCTGCTATTTATTATTCTTCCCCCTTCTGCAACAGTAATGTTTGGCAAGAATCACTAATTTGCTTCTACGCTAATCACGAACATCCCATTGATTAAAATCACATTATATTGGGGATCGCTTAACTGTTTTGCTTAAGAGCGGAACTGACTTACTCCGGTCTTGTCGCAGAGCCGCAGGGTGTTGAAGGAGCCCACAGCAAACACCTCCCCATCTGGAGCCCAGGACAAAGAGGTGACCGGGTAGTCGTGAGATGACGAAGAGTGAAGCAGACGGCCGAAGCTGTCCCAAACCTGTTGAGGGAGAGCGCGTTTAAAGAACAACTCAACAACCCCTGAGACATCGACAAGTGCGCTCAAGAAAACGCTAACCTTATATTTACAGTCTTCTCCACCTGACAGGATGAGGTCATTGACTGAATTCCAGTCCACCTTCAGGACGACTCCATCATGAGCCTTCCACTAGAGAGAGACGTTTACTTTACACATTTATACATTAAGTTTTTCCACTTATTTATTCTTTTTATTAGACATATTTTGAGTACCTGTATGACTTTGGCACTGGGTTGCAAAGGTTTGATGATTAACTGTCTGCCGGATGTGTAGAGGATTCTGTCTGAGTCTGGACCCCAGGCCACAGAATATACAGGAGACCCTGGAAGACACAAAGAAATACAGATACACAATCATGTCTTAATCATAATCCCAAGAGCAATGGACTGGACTGTAGCACATATGGACATACATAAATCTATATACATTTCTCTCTCTTTCACTGAATTAATCAACGAGGGAGAAAAGTATCATCAGTTTTATCTGGTGACCACCAGCTATAGGATACAACGAAGTTAATTCTTCCAGTCAGAAGATATTATATTCCCTCAGAGATTTCACCTCATTCAGCCTGTGTAACAGCACTTAGCTTACAGGAAAACCAGCTGAGAAAATCAGTCTACGGTGTAAGCAAAAAGTGTGCGAGTGTGTGTGCGTGTCTGAGCTCACATATATGAGGGAAAGTGTGTGTGTCGAGGTTGTGGCTACGCGTGTGTGAAGGGGAGGGGGCCTGACATTTAACCCCACTCCAGGTGCATGTGGTTTCTCACAAATGCCAGCTGGTCACATGATCTAAATCTGACGAAGGCGATGAGAGGGGTTGAAACAAGTTTCTCTTTCCTCCCTCTCGCTCGGTTCCAACCTCTTCCTAGAGCTCTCTCTTAAAATGGGTCACAGTACCCAAAAAGAACAGCACGCTCCTGCACTTTGTGTGTGTGTGTGTGTGTGTGTGTTTGTGTATGTGGAGTTGTAGGCTCTGTAGAGAAGCAACACCTGCAATAATCTGGGTGCCATGTGGAGGATTGTGTGTATCTGTGGTAATGCTACTAAATCCAGGTGTTCTATAAATCTGTAATTTTGTTGAGCAGCCCACCACCCATCATCTCAATCCGCAAACACTAAGGAAAAATGTTACTACAAACTGGGACCGAATTGCTCTCTCTTTGCCAGGTTTTCCACAGCACCCGTCATTCAGCAGGGGTGTACCATCCATTTCCCCAGAAGCCAATTTTCTATCCACCCCATCTTTTTTTCTGTCCCACAACTGAGGAGAAACATTTAATAAGTCAAACTGCACAATGAATCAATTAATAAGTAAGCCATCTGTAATGTGAATGCTGGATAGAGAAATGTATCATTAGGAGTCCTTTTATGGCTTTTAATAAAACTCCACTCCTATAAAGCTTTGAAACTTTATTGCACTTTTAATAAAAAAAACATAGAACTGGAAGGTCGTCTCTGCTTTTGGTTGCACTGAGCACAATTACATCCTAACAGGCCCAACACATACACACAAGTGTGGTGAGCAGCACAGCCAAGAAGAGAGGGGGGGGGGGAAACATTTCCTCCTTGATTGTCATTTTAAATTATCTTGCTCGAGTAAAAGAGCAGCTTCGACACAGAAGCAAATCTTACAGATCGCTCAGTGAGCATACCAGCGCGGACGCACATCCGTGTGAGGTAATGAATGAACGCAACGCTTCATATTTTATATTAACACAAAATTTGGAAAGTTATAGGCGGCAGAGTAACATCAAATAAGATTCAAGGTGTGAGAGTTTATTTGGGTCATCTGGGACCGCATGTAAGAAGGGTCTGTCTACTGTCAAACAGGAGACAGATGAGTGGGTTAGTCAGTGTTTATATCACTAAGAAAAAGAGACGTTTTCCCTCACATGCACATGAATGGAACTGACTCTCTGTGTGCCCAAGTCTCTTTATCTGCGTTCTTGCCTTTTTTTTCTGTGCGTCAGAAGAGGCCCTCTTTGGGCTTGAAAGTCCAAAAGCAATCAGCGCTGTGTGTGCATCTATCAAGACAGTGAGGGTGTAACTGGTGTGTTTTACTAAATGCCTGCAGCTGGTTGGTCAGTGGCTGCCTCCACACGGATCCTGCTGCTGCCGATTAGCTGCTACGGTAACAGCTGATTTAAAACTCATTGTCGCACTTTAAAACTCATTATCTAGATTATGTGTTCAGAAGGCAACGTGGGCAATGGCCACTTTGAATATACAGCTCAAAGCCTTTATGTTACTAATTCTTAGCTCAATTACCAAAACAATAGGTGCACTAGTAAAAATTAATGCGTTCTAATATCGCGGCCCTGCACTAAGTCTTAGCTTTGTAAGAAAAGGGGGCAGTTCAATTGTGTGATCATTCTAGAGGATGTTGTTTGTGTTACACTGAATTAAACAAACAAGTGCTTCTGACATTTAGTCTAGTCCAGTGACTAAAATGTGGTAGCGTGTTAATACACAATACAATCCAATAGTACTACAAACTGCAGCCTCCAAAATGAAAACACAGTTGAATCAACAGCTGCCGAATACCATGACCTTCGTGAAGCTAGGCACAGATGTAGCGCTGGACTCTTATATTAGAATGCATTGATTTCAACAGTGTACCTAATGGACCGGCAAGTGAATGTACCAGCAGACCAGACTGTGGCTAGTATACTGGCTTCACAAATATAGGTTTATGGCAGAAGTTTTTTTGTAATCCTACATATAGTGGCTTTATGGTAATAAATCACACAATGAAATGCCTAAGGGACAAAAGTTTAACATTCTTATATACTGCACAGAGATGAGCAAATGTTTTGTATCTCAGAATCACTGTTCTTTATCTACAACTAATTCAGTTTGCTGATTAAAACTGTCCTTTCTGGCAGTAAAACCAGTGGTCAATGACTTGCACCTACTCTGTTTGTTCATTAATGTTTGGTTGACTGATCACATATAGAACTGTAGCCAAGTGTGATTTATTATTATTAATAGTAGTAGTATTATGGACTATAGCTATGTTTCAGTTAGTTGGAACAAGAGTGTTTAGCCTTACCTTGGCTGGCTAATGTTGAGCGTAGCATCCCACTTTTGGACCAGATCTTAATCTGTCCGTCTTCTCCAGCTAAGTCATAAAAGAATCAAATTATCTCAAGGACAATGGAATTCTTCCTTTAATTCGATATAATTGAATAGAAATTAAAATGAGGATTTAATTAAATTTTAAGGCAGTATTTGTTGAATGGAAATGTACTGCTGCCTGTTTTACCTGTGATAAGAGCGGTCCCATCGTGGTTCCATCGTCCAGCCAAAACAGCTCCTTTGTGTGCCTCGACACTCTTCTCAATGCGTCCTATCTTGGAGACCAGGTGGAACTTCCCTGTTAAGAGAAAAAAAATAAAAAATTAAACATTTACTGTACAGCAACTCCACATTCTGGGTCTGCGGTTACTAAAAGTGTGCTTGCTGTGATCAAGGTTTGTTTGATCCCATATACAAAATACAGAGACTGTATTTCCATCAATTTGCTTAACTCCTAGTTGCTGCATCAGGTAAATGGGCCACGGAGAAAATAATTTCCAACCTTGTAAAATAATATAATTTGACATTACCAATAAAAGAAAAATAACTATCAGTCCCCAACACACAATTAGACTCAAAGCCATATTTTCTACAATCATTTAAATTACAAGCTTAAAGCATGAAGCCGATGAGTGAAAGTAAAGGGTTTCTTTTGGTCGGGCAATTTTCTATTTGCTAGACACGAAAGGGTGATCAGGCATGGAGGCAGTTATTGAAGACGTGGGCCTAACATATACTTTGTGGCAGTGTGTATTAAAAATTCTGAATGTTCTATGTAATTTCTGGTGGCCTAAAACTGCAAATCAGCGTGCTGCTGCTCTCTCCCGTTTCTAAATTTGGACATCCCAACAAAAGTGGATGTTACTGATCCAGCAGGTAGTCAGTAGAACAGGCATACTGGCGTACTGAAGGGCTGCTTCAAATGACAAACAAAACTTTAAAAGTTTTACGTCTGTGAAATGTATGCTCAAATCAACTGTCCAACACAGATGAGCTATGGAATTAATGATTAATAATGAAGCAAACTCATTAAACATTTGTTAAATGTTAAGTTTTGAAAGGAAACAATAACTTTTAACATTATATTCACAGTGTTAGTGACTGGAAAATGCTCAAACTGCATATACACCACATACACACACAAAAAAAACTTAATATACTTTCAGCGAGTAGAGAGGCTGACTAATCTAATAATACTATGGAAAGCCATAATGTTAATAAAAAGTCCTCCAACCCAATAAAACCCTGTCTGTTATTCTTTTCAGCTTAACCATGTTAATCTTAAAATGTAATATATCCAGAACAGAATTCATGTCTAAAACTTTTTCAACATTTTCTTTCCAGGGCACACCAAAGTCAAAAATATTAATTATAGCTTTGTTTTTTTTTTCTTTTCTTATATCTTAAGCAACGACTACAGCAATACTGATATGTATTTGACTGTAACAAGACATGAGGCAGAAGAAAGTTGCAAAAGTGAATCGTAACAGAGTTTTCACTACTCTGGTCTGCCAGAGAAAATTGCTGCTTCAGTTTGTGGGTGTGTTTATGTAACCCTACACTGCCATTAGTGTTGTGACCACACATCGCCTGCCATAACAGTACATCCATATTCTGTGTGTTTATATCTAATATAAGCTGAAGAAAAGACGTAAGAGTCCATGTACTGTAGATGCACAGATACAAAAAATAAATCCACCCTTAATGATTTCACATTGAAGGCCCACAGAGATAGACTCAAACTAACAGTGTTACTAAAACCACTTAGATTTGTAAAAAGTTGTCATGCTTCTCTCAAAATTATTTTTTATTTGCCACAGAACTATCAAACTGGTTGGGATAATGTCCTCTAACTACGAGTAATGGCTCCCGATTTGTGGCCTATATAAACATGGTGGGCAGTCATCTTCTAACATAAGTTAGTGATAAGTGACAGATCAGAAAATAGGGAAAATTGTGTTATCAATTGTTATGCTTAGTTAGTTAGGTTAGCATTTGATAATTGAACTCATTTAAATTCCCCGTGTGACTGAACACCTGCCTACACAGGTATCACACACAACTAAAATAAATGAATAAAAATCACTGATTTCATGACAGATTTTTATCAAATGTGTGGACTTGCCATCAGTGCTGGTGAGGACAAAGACTTCAGCCTGGTTTTGCTTCTTGCCACCCACAGTTTTGGGGAACCAGTGTAGGTCAATGGGGTAAATATCGTCTGGCAGTTTGACGACCAGGCTGGTTTCATTGGTCAAAAGGTTCCACTTGAGGATCTGATGGTCCTCACTGCACGAGTACAGCTCATCTGCTGTGGTCCAGCCAACACAACTCACAATTTCCTTATGTGGTCTGCTGTTAAGGAAAGTAGACAATGTAAACTAAGAATAATTCAGCATATTTTCTTTTAATGTGGTCGCTACTGCAGTTTTCAATATAATTCTACAATGAACAGTTAGATTAGATACAGATTTAAACCCAGTTAAGCACCAGAAAGTAACCAATTACTTCTTCTAGTGGTACTAGTAATAATAATAAAAATGACAGCATAACTTTTGGCGTTGTGTCAACCCCATAAAAAGGATATGTTTGGGTTCCTTTAGCAGCGATGTCTTCAATCTCATGGTGGATGTTTGCTGTGCTGATACCTGAACGAACAACAAATTGTTAGTAACAGCACCTTAGCACTGATATTAAAACTCTCTTTCTATATTAATGTCAAATCACCACAATAAAAACATCGGTACCCGGTAAATTAGACGAGAAAGCTGCTGGCATGCCCTCGTAGTTGTTACGGTGAGTGAAACAAGCGTCAGCAGTTGCTACGGTACCTGCCACGGTTGC
Organism: Mugil cephalus; assembly: GCF_022458985.1. NCBI lineage: Eukaryota > Metazoa > Chordata > Actinopteri > Mugiliformes > Mugilidae > Mugil > Mugil cephalus. The sequence continues at coordinate 11,188,883 of NC_061778.1, forward strand.
TAACGAGAATCCTCAGATGTCCCCGAGTCTTGCCTGTGACTTCAATGCTAACGTTAACTTGTTTTTCTGTTCAAAGGCGACATCGTTCTCTCGTTAAAAACTGTACTGTGGTGCAACCAGCCACGCACACGTGTCATTTACTCCACCGTGAACGGTCAACATAGTGCACAGCAACCCTATCCATCACCAATCAGCGATTTATACCTAACGTATAACGGCTAACTTTTGGTAGCCATTTAATCTGGGTCATGAAGAGCTTCAAAAGTGAGCTATCGCGAGAGTTGCAAATCGCACTTCCTTGACAACGGATATTTCGAAATATTCATATGCACAAATCTGACATACGTTACACAAATGTTTCATTTAGACTGTTTCAAATCATGTACTATAACATTAATCGCCGATTCACTGAATAATATTTCGTGAAATGCAAACTATACATCGAGGCGGGAGTCGTCTCTTCCACTGTAACCAGGCAACCGTTTGAACACGTAGAAAATAACGTTATACTTTGAATCTTAAAATAATCTTAAATCATATATAAAGTGGAAAAAGAAAAGTATTGTGGCGCTATTCGGGTTTTCGCCTGCTCGTTCCTGTCATGTGCATATCGCTTGTTTCGATTGAGGCGGAGTTGGCTTCGTCCCCTTTTTTGAATTTCGTGTTTTTTTCCCCTGCCCTTTGAACGTTCCATGGTGCCTTGCGTCAGTTTGTAACGAATTTGGTTCGACGGCACAGTTTAGGCGCCATTTACAAGTTGGAGTTTTCAAGCAGGGGAGCAACTCGGAATGACACGGGGCTGAGTTTTCTGGATTATATTTGACAAACTTTTGGATCGACGAATATTTTTTTCGAACTCCCGATTTGGGGTCATAAAGGAAGACTCTTGACAGACCGTGCGAATACCGCGGAAGGTACATAGAAATATTTTAGCGGAGAAGCAATGGTTGGGTTCCGTCTATTTGCTGAAATGCAAAACGTTAGCTCCAACCCAGACTTAACGTCAGTTTGAGTTTGAACATTAGTTACGATGGAAAACGAACGGACCAGCGTTACATATCTTAATGAGTATAACGAGAGATAATCCATTTTTATGCATTAGGTCACATTTGCCGCAAAATTTGAATGCATACTTTACTACGAGTAACGTAAAACTTGACAATCTAAGCCAATGTTTATGTCGCATATACTTAGTAGACTTCAAGGTGCAATGCATTTATCTATGTGACGGTAAATACTTTGCCTTTAGCCAAAGTTAGTTGGACAGATGCGAAGTTTAGCCCCCCTCCTTACATTTCAGATAACGCTTACTTTGAATACAGTTACCGCTACAGTGCTAGTCAAAGTTAGCAATTACGGTAGCTTTAGCTTTGCTGCGATATTTATCAGCAGGTAGTTAGCTACAGTAGCTAACTTAACGGTATCATTGGCAAAGTAAAAAAAAAAATATATAAAAATAACACGCCAAACCTAACGATACATGTTTTTAACCGACGGCCAGACTAATATCGTCACGTTTCTTATTTGGAAAACGTACATGTGATTTATATGGTTAGTCTGACGTTGCGGTTAAGTTGCATTAACGTTAGTTATTTGAATGCGCTTACCAATTACCTAGCGAGTTAGACTGCCCCGTCTACACCTCCGCCCCTAACAGAAATTGCGGGGATGAAAGTTAATAATAGCGTCAGTTTGAGGCTGATCAATTGAAGACGTTGCGTATTTACAATCGGCAGTTAAAACTGCGTTCATTCAGCAGTGGCCATGTAACACAGGCTAGGCTGAGAGATTAAACAATTTGCATATCAACTGAATTGGGCTTTCTAGTTGACGTGACGTTAACCTTATTTTCCTGTTTTTCCCCAACATTGCAAGGCTTATTAACCGTCCGACTTTCCAGGGTGCAATTAAAATCCCCGATATAGATGCAGATAATTACTAGAATCGTTGTTATGGGGGGTTTATTGTTTGAATAGCATAATTAAAAACGGATCATTGAAATCTAACTTATTCAGACCGAGTCCTACTCGTGCAGTGCAATTCATGGTATAACTTTATTGAAAAAAACAAACGATGTTACCATGTGAAAAAAATAGAAAAAAAATATATATATATATATATGTGTATACCGATGAGCAGTTGGATGGGCGGTAGTGAGATCTGACTGTGGTAATGATTAAAGCCTGACAGAGTAGCTGCGTGTGACCGACTATAAGTGGAGTTGAGAGATTGACAGGCACAAAAACCACTCATGGATATTCCTTTTTTACCAATGACCCCTTCAGATTTCAAATCATGCCATCTAAAGCTGCAAAGGGCTCAACTGCCTCCGCCAAGCCAAGAGGGAAAGGGTCGCAGCCTCGGGATGACTCTGAAGACGAGCTGGATGTACCCCCTCAAGAAACCAACTCCAATGGCCAAGAGGAGGCACCGCCGACAACTGGCAAGTAACAAAGGGTGTTTTGGTGTCTGTGAATCTAAATAAGTTGTTCACTCAATGGCTTAGCGTGTATTGCTGTAGTGCTAGTGGCCAACTGGCACACTTGTAAAGCTTTTTTCCCCCTTGCTTAAATCTCAACACGTAGCTAGAATGGCTGATATATATTTTTCTAAAGTGCCAGTCATCAATAAAATGATTTTTGGGATGGTTTTGATATCGTCGGATGCACTTCTTTCCGGATCTTTCTCAGCAACCGAGGTACTTTATTTCTTTTTTGGTGCAGTAGATCAAAACGGTGTTCAATCAATTCTTATAACTTGATATTAAATAATAATGCGAAGCTTGTGATGCACATGGACAGAGGGGTGATGTTTGTGTTCGGTAGGATATGTTGCAAAGCTTAAGTGGGTGTCTGGCAGCAAGAATTTAATTTACAAACATCGACTGCTTGGCTTGTTTATGCTTATGCGAGCACAATAGATTTTGGACAGGTCGTTGTGGCTTGGTGTGATGGCAACATGATCGTTTTTATGTTACACATTAATGTCACAAAACGAGATTTTCCGTGTCTGTGTTTTGAGCACGGTGTAAGCATGAGTGAAAACGTGACGTTCGTGATCGAAATTTGCACTTTAGTTATTTATCATCGACGAAATGAATGTGGCGCATCTACTTTCGCGTATCACCGCTTCTGGTGGAGAGCGTTTGTATAATAATGTGGGTTCGTTCATAAGCGGCCATGGTCTCTTTCTTTCTTTTCTTTTTCTTTTTTGGGTTGGTTCTTGTTTTCAGAACAAAGAAAAATAATGCCTGTCAACTTTCTGGCGAATTGTTGTTGACCGCAGTTGTAACTTGCTGCTTGTGTTTTGTTTGTTTGTGTTTTTTTTTTTTTTTTTTTTTTTTTTTTTACTCCACCCCTCCCCCATGCACCACTGTCCCCCACCTGAAACGACTCGCACAGAGGAATAAAAGTTGTACTTTTTTTGTACCACAGATCCGTCTCAGGGGGAAGCAGCCGAGGCGGTTGATAGTCGAAGTTTGGAGGAGATTCTCGGTAGCATCCCTCCACCCCCGCCCCCAGCAATGACCAATGAACCGGGCGCTCCTCGCCTGATGATAACACATTTAGTTAATCGCAACTTTAAATCGTACGCAGGCGAGCAGATTCTGGGGCCTTT